>NC_143013.1:258140468-258740468 GCF_055824585.1 Amblyomma mixtum
CAATTTCGACATTTTTGCCTATACTTAATTAACTAAATAACCTACAGTCATCAAACTTGGCTTCTAGGTTCATTTTCTCCTCCTCTATCTGAAGAGACCATTGGTTTTCTTCTATCTTTTTAGTTCCCGAGTTATACGCGTGTGATATGCTTTGTTAACGGGCGACAGTTGAATTTCTTTGGAGGAGAAATTCTAGAGGCCCGTGTACTGTGCGATGTCAGTGCACGTTAAAGAACACCAGGTGGTCGAAATTTCCGGAGCCCTCCGCTACGGCGTCTCTCATAGCCTTAGTCGCTTTGGGACGTTAAACCCCATAAACCAAACCAAACAGTATGAGCCATTAAAGTCTTTCGCCTTAATACAGCGGTAAGGGCACCGTACAGGACAATCTGCGTCAGTGTAACTATGAATGTTAGGTGTTTAGCTAAAGGGGCACAGTAAGCATCTTTCTTTTTCAGAGTGTTTACTTAGACCCGTTTTATCCCCGGTAGCGCAAGCGCGGCGGCTGTCTCCTCTTCGGAAAGCGAGCGTGTTGCCCGCAAAAGTGGGTTGAGCAGACCCGTCCTTGATTCCCGGCGAGAAAGTTCAGTGCACCCGCGCCCCCTTACGTGTCGCCCGCTTCTGTATTGCACGCGTTACGCGATGTCGGCGTCGGGGCTGCGTCTGGCGAACTGCGAAGCGCCAGCGTTCTCCGAGAGTGAGGCGGTGAGCGGGATCGTCTGTGTGTTCGTGTCATCAGTGTCGTGTGCCGCTTGCTGGACGAAATTAATTCACTGCGCTAGATACTGCAGGGCGACGACAGATGCTCGAGGCCTACCTACCTACCCGCCCGCCTACGTATGCCTGCCTGCCTGCTCGGTTCCTATGCGCTAAAATCTGGGCCGCCCGGTCAGGGAAAGCCGAACCGGGGTCGCCGTCACGTGTTACGGGATCATCTTGTCGCTGCCGACACGACGCTGTGGTATAGGACACTGATGAGCGGGGTGTGTTTGATACGAGAGCATTAGGAGGGCGTGAAAGCGGTAACGGTCCTGCGGTGGCGACTATGTGAATTCTCTACCCGTCAGTCGAGAGAGAATGTGGAATGTAATCAGAAGTCGAATAAGTTCGCGAGTGAAAACAAAAAATGCCAACACATCTCCTCCACATCGAACCAATTGATCGCCCCTAAGTTTTTTTTCTCTTTTCGCTTGTATACCGTCATAACCTCTGAGCCGCCATGGCAGGCGAAAGAAAAGTATTGTGGAATAATGAAAAGAACGAAAGAATGTAAGAAAGAACGAATAAGAGAGAGAAGAGGAAAAATTGAGAAGGAAGAAAAGAAAGAATGGAACGAGGAAAGAAAGGATAGAATCTGGAGAGGAAGGAAGGAAGGGAGGTGGTGAGAAAGAAAAACAGGAGGACGGAAGAAAAATGAAAAGAAAAAGAACAGAAAACACTAAAGGAATGGAGAAAGAAGGACTGAATGAAGGAACGAAAGAGAAAAAGAAAAAGAAAGCGAGAAGAGCGCAGTTTCTGTAAGTTATGGAAAATAAACTGTCTTCAATTTGGCGAGATTCCTTTCGCGGAAGAAAGATACGTATTTGGCGCTTGGATTCTGGCAAAAACAACGGCCAGAAGTACGATGGAACAATAATGAGAGCCCACGCAAGGCGCTGCTGAGACATGACGCACACTTATGTAAAATAAGCACCTTTATTATGAATTGCTTTAAGTTGTAATGAGTGAAAAGTTCTTCGTTGGGAAGACAAAGTCCTGGCGTGCCTTGCAAAAGACTTTAACCTTCCCTCTCCCGCCTTCATTCTTTAGCCCCTACATCACTGAGCTCGATCTGCAGCCCGCGAACTAATTCTGATCGCTTCAGAAAGCTTTGCCATTCTCCTCCTCTCGTGTCAATTCCTTGGCTAACTATTGGCGCATAGAAAGACAAAAGATGAATCTGGACTATGTCCCAGATTCCTTAGAGTCGAATCCTTGCCTAACATGATGCCCATGTTTTAGGAGCCGCTTTGCAAGCTGGCGAGCGACGAACGCCATTGTGCTGCTGTCGTTTACGTATCGATGAACCCGGGGTCTTTTTTGCTTTGGCTACGGTCAGACTATAAGGAAAATCAGTGGGATTTTTTTCACTTCGTTCCTAGCATTCCTACTGACAGAGTCAGAACGGCAGCAGCGCTGGAAAGAATGAAGTTTATTGAAGAAATGACAGCAAGCGTTTAAGCAGCTTCGGCGCTGATGCTTCTAGGGACACTAGCCACGTACTAAGCGTAAAAAAAAAAAAAAAAAAACATAGAACAACACTTCAGTGGCGTAGTAGGGGGTTAATGCATCCGCCATTGTAATGCCTACTATTCCTTCTAATCCTAGTTGGCGCATACTATAGTCAAAAGAGTAAAAAGGCGAAACGCAATATAGACAGCACACTAGGAAGAGGCGAGACATTCCATGCGTTCTTTTTTTTTTGCGCTTCGTCTTTTTACTATCCCTTTGTCTCTCAGCGGTGCCCTAGTCGTTTGAGCATCTGCCTCGCATGCAGTAGGTGCGAGGTTCGACCCCCTATCCTCCCCCCCCCCCCCTTAAAACTTTTTATTCGTTCTCTCTTAAAGAAGTTTGTAAAAGAGAGAGAGAGCACGGACCAGCAATGTTTTTCGGGGCTTAAAGACAGTACGATACAATACAATGCAATGCAATACAATGCAATGCAATGCAATGCAATGCAATGCAATGCAATACAATACAATACAATACAATTGATATAAGCTTTCCCCTGGCCTGGAGCTCGGCTTCTCTGAGGCAAAATTCTTGGGAAAAGGGTCTTTGACCCCACCTTGAGTAGAGCAAAACACTTGTGCTATGGCCGCCGCGGTGGCTCAGTGGCTATGGTGCTCGGCTGCTGACCCGAAAGACGCGGGTTCGATCCCGGCCGCGGCGGCTGGAATTTCTTTGGAGGAGAAATTCTAGAGGCCCGTGTACTGTGCGATGTCAGTGCACGTTAAAGAACCCCAGGTGGTCGAAATTTCCGGAGCCCTTCACTACGGCGTCTCTCATAGCCTCAGTCGCTTTGGGACGTTAAACCCCATAAACCAAACCAAACTTGTGCTATGGCGCTCTTTGGTCACAGCTGCCCTTGTGCTATAAAAATTCGTTATCATCCTACGTCCCTTGTATCTTCGCGCTGGTACCATGTTTCACTGTAAGGTCGAATTTACGTCCAGAGTGGTGTTTTTTGGAAAACACAACAGCGTCAACGGCCGCAAGCCAATCTAACCTCGGGCTCTGCTTCGCATGAGGTATCGCATGGAAGCGTATATGAAGGAATGAAGTATAACATCCTAGCAATTGGACTTGACGTGCGTTCGAGGAAAAGAAGATATCAAATTATGGCATACAATTCTACACCACTATGAACTTCTCCTCTCACCCCTCCTCCCTGTCTGCTTCTTTGTTCTGGTCTCCGTGCGCACGAATTCGGAGAGCGCGGCCTAAAGCAAAGGGGGACTCGGGAAATGCTTGGCAGCTCACGCGGTCCGACTAAAGCACAGGGGCGGGGGGTGACGCAGAATTACGAAATAACGTTGCATGACCGGCAGGCAGGTCGCTCGCTTTTTACCCAGCGGCACGTCTCTACGCCGCAGCCACGAAAGATGCAGCCCTCGTCTCACGAAAAAAACAGCAAAAAAAAGAGAAAAGGAAGAACAACAAGAAGAGATGATGATGACAGCGTGTTCTCTCCAAAGAAAGGCGGACACAGAGTCAGCTGTGACGGAGACGAGGAATGAAAGCAGAAATAATAAAAAGGGGAAGCAGAAATGCACAGAGAAATAAGGCGGCCATAACGGATCGGTTGGGTACGGTGCCACAGAAGTGGCTTCCGTTCGCGCACGGGTTTGGCTTCCGCCTCTTGCAGCGTTGGCATGCTCACGCACGCTGGGAGGTCGGTCACACTCGAGGCGCTCGCGTTATGCATTCACGCGGCTCAGGTGTGAGGCCGTCGACTGCCTCGAGATGCTTTATATATAGCACGTGCACCATGCTCTAAGCCACCGCCTCGCAATGTTCGCCTATGCGCTTACCACTAGCGTTGGTGGAGATGCCTTGAGGGACTTTCTCCTATTTGGAACGGCTTATGCATCATCGTCGGCGCCGCCATCAGCACGCATTGGTATTATCGTCAGCACCTCCATCGGCACACCACCCGCACACCATTGGCATACCATCGGAATCACCATCGCCAGCAGCATCGCCAACAGCATCGGCATTACCATCAGTGCCACTATCGGCATCACTATTGGCATCACCATCAACACCACTATCGACATCACTTCAAATAACAGTCGAATATCATAACCGACAACACTAATGTTCATAGCTGGTCAGTAATAAGGTCATATGGTAGAACTAGGTTGCAAGAATTCTGTGTAGAAGGAGGGGTGCGCTCTAGAAAATGTATACTTCGTTGTTAGTTGGTCCAAGTGAATTTGGCCAAACTGTGCAAGAACTTTGGGCTAAAGGAAGTGGGCAGACTGGTCGGGGATGCGAAAAGGCTATGATTCCCACCCATGGCATTCTGGCATCATGGCCACTAGTGTGCCAACGGCGCCAGGGGTAAAAAATTGTGGGTGCTGTGACGTAGATCAATAACTTGTATTCGCAGAATCCCACTAAGCGACAGCTGTTTTGTATTTTGCTGGCCCAGTTAGCGTCGTCTACTGTGACAGCAAACGACACATGAAGGCCCTAATCCAAATTAACAAAACCGAGGTTACTAAAAGTTTCGCGCATTGAGCTCAAAATTTTGCCGAATGAGAGTCAAATGCGTCCACCGGAATCCATTAAGACTGTAGTTCACTCCCATACCTATCAGTGGCGTAAAAGGGGTTTAAAACTTTACGACACCTTGCCGTTGTCCTCGGTGTGGCAAACGACCATATGTTCAGTTCAGAAATGACAAGAGCACATTAGACGACATGGCATTTGTGTTCGATTCTGTTCCTGTACTTTCTCTCCTCTCATTGCTTCGCTGCCACTTGAGAAGTATATTCCTGCTAGGCCTAACCCAGATCGTTGGTGACGAAATGAACATAGTCCTTGGAGCCTAATTTTGAGACTATTGTTTTCATGATTCATTCTTTTTGCCACTCTACTTATTTGAAGGAGCTGGCTTCGACATATACTGTCAGCAGTTGCTAGCATTCGCCAGCTCTGCTATCAACGGCTGGCCTGAACAATGACTGAGAGGTAAAAGAATGGACGGTAAAAGAATAATGCAAAATACGGCTCCTTACTTGGTATAATGAAACGACTGTTCTCATTTAGTTCTGTTACTTCCGCATCATCGGTCGCGATTACTAGCATATCCCAATGAAAAAGGGGGGCGCGCACCTATTACCTTTTGTAGCTGTGGAGAAGCGTGAAATGCATGAAAAAAAATTACACGCAATATATTCATGATTTTACCCCACCCTGTCTACTTCTATCCGATATCATCTGGTGGGATTCCTGCCTTGGGCGTTAGGGCGGTATCTTTCGATGTGAATGGTTAATGCCGTGTGAAATTTCAGTTTAAGATCAGTGATAATAAGAAGTCTCTTTAAGTAGCAAAACAGTACGGGGACAAAAAAGTAAGCTCTTAGTTCCCACACAGTTCCCATTTCGAGTTATTGATCAATTCGCTCTCGCCCTACCATCAGCTTGCCGTCCCGGTTAGCTCAACTGGTAGAGCGACTGCTCCGGTGAAGCGGTGGTCCCGGGTTCGAACCCCGGACCAGGACGAATTTTTCTTTACGAAGTTTCTAAGAGAGCTGCACAGCTTTCCTCTGTAGCCGTATGGCTGCGCTCAGGTGGATGCCAATGAGTAATTACTCCCTTTACAAATCTACTACGCCTTGGGGGATTCCCCTGAACATTTGACCAAACTCTTAGGATTAATTTCAACCACCTGCAGGGGTCTTCTTTGTGCCCCGAAGTCTCAGTACAAGCATGTTTTTTGCATTTCAGCTGGCTCAAAATGCAGCGTGTTATATGGCCTGGAATATAATCCGTAACTTCGAGCTCATTTCGAGAACGCTATCACTATACCTAAGCTGCCTCGGCGAATAAATATTCGTGTGTGGTCTGCGTCGCATATACACGAGGACGGCGACCTCCTATCCCTTAGAGTTCAAGTATCCAACGGTTTCCTGCCTATTTCGACTCTTCCGAAGGGTCGTCATCTTCAAGCGCAGCCCTCACAAAAAAGGAAAGAATGTACCGGTGGAGGCAGGGCAAAGAAATTCAAAGGAAAATAACTCGCAGGACCATTAGGCTGGCCAGTAGAAGGTGACGGCCGACACTGCTCTCCGTGCTATGGCCAGAAGAAACCATTCAACCTGTCTCTCTCTAGCTCTCTTTTCTGCGGCAATTTCCCACTCGAGGACACCTTCGGGGTACTTTTCTTCCATTTCACGGTCGACCGGACCGCGAGGTAGTCATCATCCGGGACCCGCAAAGAGGCTGCATACCGGAAGAGAGGAATACCCTGGCAGGAGGCGTCGGCGTCGCTAGCGACAGTTATGCCTGCGCACTGAGACAGTAAGGGCGACCGAATGCGAACTAAAAGAAAAAAAATAATGGGCAAAATAAAAAACAACCAAAGATACAACAAGGCCACGGAATTTGAAAGCCGGCCGTGTGAACTTCATCTTTTCGTGTGTACCTTGTCAGATCATAGACAAAAAAAAAATAAGAAAGGTAATTAAAGTAGCGCAACAAGAAAGGAGGGCTGGTCGAGACAGGAACTATAGACAAGGACAACTGAGCGAGCGGGCCGTTGGATTGAGTGAACAAGGATGACTGTGCTGACCCATGGGATGGCGGTCACGTATCCAGCCGGGTGCGAAGTGTATCACGGAAGTCATTACAATTCCAAATGTTCATACGCACCCCCGGGGACCGTGTATGTGCTTCCAGCCCCCCCCCCCCCCCCCCCCCGAAAAAAAATCAGCAAAGAACAGATGTAGTTCAAAATTCTCACTCCCTCCGAATCCGCCGTGCTGGCAGGTGTCAGTGCTAATTCAGATGGTTCTGTGAGACAGTCATGTGCGCTCGGGGGTAAGGGCAGTGAGGTATGTGTTGCGCAAGGGCGGAGGTTAGTGGCAGGGGCAGGGGCATAACAATGCCACATTTCTGCATATACATGGTAGCGCAAGACAACGAGGGCGACAGACTAGAAGACGGGACGAGCGCTACTTTTTTGTTTTTAATTTTTTGTTTCTACACCAAGAAAGTTAAACAGTGCCTGAAGTACCAGTAAAAGTGAAGTTTAAAATAACGAGAAGTTGGGCTAGTTGGTTTCGCATGTACATGGTACCGCTAGACAACAAGATGACAGACTAGCGACAGACAGGCGTTCGTCCCGTCTTCTAGCCTGTCGTCCTTCTTGACGTGTATGCGAGACCAACTAGCTCAACTTTCCGTTATTTTAAGCATGATTCTGCTTCCCAGCAGTTGTATTCAATAACGAACTGAATCGTTTGTCATCGACAAAGCGCGAAAACCGAATGAGCTCCTTCTCGATCAGGAATCATGCGCCTCTTCTGCCCGCTAAACCATGACAGCAGAGTACGCGCCCGCCGTTTACCACACTGCAAGCGTCATATGTCCTCCTAGCCTCGCGAAAACACCTCATTTATTACCCGCTAGTTCTTTAAACGGCACTGCTACAGGGTAGCCGTGGTTGATGAGGCTCTAGCATTAAACGTGGTCAGGTTCAGTTTCCGTTGGCGGCCTGTCCTGAGACAGAGATCTTTAGCACCCTCTGCTGCGTCACAGCCCTGACGCCATGGTCAGTTGCTCCGCACCCGCTGGAGACTGGGACTCGGGGGATAATTGATATGTTTATTTAGGTAGTTGCGGCCAAGTACCACATCCGAGCTGCCAAATCCTGTTTTGGTAATGATCCAGTTGAGATTCCCGGTGAGACCGGGATTGACATCATAACAAATTAACAAACAACTGCTCATAACAAAATATTTTCTAACTTCCACTCCAACGCCAACAAACCTAGGAACGATGGGAAGACAGACTTTGGATGTGTTTTTTTTTAAATATACGTTCCCCTTTAGGCTTCTTTCATCAGGGCTTTGCATGAGGCGTTGGTGTTAACTTAAAATAAACCGGGCTTGTGTGGAAGGCGACACTTGTGGGGAGGTTATTCTGATCTGTAGCTGTTTAGATGTATACGAGAAGCAATGAAGGTTGGTCGTAGCGCAAGCTCGAGGTGGATAGTCAGTTTTGTTGTGACTTGTACGCTCTGTGAAGCTATGAGCGGGGTGAATAGGGAAGCTGTAGGAAAAAAAGAACATGATATATTTTATGAAAAATACACACACCGGTGGCTTTACGGTGCCTCTTAGCGCAGAACCGTGTTCACACACCCAACATACGCACATACATTCGCAAAGAACTACACGTAGTGTATAAGTTAATCCAAGGCCTTCTTCTACGGTGTCCCTCATAGCACATATGTATCGGTTGGGGACGTTAAATGCCAGGCGTTACAATTCAAGCTGTCGGCAACTCCGCTCCAGTCGCGATGTAAACTTTTCTCAACTATGTCACGCATTTTTTCCAGTTGACCGATTTGTCCAGCTGCACGCAGCTACTCCCCCCCCCCCCCCCCCTCCTTTTTTTTTCTTTTAGCAATGGCGCTGTGGAGTTCCTGCCTCAGCGAAACTCGCGTGTCAGCCTCCCCCGCGCCCACGAGCGCCACCTTCCCGGTTGGGACATCCCGCCGCGACCGCATGTGGCGTCGCCGCTCTGTCCAGCGGTCGGTTGGTCGGTCGGCCAACCGGCTCTATATTCCTCATAGTTCCGCGGCGTTCTCACAAAAGTTCATCCGCGTTTTGCCCTCCGCATTCCTTTGTTTTCATGCTTTTTTACTACTTAACTCGGCCAGGTCTATTGTTGGCCGACCGTCACTGCCGGCGGTGGTCACTGTTCGACACGCCTCTCTCCCCTCCCCCCGCCTCTCTGCCCTCTCTCTCCCCTTACATTCGGCTTCTTCCTTCCCTTCCGCACACGCTCTTGATGTACTACACGCACTGCAGCCTACCTCTGTCCATACAAAACGGTGCAACGTGGTGGACACTACGCAGCTCCGGTCAGCTGTTTGGGGGAACTGAATTTACGAAGCCGAGAACGTCGGTTGTGACTGTAGGCGCCTAAATGTTGAGAACAGCATCGTTTGTGAGCAATGGAAAGTGACTGACACTACTATTTGCCAATCTGCCAGTCGATCGCTCAACTGTAAGAAAATAAAAAAAGCAATAGCATTCTTGTAAACAGAAATAGTGTTTCTTCATTTCCCAATTACTCCAGCAACTTGAAACATCACGAATGCTACATTCATAACATGTGGGAGCGTATTATATTGTGAATCAAAATGCAAAAAGAAAGTATTCACTTGCGAACTACATCTATGGCACCGCACACGAAGAACAGAGGGTAGTCATGAGGCTGATAGCGCTCAACTCAGGTCCTGTTCTTAAATTGCTGTTTGATTAAGCCGAATCACGTTTACTATCTAATTCCTCGACTGTTCTAGTCGGTTAAGAACGCACCTTTAGCGCGCCAGACAATCCGAGCAGACAGACTGGCTATTCGACGGCGGCAGTGATCTCTCTCCCAGCGTGTTGCCAAGTGCTCGAGTTTCCGGCCTTCCCCACAGCTTCGGCAGTGTTGCACGCTTTTATACGGGGACAGCGTATAGAAGGCCACCCATGTGCAACAGAGGTCTCTCTTTGCACGCCCGCTCCTCGTATATGGCGCCCCATTCGCACACGCATTTCGGCGCATTATGCGGGCTGCAAACTGACGGCTTGCGCTCAACGGCCGTCGCTCACCGCGGCATCCTTGTGTGCACAATGCAGAGCACACACACGCACGCGCGAGGATACAGTGTGGTCGCAGTGTGCACGCTTGCGAGTAAAGCGGGCTGGGGGAGTGCGTTATCTGAGCTCTAGTCGTCGGCCTCAATACGCCTTTTGGTGAGCGTATGGAAGAGGTACTTTGTCTCCCCTGTTGCGTTTGGTGGTGGTGGTGCTGCTGCCCCGGAACCAGTCGCAAAAACTCTTCCGCTTCCACAGTCAGCGCTTCCTGGCCGGAGGTGCTTTCATGTGTCCGCTGCTCTGGTGGAAAAGAAAAATATATAAAAAGAAGAAGAAGAGGAGAGTAATTTCGCAACCCGAATCAAAGGACGAAAGAGTCCGCTTTTAACAGAAGCGAGAGATTTGTTGTCGAGTTGCATCGGGAGTGCGCAGAGACGCGTGTCCTTTGGAGTTGGACACGGCTGCGATTGCGCATGTATGGCCTTTTTTTCTTTGGGGTGCTACGCGCTGCTGTAGCATCCGTTGCAAAATGTCGTTGGTCGATCACAGCGGTGCCGAAAGCGTAGCAAGCTGCAAACAAAAATGAGTACAACGGAGAGAAACTAAACATAAAAGGCACAGCCGCCCCCCCCCCCCCCCCCTCCCCCCGTTTTTTTTTCCTTTCTAGAGTTAGAGTGTCACCGCGATCCATCGCAGAGTCGACTGCAGAATCTGGAAAGGGTTGGTCTGTTGACCATCGCACGGGCCCGCATAATCGGGCTGGAGCCCGTAACTGGCGCACGTCTTAGGCGCTCCAGGGCCTATGCCTGATCATTGTTCCTCTCCCGCCTCACTATTTCTCTCTTCACAAGGCGTGTTCGAGGTGGTGGTGGCGGTGAAAACTTTTATTACGAGGTGTACGCTTCGGCTTAGACAGTTGTCCTCGCAGAAGAATCATCTCTTCGGAACTTCCTCCTTTTCCATTTTTGACGTCGCTGGAATCGTTTATTAAATCGCACTGGTCATTGCTTTTGGTCTGCAGTCCTTAACTACAAGTCTTTGTCCTCACTGTGATTACAATTATCATGCTACTCTGTTAAGTGTGTGTGTGTGGAGGGGGGGGGGGGGGGCACTTTGTATTGCAATTGGGGATGGAGAGGGAGAAAACTTTAATGAATGGGAAGGAGAGGCCGGCCGGCAGAAAGGAAAGGGAGAGGTAGAGGGTATATTTTTTTGTTATCCGTTCTATTCCGCTTACATGCTGCTTCACATGGCTGTGCTGAAATATGACACACACGCGAGTACAAAACGTGCACGCAGGCACACTCCGTTTCCGCGGGCTTTAGGTTAGCCCTATGTCTCTGACAAAAATAAGCGATGCCTTTGTCGCTCTCAGAGCAAGGGCAGTGCTCCCTCAAGGCTCAAGAACGTTGGGCGCGGAACGAAACATTATACGTAACGGCATTCTGAAGTCGTCCTCGCTGGCGTTCTCTCTTACAATTTGGTTTTGGTGACATATTACAAACTTAAATTGGATAAGAAGAGCTATTCTCTTTATTACATTGCAGTGATAAGAAAAATAAAGCTTGAATTGGGCTTGTTATTTTTCGTGAAGCCTTTTCCGGTTCATGAGGTGAACGCGTCCACAAGAGAGAGTAGCAACTCTCACCAGTGCAAAGCACGGGCACTATGTGACAGTGAAGAGATGACGGTAGACCTGGCATGGCATTATGTTACGATTCTCCTCCGAACTGCATAATTAGAGGCGTTTTTTAAAGGCGAAAGCCTTTAATGTCTCATCGTTGTCGGCGGAAGGTTGTCAGCTGAAGGTTGTCAACAGAGGTGCACGCTTTTTCTAAAAAGACCAGAAAAAAAATCTTTGTGCATGATGGGATTCGAACCACCATCCCTCCGTTCCGTAGCCGAGCTTGCTACGCTACTTCCTGCCAACGCATACGTAGTTCTCCTTGTCTAGGACGCTGGAGAGTGTTTGCAGAAAGGCTTCGAATCAGACGGATGCCTCCCAAACGCCCTCTAGTGTCTCCAGTATTTAAGATTCACAAACAACTGTGTACCTAATTAACATCTTAACCACACACCAGTGACACAAGCAGCAACACCGCGCTAAAGGCTTTCGCCTCACCGCACTTTAGGTCAACAAAGTGCCCCCTGAATTTTTTTTTAATGACACGCCAAAGTGGTGAAATATAACAGGACGTTGGATGGGAATCACTTCGCTTCTTTTTCAGTGTTATTTCTTTCTGGTTATCTTCGCCTGTCGTCACCGGCTCGAGCAGCAGTATACCCCTGTCCAATCTGCGGACTCGGCCACCCAGTAGCTCAGCAAAGCATACGAATAGAATATATTTGTACTTAAGTAGGCACTGTATTCTACTTTGGCTGGATTTCTCCGGCTTATATCTACGAGCATAGTAGTAATGTGTGTTTATTTCTGCTTACGTTTCTTGGGGCTGAGCGTGAAAAACGAAATGAGAGCAAAGCTTCCGTACACTTGGGGACAGTGTAGTTTGGGGCTTTTGCAACGTTTGTTTCACATCGGAGATATGACTTGACGTGTCTTTTATTGCGCCCCTGTGTCCTCCTGAAAAGTTATGAACCAACACGCCCAAATACAAGTACTTCTGACTTGACGTCTTTCGATAATGGTTGCTCATGTATTTTATGCGAACGTCCTAAAAAGTCACAGCATTAATAAACAGCTCAATAGGTAGTCAGCAGCTTTCCTGTACCTTTCACAAGAAAAGGTGTATAACTAACGTCTCCGACCAGCACTCATCTATGGTGCCACAGGTTGAGAGCTAACGAAGCGGCTTGAAATACGAAGAGGAGGAGCACGATGATGTATGGGAAGAAAAATTATTGATGCAACTTTAGAGAAATATAGTAGCGTTAATTAGATGGCGAACGCGAACTGTTTGTGTCTATAGTTGAAATTAAGAAGAGAAAATGAATTTCAACAGAGAATGTGGTTCGGAAGACAAGAATTACTGGAGGCGCTTAACGAACGCACGTGCGAGTAATACGTATGCAGTACTATTCTATCCCGATTCCTGTTCATTTCTGGTCTGATTCGTTTCAAATATATTCTGATTCTATTCGAATTATGTTGAGACTTTATTCCTAATCTTTCCATATTTTATTCTGATTTTATTCTATTCCTTTGTATTCGGTGCAGTTGTCAGTACTAGTACTGGCTGTTACTGGTTAACATTTCGTTTTTTTCCACGTCTTTGATGACGTCATGCCTTTTCTACCAATCGCAAGATTGCAACGCCGCCACCCTTTGGCGAACGCCGGGTTCGAGCATCGATGAGATAGCTAATGCTTATGCATTAATAACAACATGTCTGTTATCTCCCCTACAATTGGAGAAGAAATTTGGCGAGAGCAGCACAAAGTTACTCAGAGTGATAAGATTACGAAATTTTCCGGCGTACAGTAGCCGGGATGGTCACGATACAAAGCATATTGGGGGTCATTGGGTGACTATATCACGGAGCGGGATTACCTGTGTGCTGATTAAGATGATGATGATGACATAGGTTACATAAAGTGCAAGTAAATGTCAGGAAAAGGAATTAAACAGAACGGTACGTTAGTCGCTCAAAGTGCTTCAGGAGAAATCAAACCATCAAATCACCTTTAATATTCGTTGGTAATGTTCGCTGGTAGTTAAGTGCGTAGTCAAGGTACTCACATTCTCAAAGGTGCTCGTACTACGCACTTGGCACAAGTATGTTTACGCATCTCACTTTAAACCGTCTCTCTTCAGCTCGATTGTGCGTTCTTTTATTTACATTTGCGGTGCTTGAAGTCTGCGATTAGAGTCATCATCATCATCAGCCTGACTACGCCCACTGCAGGGCAAAGGCCTCTCTCATGTCTTTCCAATTAACCACGTCTTGCGGCAGCTGCGGCCACCGTATATCCCTGCAAACTTCTTAATGTCATCCGCCCACCTAACTTTCTGCCGCCCCCTGCTGCGCTTGCCTTCTCTTGGAGTCCACTCCGTTACTCTTAAGGACCAGCGGTTATCTTGCCTTCGCATTACATGCCCTGCCCAAGCCCATTTCTTCTTCTTGATGTCTACTAGGATGTCATCAGAGTAAATTAGAGCAAACTATGGAAAACGGCACATGGTGATGGTGTACGATTTTATTACTTGGAACACCAAGGCACGATACACGGTAACGAAGGGGTCGTACTCACAGGCGAGCCTTATTGGTGTCAAGAGTGGGTAACGTTTGAAGACTACTGCGCCGCGTATATAAAATGGGAGCTTTTGCTTTGTCGCCTTTGATGGCAAAGTCAGCTCTCGTTAATTACAGTTCGAATACTGCATGTCCTTTTGTGTGGCAAGTGGTAATTGCTTATACGACAGGCTTGTTTCCCGGTGTCCATGTTTGACACAGCCGCTCCTCAGCTGTCATATAAATTATGTTCAACGTAAACGACGGTGTTTTCATCGTTTCTAGCAAGTTGAACGACTTGTGTTATTTCATTTCCCAGCGATATCATTTTCACTCGCGCAGCTTCCTTCAGTCGTATACCTATAGTGCGCCGCCATTCCGTTTCCACCCAGGGTATACCTTTCTCCCGGAACGGACTTTCAACTGTACGAGGAAGTTATATTCAGCCTTCCAATCCGCTACTCTTTCATATCAATCCAAACCTCGGAGCCTGTTTTCCCTGTGTCGTGCGACGACCTTCCAGCGCGATTGTGCCTAGTGCGCGGTACGGTTCACCCGACAACTCTTTAAGCGGCCCTTCCGAGTTCGCGCCAGTCTAAAACCATCGAGTGCGCGGTCTCGAGCAACGACCCTTGCACATAGCGGACCAGACGACGACCAACGAACACCACAATGGCGCACTAAACGACCCGTCTGCCTCCTCTCCGTCCAACTCTCGCAGGGCTAGACAGGTCCGCACCGTTGCCCGCGCGCGCCTAAGCGCCTTTAATCGAAAGCGATATAATCACGACACGCGCCGTGCGCCGTGTCGCTTTCTAAAAGGAACAGCCGGGCGAGGCCCGCTAAAGATGGCGGTGAGGAAGAGGAGAAGCAGACGACACAGCGCGTGAGATAGGAGGAGCAGACGTCGCTCTGCAAACGTGTCGAGGGAAGGAGGGGGCGCTGAGAGCGAGAGTGTGTAATACCGGCTGATGAAGCAGACGGCCGTCGTCTGTTCTGGCCAGAGAGGAAGGGTCACGCATTCAGGGTCGCCATTTTGGACCCCCATCCGTCATGGTCCTCTCGCGTCGGTTTGCTGCTGATGGCGACGTGGGTGTCGGAGGTCACCGGCGTCGCGGCGTCGCTGCTCTGATTGTTTTGTTTCCCAGGTTGACGTGCGAAGCGAGAGCGCTTTCGGCTGGCCTTAATTCGTAACAGGCCGGCCCTCTTCCTTTTCTCTTTGTGACGGTGTTTCGTCGCCGTTTGTGTCCGAAGGGGGGCGTTGCCGTCGAAACGAGGCCGCCGGCTTGGGGCCGAGTAAAGCACGAAGTGTGTGCGCCGCCATTTTGTACAATAGAGATGCTGTTGGGACAGCTATAGATCGAGGCAGTGAAACAGCGATTAGGGGACGCGGGAGGGAACAGTACCGTACCGCGGCACATGCAAGCAGCGACCTTTTTTTTTTTCTTGCCCGTTGTGCAAGTTAAGCTATGAGCTGGCTTCAAGTCAAATGCTGCTTGCACCTCGATAGATTTGCCAGAGACGGGGATGGAGAATGATTTACAGGAAGCTCTGTATATACGTCCTTGATTGAGTGACGGATGAGAAAGAAGATTTGTGCGTCGTGACACCTCCGTTATTGTTCGTGGCAAATCAGTCATGCTGCAGAAAAGATTTAATTTGAAGTTCTGAAACATGGAATTCGGCTTATCACCAAACAATTAATAGCCCGTAATTCCACTGAACGATCTCCTTGTCCGGTGCTTCACTGCATATTCTCCACATTCGAAAATGCGTTCCTGGACTGGGGAGCATATGTTAAGCGCTCAATATCTGAAGCGTCCTTCTTTGAGCTAATAAGGAGCAACCTTCCGGGTCCCCGGAAGCTGGAGGCTTAGACGCTCAGCGAAAGGTTTTTACCGAAAGATGGCTTTCTTGCTAAAGCATTACAAGAAAAAAACGGCACTTTTGCCTCTCAAAGCTGAGGAGCGATTGCCTAAATAACTCCTTGCTGACTGCATGCCGATGCATAGTCACGATGGCCATCAGGCTTCTCCGCAGTGCACTGTGGCAAGTGGGAGGCGCATCATGACGTCACCGAAGACACCACTGGTACATTTCGAACGCATAAACTTTTGCTTTCAACAAAAAAATAAAAAGCCACCGAAGGCACAGACCTCCGAGCATTGTTTAGCTACATCCAACTAGACACGGCAGCGTGTGGTTGAGGGCACCGGAAATTTGAAATCTTACCTTTCGTGACCTCACACCGCGCTTCTCTGCACTCCTTAATTGCTATGAGGAGAAGCCTAATATTTATTCGTCGATTACGTCACTATTTTATTTGCTAGCGCAAAAGCACTTTGCAGGCTTTACCTGCAGCTTATATAGATTTGAATCCTTATATAGCACGGAATTCACAAAAAATGGTGCAGTTCCCCATTTAATGCCGACACAGTAAACATTGCATCAGGCTCTCCACACAGAAGGGAGCTATTCCTGGTTATGTACGTCACAGAGCTGTTCTAGAGCCACTGCCGGACTTGGTGTATCAAAGAAGATATTTCTCTCCCTCGCTCTCTCTCTCTCTCTCTCTCTCCATTTCCGGTGACCTTTCGTCGTGGTTCACCAGTGTGAACTACGGACCAGTGTGCGGAGACGGCAGGACGTTGGCTAGCAGGGAGACGGAACCGGGGCTTAGGATGATGTAAGGGTCCTCAAAGGCAACAGATGCAAGGGCTATGTCTTGTCCACTCTGTCCGTCTGTATAGTCTTTTATTTGTGTGCTTGAGCTTGACGGCGAAGCGCGAACCGCTTTTGGACGCAAGTCTAAAGTTGGATGTCCAAAGACAGAAAATAAAGAATGTGCAGAACGAAGCCTACGTGTCTGTTGTTGTTGAGGAGGCCACTTTTATGTCTGCCTCGTACATTTTCTGCCTGCATGTTATCCACTGTTATCCACGTATGCTTTTGTGCCTGCTACAAAACGTGTCTACGAAACTGGCCTCGAGCTCCGTACCACGTGAAGGCTGAACGCTCGCGCTTCGGTTGCTCCTCAGTGGGCATCAACTGTCATGGAAATTTGTTGTGAACTGCGTATCCTACACCTTTACGCTGGAACTCTGTAGAACCTGCTTACGTATACCTCTCCCACCACCCCTCCCCTCCTCTTAACGCGCTTCCCTGTTTCCCAGAGTTGCTCATTAGTCCACCATTGCCCACACTGGAACGTATTAATGACGAGAGGTTATTCGCAATCATCCTTCCTTAATAACCGTGCAGCCGCTTTCAAGCGGCCGTTCGGGTTCTTTCCCGGACGCGGCGGATGAATTTCTTTGGAGGAGAAATTCTAGAGGCCCGTGTACTGTGCGATGTCAGTGCACGTTAAAGAACCCCAGGTGGTCGAAATTTCCGAAGCCCTCCACTACGGCGTCTCTCATAGCCTTAGTCGCTTTGGGACGTTAAACCCTATAAACCAAACCAAATCGTAAACCGTAGTCACGGTCTCCTGTTCTCAGTTTTTCTTGATCCCTTAATTTATTTCTATCTACTTTTGTCTCTTTTTCAGATCGTCGTGGAAGAAGTCTACGTGGAGCCTTACGAAATGGAGGCTTGCGAGGTGACGTAACACTTTTTTTTTTTGTATTTTGCTCCTAGTGAGCCCCAAATTAAGAGCGCTAATTTAAAGATGCGCTCTCAAATGTCTTTGAAGAAAAAAACTTTATTCCACAGCACGTGTTATATTTCCGTCCTCTTGTTATAGTTAATCATGCGTGTTCTCCTAAATAATTATCTGTGTGATGTGCAAAGCCTGCAGAAAAAGGAACTCAAGACTGAGGTCGTATGGGTCGAAAAGATACTTTGCTTCGTTCATGAGCTACAAAGATTTCGGTGCCGATGCATTCAGTTTAGCGTAGTCGACTTTGCACATCGTACAGTTAATACAGGTTTGAAGGCTACGGAGAAAGGCGTCCCTGAGACAGCTTGGCCTGCCCACAGCACCTGACGTACGGCACCCTGGGACCAGTGAGTTTTTATTCGGGGAATTTTATTTTTCATGAAATTCTTGACCTAAAATTGGGTCAATAGGAAAAAAAAAAAAAACCTCCACGAGTTTTTCATGTATTTTGGGAAGTAGCAGCGAGATGAGGGGATTTTTGGGGCTAAACATATTATCGACAAAAGATCAACATCACAGCCAGGCCCAGGCTCAAAACCAGCTACAAACAGAGAGATAAAGGCGTGATCTGTGCCAATGCGGATAGCATTTCTTTACGGCCGCATTCGAGTTTCCTCCAAGTGCAAGAGTTCTACTGCTCTGTTGTTCTGCGCACGCCCTGTTTTCAAGAAATCGCGAAAAAAAATTCAGACATAAGGCCGATACGGCGATCAGTACTTAACCCCTCCGCGCTGTCACTTCACTGATAACGCGTTCACACTATCTGTTCTTCATTCTTCTATGAATTGCTGCCATTAAGTACGGCGTTGGTTGCGCTGCAGACGTTTAGCTAGTCTTCCCAAAGTTTACGGAAACAAAAGAAGGTGGTTTCGCCTGGTGTCTTCTCTAGTGCGTCTGGTCAATCGTATTTGTGCTTGGCTGAAATACAGAGCTGACTCTAAGAACGCGCTTGATACCGCGCCGTTGTACAGAGCTTCCTTTGGCCGAGCTCTTCGACATTCCAACCTGAACTCTCTTTTTTTCCACTTCGCGATGTTCGTGTGTCGACCTGCACGACGGATAGAATGATTCGGAAGTAAATGCGCCAGTCATGTTAAGGCGACGTTATAGACTGAAATGGAAAAGTGGAGTACGAGATAGAAATCCGTGCTAGTAGTTTATATATTAGTTTCCTTTGCCTCCATTAAGAAGCGCATTCTGACTAAGTAAAACTTGAAAGTGGATTCCCAATTTTTTTCTTTTAACATTTAGGAGGAGGTTACGATGGTTGCCGACTTATTATAATAGACGCCAGTGCCTGAAATACGTCGTGAAGTGCGGAAAAGGAGAACACACGCTTGCAAAGGGTAATAACTGAAAAATTTCAGCCCTTTGGTCTTCATTACTCAAGATGGATACCAGTGATTAATGAAAAAGAATACTTAAAAAGGCATAGTGAGAACCGGAGGGTTTGTACTGACTGGTGCCCGGAGAAGTGCCCAAAATAGGGATTGTCATCGGTCCATGTGAGGGAACTTAAATAGCATTAAGTTGCATAATATAGGCATATATCATAGTAGAAATATAATATTAGGGTGATTTAATGATAGGATTTAATTGTGTCAGTAGTGTGCATGCCTTCCCCAATATCAAGAAAAAAAGATTTTTGTCACATTGGCAGCGCTCACAACATATGTGTTTACCAGGTCCGTTTTATTCACATCTTCAGAAGAGATTTCGCACTACGAACGGAGTCTATCAGCCTCCGCTCCTATGTGGCGGACGAAAAAAAATTATGAAGAAGTGACGATGAAATCCTTACAATGCTGCGTGCAACTCTGTTCGTAGAACACAATGCGTATACACTGGTCGAATGGTTGCGACTCGCGTAAAGGTCCACAAAAAAAACAGAAAAATTTAAACCAAAAAGAATAAAGGATGACGCACGACATTCACTATATGGACATTCATATATCACGACAACAGCTGGGCAACAGAGAAAGTAATCTAGACTGAACGTATTTTCAATTTAGGTTCCGTAATAGTTTTGCTGCTCTTCTGTGCTGTGACGTTTGTTTCGCCTCCTCTCGACTCCGGCCAACGAACATTCAAGCCACGTTCGCGAAGCTATTCTTTCAAGCGAAGCTCTCTTGTATACGTTAGGACACGGAAAACGCTTATTTCCCGCCATTTATAGTCAATCCTGCACCGCAAACGTGTTCACGCACGCAACAGATCCGCACCAGGGATAGACAGAGGAAAAAAGAATGTCGAAAGTGAAACGCACGCTTCCGGCGCTAGGCGGCGGTACGCACTCGCATACTCTCGAACCGGGATAATAATAATAGGCGACGAGACTGGACGAGCTGAAAGAGCGCCACAGCCGTCATGGATGACTTGCCATTCGAGGAGGCATGCCACACACAGATAGAGAGAGTGGGAAAGGGTCGAGGTCGAAGCCGAGTTTCTGTCTTTTTTTTTGTTTTTTTATACGTTACTTCCTTCTCGCTCTGACTGCCCTCTATGCGTGTGACTTCTTTTTTACTTTGTTCTTTCCCTTCCCAAAACTCCCTTCGTTCTCCTTTCTCGCCTGTTCGGGCGAACGCCGAAGGACGCATTCCTGGCGCCTTTGTTAGTTTGTGGTTCGCGCTTCGCCCGCCGTCTCATCCAATTCTTTGTTTTGTCATCTCGTTTTTTTTGTTCTTTCCTTTCCTGCTCGTTTCTGTCGTTTTGGTTCATTGGTTCGCTGTATCACTCGTACTCCCTCCTCCCCCCCCCCCCCCCCCCCCCCCCCCCCCTTTCCTAGCCCTCCTTCCTCTACAAGCCCTCTTGCGTCGCTGCCCGTAATGAGCGTGTCGTCGTCTGCTACTTTTTTGCTCTTGCGCTATGCGGCGGCTTTTTTCGCACAGTTTGATCGTCTGCGGCGGCTGGTGGAACTAATTCCCACCGCCGCCCCGGTGTCTTTTGTGGTGCTGTGAGCGCGAGGCCCTCCCTTCCTTTCTTCTTTGTACGGGAGTGAAATGTACCGCGGAAATGCCATTGTTTCTTCTTCGTGTGCGGTGGTGAAGTGAAGGCGCCGGGCAAGCTACATGCGTCGCTGAATGGCAGGTGAGAATTAACGCGCATTTTTCGCGACTGCGTGGTTCGGTGAAAAGAAGCCGGCTTTTTGGTGTCTCTAAAAATGTGAGGGTGCTACACGCGGTTTAAATTTAGATTGGAACGTGAGCCCGATGATTCAAATCTGCAAAAAAAAAAAAGAAAGAAAGCAAAAAATGATTCTAGAAAGCGGATCTAGGTCGGTATGGGGCACATTCAGTGTCTGAGTATCAGCCCTTTCACTATCGCATTGCATACTTAGGAGAGTTAAGAAAGCAACGATGACATGATGAAACCTTTCGTTTTCTTGCCCAGCCAAGTATGCCTAATTTCTTTTTTTTTATTTATCACTGAAAGCCGGAAGACAGCGTTGGTCTTCTGGGGAGGTCGTCAGATGCGAAAACAAAATGTTCTCTTTGCTTGCGGCCAAAGGTCTGTGAAAATAAACACTAAATAAGTGTATGAATATTGTATGTACAGGGTGTCCCATTCATCACTGTCCCCAATAAATTCTCCTTATATATGTATACCTAAATAGCACCGTGCTCTCGCTGTTTGGATCCCATTAAAAGGATAACGTAATGCGAATTAACTGAGCTTGGTCTGTTTACACATGCCCTTGTGGTAAGTAAAAAATTGCAAACACTTTCACTGGAAGGAATAGGCTGTATTCTGGTGGGAGAACAAGACCTTGAAGAAACTATATTTTGTTTCTAGCTTGACAGCATACGAATGGTAACGTATTTTTGACGTATACGTCATATGACTAATTAGTGCTTACGTCATTATTTATTTCTTCCCGCGTACTCATGGATATTGCTTACTGCGCACAACACTCATGGGGGTAAGGTATTGCTATTGCTGGCGCATCGACGTTGACCGTATTGGAACATTCGCTAGTGAAAAACCGAAATTAAAACAAAATAGCTCGGAACTAATAAATGATCCGCATTTTAATGGAGGTCAACGCCCAACTAATGTGAGCTTGTCAGTAACCCGTTTGTACGAAATACTCGATTTCCCGATTTGCACTTTTTCTCACCGCACTTTAGGCAAGCCTACATCCCAGCAACATGGATGCCGCCTAATGGCAACACCAAAAACGAGGTCAGAAATGCAGAGCCAGATGGCTCCTTAGTAACCGATGCCTAATGCGCCACAAGCATTCTAAGCGTGGTTAAATGCTGGTTAAAGCAGACAAGTGTTTCGATAGTTCTATCTGTAACCATGAGCGGCGTCCTTGCTTTTAGCCCTTCATTTGTCGCTCCATTATCTTTTTTTTTTACTGCGACAACGATATAGGAAACGCGGACGGTATTTGAAGATAATACAAGTGCCTGCGTTCCACCTCCCAACTGCTGACTCGCGTCTGTACAGCGCGATGACCGTGAAGCTTGTGGTTCGTCATGAGGATGGAGGAATTCCTACCCCGAACTAAGCCGCCGAGGCGCGCGCGGTTTAATGGAAGTCTGTGTTGCTTGTCATGTGTCTACGCTGCTATAGTACAGGCCCAGCCAACAGGAAACAAATATAAAATAAATCCGTGACATATGGAGAGTGACCGTCACCTGTCACTCCTCCACGAACTGCGTCAATGCGCACCTGTACATATCCCTCACTCTCTCAAAAGCATCCACGTGAACTAGAGCCTAGCGGCCATGACTCCGGTTACGGCTATATACCGTCCAGTTCTAGCTCCAACACAGCCATGAGCTATGAGCATCGTTATTCTACGTTGTAGCTCCAGTATTGGTACAGTACGACTGGCTACGAAGCCTGTTTGTCTTTCGAGAAGGACGAATCTTTCATATCTCATGTTAGCGTCGCCTTAATGTTATGCACTTTTCCAAGAACATGAAACACGGTTCCAGCTTCCTTGGGCATCACTTTTAATTGTGAGGTAACGTGGAACATTGTGAGATACTGTTATGAATATATTGATGGAAATGGTGTAATATTGCGATGCGTAGACAAATCTTGCTTTTAAAATTTGCCCGGCGCAAGCTCAGGGTAGTTAAGACTGCCATAGGAGACCAATGGGCTGCGTTTTTGACAATAAATAGCAGAAAACTACACTGTGAGTGTTCCGAGGAGTGATTTGCGGATTTATTGGCTCGTGTGATGCGGTATGCTATCTTGCGATATGCGAAAAAATTGCGTTCATAAATAATTTTACCGGCAAAACTGTAATTACCTCCTTATTACAAATCTACTACATCTTAGAGGAATCCCCTGAACATTTGACCATAAACATTTTCCTATTGGAAAATGCGCATGTGCAGGAGATGTCTAATATTCTCGGAGAAAAATTTGGAAAATGGGAAAATTGTGAGACACTATTATAGGAATATTGAAGATAACAGTCAATTCTTCTGATATGTAGCAAAACCTTTATTTTGAAGTGTTTTCATCGATCGCGTCGAGCAGTTAAGGCTTCCACAGAAAACCAATGGGGAACGCTTTTGACGGTAGCAAAAACATTTATAAAGAAAAAATACAAGACTGCCATCGTGTTATCTGCGGATATATTGATTATTATAGTGAAATCTTATTAATTATAGGAAAAAAATTGCGTTCATAAACGGCTTCCTGCTCAAGAATGCTTTTGCCCAGAATTTCTGGGTATGTTCTGGTTAAATAGAGGAATGAATAGGCTCGTCCCTTTGTTGCCGTGCTCAGTAGTTCTTTAATCAGGCAGACTTCTAAGTTCCCTTCAATAAATCCACTCGTTGTCTCGTTCCTTCATTCCCAACGCAAAGCGTCCAGTGGTATATTTGGGTATTCTGACTGAGGCTCTGAGAGAGGCCGTAGTGGAGGGCTCCGGAAATTTCGAACCCCAGGTGGTCGAAATTTCCGGAGCCCTCCACTACGGCGTCTCTCATAGCCTTAGTCGCTTTGGGACGTTAAACCCCATAAACCAAACCAAACCAAACCATCTTTGCAGACCTCCAAACACTGCCTGCTCAAGCGTGGCAGTGAGTGTGTTGGGAAGAGTGCGGAAACTGAAAATGTTTATATGCGCAGTGGGCAATGCTATTACAAGGGACTTCGCACATCGACATCATTAACAGAACTAATACGATGTGTACAGTTGTAAAAGGTTTTGGCGGGCGGAAGACGCGCTCTGTTGTGCATTTTCTCCCACGTCGACTTGTCCTTTGAATCGATCTTTTACCCTGTCCCTTCACTTCTGGAATTCGTGACCATGGCTAAGAATGCCTGAACTTAATGTCTTCGGCAGTTGTGACTAGTGTGCTTGTAGATTACATTTCTTTTGACTTCTCCACCATAGCCTCATGTGAAGCTGTAGTATAAGAAAATAAAGAAGATAATTGCAATGCCCGTACGAATTAACAGTTATACAAGTATATACTTGTAGCTCTGGTAATGCGGCACGGCCCTCAACATTCGCAGGTCGTGGTTTTGGAACCTTCCCGTGGTCTTCCCTTAACTTTGTTTCTCTGCAAAAAAATTATAATAAAAACTCAATAATTAAGAGAGTTCAAACTTAAATATTCTGCCTAAGTATGCGTTTCATGTTTTCTAACTCCTCTGTTAGTGCATGCAGGAATGTTGTTTTATTAATTTGCTTATTCATGTCACCTCCAAATTGCCCTCACAGGGACAGCTTTACACAGGAGGAGGAGGGCTGCATTGCGAATAAACATTGCACACGGAACATTACTGTAAGGTACGCAGACACCTTGAAAAGAAAAAAAAAAGCATTTAAAGACCAATCAAACCAACAAGAATATCCGGTGAGGCACAAACACAATTTAACCACAAAATACTCGCATCGGGGGAACCGCCGCGGTGGCTCAGTGGTTATGACCATTGGCTGCTGACCCGAAATACGTGGGTTCGATCCCGGCCGCGGCAGTCGTATTTCGGCGAAGGCGAAATTCCAGAGGTGCGTGTACTGTGCGATGTCAGTGCACGTTAAAGTACCCCAGGTGGTCGAAATTTCCGGAGCCCTCCACTACGGCGTCCCTCATAGCCTGAGTCGCTTTGGGACGTTGAACCCTCATAAACTTATCCCTTTAACCATCGCCCTGTAAACGATTAGCAACAACTAGTGCAAGAATGAGGGCTTGTTTACAGATCACGTTTCCAGTCGACCGAACACACTCCAGGACGAAAGGTGCAAAGAGACATTTTAAGATGCTGAAATAGTATACCGTTGTTTTATCCTGACGGGTTGTTTATTGCATTGAATAGCTGAAATCACGTCCCTTCCTTCACATCTGAAATGGACTCGGTCGCTTGCCATTGTCGGCTTTCAAAAGTGGAACAACCGCACTCCAGGGTCGTTTTCGCAAACGAGAGCAAACGGTAGGATTGGTTATTCAAATGTGGTGCTGAACGGTATCTCTTTCGTGACTTGAATTCCAAACCCTTTTTTTCCTCTTCACGAAGTGGGCAGGAGTTATGAAAGCGTAAACTGACTTCGCCACGAATATTAAGTTACAGTATGCCTTTTCTCTGGCCCCTTATCTCTCTACTCTAGACTGACCGACCGGATAGCCTACTGGTTGTATATTACTAATAGAGCAAGAAAAAAAAAGAACAGAAAGCTGGGCGAGTTGGTTGTTGTGTGTGTAAACGTCGTCGTCCTTTCGCGCTGTTAAAAAATGAGCTAGGAAAGCACTAAAGGACATAAGAGAACAGTGGCCCTGAGGGGAAAACATTATAAATCATGGTATGGTTGATAATTGCCACAGTAGCGTTGATTATGAGGAAAACCAGGCAAAACTAACTGTTCGTGACTGTAACGCTAGATAGCACGGCACGCATATAACTTTAATTATTCAGTGGCCTCCTTCCCGGCCTCATCTATAACGCCGTTCAAAAGCCATGTGCTCACTGAGTGTCGACCTTGTTTTTTCTAGAAATCTGGATTAGCCGCCTCGTCATGCTCAAGAACGATGAAATTAAAGTTGATCTTGTTCGTGTTTCGCAACGCGTAGTAAGAAAGAGAAGTAAAAGGCGGCGGGAGGAGGGGGGGGGCGGGGGGGGGGGGGGGGGTGCGTAGAAGTAAGGCAGTCAATTTTTCATTTCATACGGTGGAGAGACGTTTGAGAGCTTTTATGATTTGTTGTTACAGGGAGTGCATATTGCGGAGATTGAACGACTCATCCAAGGGAGTGATAGCACCCTTGGCTACAGAAACAAAATTCATAAGGCGTGCACACCGTGTCCTACGTCACAACTCGCTCATTTTTTCCAAGACCTCGTGGAAACTGCCAGCTTTTGCTCGCTGTTGTCCGATTTCACAGAAAAACGAAGACAACACTGCAAACAGGTGCAGCTCCTTCATAGTTTCTTGCCCGTCTCGGGGTTGGTTTTGCTTTCGATGGATGTCGACACGTGTGCCGTGTCGTTTTAGCTTTTCGTCCTGCTTTTGCCGATTTGTGACTCGTTTTTTTTTGTTTATTGCACGTCCATATGAGTTTTGAACTAAGCGAGCTTTTCACATGCATGTCCGTCTCGGCTACTCTCATATGACACACAGATTCCCCCGTGCACCGTCCAGAAGAAATGTGCTTGTCAGGTGAACACCACGTCCCCAGACTTGGGAGACAGGTATCAGCCTATATTCTCAAAATTCCGTCTAGACATACAGTTACGCAGTTTAAGGGGCCACAAAAATCTGTAGCGTACTTTAATTATGAGAGGTGTCCGTAGTTCGCATGATTTCTCCTTTTTGCACAGAGGACAACGCGAAGCCAGATTTTCTACAAGGATTTTCTAGTAAAATTTATTCGTTCAGTTTAGGCCAAGCTGGTAGTAAATTGGAACAATTAACTCAATATGAGGCTTCATTCTTGGGCCTTTTTGAATGTTCATGGTATATCTCTATTGGCCTCGTAGTTTTCAGTTACTCCTATGTCATGTTACTCGTTTTGACTCTAAGATTGACGCTGTACAAATCTCTTGCCTAAGCAAATAACATTTTGGGCAGAAATCTGGTTTATTTATTTATTTACAATACCCCTAAGGGCCCTCGTGCGAGAGTATTACATAGGGGGGGAGGGGGGGGGGGCGATACAATCATAAAAATATGGCACAGGAATTTGAACAAAATACACGTAATAATGAATTAAAACTAGTAATGTACACAAATAATAACAGCAAACAACGCAGAATAAAATACTCAGTAAATGCACATAATACAACAAAAATACCAAATCTGTTAGTCCGTGGTTTGCTTTAGCGAATGCTGAAACGATTGTGGGTTAACCTCAATAGCTATGTGTGATGGCAAGTTATTCCAATCTATTATAGTGCGAGGAATGAATGATTTCGCGTAGAGCAATGAACGGCATGTGATGCGTTTTATTTTGTTAACGTGGTCACGGCGAGGAAAGACTGCAGGGTGTGGCAAAAAGAAGTCGTCGTGGAGGGTGGGATGGTGATACAGTTTGTGAAGCAAGGTTAGGCGAGCGAAATGGCGTCGACATGATAGCGGTTCCAACTCGGCACGTTGTTTTAATGCTGTGACACTGGTGAAGCGTGAATAATCTGAAAAGATGAAGCGAACAGCACGGTTTTGCAGGGATTCAAGGTTGTTTATGATGTAAGCTTGATGAGGGTCCCATATGGCAGAAGCATACTCAACTTTCGGGCGGATTAGCGTGATGTAAGCAAGTTTTTATTCAGAATTATTATTCAGGTATTGAGAATTATTAGGTTTCTCTAACTTCGTGTGCCAATTTTTTTTTTTAATTTGCTTTGAAACCCACTCGCCACCACCACCAGCTACACTACCAGCTGTACCATGGCGTAGGTACGGATATTGCTTTAAAAAAGACCGAATAAATTAAGAGAAATCCACTTTGCTTTGGCAGCTTGCGTGGAAACATTTCTTCTGCCTCTTTCAAACGACGAAAACCGTTCGCATGCGAAAAGGAGCGAGTTGGAATCTCCGCAGTAAGCCGCGAATTTCGGGAAGTGAAAATTTTCAGGACTTTGCGTCCTTTCTGTGACGAAGTGATGCGTAGTTTTTAGTGTGTGAAGCTCAACATCCCCAAGCTGCACAGTAAGGGGGTGTCGTAGTCGCGGTGCCATTCACCCGATGAAGCCCGACACTGGGCATCGCTGCGCGTGGCGATCTGCCTCTGCCGATATATGAAGGGGGTTCCCAAGAAGAGGGGGGGGGGGGGGGGAGGGGAGTAATAGAGTTGCCGTAGTGGAGTGCTCCAGATTAGTTCCCACCGTATATGCCGGGTTCTTGAACGCGCAGTCTTGACAACAAGTAACAAGGCTGCACGGTTTGCTTCTTAGTATATTGCTTCGTATATTAAAGCTATTATGCCAGCCCTCATGTTCTATAAATCCCTGTATAGTAAGGAGAATCCCTGTCCTCACCTTTAAAGAGCTTTTTGATATTTAGGGTAGCCGTGAGCGCTCTACTATACGAATGAGAAGCAAACCATGCAGCCTGGTTACTTTTGCCAAAGACTGAACAATGATGTTGTGCACACCACCCTGCCATTCGATCCGACGCCTACGTAATCAGTAGCCAAACGGCATAGCAGACGCTGAGGGTATATCCGACATCATTATTCCTGGACTAAAGAAAGCTGAATTGTTGAAGTTATTGTTGTGTCCAAGTTTTATGTAGCATATGTCGCATAAGACTATCTTTGCTTAAACACAGCTTTAGAAATGCACAGGCGCGGAGAAAAGTAAACGGAGGAGCATGCTATTATAATAGCATTGTAGTATTTTTCCCAACTTGTCTGGTTTTAAATTGCCAGCTGAGACATGTGCATGCTAGTAGTGGATGCTAGTGTAAGCTAGCGTGCGTTCTCATGTACAAGCAATGTTCCTTCAATTCCCCCAGGCAGGGGGGAGGGGGGGGATTGTACTTAAAACGTAATAGCGTGTTCGTTTACTTATGTCCGCAGCTTGATGTCCATTACAGAGCTTTCTTTTTAAAAGTTTGCACATTCGCTGAAATCATTGCTTCCTTTAGGAACTCCGAGACACAAGTAGACTTTGCAATCGTATTTTTTTCAGAATCCTCACGTAGTCGTTCGCCTTAAGGGCACAGGGTAAGGGAAAATTAGAAAAAAATAGTTTTTTTTGTTCTTTTCAAATTTGAGAAGTTCCATTCTTTCTACACATGTTCCATGATCGCACTTTCCTCAGAAAGCCATATTTCGGGCTAAAAAACGCTTTTTCCGAAACCAAGTAGTCAGCGGCCACGGCCCCTTTCCGGATATCCTCCGCGTTTATCGCCAATTTTTTCAACCAAAAAGTCCACCACCTGATTTGAAAGCTTGTCTGAAATCAGCTACATATAAAAAATTGTTTGCCAACAATTGTTCAGCTCTCTTTTTTAGCCAAGATAATCCTGAGACGCTGCGCACGTTTTTTCCACGTTTCTGCAACTTTCATGCAGCTGCGTACGAGTGCTTTCCCTGCCGATGAGTATTGTACTTTGTGCCGGTGTTGCTTGTTGTTGACAAGAGGAGATGCCTAGAGCAAAGAACGCCTTCGGCAGGCGCGAATTTCACGGCAATCGTTACACTCATCGTGCAAAATCAAAAGGATGTCCACGCCCTAATGAGACGCCGAACGCCAAACGCGCCAGCTCCTCGACATCGAAGCTTTCAAGATTTTCTCCGTGCTTCCAAGAAGAGGATGTGCTACAGAGCAGCAGCGAATATGCCTTAATGAGCATGGACGGCATTTGTGCCGCAATTACACACAGTTGTGTGTGTAGACAGTGCGGTGGAAGTGTTGAGCTGACCGAAATTCTGACAAAGCACGTGTTTGTTAGGCTTCAAAGCACTGGACGCTGTTATTTCATTTAATGATGGTAGCATCGCATGGGCGAACGTTCTGAAGGCGTGTGGATTGAACCCAGGGCGCAGAACCATCGAGTGGCTAAGGGAAGCTGACCACAAGCGTATGTACTTTGCGGACTGAGCAACACGACAGCTGACAAAAGAGGCCCGGCAAGCAAAATTACAAGCCCAAACGCTAAAAATTGACTGCGACAGTGACTACGAAGTAGGGGGCTATTAAACCAATGGCTATGAATGTGTTTGTTCGAATAAAAAATTGTTTTTCACATCTTTTTTCACTTTAGGCTCAATTATCTCGAAACAGTGTTTTTTTCTTACAAAGGTACCATTATTTCCAATGTCTTTCAAGACAGACAGCTGATTTTCTTTTGCAACCATCTACATAAGTGTTGGCAACTACTGAACTAGAATTAAGCAATTTCACTCAGTAGTTTTTCTGTTATGAATTTTCAAATGTGAAAAGAAAGCCGAAATTTATGTACTACAGTTAGAAATTTCATTAAAAACAACATTTTCAACACATTTTAATTATTCTAGTTCAGTAAAAAGAGCGCAAAATTTGGAACCAAATGATATATATATTACCAGGGTACACCTATTAGTTGGCGAGAAACATGTACCTCAACATGCCCTAAAATGCATGGGAAGTATAGGGCTTACCCTGTGCCCTTAAAAGATTCGAAGTCCTAGACCGACAGCTGTATATAGAGGGCTCTCCTGGGTAAACCCTGTCACCATCGCATATCTTTACCGGAAACTGACTGTAACATTTGTGGGAACCCTGGCTTTCCGCCGTCGCCTTTGCGCGGCTGTGCCGGCCTCCCGCGTTGTTTCTCCTCTTTCCCTTGCTCCCGCCTCAGGCGGTGGAGAGGCGGCTGGGTGACTAATCACTGTCATTTAGCCACAGCTCCGCCCCGGCTCCCCAAGGGCCTTTGCCATTGGCGCCTTTTGGCGGGAATACGGGACCCGCTTTGGGGCGGCCGCGCACCGCGCGACCGTCCGAGCGGGGCCCAGAGAGAGAGATCCCTCCGAGACAGCGTAAGGTGCGTACGTTACTGTTTGTCCCTGCCGGCCTTTGCCGCTCGGACCAGTGCATATACTCGAGCTCGCCCGCACGTGTCCTCTGACCTGCAGCGGCTCGAGCCTGTCCAGCGGGGTCCAGCGACCTCCGACAGGCGTACCTTGCGTTGATTGCCCACTCTCTCTCGCAACCGGCCCAACGGTCGACACGAGAGAGAGATCACAGCACTGCCGCGGGGACATTCTCCTGCAGCGGCGTGCTAGCGGCGCGCATTGCTCTAGTCGCTTCGTGCGCGCAGCGGAGCCTTGCTCCTCGCGCGCCCCCGGGACGGGGTGACTATTGAGTGTTTGTGTACCTGCTGAAGGACGACGTGAATAAACGTCTCCTTTGTGAACTTGGAGGCCTATTTCTTTGCGGCGAATCGCTCTCCTCCCAGCGGAGGTTGAGTGCGCCGCATCGGTGTCCCAGTGTGTGTGTGGTGACGGCTGATCGGGGCCCTTGGCTCGCGCGAAGCTCGAACCCGCGGTGGGTGGTGGCCTTTGTCCACGTAGAAACCCACACATTCACGAAGGCCTGGGGCCATGAATGTGTGGTGGGGCGGAAAGGAAGGGCCCTCCAGGAGGCGCCAAAATGGGCTCACGGAGACCCCAGATGACTCGTGAGTGGCTCCTATCGTGGAACACTTTACAGCTGTCTTCTTAGCCCACTGGATGGCGGAGATCCTGTGGGCATTTTGTACAAAACGTCCTCAAAACTGGGTTTCCTGCTGTATGGAGACAAAGACGAGAACTATATGGTCATAGAAGGTGAAAGTCAATCAGGGGATTGATTACGCAATAGCATCCACAGAGCCACATTGCTAAAAGGGAAAGCCACATAACTTTGTAACAACGTTCCGGTGTGACGTTCCCGCCTGTCGGGGGTCAGTCACAATGCAACACAGTTGTTTGTTGCTATCTACGGGTTCTGCTGAAGCGAGGAGAAATGAGCCAACACACAACGCCTCCGAATCAACCTAATTTATTCTCACTCTGCCTGAAGGTGAAACTGGGAGTTCCGCTCACCGCTGTCTTCCGCTCATCGCTGTCACCGCTGCCTCGCTCTCGGCTGCTCTGGCGGGGGTGGCGCTCAGCCTGGTGGCGGTCCCACGTTTCGGTGACTGTGACGGGTTGTGGCGTCAGGCTTCTTGGGCGTCTCGGCTGGCGGTACTCTGACGGGTTGTGGCGTCCGGCTTCTTGGGCGTCTCGGCTGGCGGTACTCTGACGGGTTGTGGCGTCCGGCTTCTTGGGCGTCTCGGCTGGCGGTACTCTGACGGGTTGTGGCGTCCGGCTTCTTGGGCGTCTCGGCTGGCGGTCAGTTTGCAACGGATGCCCTCGGGTCCAGCCTCACCGACTACAGACCAGCGCGATCTGCCCCCGTCCGTACACTTCGCCCGTCTCTGCCCGTTCTCTTCTTCGTTCTGTCCTTTGTCTCTGTCCCCAACGCGTCTCTCTGAGGACTCCCTTTCTATCCTTCGGTGTCCTCCTCGCCTCCTCTGCTGGGAGCCCTCTTGGTGCTAACTTGCCGGCCTCTCCCGCCACCTCGAGCCATTAGTAAGGCCGTCGCGCTGCAAGACAATGCAGGCCAGTGGGCCCGCGAATTCCGGGAAACTGTTTTTGCCGCGAGCGTCCCGGCCTACCCTCGGCGCCGCAGGGTGCCGGCCTCTTCGCGAACGCGGGGCTCATTGCTCAGCCGAAGACGCACTCCTCTCGAAGTTGACATATTTATGAGGGTCACGGCTGTCCTCTCTCTTCTCGCATCGGAACCCGGGGTGGTCTCTTCCAAGAACCGCGGCTTGGACACGTGATCAGGGCATTCGAAAACTTGGCCGTCAACGGACAAAGGGAGTCCTCCTTCAGTAGCGGAAGAGAGCAGCTGCCCGGGGAGACAGTCTGTTTTCCAAGGGCATGGGGCCCTCTTTTCTTTTGGGTTAACTTCCCTTAATAAAGACCCAACTCCCAGCCTCCTCCGAGTCCACAGACCGTCCCTCGCAACAAGGCCGTCTGCAGGCGTGCATGCGCGCACACACAAACGCACAAACGTGCCTGTCTCTGTGCCAAAGGGGGGGGGGAGTTGGGGACGCGCTGCAAAACGGGCCGCAGGGATGCGTGTGGTCGCGCAGGGCTCCGCGCGCGGCCTCCCCTCTTTTGCCCTCTGGCTATTTCGCACGTCTTTGTGTTGCGCCCGCTGCATTCTACACAACCGCCTTCGCTGACGGAGCAGGGCGATAATTTTGAGAAAGACACAGTGTCTCTGGTGTTAGTCGATGGAGGGTTCTTTCGGGCCATGCCTAGGCCTCCCGTACGCAGTCCTTCACAACCCCCTCTTCTTATAAAGAAATTTTCTACGGAAAATTCGTGGTCACCGCACTTTCACAACCAACAGTACGTCGTAAAGTTCGCAACTCAATCTTATGGCAGTAGTCATATTTCGAGTATGTCAAAGCTGCTAAACATCGTCGTCGCGCACAAGCACTGCTTTCACAACACGGCACAATGTGGGCGGACCCTCAGTCCCCCCAGGCAGAGGAGTAAATTTCACATGGCGGACAATTCCGCATTCTAAGTAAAACAAGCAACCGCAGAAAAGTCATGAACACAGTTCGATGGTCGTGGCAACTGCCAGACTTCCCCTAAGTCACACTAAGATCAGGAGGTGGTCCATGCAATTCGCTCACCCTCGGTTTCTTTCTCCACTGGCAGTTTCTGCAGTGTTCTGCAACATCTTGTCTCAGTCCATGCCAGAAATAACCTTTGCTAACCGCCCGGCGGGTCTTTTGAAATCCTAAATGTCCTCCGCCTTCCATATCGTGGCATAACCTCACAATTTCACTCCTCATTAGCAAAGGGACAACAACTCGGTTTGAGGTACCGTGCGCTTTGTCTTTGAAACGCAGTAAACCACAAGAGTCCAAATGATACAATCTTGACTCTTTTCGTTCTGAGCTGTCGCACTCGTTTATCAATTTTAGCACAGACAAATCTTTCCTTTGCTCCTCGTACAGGCGGGTTTGCTCGATCAAAGGGGGAACCTCAGTTAGCCTTGCGTCCGCCGCGCTTCTGAGCGCGTCTGAATGGCGATTGGTCTCCCCTGGCTCGCGAACTCCTTCTGCTTCGTCCGTGCATAGGCTCACTACCGCTTCCGAACACCCTCTCTCGTGATGGCTCTCAGTTGATGTTTTATCTAGCTCTTTGATACCTTCAGGGCTACCCTCGCCTTCGTTCTTACGCTGCTTGGAGTGGTCCAAGCGCCCTGAAATGTGTCCGTGAGATATCTGACGCAGACGACAAAAACGTGAGAGGTGCCCTAACCTGCCGCACGAGAAGCAGGCGATTGATTTGACGCGTCGATTCAATTCTCGCGCCTGCCCAGATGGAGGGCCCTCACGTATTCGAAGGACCTCTTCGAGCAGCTTCTCCAGCCGATCCAGACGTTCACTAAAATCACCATTCTCCTCTCTGCTTTCTACACGTCGGACAGTCGCGGTGCTCGTGCGCGTCACTTCCTCTATTTGCTCTTCTTTAGACGCTACCTCTACTGCTTCTTCGAATGTCTTGGGATCGTGTGACAGAGCAAATCTCCTTACCGGATCGCGGAGCCCATTCAGAAAAATAGAGGTCAGCTGTTCCCTAAGGATTTCGCGCCTCGCTTCTCTCTTCGACGTGTCATCGCCATCAACGTCCTCGAAAGCCTCTGTTCCGAGCCTACGAAGCCGGCTCGCGAATGAGCGCACATTCTCACCAGCACTCTGCCTTGCGCTGAGAAACTTCTCAAACTTCCTGCACGCCGGCTCAGTATCATATCGTTTCAGCGCGAGCGCTTTAAACGATTTATACGAAGTCACGCCTGCCACCTCTTCATCCAACCACGCAAAGTCCAGAGCAGCCCCGACCATCTTACATCGCGCCATCCCGACTAACTGTTTCTCCTGCCATCCGCCCAGATTTCCGACCTGCTCTAAAATTTTCAGAAAGTCCCTTATTTTGGGACCGTTGTCACCCCCCGTGAATGATGGAATCACAGCTCCCAACAGCATTTCATTAGCACCTATCATCCCTTCGTGAAGACTCGATGATTCCTGTAGCGACATGTTGGCCCCCTTCTCCTCGGGTACGAGGGTGAATGTCTCGCACCACAACTTCAGCAAGATCCCACCGCTGCCACCACTTGTGACGTTCCCGCCTGTCGGGGGTCAGTCACAATGCAACACAGTTGTTTGTTGCTATCTACGGGTTCTGCTGAAGCGAGGAGAAATGAGCCAACACACAACGCCTCCGAATCAACCTAATTTATTCTCACTCTGCCTGAAGGTGAAACTGGGAGTTCCGCTCACCGCTGTCTTCCGCTCATCGCTGTCACCGCTGCCTCGCTCTCGGCTGCTCTGGCGGGGGTGGCGCTCAGCCTGGTGGCGGTCCCACGTTTCGGTGACTGTGACGGGTTGTGGCGTCAGGCTTCTTGGGCGTCTCGGCTGGCGGTACTCTGACGGGTTGTGGCGTCCGGCTTCTTGGGCGTCTCGGCTGGCGGTACTCTGACGGGTTGTGGCGTCCGGCTTCTTGGGCGTCTCGGCTGGCGGTACTCTGACGGGTTGTGGCGTCCGGCTTCTTGGGCGTCTCGGCTGGCGGTCAGTTTGCAACGGATGCCCTCGGGTCCAGCCTCACCGACTACAGACCAGCGCGATCTGCCCCCGTCCGTACACTTCGCCCGTCTCTGCCCGTTCTCTTCTTCGTTCTGTCCTTTGTCTCTGTCCCCAACGCGTCTCTCTGAGGACTCCCTTTCTATCCTTCGGTGTCCTCCTCGCCTCCTCTGCTGGGAGCCCTCTTGGTGCTAACTTGCCGGCCTCTCCCGCCACCTCGAGCCATTAGTAAGGCCGTCGCGCTGCAAGACAATGCAGGCCAGTGGGCCCGCGAATTCCGGGAAACTGTTTTTGCCGCGAGCGTCCCGGCCTACCCTCGGCGCCGCAGGGTGCCGGCCTCTTCGCGAACGCGGGGCTCATTGCTCAGCCGAAGACGCACTCCTCTCGAAGTTGACATATTTATGAGGGTCACGGCTGTCCTCTCTCTTCTCGCATCGGAACCCGGGGTGGTCTCTTCCAAGAACCGCGGCTTGGACACGTGATCAGGGCATTCGAAAACTTGGCCGTCAACGGACAAAGGGAGTCCTCCTTCAGTAGCGGAAGAGAGCAGCTGCCCGGGGAGACAGTCTGTTTTCCAAGGGCATGGGGCCCTCTTTTCTTTTGGGTTAACTTCCCTTAATAAAGACCCAACTCCCAGCCTCCTCCGAGTCCACAGACCGTCCCTCGCAACAAGGCCGTCTGCAGGCGTGCATGCGCGCACACACAAACGCACAAACGTGCCTGTCTCTGTGCCAAAGGGGGGGGGGGAGTTGGGGACGCGCTGCAAAACGGGCCGCAGGGATGCGTGTGGTCGCGCAGGGCTCCGCGCGCGGCCTCCCCTCTTTTGCCCTCTGGCTATTTCGCACGTCTTTGTGTTGCGCCCGCTGCATTCTACACAACCGCCTTCGCTGACGGAGCAGGGCGATAATTTTGAGAAAGACACAGTGTCTCTGGTGTTAGTCGATGGAGGGTTCTTTCGGGCCATGCCTAGGCCTCCCGTACGCAGTCCTTCACACCGGCACAACTGTGTCAGTTTCCTTTATTACAGCACGGGTGCGCTCAGGCGGACGCTAATTACTAGCTACTCCTTTCACTCAAAATCTGCTTCGTCGTGGAGGATTTCCCCGAAGGCGTTGGCTAGAGGGTGCTCGCTGAATTACACCCACACATGCCCGTCACGTGCCGTTCTCAGCAGGGAGCCCTGCAGATAGGCAGGCGCAGGCGGTATGAGGCGCCGCGCAACGTGGCCGACATTGGAAGCCTGCGGGGCGGCAGAGGGGTGCGTGAGAGGCGCGGGCTGCACCGACGCCGAAAAGGAACCCGGACGTGACGTGTGCGCGGCCTTGGCTCACCTTCTGGACGCAGGCGAAGCCAAGCGTGCTTCCGGTTTCCGGTTTACGCGTACTCACCGCCGCCGGCGCCCCGGACGCTTGGCTGTCGCCCGCTGCCTCACTTGTCTCATCATTACCTCCGTTGCTGCGCTAAGCATTTGTTCCTCCTCCCCCAGCCTCCTCTCCTACGCCTCCTCTCTTTCCCTCTCTCTGGCGGTAGTGATGACGCCTGTCGACTGTCGTGCGGCACACGTCGGGCATATTGTGCTGGAACGTGCCAGGAAAAAATAATAAATAAGACACAACGCATAGCGCAGTGTTAGCTTATGGACAGCCGGGTCGAGGCTAGGCTATGCAGCGGTTACATACTTGGTACTGCCGCTGCAGCACCGCGGTTAAGCCTTGTGTCGGCGACGAATCGTTAACCTCCTGCCGTAGGCGCTGTGCGTGTACGGGTCCGGAGCTCTGGGAAGCGGAGGGGCCCGCCCGCTGCCACCGTCGAAGCTATTGGCCGCATTAGCATCGGCAGACTAGTGTTGTTATTCGGCGTTCGGGGTCCTTGTGCCCGCATGCTGCGATGATAGCATCCCCCCCCCCCCCCCCCCCCCCGTCGTACGTGACAGCAGTGCGATGCCTACATGGTATTTTTTTTTGTCTGTGTGTGCCGCAGTGGATGATATATGTGGGCCTTAGTACGAAGCTCTTTGACCTTTGGAAAACATGATGTGTTAGAATGGGGGATAATTTTTTCCGCGCAAAATAGTCTCTTCGTTTTAGAGATGTGAGCTAGCATGTTTAACCCCCCAACATGTTATTCTTCCTTGGGTATAGGGATTTGGGGAAAGCGGATGGCAAAATGACAGTAAAAAAGCAGTATGACAGTAAAAATGACAGTAAAAATTAAAGAAGAGAACAAGTAAACGTATAAATTTCGTTCCTGGAATTTAGGCGTACACATTTAAATTTGCGACAAAACACAGTACAGTTTTCGAAAAGGCTTGGAGGCAGTTCGCCTGCCTTTAGTTCAACTGTCCTTAGACAGTTCACTGCTGCGAATCGCCGGTAAAGTTATCTAGCCCATAAAAATCATTGTCAGCGGGCAACTTTCTGATGCTAGCCTAGAATGCGTCATCAGTGAAAGTAACATTAACAGACTCTGAAGAAAACGGCAGTATTGACCTTCACTGAGTATAAAAGTTTGACTAGTTCAAAGTTCAAGCTTAAGCTCTACCCAAAGCAGAGTTTTTCTTCTTTTTCTGTGCACTTACATTGGAGGAGTCGTCAGCATGAGATTGCATAGTGCATGCTGTGACCTGGAAGAGCACATGAGGCAACCAGTGACTCAAGAGATTACATGACAGGAGATTCTGCCAGCATTAATAACGGAACATTCCTATACTCCACATCACTCTGTGCAAGTAGCTCTCACACGTAAGCGTATCACTCCTGTGATCACACTTCTCGAGGTCTTGGTGAGGAATATGACTAGAACGTGGCAAAAAAGGTATAAAACGAAACACTAAGCACGGCGGATAATGGTGCGTGGACATTATAACGACAAAGACAATTGTTTAGCCGCGTTAGCGAAGTGCAAACCCAAAGGTCGTGTGAGGAAAGGAAAAGCGCAGTGTCCCCTTTACAAAAAATTCTTAGACAGACTATAGACTGTCGATAGACTTTTGTCTATAAAATATATAGACTCTCTATACACTAATCCTAGAGAACAGTCTATATGAGATACAAATGCTATAGACAGTCCATAGACAATCTATAGACTTATGGCCACACACTTTTAATAGACTTTCGTCTATAGATAGCATATAGACTACGAATACACAAAAACAAATATCTGTAGGAAGGCAGAGTCTATAAGAAATCTATAGACTGTTTGTAGAATATTTTTATAAGGGCTGTCTCGCTTTCGTCAGACAGCTGAACCGCTCCGTGACTGCAGAATGCAGGAAGGCGCATTATTGCTGGCCTCCTCTGATTCAACTGATTTCTGAGCTACCTGATTTGCAGTGATTACGAACTCCTTTTTTTTTTGGCGTCGAGCTTAACTAGCGTGAATTGGAGTGCTAGCTCTGACAAGGAATACGAAACAGAATATAGCGTCTGTCTCAGTTACAACTTAAGGACAGCAACAGGTAACATAATGATGAGTAAACAAGGCCGGATAAACAAGCCAAAAGAGAGAGAAAGAGAGAGAGGGAGTCGTTTCTTCTTTCTCCAGCCTGTTTACCCATCCTCATATACACAGTCTAAACACGAGTACACCTATATGGGAGTAAAACGGCAGTAATCTGTCTTAACGTCCCCAAGCGACTAAGGCTATGAGGGACGCCGTAGTGGAGGGCTCCGGAAATTTCGGCCACCTGGGGTTCTTTAACGAGCCCTGGCACCGTACAGCACACGGGCCTCTAGCATTTCGCCTCCATCGAAATGCGACCGCCGCGGCCGGGATGGTGTAAGCTGTCCTATAGTGCACTGTCTCTTATGAAAGGGGGAGTGCGCTAGAGGACAACTTTACTCCCTTTTTACTCCTTTCTGTGTAGAGTGTACCATCTAGCCGAAACCATTACCACAACATCAAGGTGACCGCTACTACAGCTCACCCCTATCCTATCTTCTGCTGTTACTTCAATGCCCTATATAGTTCTTTTAAAGAATGTATTTTTTTTAGCCATTGGTTGGTTGGTTTTGGTTTTATGTGGTTTAACGTCCCCAAGCGACTAAGGCTATGAGGGACGCCGTAGTGGAGGGCTCCGGAAATTTCGACCACCTGGGGTTCTTTAACGAGCCCTGGCACCGTACAGCACACGGGCCTCTAGCATTTCGCCTCCATCGAAATGCGACCGCCGCGGCCGGGATGGTGTAAGCTGTCCTATAGTGCACTGTCTCTTATGAAAGGGGGAGTGCGCTAGAGGACAACTTTACTCCCTTTTTACTCCTTTCTGTGTAGAGTGTACCATCTAGCCGAAACCATTACCACAACATCAAGGTGACCGCTACTACAGCTCACCCCTATCCTATCTTCTGCTGTTACTTCAATGCCCTATATAGTTCTTTTAAAGAATGTATTTTTTTTAGCCATTGGTTGGTTGGTTTTGGTTTTATGTGGTTTAACGTCCCCAAGCGACTAAGGCTATGAGGGACGCCGTAGTGGAGGGCTCCGGAAATTTCGACCACCTGGGGTTCTTTAACGAGCCCTGGCACCGTACAGCACACGGGCCTCTAGCATTTCGCCTCCATCGAAATGCGACCGCCGCGGCCGGGATGGTGTAAGCTGTCCTATAGTGCACTGTCTCTTATGAAAGGGGGAGTGCGCTAGAGGACAACTTTACTCCCTTTTTACTCCTTTCTGTGTAGAGTGTACCATCTAGCCGAAACCATTACCACAACATCAAGGTGACCGCTACTACAGCTCACCCCTATCCTATCTTCTGCTGTTACTTCAATGCCCTATATAGTTCTTTTAAAGAATGTATTTTTTTTAGCCATTGGTTGGTTGGTTTTGGTTTTATGTGGTTTAACGTCCCAAAGCGACTAAGGCTATGAGAGACGCCGTAGTGGAGGGCTCCGAAAATTTCGACCACCTGGGGTTCTTTAACGTGCACTGACATCGCACAGTACACGGGACTCTAGAATTTCGCCTTCATAGAAATTCAACCGCCGCGGCCGGGATCGAACCCGCCGAGCACCATAACCGAGCCGAGCAGCCGAGCACCATAATCACTGAGCCACCGCGGCGGGGATCTAAACGATATTGCATTCATATGTTATAAATGTAGCTTTTCGGAATGTTTTGAGCGTTTAGACTGAATAAATAATGAAGAAACACAATTTCTGCTGACAGGAGTAGCCTTATATTTTTTTCATTTAGACTTCGGCAATTAGCTCTCGAGGATTAACGTCGATAAACGCCGGCCGATAGCTATAGCGCCATGACCAGGCACTTCTCAACTTGTGCCCAACTTTATTATGTTTTGCACACAAAAGAGTGTGCCATCAAGATAGTATTAAGAGGATAAATTCAGAATGGAATATTTTCGAAACATTTGTGCACACTGATCACTTCTTGCGTGCAGACCAATACGTCGTGAGCCGAGGTGTCAGAAACACCTAGAAAATTAGCGTCACACACATCGAGCATGACTGATTCGACGCTCCTTAGACACCAGGTAAAAGGTGTCATAACAGAACCTGAGATAGAGCCGTCTCTGCTGCTTTTGCCAGAAAAAAAAAAAACCGTTTTCGCGATGCTTGCGCAACTCTACGACGAAAAAGGTGTTACCACACACTCCACGTCTCCACTCCACACTCCACTCCACACTCCACTCGGCCAGCCGCAAAAAAAAAAAAAGAGCCTTGGTCGTGGCCCCGTAGCACAGTTACACCGAGTCGGTCTGAGCCGTCGACCGCCAGCTACGCACGTTACAGAAAGGGAAAGAACTGAAAGCTATAAGTCGACGTGCGCAGACTTCCATGTGGATCGCTGCAATCTTTCCAAGCTTCGGGCTTAGGCAACGTCGCCTTAGAACGCGGCTGGCACTAGCTGGCGATAATTCGATAATTCTTGCCTTTTCTCCGCTTCGGGAAGGTTGTTGCTCGGGTGTCAAAGTGGGGGAATAGCACGCCCGATGAAGAGGCGATTAGGACGATTCGAAAGTGATTTGAGGGTGAACGTACTGCTACACCAACAAGGTAGGGGAAACCAAGGTACGGAGTAGTGCACGCCGAGAGGTCGTTGTACCTCGCTTTGAAAGCCGATGGAAGTGCCTTTTAGGAGCTTTCCAGCTTGAGCGTAAACAAGATTACCAGTCTGGGAGTCTCTTTTATTATTACTGAGCAGACGCTTCGTGGATCGATCTATAGTATCCTCGCAGTGCACTAAAGGGAACATTGTTTGTCCTGTAAGTAGCGAGGCGACGGAGGGTACCGCTATAGGTCGTTCACTGACGTCGATAGCGAACGACCTTCCATAGAAGCGCGTCGCGTGCTTTTGCGGGAATGGAATGTGGGGCGCACGTCTACGGCGGGTACCTTGCTAGACCACGAGCCTTTGGCAGCATCCGCGTTGGCTTATCTTGTAGCGGATACATTCCATGCAGGGTTTATCTGTCCTGAGAACACCGTGTACTGACGCGACGTTGTTAGTACTGGGGCGGCCCGCAGTAAGAAAGATATCGCGGGCAGTTTTGTTGACCCGTGTATGCGGAACTAATAATGCACCACGAACACCGACAGCGTGTATTTTTGGTCCTGCTGTGATCCTTTCGGTGCGAGCACTTTTTTTATGGGTGCAGATACTGAGAGTCTAGAGCAACGCTGAGGCTCTTCGGCCGTTACACGCTGCTCACGTAGGTAGCTTCCTAATTTTATGTGTGTACAGCAGCAGAGGGAAGCATGTTGCTATACATTATCTATGCGGACTCTCACTTTCGAAACAAGCCGCGCGAGGCGACGTGAATATACGGGGTGTCGCGAGGACCACGCCCAAGCAGCACAAGTCATTGGCCCAACATTGGCAATGTACAGTGAAACCATCGATTTTCAATATTGGGCCAATTTTCACTGTGGTCCTTTGTAGGACCGTCCGTAGCCATAACATTTCGAGAATGGGGCCAATGACCTGTGCTGGCTGGGGCCTTTCGCGAGGGGGTCCCTCATAAACAGCTTTCGCGGATAAATCTTTTGGTTTTGCACTTTGGATCGCTTACCTGGTAGGTAGATTTAGGCGAGCTCGGTCGGGTGTGCCGAGGGGCGAGGACGGTGTCCTAGAAACAGTATCTGTCCCTGACCGTGCACCAGCTCTGAAGAACTGTAGTAGGGACTTCCACGGGCAGGGAACGTCACGTTTCGTTTTGGTTGTTTGGAGAGATAGTCGGGTTGGGTGAGAGCGTGGTCTGATGTTCGCAGGAGTGGGGCTCAGTGTCCTGTCTCTAAGTGTGGAGTAGTTTCAGTTCTAGATTAGGTGTTCGGTCTTAGTGGGCTTCACTGTGACTGCGCAGTCCTGGCGACGTACTGTACTGTTCAGCGAAATCAATCCGTAGCCAGAAATTCTGGACAAGGGCGTTTTTTCAACGCGAAGTTGTTTATGAACGCTGTTTTTTTTTTTCACATCGGAAGACTGCACCATAGCCATCGATATATCCTCGAATCCCCGCTCGGGACACTTGAAGTTTTCCGCTATTTATATTGCCAAAAATTACCCCACTGGTTTTCAATGGCAGTCTTAACTACTCGGTGCCAGCGCAGGACAAACTGTAAAAGCAACATTTTGCTACGCATCGGATTATTAGAAGATTCCAATAAATAGGTCCACAACAGTATATTGCAATATTCCACACTAGCCCCCCAATTAAAAGTGACATCCAAGAAAGCTGGACTTGGGATGTCCCGCAATTCGGGGATGGAAACATGCCGTGCAAGATTCGGTTGTCGAAGCAGCATATATACATACCCCCTGTACTATGGGAGCGAATTCTTTTCTCCCCTGTGCTAGGGCAGAAAAGGCAGTATTTAACTGACGTCACGGGGGCCATTTTGTTGCCCAGCGCGTCTCGTCAGCAGTGCAGGCCGGAGCAGGTGGCGATAAGGACCGCACATGGTCTTTAATTTACCGCGCTCCATGTACAACAAAACGGCGGCCCCTGCTACGTCGGTGAATATTCCCCACAGACGGCGTGAATGCTGTTCCGGGCAGAAAAACGGCATAACACCCCGGTCTGATCAAATGTTTAGGGGAATCCCCCAAGGTGGAATAGATTTGTAATAAGGGAGTAAGTGCTCACCGACATCACTGACATTGACAATGAGTAATTACACCCTTATAACACCCTGGTTTGCGGGTGAAATGCTGACAGTGGGATTGACAATGAGTAATTACTCCCTTATAACTCCCCGGCCTGCGGGTGAAATGCTGATAGCGGCATTGACAATGAGTAATTACTCCCTTATAACACCACGGCCTGCGGGTGAAATGCTGATAGCGGCATTGACAATGAGTAATTACTCCCTTATAACACCACGGCCTGCGGGTGAAATGCTGATAGCGGCATTGACAGTGGGTAATTAGTCTCTTATAACACCCCGATCTGTGAGTGAGACGCTGATAGCGGCATTGAGAATGAGTAATTAATCCCTTATAGCACCCCGGTCTGCGGGTGAAATGCTGACAGCGGCATTGACAATGAGTAATTACTCCCTTTTAACACCCCTACCTACGGGTGAAATGCTGATAGCGGCATTGACAATGAGTAATTACTCACTTTTAACACCCCTGCCTGCGGGCGAAATGCTGACAGCGGCTACACACGGGCGGTGCCCTCGCCCGATCACCGCCGCACCAGTGCGCATATCACGCACGATGACGTGTAGCGGGACGGCATCGACGTCGTTGCACCTCCGACTATTCCCAAATCTGGGAAATGCACGTGCGCACCCTTTTCCTGTGTTAGGAATGACGGTACTCGACGCCTGTGCTAATCACGGCGCTCCAACCCTCATATGCGGCGTGGAATGCGATGTTGCCCGCACTGCTTCCGCTCATTCACTCGTCTCTGTTCAGCTTCCACACTGACGCCGTGCGTGGGCGCTGAGCTCAAATCTGTTGTGAGCGCCAAGACCGAGGATACAGAGAGCTGTCTCTTATATGTGGCCGCCAACTTGGATTTACCTGGATTGCGATTTTTCTCGCCGCTCTTTTCGACGACGTAAAGTAAGTTCTTTTCTCTCTTAAAACCACGTGCGTTTTATGAGACCAGCCTAGACGGCTTAGCAACTATGACGCATCGTTGTTGAACATGTGGTCTTGGAATCGATATACTCGTTCGCGAAGATAAGGAGGATTTACATGGGGCGCGATTTAGAGCACAGTGATTTTTGATCACCCAAAACGGTCTGTTTCGACCTGTGTTCACTGCGCGTGCTTGACTGCGACCCTCTTCGGTGGCTGTGGCAATCTGCTGCTGGACACGTGACCGTAGATTCGATACTCGCCAGGGACGGCGATGTTTTGATGAAGGCAAATTTTCAAAGTATGACTCCTGTTTGCAAATCTTCTCGTACCCGCTTATCTTAGATGAATAACGTGTCGAAATAAATGGAAAGCTCGCATTTTCGGCGTCCTTAGTTATCAATATCGATAAGACAGTTGAAGTAGCCGAAGAGTTCGCAGCGGTAGCCAACGTAATCAGGACGTTAATGAGAAAGGTGGTAGTGCAATTGGACAACCCGCCTGGAACGAAAGAGGGAGGAGGGAAAGTCTCAGGACCAAATGCAAACCAGCAAGGCACCGGGTGAGGATCAGATAACTGCATATCTGTTGAAGTAGGGTGGGGATGCTGTGCCGGAAAATTTTTCACCCTGTATGCGCAGTGCCTTATGACTTCGAGCGTATGAGAAGCTTGGAAGAACGCTAATATTATCTTAATTCATAAGAAAGGAAACGTCAGCGACTTGAAAAATTACAGACCGATTAGCTTGCTGCCAGTTGCCTACGAGGTATTCATTAAGGTAATAGCTAATAGAGTCAGGGCAACCTCCGACTTCAATGAACAAAATGATCAGGCTGGCTTCCATAAAGGCTGATTGACAATGGACCGTACTGACACTATCAGTCAGGTGATCGAGAAATGTGCAGATTATGACAAAACCCTATATTTAGACTTTATAGATTATGAAAAAGCATTTAACTCAGTCTAAATTTAAGCAGTTATTACATATTCAGAATGTAGAAGAACGTTATGCAAAAATGCAAAAAGATATCTCCAACGGCTGCACAGCATTCATAGTCATCCATAAAAAGGGTAACGGACTGGATTCCAGGAGAAGGCAAGCGTAGAAGGAGCGGCAGAAAGTTAGGTGGGCGGAGAAGGTTAAGAAGTTTGCGGGGATCAGGTGACCGGGGCTGGCACAGGACTGGGTTAATTGGAGAGACATGGGAGAGGCATATGCCCTGCAGTGGACGTAGTGAAGCTGATGATGACGATGAAGCTTGTTGAATCAAAAAAGAAAGCAGCATATTCGCGGAACAACGCTATGTCAACGGTACCCGAACTTCATTCCAGACCTGCTGCAAATATTTATTATTCAGTACCTGGTAAAGTTCATTCTTACCAGACTGTTTAAATTCGTATACTAGCAGTAATTAGTCCTTTCCTCACTGTCCTCATTAAAATTGTGATAATTGTCGCAGAAACAATATTCTCTATAACTAAATCCAAAAGTTCCCATCTCGTCGCAGTCCCTTCGACGAAGTCCTCTTAGGAGCCGCGGCCTCTCACTTCTCCGTATCGCAGCGTTCTTTCTCGCCTTAGTATCCTGAAGATCGACGCTACTCTGAAGCAGCCTTCCCTGCCCGCTCACTTACGCAATTTACGCAAGGGCTTCGGCGTTAATTATCCGCGGCAAGGTTTCGGGTGTGCGTCGTTATCTCGTCTCCCCTGTCTGCTTGCCACGAAGAGCAACGGTTGCGATGCGAAATTGTCGCCGGGCAGCTGTAGCCCACTCTGGCTTGTCTGCTTATTTTTTCTCCCCTTTATCTCTCCCAAAGCGTCGGTGAGCGCTCTTGCTTGCAACCGCAAATTGGGACAAGGAAAAACAAAGCATAACTTCGTTCCAGACGCCGCACTCACGGTCGCTATCTAATCTGACCTAAAGAGCGTCTCGGTCACTGCGGGTTATTAAAGTAGGGCCGCACTCACTCACGCCGCTAAATTCTCGGTGAGATATTGAAGGAAAGCTGGGGAAGGTAAACGAGGGGAGGGATTGGGGGAGGTGGCAGGGACGGCGACCCCGCAGGTTCCTGGACTGAATCTTTCGTGACCGTGACCATGAAACGGTGGCGGGCTGCCGTTAGACGCGCATGTAACGTCAACATCGACGTTCAGCGGAGCGGAGCGGTCAGAAGCCGCCCTGTTTTGACTCCGCTAACGGACGCGCCTCTTCCTTTTAATTCTCGTGGATGTCTCGCGGCGTTGTTGGATGGTTTGCTAACAGTGAGCATGGAGTCGCATTCCTTGCTGGTTGTCAAGCTGTGGCAGCTGTTGCCTGCTGTCCGTCTATTTACGAAAGCTTTCGCACTCGGCTTTCTTCTCAGATTTACAGAACTTCACTCGTACACTCTAAACACGAGTACACCTATATGGGAGTAAAGAGGTAGTAAAGCTGTCCACTAGAGGACAGCTTTACTACCTCTTTACTACTTTCTGTTTAGCGTGTACACAGCTTCTAAAGGGTGCGCGGTAATGGACAACATTACTCCCTTTTTACTCCTTTCTGTACAGAGTAAAACTGTACAGAGCTTCACTTCGATTGACTTCGAGCTCTTTGCTAGTTGTTTCTTACCAGGGCACTTCTGTGATTTGCCACGACTTGTTTCTACTTAAAATATTTATCATTTCACGCGGCGAAGATGGAGGTCTTATGAGCGAATTGTTAAAATGCGAAAGGATCGATCGAGAACTCTTTCGCAGGAAATTCAGCTGTTGCAAGTTTGAGAAATTTCTTATCAGAAGCAGCGCTTATATGCATGTAAGGAGTGCTTCTTTGAACTTTTGTGAAGTGATTTTCTAAAGAGATGTGCATCCAGAACTGCGTGCTTTGCTTCTCATGTAGTGGACTGCATTAAAGCGAAATGTACTGCGGTTAGCATGCACGCAGGATACAGAAGAAGGTTAAACTTGTTAGACAGGTATTAAACGGCTGCGGCTTATTACACAGCATCCTTTCTTGCGAGCGCATCACAGCAAATTCTTGGCATTGATGTGGCATTGATGTAACTTCCAAAGTACTATTATGATATAGTTGGTTCGCCTTAGATTCAACGCTTGTGTTGGGTGGTCATTGTCCTTTATTCCCCTGAACCAATTTTTTTAGCTCTACTTTAGAGTTTAGACAAAGCTGGGTAAGAGGTGACGATACGGGGTGGGGAGGCAGAAAGGGTTCATATATGCAGAAATCAATCTTATAGCTCGGTTTGTGGTATGAAGGGGTATCAGTGTGGTTCTGTGTTAGAAAGATTCACACTTGAGGGAAATGGCTTCGCCTCCTCTAAATCCTCCCCTGTACCAAAGAGAGAATTTAGCCTCCTGGCACTTTATTTTATGAAAGGGAGTGCGCTGGATGAAGGAGATCATATTCCCTTTTAACTCTCTCATCGTATTCCCACTGCCACTGATTTTGATTATTCCGTGGCCCGTGTGAGTTGGAGATAAGAAAAATTGCAGTCTCCTGATCAAGTAAAAGGATAAAAATGACGTTTCGGAAACCTAACAGGCTCCTTGTTCATATGCATCCTGACAGGTCAGTATTCTGTTGAGTCCTTGTCCTGCATAATTCACTGACTTATGTCTCACAACATTTTCGTTTAGAAAAAATAGACTCTGATCTTAAGTAGGGGCGCGGAAAAACCCCTGTCGTTGTACGGTCGCATCTTTTCATCTGTTTTCTTTGAACATCAACCAGGAGTCTTCTCTTAAATATACTTAGAATTGCGGAAGACTTCTTATATTACACGCCTCGGCTTAACAGTGTAGTACACTCTAGCCGGGACGGATGCAGCATTCTACAATGGTCGCGCTATGTGTAACCACGAAACCGTATGGACAATACGTTTTTTTAGCTTGTTCAAGCATGTTTAGATGTATTCATTCACTCGCTAAGTATTGGTCTTCATCTAAGCTTCTAAACACTGTCTGGCAACGCCATTCAAATCGCTTGGTCACCAGGAGGGTGCTAAGGCTTCGTCTCTGTCAGTTATATGCACACATTGTAAATAATAGGACTATAAATAAGCGACAAATAAACTGGTGAAGTATGCCCGTCAGTCGACATGTTTAATCATTTAGGAATCTAAAATAGGCTTGCTCGCGTGAATCTGGTTTTCGTTTGCACCGACGATAGGTATAGTTATCTTTCTTGTTGTGGTTTTGTTACAAGCGCGTCTACATCGTGTTCGTTTTTTTATACGGGCGGTTAACCAACTGTTGTTAGTGTGGCATGGTATGGTATGGTATGGTATGGTATGGTATGGTATGGTATGATATGCTATGATGTGATATGATATGATATGATATGGTATGGTATGGTATGGTATGGTATGGTATGGGATGGGATGGGATGGTATGGGATGGGATGGGATGGTATGGTATGGCATGGCATGGCATGGTATGGGATGGTATGGCATGGTATGGTATGGTATGGTATGGTATGGTATGGTATGGTATGGTATGGTATGGTATGGTATGGTATGGTATGTGGTGTTTAACCTGCCAAAGGGGCTGCAAGAGACGCCGCAGTGAATGGTTCCTACCTGCACGCGCATCGCAGATTATTAGGCCGCCGCGGTGGCTCAGTGGCTATGGTGCTCGGCTGCTGACCCAAAAGACGCGGGTTCGATCCCGGCCGCGGCGGCTAGAATTTCTTTGGAGGAGAAATTCTAGAGGCCCGTGTACTGTGCGATGTCAGTGCACGTTAAAGAACCCCAGGTGGTCGAAATTTCCGGAGCCCTCCACTACGGCGTCTCTCAGAGCCTTAGTCGCTTTGGGACGTTAAACCCCATAAACCAAACCAACCAAACCAGATTATTAGGGCGTCTTGGAGCTTGCCTCCATCGAAACACAACCGCCACCCCTAAGCACTGAGCCACAATCAGTTTTTTTTTTCAGTCTTACACGGGACATTTATTAAAGTACTCTTCTACACACATGAACTATTTGCAGTCTTCAGGAAGCAGCATGCAATCAAGCTCGAAATAAGACAGGGCCGGCAGCAAAGCACTAGAATGGAGGCAAGGCTGGGAGCATCTCCAAGAGGAAGCACCACTCCGGTGTGAAGTCTGGATGGACACACACATGCTTGACATTAACAACCAATCGGCTGAAATGGGATTTGGTGCTAGAAACAACAGATACCCAATGCCGTTACTCCAAGAAAACTTTCCATAGCTGTGACGCACTATACTTTACCACTCCATGAAAGTTTCACTGGTAGGCCTTTGTCAGAAATTAAGGATAGCGCCTAGAGGACGCCGTAGTCAGGCATTCTGCCCCGATGCAAAGCCAGAAAAAAAACACTTCGGTTGCTGTTTTGTCTCGTTTGTCTTTTGTTTGGCCGAACGGCAAGAGCCAAACATCGTCACAAGACGTTTGTAAGGTCTAGCGGACTCCTGTGCGGCATGTAAATCATGTTCTTTATCGCACTACAGCGATAGAATGACGTTTGGCATTTCGGGTCCCCGTCTTCTTCCGGCAACGTGCAGGTCAACCGGCACTGTCGGTGTTCCCAATCTGGGACACTGCACTGAATGCTGGCTGCGCCATCACTCGGGCTTGTGCGCGCACAAGATACGCACCGCTGCATTGATGACATGCTCTCAAAAGGAGGAACGGCACGGAACGAAAAAAAAAAAAGAAGTACTGGGTGAATACACATCTTAAGACCACTCTGGAGAGTAAAGTCGAAAAGCGGCGGAGAAGAATATTGGGGTGCAAAAGCCTTTCGCATTTTCTTAGGAAGCCTTGTATTCGTCGTTTCGTGAACGCTTGATTTCCCTTCTGTTTATAAACCAATTCGGTTTCCCGGTTTAGGAGCAAGCCTTTGCGTCTCCGCCGTCTTCCGCGTTAAGCGACGAGCCACTCGAAGAGTAATTGTTTCTGCCGACGGAATGGGGCCGCCTCTCGAAGCTGCGTGATTTCGGCCAATAAACAATGAAAGCGACTAAAACGACAACCAAAGAATTCCCAGTCGGCCGTTTCCTTTCAGTCGATCGAGTGCCTACTCCGGGTTGTTTGCGGTCTGAAGACAATTCCGGGTAGGGGATCGCAAGCACGCCCTGCTTCCTTCTTTTTGTTGTGACTTCTTGGGAGCATAGTGGCCCACTGGCGTTGTCCTTACTCCGAGACAAATGAGTCTAATTACTGCGCAAGGAAGCCTGAAGGGTGCACTAAGGGTGTGTCACATTTTCCTACTCTCGATTTTTAGACCGGATTCCATTTTTAAACCGAATCCGTTACTCTTGACGCGATTTAGATGACCAGCTCTGAGCCATTGTAGATGTTACCTCAGAATATTTAGTTGTTCTGATGATGATGATGATGGGTTTTTATGGCGCACGGGCATCTGTGGCCAAAGAGCACCATGGCGCAAGGTACTTTTCTGCTACTCAAGGTGGGGTCAAAGACCCATTTTCCCAAGCATTTCACCCTGAAGAAGTTGAGCACCAGACCAGGGTGAAGCTTGTACCCATTGTATCACCGGTGGGCACCCGGTGACACTGGGGATCGAACTTCGCACCTCCCGCCTGAGAGGCCGGTGCTCACATCACTAGGCTGCCGCTGCGGTGTTTAGTTGTTCTACCTGGGGAGACAGGTAGACTCTAACTACATCCTGTAGTACTCTAACGTAACCGTATACTTTAGACGTAATCCTGTGGTACCGTCACCACAAGGCGCAGTATTCTCGTACTGTACGGTACAATGACACCAGGGCTCAGGGTGGGATATACTTTCACTGCCTGTGGGGCCTCTAGCACGAGATATGCAAAATAGCCTTGCGTTGCCGGTGTCAGGAGTACCGTGCATTGTAGGATACTATTGTATCATGTTTATTTCAAGTCTTTAGCAAAGTGACAAGCGGAGTGGTTGATGGGCTCGTCGTGTGAAAGAACAGATGGAACTCACACTGCCGTCAATGAAAGCCCTATCAAGCGCAACTGTTCCTTGCGCGAAATTTTGTTTTTGGCTAGTCTGTGGTTTAGGCGACGCGGTGCAGAAAAGCAGAGAATGCCGAAACTGGAAACCAAACACCACCACAGCCTGTTGTTAAATGTATACAGCGTCTGAAAAATTTATAACGATGCATCAATGGACCGAGTGCTTATAGGATAATTATTAATTGTTAATATTTTTTTCCACTATTAAATGTGCAGACTTTGAACAAACCTTCTTTTATGTACTTATTCAATGGGATAGCGATGATTGATCACTTAACAAATTAAAACAGGTCAAGTCCATCCGCACGCACACACTCAATATACTCGCAGTAAAAGCGTTGATTGACCATTAAAGGGATAGACAGAAAACTGAGAGCTAAACAAAAACACTCAATTTAACCTCCAAATAAAGACCTCATTGGATTATATACTAAAAACATTCCCAGGTAACTGGTCCCACTCTAATATTGCTGTGGGAAAAATTGCCATCCTGAATAGTTTTGTATGACATCTCATTCCTCACAATTTTAAAGGATGATCCACTCATCCTGATAGATAAGGTTGCTTGATATATTTGTCATATTCTATCTCAACCAAGGACGGTATACACTGTGGAATAATTTCATACATAGGTTTCGTCGTCTATTGTCCAGCAGGTCCTAATGTAATCATTGTTTCTTCTTGCAGCATTGGACTGTCGCTTTGTAATTTAAAGTAACAGAGCGAGCAGCCATTTTCAGTATTCGTTTAAGTTATTGCGTGCCTTGTGTGGGTGGCAGATCCCAAACTGTGCATCCATATTCTCGGATCGATCTTACATTGCCTCCCCTAAAGAAAATCACGAGAGGCTAATGAATAGTTTCGAGCACTGCGGCGAAGAAAACCCAATGCATGGCCTGCTCTGGCTGTGGTATGTTTGACGCAGCTGAAATACATACTTAAATACTTTTCTTCAAATACTCGACTTAACAAAAAACATTCAAGGCGCAGGTTCGAACTTGAGGGTTTTTGTGCATTCCATATGTACTCTTTTGTGAAGGTTAAAGTTCATACGCCATTTTGTGCACCATAAACATATTTTATCCAAGGCAGCCTCTAATAGCAAGAATTAAAAGTTCACAGGAAAAACTCTCCCATTATAGTTCTTCATACCGTATACCACTCAGATACTGACATTGATCGTAAAAAACAGCATCAGACCTCCATTATATATGTCCTAAAGAAGGGACTATTCTATGAAACCCAGAGTTCTCCTTGGTGGGAACAGGAACCAACTACATGTGGGAACCAACTAGCTCAGTTTTCTACTCTTTTAACGTTCAGAGTTCTCCTTGAAAGGTGACGCCTACTGTTAATCATATTTTTTTTTACTGTTCGAGACTGGAACCGTCTGCCGCCCAGTGTTGCTGAAATCCGATAGGTTGATGTTTCTAACCACGCTTTGAGTGGGTGCAGCTTGTCTTTCATGTCTTGTTAACTTATCTGTAACCTCCCACAACTGTAATGCCTGCAAAATTGATGCAGTTATCTAAAAACTAAATCAACAAATTTTTATCCCTTACATATTTTATCTCTTTCACTTCTAACAAAGGGCTCTTTCACTGTCTTCTTTTTCTGCCGCAGAGGTGAAAGCAAAGTCACTGACGTACACATATATCCACGGTAGACTTGGCGGCAACGCAACAAACATCCAAAGAGGAGCTATGTTTGAGGCCTTGTTTGGTAGTGTAGAGTCACTGGTACTTGCATTCTGTTCCTTGCACAGAGGAAGAACGTGTTTAGATCATCTTGCGAACTATTATAGATCCAATGCTTTCACTGAGACCGCTTAATTACACCAATAAAATATTTATCTGCCTGCACTAGCCAAACTCGTGGAACTGATCAGAACAGCGAGGTTTAGCTTAATATGATTTAGCTAAAGTTTAACTTAATATTTGAGCACTGCCATTTACGTATGACCACCTTGGACTACGCGGTGTTTTGCCCTGGCTGATGTTATATCTGATGCGCTTTGGTGACGTAGCCGATGAGATACGACGAAGAACGAATGAGCTTAACACGAAGATGCATTGATTACGTATTGCTATTTCTCTCTCTTAGACCCTACTTTCCAGGAACGTGTATGAACTGGCCCAAGTCAAACTACTTCCGAACAAAGGCTTATTGATTTTGACCCGACCCACTCAAAGTGTCTGGAAGCGCATGGGCTTTTAGCAGTTCGCTGGACGTTTGACTAAAAGGCAGTCCCTAAACAGTAGGACTGGAATGAGACCACCCTGTTTAGTTGTGTGCGTTATTGAGCGGAGCAGCTTTGTTCGAACAAGTCCGATCATAGTCGCTGCTGTCTTCGAAGTACAGTTTGCAGTCTTAGTCAAGCTTCCTCCAGCTGCGCCTCGAATCCACTAAGCGGCACGCTTTCAAAGGCTCTGTGGCTTCACGAAGCTCGCCGACAACTACTCGCGGACTGTGCGGCTCTGAGGGAAAGAAAACGGCGGGGGGTCTTCGTAGAAGCCTTCCTCGTTCGACAGCCGCTGAGAGGTCGACTTGATCCCACTCCACGCATCCGAGCGTTCAGCTCGGTTGGTGTCGACGTCTGGCCCGAACTGAACTGCACGCGATCGCTTTACTCTTCCATTTCCAGCGTCGCGAAGATTGGACGCGAATGCAGCGGGAGGTGACATGCACTTCTGTTTGCGGAAAAAAAAAGGAGACTCTCGTATCCCAGTGCCTTGGCATTTCCGCGGTTTATTCTCAGAGTTACTGTCATTCAGTACGATCGTCTTTGCTTCCTGAAAGGTTTTTGCCGAGGAGCGACGGGTGGTGAGGAATCGGCGCTGCAATTTCCGATGCGCGAAAGAGAAAGCGTGGAAGCGGGCTCCTTGTGATGTATTCGTTTGGTGGTCATTCTGGACTAGCCGAATCAATCGAAACAGGTTTGCTGCGGTTGGCCTAGATGCTGGAAGAAACGCATGGAAAAATAAAAACGTAAATAAGCTTAGGCTTCTAATCGGTGACAGTCGGATGGAAAATCATTTGATATTTAAACGGCCCATAATGTTAAAATTTTTGAACACCGTGCTTTAATAGTGGCGACGATTTTAAGCAGCCAATTTTTTGCCTTAAGACGATTTTCTAGGGAACATCTGTGGCTCCCTTTCTTTAAAACAAGGGCACTCCTGCAGCCCACTGCCTCGCGCCTTTACATAAGGTTCCGACAGGATTTCATCAGCTGTGTAGCTCGGTAACAAATTGATCATTTCCATCGTAGCGTTAACAGTCCAAAGCCATGTAAAACAAGACTTGTGCGCGGGCTCATTCGACATCCAAACACAGATCTGGTCCTGGCGGACTACATATATCAGTAATGGCCGATCCAACAGCAAATTTGAAGCCGCAGGCGCAGTGCTAATGCACCCGTTCCAACACTGTAGACATACTGCTGAAAAGCTTTTAGCACGATTCGTGTTCTCCCTATTCATCTAATCCCGTGCTACTCTCGAATGGCAGTAAACTTGCTTCAAAAGCAGAAAGCATTGGCGGATATCTGTTTCAGTCACAGAACTACTTTTTGCTCAGAGCCATGCGTTTGTGTCCTCGAAGTGACGTGAGAGCATGGCGAACATTTTCAGAACATGCACAGCAAACCGGACTCAAAGAACGTGTCCATATTGACTTCCCGGGCAAACCCGCCCTTTGCTGCAGTGGGTGAGCCCGCGTCTGGCAAAATGGATGCGTTTATTTGCTCACGCGAGCGCGCGAGGTCGAGGGAGATCGCGGAATTCTTTTTCAGAGTCTCTAATCGCGAAATCGGTGCGTGTGCAACGACCGCTGAGGCATTCTATGTCCTCCTCTCCACTCAGTAATGGGCGCCTTGACCCGGGAACTAGGAACTTTTTCTACTAATGCAGCTTCAAGCTCATTGGGACATAATCGTCACGTTGTTTTCATTCTGAAGTCTATTCTGACCAAATAAACAGGCTATTTGCTCGCCACCGCCATGCGGGATTACGCAGACCCGGAGCCCTTATCACAAGTGCAGGCTGTTTGGTTGTCATTCCTTCAAACTCGGTCTTTAAGCGGTTCATCTGCACTCCAAGCAAAAGCTGGATGAAACGGAACTAACAGCAGCCGCTCGTCTCGGCGACGAACGGTTAGTTCACGGGGAGTAACTGTGGCTGCTGCCAATTTTCAGTTAGTCTCTGAGAGGCTACTGGTTGCTCTTCTAACGACTAATATTTCTGGCAACGCGCTCAGCCCCGAAATGACCAACCCATAAATGTGTAATATGCAACTAACATCACCGCTTAGTTTTCGTGGCGAATAGCTCGGCTGCGGCTGATGTCCTTTTGCGTTGCCCTGTAAGGAAGTGACGGTTGCTCTTTTAGGTACTAATGGTTGTGAGAACATCCCCACATGAGCAACCCCTGTGGCACATACAGTCCTTCCTGGCTTAGAGTGTGAAAACCGTGGTTGTCCCGGTTTTGCAGCTGGGCGGTGGTGCGGCCAACGGCCTGCCGGCGGCTGGCCTGGTGCCTGGCGTGGTTCCAAGTGGTCCTGTCCTGGACCACAGCGCCCAGAAGGACAGGCGTCTCCTCGCCCAGCAGGGCTCGTTGGGCAAGCGTCGCAAGCCGTCCAGGGGCAGCCTGCACAGCTTCCTCTCTGCCCTGCACCGTTGGGAGCCCGACCAGGAGGACCCCGACCACCACGGAGAGGCGACAGCGCCCGCGGTTTCCGCCGACGTAGACGGCTCTGCACCGCCGCCCGCTGCCCACAGCGTCTCCCCGTCAGGAGGGCCAGCGGCTCGCAGTAGCCCGCCGCCACTATCCACGGATATCGGTGAGCAGTGATTAGTAGCTGCACCGCAAGGTTATACGCTGAGGATATTATATTGGATTTGAGGCTCTTCGGGGGTTTGATCAGTAAGAAGACGTCGCTCTTAAAGTGTAAACAGTGTGAAGTGTTATTAGTGCAAATCTAAAAAGCGGTAGCGCGAGTACTTTTTCTTGGGTTGCTTACGAGGCCTTGTACTGGATTTCTGCTGACTGCCAAATTGATGATGATGATGATGTTGGACTTCTATGGCGCAAGGGCATTTGTGGCCAAAGAGCGCCATGGAATAATGTATTTTCTTCTACTCTAGGTGGGGTCAAAACATTTCACCGTACGAGAAATCTAGCACCAGGCCAAGGGAAGGTTTTTGCCCATTGTGTCTCCGCTGTGTACCTGTTTGCACCGGGGATCGAACCCCAAACCTCCTGCATGCGAGGCGGATGCTCGAACTGCTAGGCCACCACTGAGGTGCCGACCGAATGTCATGAGGTCGGAGCTAATCGCATTTCACGGAGGCATTTGCCAGCCACCTGCGAAGTCACGCCAGGGGATTAACCTCGACGTCATGACAAACGATCGACGTTATTTGCTGGAGGGTATGCAATGAGGGGTATTTGCCACTGCGCTCTTGAATTGTACCCGACTTAGGGCCCTTCGGCTCTGAAGTGCCCCATACTTGCTAGAAATAAATCACGAGCTCACAAAACATTCAGGAGTCCCCGTAACTAGATTTCATCGTACATAAAAGCGAGCTAGCAAGATTTGCGAAAGAAGAAATGAGCTGAGACGATGCGCTTCTGTGTGACACACATCTTCATGTGGAACAAATAGATATAGTCTTTGCAAAAAGTAACCAGGCTGCATGGTTTGCTTCTCATTTGTATAGTAGAGCGCTCACGGCTCCCCTTATGATAAACAAGTTATCTGAAGGTGAGGACAGGAGTTCGCCTTACCTTATAAAGATTTAGAGCTTGAGAGCTGGCATGCCAGCTCTAATATACGACTGAGAAGCAAACCGTGCAGCCTGGTTACTTTTGGCAAAGACTGTACTTATTTTGAGTCACACTGAGGAGATAGACTGGGACAAGAGTGCCTTAACTGTTATCCACCCTTTCCTTAACGTAGTCTTCCTGCGGTGAATTTCTGTCTACTTTTTATTAAAAAAAAATTGCTTTGAATTTTTGGTAAGCGTGTCCACCTGAAAGGAGAAAAAAAATAGGTATATCAGCACACAGTGAACACGCATCAGAAGCACAATTTGACCCCGTTTGTGTACATATGATCGCTTTCTATTGTGAGCGCCCAACACTGAGCGATCACGAGCGGGAAAAAATGTGGCCGGAAACGAATTACCCAAGAACCAAGAAACAAAACCAACGTATCCGGATTTCGGGACACGCGTGGAAGCAGGTAATACCGGCACTGGCGTAGCGAACGGCTGGTGAGAGGAAGTTCCAGAACACGATGCACAGAGTGCCTTGACCCGTGGGAGATAAGCACGATCGTGCGCTTATAGAAAACGCACTTTTGTTCGGCGTTGAGAACGCTGGGCGTAGGTATATACGAGTGAGATTCGGTTTCTCCAGCAGTCTCGAATGGAATCTTTCCCAAAGAAGAGAAAGATGAGCCTCTTTCTTGTTCGAAGCCGAGCTTTTCGGTGGCGAGGAATATCGGTCATCGCGGTGGTCCACGGTATTCATGGCAGCCGGAAGCTCTCGCACCACCACCGGATCGGAGGGAAACAAGTTTCGGTGGGCGCGTGCTAGCCTCGGGCCAACGACGTAGCTAAGCTCCTACGGAATTTTTTTTTTTTTCGCTGCCGTTGATTCTTTTACGCACCGCGCTGGGGTATCCATTGGCCTTGTTTTGTTTGTTCTTGTTTGTCCGTCCTGCGAGCTTTTTAGCCGAGCGGGATCTCGACTCACGATCTGGAAATAGAAAGCCGCCGCCGCCTCCGTATCTTTATGCTACGCTCTACTAGGCATAGCGTCTCGCTTTCTTGCTTTTATTGCTCTAGCACTATAGATGCTTCGGTAGCAAAAAAGACGTCCTGTCTGCGGTTGAAGCCTTCACTTACCAGCTGACACCTGTAATTGTTGGCAGGTGCGGTGCGCCAGCTCTAGGAAGGTCATTAGCGAAAAAAGTGGAAGGGTTTTAACGTAGTTAAACCGATTAGATGTGCGAAAGCATATGCTTAGCCTGGTAGGCTCATGATTTTGCTTGGTTGTGTCGTCGGCACATCTGGCGATGATATTAGGCTCAAGTTAAGTTCTAATCGATGTTAAGCTGATGGAAGTTGGTGAAGACGACGATGTGCAATGCACAGTGTGAGAATGTGTTGCAGTTTAACATGAGGATCCATAGCACACAAAATTGAAGGGACACAACCCAAGCGGTAAACTTCCACTGAACGATCTTTATTTGGCGCGGACAACCTTATAAAGATCACGTAAGGTACAGATATAGATGACTAACAACGATTATCTTGTCAAGTTCATGACGTGTCGGGAATGAGAAAAACAGAATGCAAGCCATCGATCAGTGAGCACGTTTCACACTATCGCCCGCTGCCTTGAATCTAAGAAAGCTAAGTCCTTTTTTGATAGTGACACCGAAGGATCACTAACGCAATTTTCCAATCCCTCTTTTTCCATCGCCGCAGCTTCAATTATCTTCTTCGTTTTTTTATCACTATTTTTTCCTGCCACTGAACACTCCTCGAACCTAGGCGGGCACTTATGACCACGGCAGTGACGAGCCAAATTACCTGGCTCCTCATCTCTAACGTTTCTGTAGTACTCGCTGAGTGGCTTACTCAGGCACCTGCCTGTCTGTCCAATATACAACTTGCCACATGAAAGTGGCAACCTGTAAACAACGTTATCGGTGCAATTTACAAAGGGGTTCTGGTGCCGTACAGAGCCACGGCCTCAAAAAGATTGGAGAGAAAATTGGAGTTAGAGTTTGCATGTCAGCCCCAGAAAAGTTGTCCCGCATGTGTAAGGACACATGTCCCGATGAGCAGGAGAGGAACGTCTGCTCTGTACGGCTCCAGAACCCCTTTGTAAATTGCACCGATAACGTTGTTTACTGGTTGCCACTTTCATGTGGCAAGTTGTATATTGGACAGACAGGCCAGTGCCTGAATAAGCGACTCAGCGAGTACTACAGAAACGTTAGAGATGAGGGGCCAGGTAATTTGGCTCGTCACTGCCGTGGTCACAAGTGCGCGCCTAAGTTCGAGGAGTGTTCAGTGGCAGGAAAAAATAGTGATAAAAAAACGAGGGAGATAATTGAAACTGCGGCGGTGGAAAAAGAGGGATTGGAAAATTGCGTTAGTGATCCTTCGGTGTCATTATCAAAAAAGGACTTAGCTTTCTTAGATTCAAGGCAGCGGGTGATAGTGTGAAACGTGATCAATGATCGATGGCTTGCATTCTGTTTTTCTCATTCCTGACACGTCATGAACTTGACAAGATAATCGTTGTTAGTCATCTATACCTGTACCTTACGTGATCTTCATAAGGTTGTCCGCGCCCAAATAAAGATCGTTCAGTGGAAGTTTAGCGCTTGTGTTCTGTCCCTTCAATTTTGTGGGGTATGGATCCTCATGTTGACTACCCACTAGCGCGAACCCTGACCCTTCGCAGTTTAACACGAGGCGCGATCGCCTGCAGTGATAGCATAGTGCTCTCGTGCAGCAGCCAGCGAAGCTGATCTGTTTGCTCCGCCTCGGGTTCGAAACCCAGTCGCGGCAATATTATGTTATTTCTGCATAGGCTATTGCTATGTTAGGTTTGGTTAAGGTCACCATCAAGGTGAGCCTCCCGTTGGCTACAGCTAGCGCGACACTCCTACGAACTTACTCGAGCTTCCTCCGGTTGGCTGAAGCTTGCACGACGCTCCTACTAACTAACCCGAGCTTACCCGAGTTAGTCCGAGGCTTCGCATAAGATCCTTGGTTGGGACCATGTTAAGTAGTGCTTTCGCACTGAAAAGCCTTATATGTCCTAATGACGCCTACACCTGCCAGCTGTCACCAGCCACATGTGGCTGGTGGAAAAGTGGAGAGAGAGAAATACCCCTTTGATCTTTATTTGGAAATTGAAACGCAAGAGGGAGAGGGTAGACGAAGAAGGGGTAACGGGCGACGGGTTGCCGGTGAGAAAGTCGAGAGCGGGAAATCCCTCTTTCCTTTCGTGCGATAACAAGCACTAGGTGGGTCACTAGCGAAAAAGCCGTTTTATGTTCTGGTGAAGCCTGCTGCTGCCCTAGTGAAGGAGGAAAACCGGTTTCGCTGCAGCTGCAGCCATGTGGAAAGGCAGAAACAACGTCGCGCCAGCTGCCGCTGCTCTTGTCTGCAGAACCGTCATGAGCAACCTATACGAAGAGTCCATACATATTGTGCTAGCGCACCTATGTCGCTAACGAATTAAATCGCGGGTTAATTTTTTTTTTTCCAAATCGGACGTGCCTCGCACGACAATAACTGGCACCATGCTGATGCTACTAAATGTAGCGAGTGTGCGCTGAGCATACTTTCCTGTATTGTGGCCTGAGTTCAGCTGAGGGTTAACTTAAATACCACGGGTATGTCACGGGTGATGTTAACGGTACTTACTACAAGAACCCATTATTAACGTGATAGTGATTTCTCAGCTCACTAAATAAAGGACCTTTAGAGCCTGCAGAAGGACTGGCGGCACCAAACAAGGAGATCTTATGTTATCCGACATTACGTAAGATGTACCTTCCGGTCATTTTTGTGAGACAGGCTACCTTTCGATCTATCGAGGGAAATATGAAAAGATTTCAGTCATTTTGACTCTCGATTACAGTTCGTAGAGACTTTTACTTGTCGACGCACGGAATTTAGAAGCGATGGTGGCAGCAAGGACAGGGAAGTATGGACTATGAACGGGAGAAGCGCTCGCGGCTTCAAGAAACGTCCTGAAATTGCCGTTTGAGCACAAATTCTAGCCCGGCTCAAAATTCCCGGCCATAAACCTGGCTCATTAGCAACGCAGAAGCGCTAGCGACGGAAAAAGGCGAACTTAATGTTCATCTGAAAAAATACGCACTACACTCTGAACTCAAAGGAGTAAAAATAAATTAAACTGTCCTCTAGCGAACACCGTTTAAAAAAAAAATGTGTGGGCTGGAGGACAGCTTAATCTCTTTTTACTCTCATATAGGTGTATTCGTGTTTAGAGTGTGCGTCGGTGGCGGAACCACCGCACAAAATGTATGCTGTTTTTTCACCATAACAGTGCACATAGTCCACACGTCAGAGTAGATATGTCAAGGGCATCTTTTCTATTTGAGATGCAGAATGCGCTAAAAATTGAACGCTGTTCACGTAATCTGATTTGCTTACAGGGTCAAGGTCATGTGTAATGTGTTTAGCGGGCCATATCGTCCAACAGCAAATAAAGGTCACCTGACGTTTAATGATTTATATTGTCGCGTAAAGAACGACAGTGGCTCCTCTGATCCATCGATATGCCACGTGATTATCGATGACCTCACTGATTATGGTCATTGGATGTTACGTCACTTCGCGCGACCAACGCGATGTGCGCACAAAAGGGCCTCTAACAGCTGACTCAGTAAAAGCCACCGGTAAATGGTGCCGCCCACGCACCCCATATATACACCCTAAGACAAAATGTTCTCAAGAAGTACTTTGATTTGGGCTAGTTGGTTCATATTTTGAAAGTAGTTCGGACGGCGCGAAAACAACAAAGACAAAGGAGACACGAACACATGGCGCCCGTCCTGTTGTGTTCGTGTCTCCTTTGTCTTTGTTGTTTTCGCGCCGTCCGAACTACTTACAAAATGTTCAAATTTAGCTGAAACCACTTCATTTCCGCGACGAACTGCTGGTCCGCGGGGAGGCTAACTGCGGGCGACGTCCCTTCGCAGTTTGTCTTTAGGGCAGCGGTGGTTTCTCTCTGATTGACTGGTGGGTTCACAGCGCATCTATTCTCCAACAAACTAATCTCTGCATCACATTTAGTCTTCTATGGCTTATAGTTAACACTACACCGTACCCAAATATCTCCATTTTTCATACCACTCTGAGCATCTTCCTTTGTCCCCTTGCAGATAACGTCAACGAAGCAGAACCCAAGCCGAAGCCCAATCGAACGAACCAGCAGACGGAGATCAACAACAACAGCAAGAACGCCCAGAACGAGCCCAAACCGGCCGTCCGGTTCATCTCCGCTTCGAAGGAAGAAGGGCCGGACAGCGTCAAGCGCCTGGACGTCCCCAAGAAGGAGGACGTCGTCCGGGCCGTGCTGGGCCACCGGCGCCAGTCCAGTCTCGACTCGGGCTGCAGCCTGGACATGTCCTCGTCCTCGTCGTCGGGAAAGGGCTCACCAGACCCCGTCGCACCGACGCTCACGCCACCGCCTGAGTTCGCCGACACCCCCGTCATGGAGAGGAGACGCCGCTCCAGAAGGAGACACGCCTCGGGCACCTCCGCCACACCCGGAACCATGGCCGGATCGCCCGGTGTCGGGTGAGAGACCTCTGCAGAGTGGACTGTCGCTGTGCATAAGAGCATCGTATACACTCTTGATCAAAAGCCCCGTAAAAATTGCTAGTGGTTTAGCGTTTCCAACCACGAAATATTGTTTGGTTTATGGTGATCCATAACTACAGCGCAAACGACAGGACAGAGATGAAGAAGGGACACCACCACACCTTCTTCATCTCTGTCCTGTCGTTTGCGCTGTAGTTATGGATCATCAAAAACACCAACTCGCCCAACAAATGCTTTTGGTTTATGGTTTATGGGACAGTAGCTTGATGTGGGCTAGTTGGTAACAGTTCTTCGAAAACATAGCGCGAAAAGGACGCGGACGACACAGAGCTGGACGGGACAGGCGCTAACTTGCAACTTTATTTTCTAACGGGGTCTAACGGGGTCTAACGGGGTCTAACGGGGTCTAACGGGGTCTAACGGGGTCTAACGGGGTCTAACGGGGTCTAACTTCTCAAAGCCACTCAGGTTATGAGGGACACCGTAGTGAAGGGCTCCGGAAATTTCGACCACCTGGGGTTCTTTAACCTGCACTGACATCGCACAGTACACGGGCCTCTAGAATTTCTCCTCCATCGAAATGCGACTGCTGAGGTCGGGATACAACCCGCGTCTTCTAGGTCAACAGCCGAGCATTATAACCACTGAGCCACCACGGCGGCTTCCGAAACGCTGTGCGAAATCAAGTTTTTGCAAGTGGGCAGAAACGCCACGTATCTGACAGAGCGACTGAAAGCGCGTTTCCTTTCACAGATGGAAACAGATGAAAACGACGACGTGCAATGCACGGCGCTAGAACGCATCGCAGTTTAACACGAGGCGTGATCGTCTGCGGCGATAGCGTAGTGCTCTCGTACTCACCCGATCCGATCCAGTAATCCCAGTGGGTCACGCAGCAGTTATAGAGGGATTTTCCCCTCTCCACTTTTCCACTTGCCAACCCAGCCTTCAGGCGAACAGATGGACGGACTTTTCCGACATGCGGGTTCGAATGCTAACGCAATAAATGAAAGAAAAAACAACGCAGGGCAAGGTGCCTTTTCCTGTACGATCGTATTCCTTGTTTTTCCCGTATTTGCGCTGAGTCCATCAAAAGAAATGCAGTGTTCGTAAATACTGTTTTATGCGATGTTGAACTTCAAAATGCAATCATGTGCCACTTCGCACTGAGAGGTGATCTCCCCTGAACAAATGTCTAACAACGTTTCGTTTTCGAGCTGGTTAGTAGTTGAAAACTTGACCCTTTAGTTTATTAGCAAACTGGTTTTTCCCGTTGGTGGGACGACTTTCTTGGTACCTCAGGAACTTTGTTACCGTCCAGGCTAGCCCTTACGTGCGCACTTCTGCGCATGCGCTTTATCTGTTGTGGTCTCCCATTTATTCAAGGCGCCTTCTTCGTCCTTTTGAAAGCGCAGGGTATTCAATATGACATAGGTCGAGTTAACGCCTCTTTACTTTCTCACTTCCTAATCGGGCAGTGACCAAAGTTTTGCTATCCGACCACGGACGAATATTTTAGACTTCAGTTATACGGCAAAGATGTACTACGGTATACAATAGAGGCTTCTTCTAGGATTGTATGGTTGTGCTCAGGTTGGTAATGTCTCCCTCATTACCTTAAGAACCGACTTGGCCCCAACCAGATGGAGGTAGTGAGAGGTATTAAACGTCTACGTGATATATCTATATATTTTTTTGGTTACATCAACGATTTCTCAAGCAGTCTTCTATTTAATGCAGTTCTATTCCTATATTTCTTTATGAATTTTGCATTATCGCGCTTATACAAAGTAATGTGTAAACATTGCAAACAACATTCCGCGTCGCGCATTTCGAAGCATCTATCTCTCGACGATCCTTTTTTTTTTTACTTTATTCCTGTCACGCTAGGGGTTTCTGAAAATACAGAAAAGAGCAACACCTCCGGGCATTCTTTCCCGCTTTAGCGACGTGTTGTTAACAGGCGGGAGCTTAGCACTAAGCCCCACACCGAGGTGAATAAGCCTGCGGGGGTAACCACATAAGGTGCAACACGTTTCCTGGGTCAAGACAGCGCCAAGCAGCGTCCCGCTCAGCAGCATAAACTGTAATCCTGACAGATGGGATGTTGCTTCCCTGAGCTCGGTCGAAACACATGTGGTTTTTGTGCCTTCTTTTAAATACCTGTTCAGCAAAGGTTTCGCAACTACTCGGGTTCGTGCTTTGAATGAAACAAGAAGATAATGTGCGACCGAAACGCTAGCTACGAAGCTTTAGAACTGCCGTAATTATACCTTCAACGGCATAAAGAGGTCACCTAGGAAGTGAAAGATCTTATATGAGTGTCTATTATTTTCTTAGTGATACACGGAAGTCGCGCAAGCGACTTCGCTTTCAAACTTTCAACAGAGTGTCTATAGCGACCCAGTGGAAGCCTGTTCGCCGTTTGTAAATGGATAAATTAGGTCAGACCTGGCACTGGTCAGACTCGCACTCCGACATCAAAGCGCCGACCTCTCCTCATACCGCCTGTGCATCTTCACGATTACGTAAAGAGAACAAAACTTGGCAGGAGCTACGATAGCAGTTGGATTTGCCCTCGTTGACGACATTGATGTTTTTATGCTATGTGAAAGCTTTTACTCTAAGGAGAGGCTTCACACACGCGACCGAATTTTTCTGGGAGGTGCAGGTGGATGAAGGTGGGCGGTAGGTGGCGCTTTCGGAAGGTGGAATTGGGGTGCGGAGGTGACTGGCGCCACTGAACGGTTGAGGATCCACTCATCGAGGCTTCACACAGACGAAGACGACTTTCAAAGGCCACTAGAGCTGCTATCCCAGTAAAAAAAAAAAAATCGCTGCAGGGCGCCGTGTTTTACCAGTGAGCTGACTTCGGGTGAAGGCTTTAGGTTTCAATATGACTGTTGTTGACCGCAGTTAACGAATAGGCTTTGTATGCAGATGTGATGCACGAGTTGGCATCACGTTTGATGTATGGCTGGTATACCATCTGCCTATCCTCTCTTCTCTCTATTCCTCTCTATATCTGTCTACTAATATGACTCGCAGATATTTGCTCTCAGATTACTATGGTTGTTCGCAGTACAAACCACTCACTTGAGTAGTTGCTGCACTATATCTTCGCTCACGTCCTGACTGAAGGACAGAACAAACATGCGTGTGACTCAGACTTCGTTTGCTTCCTTCAAACAATTCGCTGCAGGACGTACAGCACGGTGACCAAGGTACCCGACTCCATTCCGCGTATACCGCGAGCCAAGGAGAACAGCGCGAGCAGCGCTGCCAAGCCGGCCTCCCCGGAGATCCAGATCAACTTCCGGATCCTGCCCAGGGCCAAGGCCCGCGCCACCAACGCCCCCGGCACGTCGGTGTCGAGATCCGAAAGCTGCCGCACCTATAGCAAGAGTGAGTACCACTATCACCGCCACCACCACTACCTCCACCACCATTACCATCATCCATATTATCTTCACAACAGGGCCAATGCCTCTCCTAATTACGTCCAATTGGCCCTGTACATTTCGCGTTATCTGCGGGCACCCTCTCCCAGCAGATCTCCTAAAGTGATCTCCCTCGGCGGTCCTCTGCTACGCACTCTTTCCTTTGGGACACTGACCACACGCTCTCCCAAGAGGCGTTACAAATAAAAAAAATCAAATCAAATCAAGTTTATTTCATAGTTACACTACAGTACAGGGTTATGGGGTATATATACATCAGGAGGCCCAAAAGTCGAAACTGCAAAGAGAGAACTACTTGAAGTCGCAGAAAGCACGAGCTCTGAAAAGTTGTCATTCTCTTCTAAAAACTTTCCCAGTGATTCCCAAATGTTGTGTGAAGCATTGTCGCTTTCTCGACCCACTTTGTACGCGCTTCTAATTTGTAAAGAATACTTAAGGTCGTTCAACGTATAGAGCAACTAACTAATTAAATACTCCATAGTTCGGGGAGCGGCTGCTTTTGCAGAAGTCATGAGGGAGTGTGTGGTAGTGTCACGATTATGGTCTCGTATCTTCACATTGTTCACACCTCTCGCTCTTTGAATCAAACCAGCCTGACTATGACTGACTTGCAAAGCACTGCATGTCCATGATTTCGGTAGTCGTACGATGCAGATAACTCCTCAAAGCACTGTTGCTCATCAGACGCCATTTTAGTTGCTCGTGCTTTCGATGACAGACGCTAAAAATACAAGATTTAATGTGTTCTCTGCAACGGCACTACAGAGACTATGTATAGAGTCTTGAAGAAACCTCCTTTTTCGAAAAGTGTCATTTCTATTAATTCTGCCCACTGCAAATGTCTCAGGAAAACGCGAGGATAGTTAAAAGCGGGCAAATAAATGTGCTAATGTGTCTGACGTGTCAAAACTATAAGTTCAAGCCGGTATTGAATTATTGTCAACCTCCAAAAGTTCCATGCTTATGTTACTTGCGGTTAAAAATGATGGTTAGCTTAATTTTCTCTTTCTACTTAAATTGAAAGCCAACGTCAGAAAGAAAGTGGTAAAATCGAGCACGTGACCACGTCTTTTACCTGTTTCTTTTTACCTACCTGGAGTTAATCCGAATTTTACGACGCAGTTCGTGAGTCGTGCAAATAATTCGCGTTTTTCGAAGTGCCGACGTCAGTTGACATTATCAATGGCGCCAACGGAAACTGGCACCAAGACCACCAGGGCGTGATCTGTAACCAGTAGCGCATCGCCATTTATTGACGGTTTACATTCTCTGTACGTAAGGATTTCCCTCAGCCTACTCCCAGCTGTGGGCGTAGGGTGAACAATCACAGGTTTACTGCATCTTTTTTTTTTCATGAAGGTGATTTTGATTTTCTTGCTTCGATTAAACTTGCCAATGTGGTTATATTTTATTTCACCTGATGCGACACTATCCAAAAAGGCTGGCCAGATATTGGAGTATCACTAGAACGGGATGATAATAGTTTTCTAAAGGTAACCCTTTGACTGATGCACGCGTTGACATGTCGGTCTTTATTCTGAGCAGGAACGAAGGCACAACAGTGACGTACCCCGGGAACTGTATATTGCTTTGTCTTTCTGCAGCGCCATCAGTTAACGCTGTTGTAAAAGCACCCTTCAACCTCTGTTTCAGCGGCGGGCAGCCCAGTCGCGCCCGCCTTCAAGAGCATGTCCTGGGACCGCCACGTGTTGTCCTCCCCGTCGGACCGATACCTGGACGACTCCGAGAGGCGGTGCCGGTCGCTGTCCCGGCCAAGCCGTCCTCCTTCCTCATCGTCACTCGAGGACGCCAGAAGGGACCCCGAGTGGCTCGAGATAGCCCGCCGCAGACAAGCCACTGGAGTTGACTGGGAGAACTTGGGTGTGTATGCGTTGGCTGTAACGTGCCTCATAGCGTACGAGAGTTTTAGAATAGGGGTCCCCAAGCCTACCTAACCTAACCTAACCTAACCTAACCTAACCTAACCTAACCTAACCTAACCTAACCTAACCTAACCTAACCTAACCTAACCTAACCTAACCTAACCTAACCTAACCTAACCTAACCTAACCTAACCTAACCTAACCTAACCTAACCTAACCTAACCTAACCTAACCTAACCTAACCTAACCTAACCTAACCTAACCTAACCTAACCTAACCTAACCTAACCTAACCTAACCTAACCTAACCTAACCTAACCTAACCTAACCAACCTGATTTCGGCGCTTGTTGAAGCAGTGAGCATTTAATTTTGTTTGCTTTTGCGCAAGCATTCTTGACGACACCCAGATGTGGCCGCAGAAGGATAGCACAAGTATCATCTCCGGGCATTATCCCCTTCAGATGCTCGCACAAAGCAGCAAATACCGATAATATCCAATTCAGCCCAGCCCTGCGGCCAATATCGACAGCCGTAGATCTGCGGGATAAGGCACTTAAGCCATAATTCCATAATTGCATGCGAATAATTGCGCGACAGGAATTCACGAGTATCAGAAAGGACGCAGACACGCACACACGCAGGCGCCGAATTTCCACTTCATTGTAAGGCTGCCAGTGCGCCGAATTTCTACATGGTAACACATCCCACGGGATAAAGAAAGGGGCAAAAACAGAAAGCCGTGGACGATAGGTGCAGTAGGCAAGTCATGACATCGCTCAAGAACACTGACATGAAGGCTAACACTCAGGAGCACTACACGTGGTGAACCGCTATAACTGAACAGAAATCTAATCAACATGGCAGGGGATGTGCTCCAAGTAAAAAACAACATGGCAAGGTCGATGTGTATAAGCAACAGGCGAAAAATCGAGGCATCTTTTCAATCACTCTTACTCTCTCTGCCAGAAGCAAAATTGTTTTGAAAGTTGGACACTGTACATCCGCTTGTATCCTAAGAAACGGTTTTATCTGTTTTAGTTAGTGGCCAGGATCAAATACCCCGCCAACTCCTCTTTCAGGCATCACCAGTACCCATAATGGCTCTGAGGTCTTGGAAGTCATTCTAGCTCCTGATCTTCAACTCTGATCCAAATTTTAACAGCAAATTCCTAAATTGATAAATGTGTCGTTCTTGGTCGCCATTCATTTTATGCATATGGCTTTTAAGAGGTGGGTGCTTGGGCGCTTAAATTAGCCTCGTTACAGTGACGATATGGGAGGCCTTTGAATGTAATTGTTGTTGTTTCAATGTGATCGGTCCATTCAGGCAAACTGAAAGCCACATCGGCTTCTCACCATACGTAAAATTCGGACTGCCTGGTTTAAATGTTGAATCCACCATTCCTCGCAGGGGGGGGGGGGGGTGGCTTTTTATTGGCACATAAACCAGACTAGTCCACCGGCGTTAACGTTCGGCAGTTATTAGGGACGGCCAGAACATCGCTGCTGTATGGTTCCAGTGATCCCACACTTGCCTCCTGTGCCAACCTCCACCTACAACCATAATATACCTTTCGCTTTTTCGCGCCTATTAACTGCATGTGAAGCCACTTCTGACGTTTACCGGCGCTAACAATACTGACGTCTCCTTTTCTTTCTTTTAGAGCGCAGCTCTTATGCGCCGGTTCGTAGGTTGACCAGCGTCATCGTCGCCGTCGGTGTAACCGAGCGCGAAGGGAGCGAGGGGAAGGGAGGAGATCGAGCGGCTCCCCTTGAGACCGGTTGTGCCGAGCGAACGAAAGTACCACGGCTCGCTCATAGGTGGCACCAGAGTAGTGCACGCCGTGCGCGCTCATAGATGGCGCCAGAGTGATGCGCGCTGTGCGCGCCGTCGTTCATCACAACTGCATGTGCGTAGGTAGATGGCTAGGGGACGGGAGGTATGTGAGCGGCGGCACTCGCACCCACGCGCTGCCTCCTCGCAGCCGTGCCACGCTCCACTCCGTTTGTGGGCGGTACTTTGAAATGCGCTGCATGCGATAGATTGTCTGCGTCGGCCACGCCACTCACAGCTTTGTCTTCTTAGTATAAATCGTCTGCTTATGAGCCACGCATTGGTGCAGCAGACTGAACATGTCTCCATCCATTGCTCCGACCACAAAGCCAGCTTCATGACAATCAAAGACTGGGAGAGGAGCGTTACTTCAAGAGAGAGTGTCTGTGGAAAATAAAGAGTGCTTTGTAACTGTACACACATACGCGTATCTCTCGAATTCTTTTCCCCAATATATCGCGAAATCAAGGCCCCTACAAAGCTGCGCTCAAATATAGCATTAGGAAGTATCGTAATCGTCCTCGGAATATTATTTGTCTTGCGTGTTGTCGACAACCGCAACTCCTCAATCCATAGACTGCAGTTCAGTGAAACAGCCACAGGCAGAGATAGGCTTTAGGTCACGACTTCACAGCTTGAGCTTAGCCCTTGACGAAGTTTCTGAAAGTTTGCCGTGCCTGACAGACTGCCTGCACCATTTTGAGGGTAGATGCTCTCCGTCATGCAGTTTTGCCCGCAACCCGTGCAATTTTTCAAAATATGCTTGTCATCTATTTCCAGAGGCCCGGATGAAGCAGCCGCACAGCATCTCCTGCTCCAACCTGTCTGAGAGCCACCTGCGAGGCAAGGTAGCCTCCCTGGACTCGGCTGACCGAGCGGGAATGCGCCTGGTGCGCTCCGCCAGCGCCCTCTACCCACGCATCAAGATGTCACGCTTCGAGCGCCGCCTACGCAGGGAAAACCCAAACCCCTGTGAGTATAGGCTTTTCCATTGTGTACACGCGTGAGATCGAAACACCTCCTCTCTGGACTGTTGACAACCGGGTGTGGTGCCGCTGCTACCATGATAGCGCGAAGCGCGCACAACAGTCCAATATGGCGGCACCCAGAGAACGCTTCTGACACGTATCTATGCACTGCAAAGCAGAGCAAACTGTGTGGCGTTCATCTCGTACATACACGAGCAATCGAAGCGAATGTGTTGCATGCGATAATGTGGCTGCTGTTGAAGCGGCTTCATATGGTCTCCTCCCACACCTGCAGCAAAGTGAAAGTGACTCATTTCGTCGCAGAGTGTTCCACAACAGATGTTTGCTGACGTTTAACCGGCGCCTCAGACTGGTCTGTAACCACATCATCATGCTTCCACAAAAGAGAGGCGGGGCGCGGCTCCTCTCCGGAGTATTCTCGTTTAGGACCCTTGGTGTATCAGAGGGAGAGTGACCACTTGAATGTATCGCTCGCTGGGATAATGACGCTAGCGTGAGAGAGAAAGCCAGAAATAATGAGTTTGTGGCATAATCATCAGCAAGATCATGGACAACCGACCTTGCGATGCCTCAAGTGACCTCACCGTTCGTTCATCGCTGCATGTTGATACACCATCAAGAGCCGCGGTTAATGATAGCACCACTATTAGCACCAGAGAGAACGCATGTCTTCAGCCGCCATTACTCGTCTTGTCGCTTTGTTTTCCCAGTGTTAAAGGGACACAAAAGACGAATTGTAGTTGACATGTATCTATAGGGTACCGCGTTCTAATCACAAGAAAATGACTGTCACCGAGAAAGGAGCTTTCAAAAGCTAGAAAATATCAAAAATTAAATACAGGTCTCGCCATCATCAGCCGCTTTTGCAAGTAGTTTCATGCGTTGACGCTGAATTTTGTGCGCATCTTGTAGGATACGCCTCACTGATCTTCATTTCACAACGATGTCAACTGGTTCTTTTAAGTAAGAACGTCACGAGTTTGAATCGAGTGGTAGAAAGATTTTTAAATGCAATTTTTTCAGCAATAAACTCATATTTTGCTGCCGGTAAAGCATCAACACACCCAGAAAGAAACATGGAATGAATTTTTACTGAGAACAATAATTGGATGGAGCTTTCTACGGACAGCTCAACTATGCGGACAGCTCAACTATGCGGACAGCCCTATTATGCCCCAGCGGACTGCCCAAGCGGACAGCCCAACTTTGAAAAGGAACGTCGTCGGGTATGTCCGCACATGGTGCCGCTCAGTATGCTACCAAACAGGCAGCCTTGAATGCAGGGAGTTCTGTCCACCCTATCCGGTCATTTGAATATGAGGGACTCTTCGTCAGCCCCTAAAGAGATATGCACTATGAAATGAGATCGAACAGACATGCTACCGAATAAGATCATATTTAAAATTCAGCGCCTGCTTGTTGCAGTCATCCCAGGACCCTTGGTGTCACCATTCTGATTCACTGCAATGGTATGAACACTGTCCATGGACCCGCAAACCACTCATGCTTCCTACCAGCACCACTCATTAGGCTCTTTCGCAACCCTTCTACATGGTTATACAATCTTTGTCGACGGTTACATTATGTAGCTTTTTTCATTCTGTTCATCGACAATACCACATCGTATTACCACCTCCTTGATTTACTTCCTTGATCTCCCCCCCCCCCCTTCACCCCCTCCCGCCCCTCCCCCTTGGTTATCCAACCTAATGGAAAACATGCATGTCTAGCTTGTAGATTCGCTTTGATCAGTCGATTACGACCGCGATCGCAATCACCCGCCTTCCTTTCCGCTCCGTATAGCACTCCACCCACTTCACCCGGCGCCATTTTGTACGCATTCTTTTTTCTCTGAAAATCGCGCCCCGGTTCCTAGCTCCCCAGCCTTCACCTCACCACCGTCACTCCACCCGCGGTGTTTCCCGGAAGAAGCCGAGTATATACAGCGTTCCGTTTCTTCGGTCCAAAAGCTGTTCGGGGGCCACGCGGGGGCGGTTGCACGCGTCTCCCATGTCTGCACGCGCTTATCGTGCCAGAACATGGGAGCTCCGCTCGAGCAGCGCGACACAGCGGCGCGACACAGCGGCGCATGACGGCGCGGCGCCGGGTCAATCAGGCATGCCTAATGTGTCGGACACCCCGGAACAGGCAAATGCTTCCCCATCAGCGCGCCCGTGTGCAGTGCTCTCGAGGAAGCGGGCCTCGCGTATCGTTACGTGGGCGCACGGCAGCGGTTACGCCATTCCTCCGCCCGACCCGCTTTGTCCCGGCGGCTGGTTTCGCCACGTCGTTGCCGTAAGCTGCATGTCCTCACCGCTTAGCGGGACACCGCCGACGGCGTGTCCTGGATATATCAGACCGCTTAAATGAATGCTTGCGTTTTTGTTCGCGTACGTAGAAGCCCGTGTGATTGTTTTCTCTGTCATGCTTTAATTAGGTCAAATTGGATTAGTTGGCTGCGGAAGACAGCCGAGGGCTCGTTAGCGTATCGGTGGGGATTCCAAGGGAACGAAAGTATTCCGGGAGCATTAGCGAGTAAATTGGAAGATAGCCCCGGCTGGCACAAAAGCGAGTTGGTTGTTGATTGATGCGAGAAGCATTTGGTCCTGCATTCAATGCGCGTAATTGGGTTCATTATGATGAACAAATTTATTGACTTACTGAACGATTGATTGATTGATTGATTGATTGATTGATTGATCGGTTAATCAAACAAATTATGATGGTTTGTCTGAACGATGGTCGAATGATTGACAAATATGTTGAATGATTGCTCGATTGATACATCAACAGAGTGATCAATTAATCGATTGATTAACAGATTGATACATCGACTGAGTCATTTATTAACCGATAAAAAAGCCGCCGCAGTGGCTGAATGGTTATGGTGCTCTGCTGCTGAACCGAAAGAGGCGGGTTCAATCCTGGCCGTGGCGGTCGCATTTTGATGGAGGCGAAATGTTAGAGGCCCGTGTACTTTGTGATGTCAGTGCACTTTAAAGAATCCCAGGTGGTCGAAATTGTCCGAAAGCACCCACTACGGCGTCCCGCAAAGATTAAGTCGGTTTGGGACGTTAACCTCATAAAAGCAAACCATTAATCAATAAAATGATTGACCGAATGATTAATCAATCCAACAGTTCGCAGATTTAATCCATGACAAATTAGCACACTGAGCTACAATGCACGCCGTAGTTTTGGCTTCGGAGTAGTAGCGGCCGCCTAGGGTGATCTGTTGTGTACCGGATACTCAGTACCGGGGCTTTCTGCATTTCACTCAATTGAAATGCAGCTGCTGTGGCTGGGATAGGATAAGCTAACTCGTACTCGGCAGGCGAACGCTATAACAACGTTGCCACAGCGAGACAAGACAATGGAGACGTGCCGCAGCGTGTTCCTCGGCTCCTCTATTAGTTTCTAACCCAACGGTATTTGATGCTATCGAAAAAGAGCACTTTGATACCTTAAATAGCATTAGCGCGCAGATGGTACGGTATTGTACGGCATGGTATGGTCCGGATTAATTTAGACCGCCTGGATCTCTTTTACGTGCGTTGTGAATCTACAGCACACTAACGTTTTTACATTTACCCTCGTCCTAAATGCGGCTGCCGCATCTGGGATCAACAATCAGGTGAATAAAAGATATGGGCTACGATACACCCACAAGAAAGAAATGTTTACCTCACACAAAACTGTGTACCTTGAAGCAAAAATATACTAACCGTAGCCAACAAACCCAGCCCAGTACAGTGTGAACTGTGCTCACGCCTGAATAAATTTCAGCAAGAGAGCAGTGCTTTCAATAATAACTGTGCCCTGCACAATTTGTATGAGGAATAAAGGGCATTTTTAACCATAACAAGAGTAGATGAAATAGATCACTTCAACGGGTTACTACGTTCATATTACAGCGGTTTATCGGAGAGTCATCCACGCGATTTGTTGACATACTCACGCCTAACACCAGACAGTTGAGCCTTGGCTATTCAAACAATCTTCGTGAGCATATCACCGAAACGAGCGCGGGAACGGCAAGCAAACAGAGCATCTAAAAACGGCACGGGCCATAAACCGCGATCGCGATAGCATTGTTCTTCCTTGATGCCCCGAGCTTCGGCGACACACTGTCTAGCATCAATGATGAGGACACGATTTAGAGCGGGTAAAAAAAAAAAAAAACATACTAAAACGGAAGAAGAAAACGACAAGCAAGAGAGAGACCGCACCTGCCGCCGGAAAGTTCGCCACGGCTGTACTTATACTCTCCCAGCTGTAGGCATACATACACAGGCACACACACATCCCCATGGTCTGCCTGCGCGGTGAGTCTTTATCTTGTTCAAAGTTTCCATTGTCTCGGCGTGTCGAAGCCGGCCACGTGAGAAGGGGCATGCGCGTGGCGTCGCTCATTTAGCACGCTTGACAAGCGTGGTGGTCTCACCTGCTCCTAGCAGCCACGGACGATGCTATACGAACTCAGCTGCACTCGACAGTTGCGCAGCTCCCACGAATTTCGCGGCGTGCGAGCGATGTGGGCGTTTCGCTCGCGCTGTGGACCTCAGCGAGACAATCGGCTGGAACACTTCCCTTGACCGCCGTCGGTGCGCGGGGTTAATGCCTGCCTGCGGGCTGGCTCCGCAAGGGAAAGGCGGATGTGACCAGCGTGCAAAGAAAGCGAAATCTTCTTATGCCGCGGGAAGAACCTCTTGCGATGGAGAGTGGTACCGACAGCGAATGTCCCTCTAATGCATCGGGGTTCCGGAAAAGGATAAATCCGTCCAGCGCTGCTCGCGTAGCGAGGGAAGGCTATTTCAGTCGTTCCTACTTGCGTTGCGTGTACAGTTCTACAAGACAAACGAAAGGGAAAAAGAGGGCGAGGCACTACTACTGACTGTTGCCACTGACCAGTGTCCTTAGTGTCCCCCTTCACATTGCCCCGTTGTGGCGGATTCGGTTTTCCCCGAGTATTGGACGGGCTGGTTGGTTCAGGTGCGGGCTATTTCGCATGTATACAACGCATCAGGTAGGCCTCTATAGTTCAACCCTATGCAGGCTATAGCGACCGCGCTGGGCTGAATTAAAAGACCATTCAGCGGTGCCTCGCAGTGCCTTCGAAAACTAACGGGCTGTCCCTATCTATCACCATCATCATCATCAACCTGACCACGCCCACTGCAGGACAAAGGCACACTCCGTAAACCTGCAATTAACGCTGCCCTGGGCCACAAGCGGCCATGTTATCCGTGAAAACCTCCCAATCTCATCCGCCCACCTGACTTTCTGCCGCCCCCTCGTACGCTTGCCCTTTCTTGCAATCCATTCCCATGCCATAAGGAACCGTCGGTTATGTTGACTTCACGTTACATTCCCTGCTGATGCCTATTTATTCTTGATCTTGACTAGTATATTACCTACCTGCGTTTGTTCCCTAACCAACTCTGCTCTCTTCCTGTCTTTTAATGTTACACCTATGATATTCATTGGCATAGCTCATTGTGCTTTCTTCAGTTTAACCCTTCTCATTAGTGTCCGCGTTTCTACCCTACCGGCCAGTACGGGTAATATACGGCTGTCATACACTTTCCTCTTGAGTGATAATCGTAAATTGCTATTGATTAGCTTAGAGTGCCTGCCGAATGCATTCCACCCCTTTCTTGAAGAAATGAAATGAACGGCGGCGCAACAAGAAGAACACAACAAGAGAGGGGACACCACATGCGCACACTACCAACTGTTTTATTGCATGGAAAGGAGGCATATTTATACAGCTCAGGCATGACACTAATCGCAATATCGCTCAGAACCCAACACGTGGAAAAGAAACAGCAACATCAGGATAAAAGAAAAAAGAAAAAAAAAACCCTTAACCTCTGCAGAAAAAACTAAAAGATTTTGACAACAGAACTTTGAGCAGGCCATCTCGTAGCAAAAGCAGAGTCAAACAATCGTAGCAAAGGCAGAGTCAAACAAGAGAAGCAAAAGCAGTCAAAAAAATTAAAAAATACAATCGTAGCAAAGGCAGAGTCAAATGTATTAAGCAAAAGCAGTCAGAACCCGATAAACAACAAAACGGAAAGCAAAAAACAGTAAAAAAGTTAACAACCCGCCTAAAACAAACAACAGACGGCCGCTAGAAATGCAGGGCTGAAAAGATGCACAGCACATGGCGTTACAAAAAACTGTTAAGAAAGGACACTTCATTTCTACGGAGGGATACTGAGGAGTCGCTAACACCCCTTTCTTATTCTCCCATTTATTTATTTCACACTCGTGATCCGGATATGCGGTCGTTACATGTCCAAAGTAGTTCTACACCTTCTCAACTTCCAATGATTCGCTACTTATTGTAAACTGTTATGTCCTTGCAAGACTATTGAGCACTACTTTAGTTTTCTTCACATTAATTTTTGGACCCTTCGTTCTGCTTTGCCCGTCTATATCATTGATCATGCGTTACAATTCGGCCCTGAGTTACTTCGCAAGGCAATATGTCGTCAGAAAATCGGAAATTGTTAAGGTATTCTCCATCAACTTTTATCTCCAACTTATCTCCAAGTTATCTGAATACCTCCTGTAGACACGCGCGAATAATGAAGTAGAGATTGCGTCTCCTTGCCTGATACCGTTGCTGATTGGTATTTTATTGTTTTCCTGTGATGGACCATGGTCGCTGTGCAACTGCTTAAGACATTTTCCAGTACCTTTACGTTGCACAATGTCTGCATCACTTCTGATATTTCAACTGAGTCAAATGCTGTCTCGTAATATATGAGGGCTCTATATAGCGATCGTTTATATCCTTTGCATACCTATATGATATGATTGATGGTGTGACCATGGTCCGTTGTTGAGTTGCCTTTCCGAATGCTAGCCTGGTCGTTTGGTTAACTGAAGTCTAAGGCTGATCTAATTCCAACCTTATTAAATACCTTTTATACAACGGACGGTAAGCTCATCGCTCTGTAATTTCTCATGTGCTTGACGTCCCCTTTCTTATCGATTAATTTTACGGTTGGCGCTCTGCCAAGATTCCGGTGCGTTTTAGGTCGTGAGGCACTGCGTATGTGTGGCAAGTTTTTTAACGCAGTGTCCCCAATATTCTTCAAGATATGCAGTTATACCGGACCTTCACCATCCGCTTCTCCCCGTTTCATTGCTTGCACAGATGTCTTTATTACTTCCACTTTCGGTTCCTCTTCCTCCAGCCACTGGCTTCATCATTAACATTCTGACTATTTCGGTTACAGCAGAGATCCATGTAGAATTCTTCGGCTCTTTTAGCTTTCGTACCTATATATTAACAATCGCATTTCCCTCGTTGTCTCTTAAGACATACATCACATTTCTGGCTACGCCTAATTTCCTCTTCGCCGCTTTTGGGCCACATCCTTTCTATAAAACCTGCTCCGTCCTCTCCATATTTTACTTCCTTACGTCATTTAGCTTAAGCTTACTGACAAGCTTTGACAGCTCTGCCAGTTCCGTCTACTGGCTGTCATGTTTTGACGATTCCTAACATCTTTCGTTTCCTGAGAACGCTTGCCGGTATCTTGTCCAGCTGCCCTACTAAATACTTATATTGCGCTCCCTGCTCTAATATTTGTGAGATCGTCAGTGCCTGATGTTTCTGTTATTTCGCGCGAAATTCCTTGCAATTTAGATATTAGCAAACTGCATTTTTATTTATTCATGCAAGGTGAGCATTGCCTATCGCAAAATCAGACTAAGTCTCAGTCACCGCGATGATCGCTGCGGCAATGAAAATACAACGCACACAATGCGGCTTGTTGCTATTTACGATGCACAGCCGAGCCCACTTATAACGACCAGAGTAATAACGAAAGGTCGCTTATTACGAATGAAGGCGGATTTACCGTCAAAATATGTATTAGGGCAATGGCATTGCACCTGCAGTACAACGAACAAGTGTGACCGCACAACTCGGTTGCAGCGAACGAGGAGGAGCTGTAAACTCGCTCCTGGAATTTCTTAGAAAACCCCATATTCGCTCAGGACCGGAGAGCTACGAGCATCTCCACCTTCCCCCCACCCTCTTTCTAAGTAACGAACGCAACCCACAAAAAGAAAAAAAAATTACGGAGTGTATGGAACGCTGGCAAAGCTTTTTGCTAGATGCAGCCGTCCAAAACGCACGTCTTGAAAGGAGCTGGTGAAAACTGCAGTAACCTTCGAGTCACCGTCCTTCACTGTCCGAGCATGGAAGACAGCGACTAGCGGCTGCAGTGTGTCCTCGAGAAGACTAGTAAGGCGCAGTGTTTTGGAAGCTACTTCCTCGTGCGCACGACACAAAGGTCTGGACGACGCGCGACATTTTGTCCGATGAGTGTGCCACTAGGCATAAATTTGTGACTTGTTCGCCGAGTGGTTTGAAAAAAGAAAACTGGAAGATCCTGTTCGTGCTAGACAACGATGCAACGCACCATGTGCTGCCTCCTTTGACTGGCGGCCACACTCTTTCGCCTATATAAACGCAATGAACCTGACCTACCGCTTGACATCGGCGTAATTCACGTGCTCGATGCATTTTTTCGGTGCCCCGTCACTACAAAGTGCATACTGATACAAAGTGCCAACGTCTCAGTTCGGGTGACTCTGTTCCCTACCATGTAATAAGTTCGCCTGGATATAACTGACTGCGGAGTGCATCAACTGTTACTTACGTCAGGCAAAAGTTTAGATACAAGGAACGATGGAGCACGTTCTCGAACACCCATGTTATCGAAAGCATGCATATTTGTGGTAACGCGTCGCCAATGCGCAGCTATGTCGCCTGGGATGAGTTCGATGAGGCAGGTGGGGACAACATCGGTGAGCCATACACTGACGAAAATATCAGTATGGGAAGTACAAACACTCTCCAATTGTCAGGAACCTTCAGGAGATGATGAGGCCGACTTACCAATGGCTGCCGTGCTCCTTTAGGTAAAACTTTTTGCAGTCACTCTAAAAGGTAAAAGAGTGACTTCAGGCGTATACCATGCCAGACTTTCTGCAAGTTTGGTATCGAACGAAGCAAATAAAAATTCGTGATGTCAAAGCTACTTAAGATATTTTAGTGAAATATTCTATTTAAGCATTCAATGGACTTATCACAGTAAAGCATGGCAAATTTCGTTGCTCTGCAGCGACAAATAAAAAATTTCGGCTCCAATCCTCTCATCCTCACTTAACGACGGCACATGAAGTCAGGCGTGCATTCATTTGGCCCTCATTAAAGTCGGAATTTGCTCCCTTGTCACGTTGCTTCCGGCCTTTTCTACCTCTGTTTCCGGCTTAAGCTCGTACTTATTTCAAAGATCAAGAACCAACCAGCCCATGAAAAAGTCTGACCTCTTAACGCTCATCTACACTGAACTAAGTAAGAAGCCCACCGAGAGCGGCTGACTTATTTTGCACTCAATAAAGCTTTCCCCTTTCTCCTCCTTCTCACCTAAAAGAAAGGGAAAAAAATTCAGATGGCACTTTGGCTCTCTAAAGTGCTGCAAGGCGAAAGCCCTTCCTGGCACACTGTTTGGCATTTACTGCGAGGCTGTGCTGTACTAGTGCTTTATTTGACTACACACTTTGACTACACATTACAACTACACACTTTGACTGCCGACTTAGACTGCTTCTTTAGCAAGACGACTCTCTCTCTGCGTCGATGAGTTCGGTTGTATCCATGGCTCTGTTCGCAGTAATGAGGTATGCAATGTGGTCACCCACGAACGCATCCCGCCCCATGTCGGAGCGGACGGCAACAATTTATTAGTTGTCGTCTGCTCCAAAAGGGGGCGTCAGGCATCCGTGGGTGACCTCATTACTTCGAATCCGCGCACTCTGACGTCATAACCATTTCGACCAACCGAAAAGCGTGGCACCCCTGCTGACAACCTTCTGTCGACAACGATGAGACATTAAATGCTTTCGCCTTAAAAACTTTCCGATTTGTCAGACTATTACCTTTGCACTCCTTGCTTCTTCTTTGGCGGCTGACCTCTAGTCAGTTGTGCCGCAGCTGTTCTACAATATTTTGTTTTAGATGACGGCACTTCATACGCGTTGAAGCATGAAATAATAATTGCGCTATAAAACTTTTCCTACCGCAGAAAAACAGCTCGCATCTGAATTATAGGAATTTGTAACGTATACCAAAATACGGTATAGTGGTGCACCACATGGATTCAACGCAGTAGGAGTGTTGTGTTGTTATGGTTCCTTGAAGGCACGCTTTTAGCTTCCAATGGCTGTCGCTGCCACTTGATTTACCTACTTTGATGAGCCGAAATCTGCGTGGACTGGTATTCAGCTTCTTCGTACTCTCCATTAACGCCAATGTCCATTAGAAACTACTATCGCGACTGGAGCGATGTAGTCTAGTCCGCTATAATATAACATTTAATTTCACTCCATTGCATTCTACCGCTGAAAATAACCTGCTGCGACACAGGCCTTATTTTTTGCATTGAATCGATTGACAACAAACTTTTAAAAAGCGCCCTCTAGGCGATCATTTCGACGTGGCGGATTTATTATTGACTCTTGGGACCCCTGCGTGGGGAGGGCTCTTTCGTATGTACTCAATGACCTTCTTGAATTTCGGTAAAAAATAAAAATGAAGGTTATGTGGTGTTCTACAGTAAACGATGGAAAGTTGCACACCTTTCACCGCAGTCCTTGAGCTGTGTTTATTTGCGTTCCCACCCCGAAAGCTGGAACTGAGGACAACCAGGAATTATATATGCATCCGCTCGAGACACAGAGAATAAATAACTGTGGTTAAAGCAATTAAGCAAACAAGGGAAGGGGTATGAGGGGCTCGTTATAAATATCACAGAAGCCAACAGCCACAGAAACCAAGGGGCACAGGGGATTTTTAATCTATTTATTTATTTTGTGGTGTTGATCAATTTAGAATATTACTGAACATGTTATCGCTTAAAGCTAATTGATTAGAAAAGCAGAAGAAAAAACAACCACTGCCGCCGGTGGGATCCGAATCCACGACCTGTCTGTCGGCTAAAGCAGACAGACAGCAGGCACATCACTGAGTAAAGCGTCTCTCTCTGTGTGTGTGTGTGTGTGTGTATATATATATATATATATATATATATATATATATATATATATATATATATATATATATATATATATATATATATATATAGCACTAGACAGCTAATCAGGCAAGCCAGACTCCTGCTGTCAGTCCAACACGAGCGTCGGTCATCGTTCGTTTGGCCTTCGGTAGAGAGCGGCTGTCGGTGGCTCGAAGAAGGAACAAACCGCGCACCGCCGCCACCGTGGCGAAAGGTCGGCCAGACCAACTCCGCGCGCTTCGCAGCCTCTTCTTCCTTTTCCCTGCGTGCTTTCTACACAGGCGCACACATACGCTCCAGCCGCAGTCAGCCGTGTGAGCGTGTGTATGAGTGCCCGCAGCCTCGCTATCTGGCTTTCGGTGGGATCCCCGCTCGTCCGTGTCGGGGACGGCTCCTTCGAACCAGTAACAGCATCGCAGCGCGTCTCGCTTCGACCTCCGCTATTGAAAGGAGCAACAAGAGCGCAGCTCCGTATTGGCTTTCTTCTTGGCTTTGGCTCTGGCTTGGCCCCAGTATAGACCGCTCGAGGGCCAGCAGGGGCGGCAGCGTAACAAGGTGCGCTTGCTTCGCCTATGGTCCTTTTAGAGACGGTTTCTCAAAAGAATGGCCGCAGTGTTGTCGAACGAGAACTTCACCGAGTTTTGTTTGGCTATTATTTTGCTGGTAGCTCTTTTCACTCTCTCGTTTCGGCTTCGCCACTACTGTGTGCGTGCTTTGCTGCGTGCGCGCGGGTAGTATGCGTGCGGCGTTTGGTTTCATGGAAAGCTGTCTTGCTATTCACATTCGAGGGTTTTTTTTTCTTTCTTTTCTGTAACTGTTGAGCGAGGTTCGTAAACCATATCCTTGTTACGGCCGGTTCTTTCAAAGATGGAAAGAACGAAGAATGATGGACGGGCTAACCGGGCCTGTGTTCGGTTTACTATACGCCGGGGCCGGTATGTTATAAAGGGGTGGAAATATGGCGTGTCTGGGGCTCTGTGGGCTTCAGGGATAAGATGAGATCGAGTTTGCCATAGAAAGGCGAAATACGTTAAGCTGCGTACAACAAACGTCCACAGCTTAAACTGAACGGTGAGATCAAACGAACGAAAAATATAAAAGCAAAGCCGCGCAGGCAGCAGCTGTTGAAAATAATTTTTTTTTTATTTCATATTGTGGTCCGTATAGAGCTCGCTTGGGGTGTGTTTGCAACAGCTTTCGGTTAGAGCTGTATATAGCTTTTCTGATTGGATAGGAGCGTTCTTGAGAACACAAAAGCGCAGTATTTATTTAGCAAGCGTGCCGAGAACGCACAACGGGTAAATCACAGAATGAAATGGCTGTCGACGCCCAGCGTTTCTATTCAACTCTCTCTGCACATATCGCGTCCCCTGTTCGAGCAGGAAGTTTAGTGTAGAAACTCATCGACTGGCCGCGTTTACCGTCTATGCCGACTGAGCTCAACGTCGCTTACGGGCACACAATGCGGATAAGCAGTTGCGTGGAAATTGGAATCGTGGTCTCCTTTGAAAGATGTTCTCCTTTTGATTCTTTTGTTTTACTCTCTCACTCTCTCTCTCTCTCTTTTGTTCTCTCTCTTTCTATCTAAATGTTGAGCAGTTGAAGAAAGTGTCAGGGTTTTATTTAGCTAAAGTATTAGTGAACGAAGATGACGGTGTGCAAGGCACAGCGCGACAGTGAGCTATCATGCAGGAGGCGCGTTTGGCTTCTGCTATCGCCTAGTACTCTCACGCAGCGGCCTGCGAAGCTGATGTGTTCGCGCCCCCGCGGTTCCGACACCCAGTCGTGGATGTCTATTTCATTTCTTTTTTTCTTGTTTAATGTGACATCGCTATTTCTAGGCAATGGTACAAAATTGAAAGATGACAAGATTCTTAGTAGGTGTTGCTTAGCGTGTGAGTGTTTTCGCATTAATACATTGCTGATAGCGTTGTGGTGACCAGGTTCGCATAGTCGTGTTTCAATAATCTTTGCGCAGACTTGGTTACGCGGCATACAGCGAACGCTGTGTCCAGCGCGCAGCATATTCTTCCATGAAATGGCACCTATCAGCTCTTAGCTCGGTTAGCTTTGCAGCAAATCTGCTGTTGAGTATTCGCAAGGATTCAACAATGCTCAACCTAAAAAGTTACTTTCACGAATACGCACAACGCAGTTTTTAGTGGCGGTATGCACATAGCGCGGATGCATATAGCAGAGATCGGCGTTGTTTTCCGAAACGTTGTCAGAACTTTGGTTGATACTCAATGTCAGAACGTAGTGCTTAAAGTGTCGACCTCATACCTCATGCCTCATACTCATGCCCCACCTCTGACAGCAATGTGATGCAATCGGCTCCACGCAGACAGAGATTCAGAGCAGTATACCCTTTGGCAGCTCATGGCAGTCGTGTTTACACTGTCATTGCGTTGGCGACAGACAGCTACGTCCCAGGAACCAAAGCACAATAGAACTCCACTGCAGATCACAAGCGAAACGTTGCATAGTGGTTGAGCGGTGCCGTAAAATTTCTACATAGGGATCACTATTATATAACCTTGCGGAGAATCCAAGCAGATTGGATTGAACAAAAATCCTGTACAACAACTGAAGAAAAGGCAGCGTGAAGGAAAACGCGTAGAAGACGTTAATGATGGGTTCGATTACTAGTTGACACTCCTCTGTGCACTATCAGTCACAAACACGATCACATCCGCGACAAAACTTGATATGATGTTGCTTCATTAAGTACACGCGAAATGAAGCCTCCAGTGCGGCGGTATCATTATTTTCTATTTTGACCTGCGCTCCGACGTGCTTGGGGTTCACATAAATTACTTTGTAGCACTATCGGCGTTAGTTATTAATCGCCGAAGTAATATGCAACACTGTATCGAATGCAGTGTGAAACAGTAATGACAAACCTACACTTACTCTTCAAGCTTCCCTTCACTTGCTTCTCTCCCATTAGAATATCAATACTCTTCTGTCTTCCTTACTCACTGCACGTCTTCCTCATTTGTAATGGGTCACATAAATCCAAGAAGGCACCAACCGAAGACTCGTAACTTGTGTGTTTTATTACTCAAATGCCTCTTGACGGCAGTTACCAGTTGCTTTCAGCCGTTCATGTCTCGCGGTTCCTGTGAAGCAATCTTCTGTGCTAATGGTTGCGCAAGATCTCCTAACACGGATATCTCGCACCAATTAGCCTGCATCCAACAATTATCTGTGATCAACTAAGGGAGCAATGGCTCATTAGCGTCCACCTCAGATAAGAAACATACAACCCTTGCGGTATACTCCGAAACACATTGGATTTGTACGTGGGTGTTTAGTTCCCAGCAGGTGTAGCTACCCTTGGTTCCGCCCTGTTCATGACAGCCCTCGAATCCAGTCGGCAGCAATATACAAACATGTCAGCGCTCTCAACCGCAACGTCTTAACCGTCACTTACCCCGCGAAAGCTAGCCTTGTCTGAACGCCACGTAAGTCTAACAGTTTAAAAATTTGACGGCCAAGTCGACTGGCCAGAAATCAGGCACCCGTGATCCGACTCTAAATCGTAAGTATAACTCCGATTTAATTCGTAAATCACGCAACCACCAGAGTGCACTTCAGCAGCACAGCTAATTGACCAAATTTCGGAAATGTACAGGCAAAGGCCGCTCCTATTAAAGACCTGAGTAAAACCATCCATTTCCAATATTGGGCCAATTACCCGTGCTTCTTGGGTATACAGACGAACGCTGGTTTTCGTGGCTCGCGCCGTGACCGCACCCTTCCTCCAATCAGACGTTTAACCTCCTCACGCTTACTCCGGTTACCCTACCTGCGTTCCCCGCATAACGATAGCCAGCGTATTACGAATTCCGCTCGAGAAAAAAAAAGACTGGGCGAGGAGGATGAACGAATAAAGCGGCCAACCATACCCCTTCCCTTCCCTCACAGTTTGGTACCCTTCTTTCTCCTCTCCGATTCATTTCTGCCCGCTTCAAAGCCGTTCGGTCTCCCCTCCCCCAATGAAGTTTTTCCCTCTTTCCTCCTTCATCACCCCCTCCCCGCGGAAACCGGCGTGGAGCCGGCGCTGCTGCCTGCGGCAAAAAAAAATGTGTGCCTCACATTTAGAGCGCAACTGGCAAGTCGTCCGGCTATTCCACGCGCGGCTCCGCACCGGGCCGCGGCGATGTTTTAGGCTGCCGCTGTTCGCCCCGTTCGTCGACGACGAAGACGTGCTAGCGCCGACGTCGGAGTGTGTGCTGTGGAGCGTGGTTTTATATTTGCTACGCGGCTCCGTGCTGGCGTGCGCGCGCCAACTGTCGTCCTCCCCCCTCCGTGTCGGCGACGCTTCTGTTCAAGTTTTTGTTTGTTTAGAGACTGTGCTGCGGCGTCGCGCCCACGTCGCTATCACACGCGCATGTCGCTCGTGTCCCTGTTACTTACTCCTGCTTGCAAGCCGTGAAGACGACAAGAGGAAGAGCGACCGGCCCGAAGAAAAGGCGCTATTTCTGCAGTGGCTTCTGCGACGACTACAACGCTTACTGGGCCAGATCGGAGCCGACGTCGCGTTCTGTGCTGGTGGTAGTGAACGACGCGCGCGAGACAACCCTATCATCGCGCCGCTAGCTAGCTTGTCTCCCTTCTCGTCGCACTTGCTTTCCTCTTTCTTTACGTTTTATTTGTTTCTGACTACCTTCCTTTATTCCTTATTACCGACCCCCTCACCCCTCCGCGTCCCCTCACAACTCTCCTTATCTGGCATGTGGAAAGGCTGATTGTGTTCTCCTAGTTATCTACCTTATCTGCCTCTTTTTCCATAGTGCTTACCTCGGATAGTGTGAGGCGTCACGCTACCCAAATGTGAGGCGTCGTTATTCACCGCGTACAAGACACCTAACTGCTTCTCTTACTAGCTGCTGGTTTACGAGAAGACGGAGAACAACAGGTGGCGAAAGAAACCGACAAGACAAGAGCTCCATCTATCTGTTTTTTGTCTTTTTTTTCTCCGTGAGCCGTCATTTATCACCTACTTCTTTTCTCCTCCCGGCCGCCCATCCAGTGTATCGCACCGAAATCAACGCGCCCTCAAGGCTCGCGTGCCCGCACGCGTCTTTCTTCTTCTTCTTCGCTCTTCGCTTTCTTTTTAATCTTTCTCTCTCTCTCTCTGTCGCTCTCTCCTTTCGGCGTGCGCTACCGGCGAGCGCGGTTGGCGGCACGCCCGCGCAACAACCGTTTTATCCCAACCTGGTTTCGTTTTCAAGCCCGTGAGAAAAAGAGGTGGCGGTGCAGCGCGCCCAGCTGTTCGGGAGGCGGGACGGACGACCAAGTACACCGCCGAAACATCGCTCCCTCCCTCCCCCCGTCCGAAGCCACGTCGCGCGAGAGAGTTCGGAGTGAAGCCTACCGGCCGTCAGCGTGACAGACGCCGTCGAGAAACTGGGTTCCCCACAAGACGTCGCTCGACTTTTCTCAAGACGGCGTCTTTTGAGAGCGGGGCCTCGGTGAGGGAGGCCCAACAAGCAAGCTCACGAGTTGGTCTCCCGTGTCCCGAAGCCACGTTCGCTGTGTTGACTCTACGCATTTGCCTTCCGTCGATCCGAGTTAAGCGCCGTTTGTTTGGATTCTTCGCAAGACGTCGCTCGACTTCGTCGGACAGTGGCTCTGAGTGGCATCAGGCTCTGAGAGGCCCAACAAGCAAGCTCTCGACTTTGTCTCGGGCGTCTTGAAGCGGTGTTTGCACTAATCATTTGTCCCCGCTATCGTATATACATTTGTCGTGTTCGGCATTTGGGGTAGGAGGTGCTGGTCAACGAGAGAGGGAAGTGATTGTGCCTGTCTCTGTGCTCCGCAATACTGCCGCAGGGACTGTGCTTTGGGCGCATCGAGTGAAAGTGAGCAGCCGCGATCGCGTTCTTTGTGAATGGTATACTTGAATCGGCTGACCGTTGAAGGGATTCCCCGGAAGAGGACGCCATGACGGTGGACGCGTCGGCGCCTTCGCCCTGCCTCTCGGACATGGGTGAGGTTGCTCGTGCTGCTCGTACTTTTGCTGATGCGGCGCGTATTTCTGTACTCAGACGCAGTGTAGTCATGCTGAAAACTAAAAATTTCAAGATGGTTGAACTTTAAGTTGAAGACAGTGACATATGAAAAGGAAAGGGGTGGGATTGACGTTAAGATATTAATGGAGAGTATAGCTGCATTAAAGAAACCCTAGCACAAGTCAAAGAGGAGGAAATCGGGCTTGAGCAAGACGTGTAATAAGAACAGATGAACAAGGGTAAGTTGACGTTATAGACTATACTCCAAGCTAAGGTAATCGTGAAATGAGATTAGGTGGAGAAATGAGATTAGGAAACTTTTTTGGATAGGCTGGCGGCGGCTGGCATAGGACACGGCTAATTTGAGATCATTGGGAAGGGCCATAGTCGTGCAGTTCTTGACAGAACTTGGTTGATGATGACTGAGGTGCTGACAATTCTTTCTCAGAAAGTCCGGTATCTACAGGGCCATAGTCGTGCAGTGGTTGACAGAACATTGGGAAGGGCCATAGTCGTGCAGTGGTTGACAGAACATGGTTGATGATGACTGTGGTGTTGAAACTTTCTCACGAAGTCCGGTATGAGCAGGACTTGGTTACGATTACACGAAATGGGAAAGGCGGTTGGCCTTCTACTTAGTATAGATCGTTGCAGCAGGTAGGGTTTATTCATATGGCGATGCGAGTCAAATGGCGAAGTCGTTCGGAAATATGGCCCTGAATACGAAAGAAAAAAAAGAGAAAGCTGGCTGGATTAGCGCCTCGAACGAAAAAGTCCGTCATGCACGCAGGTCACTCCGCTGAAAACCGTGGATTTCACAAATGATAATCTGGGCGGTGTTCCCCTCCTGATATGTATGAAAAAAAAAAAGCAGCAACAGCTGATTTGCGGAAAATACCAATCGGAGAGCAAACAGCAGCAATCTAAACACTGCATTATGAGCCCTCGCAAAACTAGGACCGACGTTTTTAATTTTGTCTGCAGTTTTGACACTCATTTCATTCATATTCTAAATGAAACTCAGCAGAACATGCTTTCATGATAGCGGAGTTCTTCAGTACGAATTAATCAGCTTGAAATCATTGAAACAACAGATTTTTAGTTTTTTTTTTCTTCAGCACTTCTGCGGAACCACTGAAAAGGTCCAACATTATCGCTTGCAGTTTTTAGCGGTATAATGTAGGGGGAAAAAAATACGAAAACGCTAGCCAAGAGAAATTGCACACTTACAGCATGGCTGCCGTGACTTATACAGCATGGCTGCCGTAGCGGTGGCTCTGGTTATGGTGCTCGACTGCTGACCCGAAAGACGCGGGTTCGATCCCGGCCGCGGCAGTTGCATTTCGATGGAGGTGAAATGCTAGAGGCCCATGTACTGCGCGATGTCAATGCACGTTAAAGAACCCTAGGTGGTTGAAATTATCCAGAGCTCTCCACTGTATGGCATCCCTGATAACCTGAGTCGCTTTGGAACTTTAAACCCGCTAAACCAAACTTTTGCAGCAGTGTGTGAAAAGGAAGAAACAAAACGCATTACTATGAATAATTTCACTCTATATAGCACTTTACTTTCCAGGCAGTGGTTCTGCACAGGCGATGAGAAAAAAACACATGACAGCAAAGTGCGCTAACGTCCGAAGAGTGCCTTATATTTTGGTCGTCTCGTGGGGATATATTTATCTTTCGCAGTTACGTAATCTGAGTGGAGGTCAGGTGGATATATCCGGAGAAGGAAAACGACCACGGGCAGCCATGATCGATGACAGGCGATAAGAGATAAGCGCTGCCTGGGCGAGCTTACTTTGCTCGGCGTATACTCAATTAACGGACGACGAGCTCACTTTTCGGCTTGGCACTCGGAGATAAAGTGTTAGTGGGGCTGTCTAGGCTTAACTGAGAGGTAGAAAAGAAAGTCGACATGAACAAATGCTTACATGTTGCTCGGCCTTGGCGAGGCCGCGAAAACAAAAATTACGAATCGCAGTCAAGTGCAAAACCTGCCGCAAATAAAGACATACTTTACCCAGAGCTAAGGAAGTTGGCAAATTAGTGGTGCGAATTATCAGCTTAGGCAACAGTAATTTGGGCAAGAACCTACTTCCGTGGCAGGGTTCAGACCCGTTAACTGTCAGTTACTACTGTCGCCGCGGTACCCTCCCCCCCCTCCAAAAAAAAAAAGAAAAAAGAAGTGGATCTGTACTTTGTTCCTCACTGTTCATCCTGAGTGGACGAACAGTGCCATGAGAAGGTTGTAATGGACCCGGTAAACACTAGTACCATTTCCGAAACGCAGCCCATGATTCAAAGCAATTCATTGCCAGCTAAATTCAATTCAGAGATAATGCGTCGAAGCGCTTTCTTGGAAAGTCTTTACGAAGAATTAGAAGGCCCGCTTACAATTTTAATAGCGTGTGTGTTTAAGACACTGGCGTCTTTGCAGAAGGGACCGTGCACATTAAGTGTTCACGTCTTGAGCTCAATCCGCTCCTTCAGTGCCTGCACACGTTCAGGTCCTCGGCACGAGTGCACGTGCGGGTTCGTTCCCGGACGCCTGCACCGAAACCTTGGGGAAAAGAAACTCAGAAACATCCATTTACTGGGATTTCCGTACACGTTGAAGAAACAACACGTTTCGAAATTAATTCGGAGATGTCCACTACACGGGGAGCCTTTCAGCCTACAGTGTTTCTTTTCCACTTAAAAATCAAGTAATGAAAATCAAACCACAAAAACGCAACACTTCAAACAAAACAACACAATATAGCAATAATTGATTTAAACTCATTTAGCAATGGCTTAATTAGCTGATTCCAATCTGTTATTGTGCGTGTAAAGAACGAAAACTTGTGTCTGTTCTAGCGAATATAGGGGTTTGAGTACTGGGATGGTGTTGGCGGTTTGTGTGATTGGTGCCGGTGTTAAGTATGATGAGGGATCCAAACCAAGTTTGTTCTGTAATAACAGAGAAATAAATTCTAACCTAAGCTTTCTTCTCCGATGCTCAAGTAGTTTAACTAACTAACTAACTCGTTCCTTGGCCGCTTATTTTCTACACACTGGAACTTCGGGCACTTTCTATGGAGCCAGAGAGCGGGACGGTGACGCATTCCTGAAATTTCTTACGCAAGTGACCCGAAGCAAAATAACAATAACACACACAAAAAGCAAAAGGGAATGTGCGTCGTCGGGTGGGATGTTGCGGCGCTTACGTGAGAGTCCTACCGAGCGCCGCAGAGACAACGGCAGCGGTGTGCTGCGGAGTTTTCGCGCTGCTGCAGGATTTTCCTCGTGCAAGACGATCGGTACCGTGAAACTCGTCCCCGGACTGGGTCAGCCGGAAAGTCGACAGCGCACCGTGGCTGCTTTAACCACGGCTCAGTAACGACGACGTTGCACAGTCGCCGCCGATCGTCGCCCTAATCTTGCTTCCAGCCGTTTCTTTTTCGGGATCTTTATAGCGTGGTCCGCTTGGTTGGGAAAGAGGTTGATTTCGTTAGCCCCATTCGCAAGAACTAGACTGTGTAGGTCTGAGAGTAAATACTAACCCGACGGCGTGAATGCATCGAGAAATTCTTCTGAAACTTCGAAGTGATTTCGCGCTTGTCTTCGACTTATGCCCATGTACACTGAAGAAAAGTGGGGTAACCGCAAAGCTGAGATGGCCAGGATACTCACATGTATTGTTTAGTTTTAGTTTATGGGGGTTTAACGTCCCAAAGCAACTCAGGCTATGAGGGACGCCGTAGTGGAATGCTCCGGAAATTTCGACCATCTGGGGTTCTTTAACGTGCACTGACATCTCACAGTGCACGGGCCTCTAGAATTTCGCCTCCATAGAAGTTCGACCGCCGCGGCCGGGATCGAACTCACATGTATTCTGATAGAGCGGAAAATCGTCCTTAGCGAATCTGAGCCGGCGGAGGTCTTGCTCGTATCCTAGCCTATTTTACGTTTTACTAATATTACATCCATACTGAAACGTTCCATATCACCCGCTCATAGGAATAATAGGAATATGGAGTCGATATGATATGTACATGTGTGGATATCCATGTGTTCTCTATGCGTCACCTGTATGGTGTCTATAAGCATTCTATATAACTCCCTTATGATTCCTATATAGTATGCATGACGTCATGTAGAGTCCTTAAATGTCCATGTGAGCCTTCCACGTAGTCCACGTCGACTCCGTATGCTCTATATAGAATCCATATAATCTATATGGATACATATGGAATTATGGGACTCGTCTTGTGGAAACTTTCAGTAGGGATCTACGGAACATTTACTTTTCTAATCAATTAGTCCATGTTTTAGCTCGTGGCCGGTTGGAAAACCTACATGGAGTGATTCCCGGAATCCTTGCATTTTCTGTAAGTGCTAATTAGGTGAAGTTGTCACGCGTTGCTTCTGGCTTACTCCTGTAATTATCCGTCGGAGGCAGTAATCACGACATGTGCGTATTAATTTCCAAAGTCTTATTTTCACGTGGTTGGCATGTCGAATTCAACGTCCTCTAGCCACGTGGGGCTACTGGGTGACGCCGTAATGGTGTGCTCTGGATTAGACCACCCGGAGTTCTTTAACGTGCACTGACGTCGTACAGCACACGGGTATTACTGCATTTCGCCTCCAGCGAAATCCAGCACCTGAGGCCGGGATTCAAATACGCGTCACCGGGGTCTGCAACCGAACGCTATAGAATATGTGTTGGTTAAAGAAACTGCAGAATCGACTGAGCGGACAAAATTAAAAAAAAAAAACTGACTTATGGGCCTTTCTTGGCTGCTTCGAGTCGACGTAGTTGTTTGTCTGTATATATACAGGTAAACAAATTCAGGGGGGGGGGGGGGGGCACTTTGTTGACCTAAACTGCAGTGAGGCGAAAGCCTTTAGCGCGGTGTTGCTACTTGTGTCATTGATGTGTGGTTGATATGTTAATTAAGTACACAATATTTGTTAACCTTAAATGCTGGAGACATTGTAGGGCGTTTGGGAGGCATCCGTCTGTTTCGACGCCTTTCTGCAAACACTATCCAGCCTCCTAGACAAGGAGAACTACGTATACGTTGGCAGGAAGTAGCTTAGCCATTAGCACGCTCTGCTGCGGAACGGAAGGTATTATTAAGGATCGTGCACAATTTTTTTTTTCTGGTCTGACTAGAAAAAGCGTGACACCTCGGCTGACGACCTTCTGTCGACAACTATGAGGCATTAAAGGCTTTCGCCTTGATAATATATCACTGACGGGAGAATGCATGGGACGGCGTCGGAGTTACGTCGCTTTTATTGCATGTGACACGTCTTTTTTTATGCACAGACTTCACCTGTCTACGCCTTTTTTTTTCTAATCCTGTAGGCCTCGCTCGCTAATCCTCACAACCCGCGTTTTGGGCTATCCATTACCTTACGAGAGCTGTGTACGCTTTTTCATAGGGTACAAGTAGAAGTTAGGATGCGTCACTTCATTATTCTTGCCTGACCAGCGGGAAACATATGGCGACGTTCAGGGAGCGTTTTTTGGAAGGGTCTATATTCTATAACTGTGCATACATGATTTTATTTTGTCAGGGTAATCCACATTTTTGTTGTTGTTGTCGTTAGCCTTTGAAAAGATAGCACATACCCACACTGGGGGATCGGCCATAAATCGGGAGGCAGAGGTTGCTATTCACCTGTACATAGTAAAGGCAAAAGAAAAGCACACGGGAGAGCAACAGCGGGGGAGTCTACCACAAGGAGGGCAGGGAGTGAAAAAAAAGGTATGAGTTTGGATTGGAGAGAGAGAGAGAGAGAGAAAGAGAAAAAAAAAGAAGAGATTAATTCGAAATGTAATAAAGCATAGAAAAGAAGATACTGCAAGCTTTAGCAAGGTAGTCGATGAGATTCCTGCAAGAAATTTCGAACAGCGTCACAAACAGACCTGTGACTGAACCCAAGCGGGGTGGCGCCAAATGATAGCAGGAGTGGGCTGCTCGAACTAAGGCCAAGATGCTGTAAGGGCAACTCCAGCAGTGAAACGGGAGCTCAAAAGGCTTAAACTACGCGCAGAGAGAGAAAGAGAGAAGAACAGAGCGTGTCTCCATATAATGACCGCGTGTGTGTCTCTGCCACCGCCATATGCCGCCGTACAGAGGGCTCGCCTGTCTGCATGGCTTCCGAGCGGCGTCCAGCTCCAGGCACGGAATTCTTGTCGGCGTGCGCGGGACCCGACGGTTCCGCCGACTTCCCTGCCAATTTCGCACGCGGAAAACGGATTTGTTACACGCTGGCCGCACACGAAGACGGAGGCGAGGCGGCGGCAGAGAAAAAGGCCCAGTTTGAAAGGGAGGCCTTACCACTCCAGCACGCTTGTTTGTTTATTCACCTTGATACGCACGGTTTTCTTTCTTTTTTTTTGTTTCTCGTTGGCTGGCTTCTGCGTCTCCCTCTCACACCAATCCCCGCCGTTTTTTTTTTTTTTATAATGTTCTAAAAAACAGCTTCTATTTTACTTTTCCAAGGAAACACTCGTTGATGGTAAAGCTACCAGCCTTTCCTGAGTTCTACTTATTTCGGACGATTACTTTACGGCGAGGAATTTTTTTGTCTGTGATACATCTGTACGATGGACTTTGCGGCGTACAACGTCGCTATCCTGATATGTCGTAACCTAGATCTCCCACGTTCACTTGCCGCCTGTAGAAAGTGTTGTATACGTCTGGCAGCTATTTCCGTGCTTGCTTCATACGATATGCCACCCACCGCTCGTCATTGTTCGCAGACATCCTTGAATGTGCACGACGAGGCGAATATTAGCTTTAGGAATGCTCGTGCGGAATCAAACCATTGTAAATTAAATTCGTACTCAGAACTTTCGCAGCGTATAGCGCGTTGGGACTTGGAACCAAGAAAGAAGCCTGGCACTCAGACGCACTTCTAAAGCACCGGCAGATTAGAGTTAAAGTTATGTAGGAACCCTCGGGACCAATGAGTATCTCCCTGGGACTCCCTTACGCGTCTTACACATGAAAAGCAGGTATTCGATGCGTGCTTCGCTTGAAATGAAGTCGGCGAGAACTATAACGTGCTCCCGCGGATCGATGGTATCTGCCCAAGAAGCATTTCCTCAGCGACAGGTCTTCAATTCTAGGCCCAACTCCCCGCCTTAAAAATAAGAATTAAAGAAGCGAACAAGTATAAGAAACTTTCTCATGGAGTGATCAGTGGGCGAATTCTAGAGCCGATCTGCTTGAGACCATTATCTCCGTCTTTCCTGCCATAAAGTTTCTCTTCCTTTCAATCTTACTTTTTTTTTTTCTCTAGGAAGAAGTGGGTTGAAAGAGAGAAGTAGCGATCTCTGCTACTTCTCTATATAGGAAGTGAGGTTTGCTGTTTTACACGCTGCCGCGCGGGTCGTTAATGCATCTTTCTGGTTCTTTATTTCGCGCGTTGCGAAACGTTCTGCCAGGAAGCGGTCGTCGACGGGGGGACCACACGTGCTACTTCCATACTTCCCTCTTCGCTGGGCGTATTGAAACCACGTGACCACGCTGCATGCTCGCTCACTTACCCCGAATGCAGCGCGGCTCTCGAATTATTCGCGCCCCGGGCTGCTGCACAGGCGGGCGTCCGAGCGAGATGGCATCGCAGAGGGGAAAGGGTGCGACGGCAAATGGAGCACAAGTCTACGAGGAAGAAAAACATTGGCTGGCTATCGTTTTGTAGTTTTTATCCGTTTACTGTCTGCGAGCGGAAGAATAAAACGAAGCGAAAATTTTCTTACAGGAAAAAAACTAAGATAGCGTCGCTCCCCGCGTATCCGCTTGTGCTAGTACTAGGTCTTGTTTATTTAGCCTACAAAACTGTCTTGAAGGTGTCTCAATAGCACGGATAAACGTGGTTGGTTGGTGCCTGAACAGTACTCGTCTTACGGCAGCGATGGTGCGACAGATAAGATAGAATATCGAAGGAGAAGGACAAGGGGCTGTATATCACCCACCTGCGACGCTCTTCAAGTGTCCTAAGAAATATATACGACTTTAGACTGTGCGATCAGGTTGCTAAAAACAAACAAAACAAGACAGTTGTATAAGTAATTAGGCTGGAAGTTGAAATTCTTTGATCCTTATCTTTATTTTCATTTTGATATCTCCGAATTCAGCGCTTCTAACATCGACGTCTTATTGTTGACTACATCGTGAGTTCGTAAAAAGAAAGGAAGGAAAGAACGTTCTTCCCATTAACGTTATTCCAATTAACTATAACCATTTAATCAGCACACCTTTGTAAAAAAAACTTTAGACTGGACGGTTAGGTTGCTATAAAGGAAAAAGAAGACAGGTGTATAAGTAATTAAGCTGGAAGTAGAAATCCTTTGATTCTTATCTTTATTTTCATTTTGATATCTCCGAATTCAGCGCTTCTAACGTCGACGTCTTATTGTTGACTATATTGTGGGTTAGTAAAAAGAAATGAAGGAAAGAACATTTTTCCCATTAACATTATTCCCATTAACCATAACCATTTAATGAGCACACCTCTGTGAGAAAAAGAAATCAACCCCACGGTTAATTTTCGACGTCTGGTTTCAAAAATAAGTAAAAACACAAAAAAAGTATCCCAGGAAGACTCAGGCGCAGTAAAAAGCACCCAGCATTAATACCCCATTGTGCACACAAATGTAACCGAGCAAAGAAGCGCGGACTGCAAAAAGTACGTGTTGTGTCCCCTTATTGCTTTTGTGTGTGTGCGCCCCCTCCTAACGACCACTCGCATTCCCCTCCTAACGACAGTTCGCATCCTCCTCCTAACGACCACTCAATCCTCCTCCTAACGACCACTCGCATCCCCTCCTAACGACCGCTTGCCCCTCGTCGCACGCTGTCGCCGGATGCCCCCCCACGGTGCGCCCCCGCACCCTCCTCCTGTTCTGGGAAGCCACTCCCTGCCGTGGACGCTTCTCCACTCCCTCCTTTCTTCGGGCGGCCAGTTCGGCTCCTGCCTCGGTCGACGCTGGTCGCACCCTCATCGGCTTTAAATAAACGAAGTCTTAAAGTACCGTGTGCGTCTTTCGCTGCATTCAACACAGCGACCGGACACGACAGTGGCGACGAGAAAGTGGATTCGACCCGCGCTACGCAACGCTATTGACAAGCCATGGCTACGCGAGGGTTTCCCAATCAGATACCAGAGTTCAACGGCTCATCGTGGTCATCGTGGGTTGGACGCCTTCAGTTCTACTTTGAAGCTAACAACATCACAGACCCAGCCTTGAAGAGGGCCAACCTGCTGACGCTGTGCGGGGAGCAGACCTACGATACTGTCTGCGCCCTTATTCAGCCAAGCACACCAGCGGCAGTGTCTTACGACGACATCGTAAAAGCGCTGCAAAAGCACTACGACCCAAGGCCATCCGAGGTCTACAGCCGGGCTCGCTTCCAACGACGAGATCAACTGGGAGGAGAAACTGTGAGCGCCTACGTAGCCGCGCTCAAGAAGCTCGCTGCCGACTGCAATTTTGGAACGCTGTCGACAACAGCTACCGGGCAGGAGGGAGACGCAGCTTCTTCTGCTAACACCACCATGCTTCCCTTGGACGTGATGTTACGCGACAGATTTGTGTGCGGACTGAGTGACGAGTCACTGCAGCAGCGCCTGTTCGCTGAGAAGGACCTCACATTCAGCAAAGCTTACGACATCGCCGTTCGAGCGGAGAGCGGCGGTCACCAGCAGAGAGGGATTCGCCGGAACACCGAGCCGGTACACCAGACAAGCAACCAGGTGCGCAAGCCTTCTGTTGTTGTAAAATCGGTCAAAAAGGCACAACGCTGCTGGCGGTGTGACAACCAACACAACCCCCAGGGATGTCGATTCCAGTCAGCCACGTGTAATTTTTGCCACAAGCGAGGGCATATCGAAAGAGCATGCATTACGAAACGGAGACTTGCCAAGATAAAGTCACCTTCCCAGCCTAATCACAGTGTCAACGCCTCAGAGAATACGCCGCTATCTGATCTCCATGGAACAACATCAGCAACACCATCTATGTTGTACGACCTGAACACCATGAATCTCGGCACGCGACCGAAGGTTTTTACAGAAGTAAGCGTACATCACCAGCTGATTAAGTTCGAGGTGGACTCCGGCGCAGCCTGTACTCTGATCAGTGAGGACACGTTCCGAACTTCATGGCCATCTGACGCACCCGCCCTGCAACAAGACGACACGCACCTGCGAACGTGGTCAGGACAGAATCTGCCACTATTGGGCTCTGCCAACGTGCAGGTTAACTACAACGGCCAGACCCATACGCTACCTCTGCTTGTTGTGAAGGGCACAGGATCAAGCCTTCTAGGGAGAAACTGGTTTTCTCCACTAGGCGTGATGATATGCGGCATACACCAGACGCCGAGCCAGAACATGGTTGGTAAACATCAAAACGCCGATGCGCTAAGCCGTCTGCCACTAGACGCAACTGTTGACGAACCATTTCCACCAGGAGACGTTCTGATGTTCGAAGCACTGCCAGAACCTCCGCTTACAGCAGGCACAGTTGCAGCATCTACGCAGAAGTGCGCAGCTCTCCGGCTAGTTTACACAGCTGTTCAACAAGGCAACGTGCATAAACTCAAAGGGGACAACTTCGACGCTTACCGCAGGCGAGCTACAGAGTTGAGCACCCATCGCGGCTGCATCATATTTGGGTCCCGAGTTGTGATGCCGAGAGAACTACGCGCACAAGCTATGTCTCTCATCCACGCCGGACATCGAGGCATCGTTGCAATGAAAAAGTGTGCCAGAAGCTACATGTGGTGGCCTGGCATTGACAACGACATCGAAACAGTGGTGCGAGAATGCAAGCCTTGCCAGAGCAGCCGGAGCGCCCCGCCGAAAGCTCCTGTCCCAGAATGGGAAAAGCCAGACACACCATGGCACACACTGCACATTGATTTTGCAGGACCAATTGAGGGCTGCACTTTCCTTGTGGTCGTAGATGCCTACACAAAGTGGCTTGAGATAAGGCAAATGGGACAGACGACTTCGGCAGCAGTCATTGACAACCTCCGATCACTATTTGCAACGTTCGGCCTGCCGCGCAAGGTAGTGTCGGACAACGGAACACCGTTTGTGTCTGCGGAGATCCTCAAGTTTTATCGCGACAACGGGATCTCATCAGTTACATCGGCCCCCTACCACCCAGCTACAAACGGACAAGCCGAGCGCTACGTAGCCGAGCTAAAACGCGCCCTTGAAAGAGATCAGACAGGCTCGCTGCAGCGCCGCCTTGCGCGCTTTCTCTTCAAGCAGCACACGACGGTTCAGAGCACAACAGGCGAGACCCCCTCGAAAATGATGTACGAGCGTGAAATGCGAACCCAGCTCACAGCCATCCTCCCCGAGCCAAAGGCAGAGACGTTCCGGGAAGAAAAAGCAATTCCGCGCTGCGGCACGCTTAATGAGGGGCAGCGCGTCCTCGCCCGACAGTTTCTGAAAAAGCCACGCTGGGAGGAAGCTACAATTGTCAGACGCATAGGCCAGCGCTCTTGGCTCGTCAACATACATGGCACAGTAGCACGCCGACATCTCAACCAGCTGCGTAGATTTACGACGCCGTCTGAGAGCTGTCCGCCAGCGGAGAGAACACGTGCACCATTTTCCCACATAGCCTGGCACCTCTTCCCGGAAGAAGAGACTTCGCCCAGGACAGACCTAGGAGACACAGCGAACAACAGCCAGCCTACAAGTGTTTCTCCCCCGAGCGCACAAAGCCAGCGCGCCTCCACGCGTGAGCGCCGACCCCCTGCACGATACCAGGCAACTTTCTAAGGGGGAAGGAAGTGTTGTGTCCCCTTATTGCTTTTGTGTGTGTGCGCCCCCTCCTAACGACCACTCGCATTCCCCTCCTAACGACAGTTCGCATCCTCCTCCTAACGACCACTCAATCCTCCTCCTAACGACCACTCGCATCCCCTCCTAACGACCGCTTGCCCCTCGTCGCACGCTGTCGCCGGATGCCCCCCCACGGTGCGCCCCCGCACCCTCCTCCTGTTCTGGGAAGCCACTCCCTGCCGTGGACGCTTCTCCACTCCCTCCTTTCTTCGGGCGGCCAGTTCGGCTCCTGCCTCGGTCGACGCTGGTCGCACCCTCATCGGCTTTAAATAAACGAAGTCTTAAAGTACCGTGTGCGTCTTTCGCTGCATTCAACACAGCGACCGGACACGACAGTACGGAAACGCACGAATAAGATAGCGTCAGGGGAAGAATCTTCGTCGGCACGCCGGGATTACCCTCTGGGCTTTGTACTTGGCGCGCCAACAATGCCAGCCGTACAATTGAACTTGCGGGGAGAAGAAGAAGAACGTTCAAATAAAAGGGTCTCCGCATTGCGAACCGTAATGGCCGTCGCGAGCATTACGCCCGCGATCGTCGCGTGAAACGTTGGATGCCGGAGCGAATAGACCATTACGATGACTCCGGGAAGAATGAGAAAGAATTTTCGAGTGACGTGAGGCCGTCAAATGGTTTGTCGGAAGTGTCGCTCGCTTACTCGCTTCGCGCACTGCCCTTATCGTTTCTCCTATAAGGGCGACGCAATTTGCTTTAGCGATCTTTCCGATTTATTGTGTCAGAGCAGCACAATGTCTCCTCGGTGCCATTGAGGTAATACGAGCTCACGGCGACATGTTCGCTTGGAATGGACGTTACCTGAGCTCATCTTTGACTCGGCTTTCTTGTTTACTCTTTTACCGCTACCAGAACGAACATAGTCCGCCATCACACTGAAATGGGTGTATGCCGTTATACAACGCTAAATTGCTCAGTTAAAGGAGATGCACGATATCGTTTTCAAGCCACCCACGTGCAGGAGCAGTAAAGGGTGTCAGAGCTTTAGTTGCCTCACCGTCGGCAATCATAGGGAACCGGATCTAGTACCTGTATAACGTCGGCTGAGTGGCCGTAGCGTTCGGCTACCACGAATTCATGGGTTCGATCACGGCCGCGCCGGCTACGTTTCGATCGAGGTGAATTGCAGGAACTTACGCTTGCGTACCGAGATTTCGTTACAGGCTAAAACACACCGATTAGGCACCGCGGTGGCTCAGTGGCTATGGTGCACGGCTGCTGATCCGAAAGACGCGGATTCGATCCCGGCCGCGGCGGTCGTATTTCGGTGGACGCGAAATGATAGAGGTCAGTGTCAGTCCGATGTCAGTGCTCGTTAAAGAAGCCTGGGCGCTTGAAATCATTCGGAGCCCTCCACTACGGCGTCCCTCATAGCCTGAGTCCCTTTGGGACGTTAAACCCCCATGAAGCCAAACGAAAACACGCCGATGATCGAAATTAATCCATAGTCTTCCACTACAGGTTCCAATATGTACGTAGTGTTTGTATGGCGCGTAAAAAATTTCTTGATAAATAGTAAGAGCTACGAGTGGGGCCCTGTAATTGCTTCCACTGCATTACGTGCGAGCGGTTGAATATGTGGAATTGTATGACCTCTGTTCGATGCAAAATTACCAATATTGTCACTTCGTATACTTGATTCAGGTTGCATGATCATTCTCATTGCTATAATTTACATTTGTCAAGTAGCTAAGCCAGCTGAAAAAAAGAAAGACAAACTTCTTAATTGAGCTGTCTTCTGAAACCAATCAGTTGAGCGAATGTACTTTGTGATGTTGCATGATTTCGTTTTGAAATCAGCGTAACGACAAATAAATGCTTTTCAGAACGTTAATTACTTCACTTTCGCCGGTCACAGCCAGGAAGGCGGATGCTGTGTTTACCATCTCCATCCATCAAACTTCCCAATTGTGCTACAGCTTATATAGCTGTAGAATACCGACGTTTCCAAGCATCCACTATCGAAAAATGAACTTTTCGTGCCTTTTTGATTATGTGACTCAGTCGCGATACGCCGGCCTTTAAAGGCCTTCGTTATTCTGTGTGCCTAATGAAGTAAAATCCGTATTTTGCCAAGTAAAAGAGCGCTTTGTGGCGTCGTCATTACTGCGTTGTCTATATTTCCCATCATTTACAAAGTATACGTTCTAAGTGCTTAGGCGCTTGTATCTGTCGAGCAGCACGAACCTTTATTTGTCGGCTTAAAGTTATAAGCTAACAGACGGCTCTAACGACGTTGATAATACACCTATGGTTTAGAAACTTGCCAGTTAAACAGGACCTCATCGGCATTCCATCCGCATATCTGACAGATAAAGAAATCTAATATTTCAATGGGGAGTAAGAAGCAAGGGGGATTCCGTATCTGCACCTGAACCAGCTAGGACCTTTTTCCTTTTAGTTCGCGTGTTTAAATCCTGTTCCTCCTGTTTCTTCTGACGCTACTTGCGTTCAGTCACTGCGTGTGCCTGCTGGCGGGCAACATATTCTTAGTTCCAGGTCGGCCCTTGTGTTGTCTCCTCTCCGTTCCCGTGTCCCGTTTTAACCAGTGCGGTCCGCATTAACTAATATGCCGGATATAACCCACCTCAACACTTTGGTCATTGAGGAAGTCGGCGGCGCGTACCCTCTTACCTCGTTTTCTTCGTTTCCTTAAGGATTCGTTTAGCTGCTTCTCACACCTGCGGGTGGTCCAGCGAATTATATACCGCGGCCCTGTGACCTAAGCGCTCTTTCAACCAAATAACGCCAGTTCACGAAGCTCAAAGAGTCGTTTACTGAAGCGCTTGGCTGCGTCTTCTTTCGCTCTATTCACTCCTGCAGAATGAAGCGAGAGAGGGATAGACAGAGGGAGAAAAAAGAAGAGGAGACGATACCCCAAACACACCTGCGGCCGCCATTCATGCCTTCCGGCCGTTATCCCCCAGCGATCGCGAGGCTCCGATGGCGCAAGATGACCCGGCATCGCGAGCGCGTTCTTTCTCACCTTCCGACCAGCCACGGAGTTCATCGCGTTCCGGGAGTGCTCGCCGGACGGCCTTCGGGCGTCTCGGACAATCAAGAGAAGCTCGGCGTAGAGAGAGAGAGAGAGAAGACTTAAAGACGAAGTGTAAGAAGAAGAGTACGAATAGGAAGAAGTAAAGCAGGAGGAGAGGGGAGAAGAAGCGGCGCATGTCATTAGCCGTGGGAAGGCCGACCCGATCTAGCGGCAACGGTCCCTGGCACCGGAACTGTCCAGTTGACCCACCGCCGGGAGGGGATGATTTGCCTGGCGAGGAGGGAGCGTGGTGGGGAGGGGATACGGAGGGGTACGGAGAGGCTGTTGCGAGCGCGCGCACATGGACTAACACCCACCGGAGCAGCAAAATGTGAGGGAGAGGGATGTGTTTGAGAACGAGGCAGAGGAGGAAAGGTCGGTCGTCGAACCCTTCGGCAGTCTGGATGGTGGCGCGCGTATGCGTGCGTGTGTGGACAAGAGTTAGCTCGGCGTGAAAGGCGCGTATCGGCGTGGGATTGACGGTGTGCGCCGTACGCGTGGCGTGCTTACACTACGCCTTGTTCCGTGGGCGAGTCATGGCAAGTGCACGCGTGAAGCTGCGTTTGTACGGGCCAATGTTACGCCGCCCTTCTCGTGCACCTCACATACAAAAAGAACACGTTGGGTAGTGTGTACGCCGTGGGTGTCCGCTTAGGATTAGTGTGCGTACGGTGTGTGAGAAGGCCGAAGTCGTGGGTGGTTTATTGCTTGCGAAAGCTAAGACATTGGCTTTCAGATGACTAGTCGGAGTTCGGGCTTCAGTTGCTGTAATCTAGTGCTGGACAGCGCATGCGTACGACATCTGTTCCATTACTAAATTATCACGGCCTGGAGTTTTGTGATCATTGTAGTGTGGTTTCATATGAACCACCGAATCCTACATATGTCGCAGTGATCCAATAATGTACCACTGCAAACTGTGCATTTTCGGTGCATTAACGTGAAATTGACACTAGTGTGAAGAGAAGTCAGAAAGAAGCCACGTGAATCATAAAGAAATTGTTTCAATAATGTTGAACCAACTTTACCAAGCTTCCATTTTGATGATGCTTGTAAACCGGGGTTACCGTTCTCCATTCCAGCTTGAGGCAAGCTCAAGTTACCCATGTTAAATTGAATTCAGCGCAAAAATACAGACAAGGGACAAAGAGAGACACACTGAGACAACACGAGCGCTCGTGTTGTCTCAGTGTGTCTCTCTTTGTCCCTTGTCTGTATTTTTGCGCTGAATTCAATTTAACATGCTTCACCAACTAGCCCGGCAGCTTGCTCTCCTGATCAAGTTACCCATACTGGTGGTAACCAGTGTATGCGAATAAAGGGCTCATTTACCGCGACGTAAGCAGCTCTATCGCCTCTGCGATTTTTCTTTTCGCCCCCGAAAGATCACGGTCAAGAGCACAGCCCTTTTAAAAGGGTTAAAAATACTCAAACCTTGCCTACGCAAATCTAACAGCGGGTGCATAGAGGGGCACAAGTATCAGAAGGAACACCTCGCTCGAGCCTAAATTAGCTCACTATCTACCGAACTCTGAATGCATTCGCCGCAGAGCAGTGAAAGGGGGGTCACTTTTACTGTCCCAGTTTGCCTATATACTCGAGCTATCTGGCCGTTCCTGCGCAAACTTTACTGTTCAGGAAGAGTTACACACGGAGTTCGAGGACCGATATAAGTACGTACTACGTGCGAACACTGCAAAGTGAACGATGTCCCTCGCTTCGAATTCTTCGACCACTGTCTGGTCCGCGATGACCGAATTTATCGTCCTATAACCCCGCAGCGATGTGTGCGCTGATGCCAGCGACCTTTCTTATTATTTTTTTCCCCTTAAAGTTCTTCGACGCGTAAGCGCTGCACTTCACTTTCCTCGTTCTCAGACTGTCACGTCCGATTTGTACGTGCCGATTCTACACAAGGAATACACCTGTGTACGAAGCGTTCGTGCCTTCAGCGACTTTCCCTTTTGTCTAACACTCGCGTTTCTTACTTTCGTGGCCTTCGTGCCCTGGCCTTGATATTTGGCTCTACACAGAGGTCATCGCTTTCGTTTTCCCTGGAGCGGGAAATTCCTTATAAGGCGCATTTCGTATTCCGCTTTAGTCGCCTCTCGCTCTGTAGGGTGAATTCTACGCCACTGCCGATTCGTCCGCCATAGTAAACTGCGCAAGTGTATCTATAAGCGGTCATTAAACAAGGAGTTGTTTTAGAATTGGATGTTCTTGAGTCATCTTAAAAGCTCCTTTCGTCTTCAGCTTCCTTCATGGACCGAAACAATTATTTCATTTCTTATGACATCATTGCTTTACCGATCCGTTTTTCTTTCTTTATTTGGGGGGGGGGGAGGGGGGGTTACATGGAGTTTGCGAATGTGCGGCCTCACCAGTTAATATCACGTGTCTGTCCACGTAGACTTCACGATCCCAATCATCAACACTACCATTGGCGCAGACTCAGTGGGCGAACTCATAAGAGAATCTGCGTTGGTTTGCTTTTTCAGTTTTCAAATCATTTTCGTCTCCACAGTTTACCACCATCCATAAGGCTGTAGAAACACGTCACCTTTACTGCACTGTGCACTTGGTTGTTTCGTAGCCCAAAAACAGAGCGACAAGAACAGATAGTTCTGATTTACTTCTGGTCTACTATTTGGTAAACTTCTGTGCTTACTTTCATCGCTTGAGAGCAAGACTAATTAAAATGCTTACATGACTATATTCTTACCACATTATATTATATTACGTTAGATCACATTACGTCGCACAGAGAAAGAAAGAGTGCAGATCGAAAGGCGGGGAAGGTCAATCAACAGAATGTACCGGTTAGCTAAGCTGCACTTAAGAAAAGGAAAGGGCATATAAAGGGAGGGCGGAGGGTGGCTGGGATAAAGTTTATACTGCAATTACAGTTATCGTTAAGAAGGTTGCCGACTTGGCTGCAGCAGGCTGAAGGTGTTTTGTTTCTCGGTGTATGAACGTCGTATGTGTCGCATCAACACTGTCACGATAAAGAACTTACTCGAATGCTGATAACGTAAGTAAAGTGTGTTGTAATGCGCTTCTTGAAGAAACATTTCTTACACCAACAGTTTCGGACGGTGGAATGTCCGTCGATCAGGGTAAGATGTTTGGGGAAGTCATCAATTTACCCTGATGAAGGACGGTCCACCGTCCGAAACCGTTGGTATAGTAAACGTCTTTTCAAGAAGGGCATTTGAACTGTTTATATATATATATATATATATATATATATATATATATATATATATATATATATATATATATATAGTAGTTGCAGGAGGTCTTGTCGTTCAATGGGCCAGGAAGACTTGTAGAAGAAGGGGTCACAACCTTGCAATTATCTTAATTTAATACCGACAGTTTCGGACGGAGGACCGTCCTTCCTCAGGGTATACACAAGAATATATATATATATATATATATAAATCTTGGTCGCGAACAAATTTATATCGCCGTTTCTAACAGCACGTTGCCATTGGTCTTGAAATTTTGCCTTTCACGCGATGAATTTGCCACTAGGCAAGCCGTATCGTCGAATCTTCTGTGATGTTGTATTTGAGAATTCAGTGGACTCGGAGAAAACATCAGCGCATTGCCACGTGCTACCCTTACCCACTTTTCGCTGTTCCCTTTCACGCTGAAGGCATGCTGCGCAAACAAATATCTTCAGCCTCACAAGCTTCCCATGGCGACTTATTCACGCAAGCCTACGAGAGGCATACGAAGTTTCCACGGTAACTTCGACGTGCTTTAAGTTGGCTCAGACTACCGTACAGCTTACAACGATCCCGTTTGTTCTGAGCCGGAATTTCGCAGTGGTACGGGTGCTGCAAAGATGGCGTCTTTAGATAACGCTCTTTGTATACTTCGTTTCTCTAGTCCCTCTTCTAGTCTACTTCTTTCACTTATCTGCTTGATGACAGTCATCCCGACGATACGCTTCTTCAGCGTAGGCACCTCTTAGGAAAACAAGTGCCCGAGCTAATAAACACGGCGCACTTCCTCCAAGAAATTAATAACTTTATCAATTTATCTCAGACGTCGGAGCCTTCACACTCGAAACGTTTTGATGGCGCCCCGCTTTGATACGGACCATCGGCATAGGCAGCATCAACAACACCTGTCTCCGATAAACCGGATTCCCGTTTATATACTCCGCGCTAAAAGGGAAGCGGCTTGGAACGGAAACAAAGCAAAAAATTCGTAGAGAAAGCACAGCTTGCGTCCGTCCCACGTAAGAAGAGTTGGTTGCACTCATACAACGCGAAGAACGCGGTAGAGGGGGGGGGGGGGGGGGGGGGGGGGGGAGACACCTCCTTGGCGGCTCACCACACGTATAAAGGAGCCCTACAAAGCCAGCGCTTATATATAACTGGGGCACGGAGGCGAGAGGGAGAGAGAAATGTTCACGGGGGAAGGACGCAGCGCTGAGATTACGCCTCTTAAAAAGCAGAGACGCAGCGACGAAAAGCAGACAACAATCCCCCGTAGCAGCCGGGTGCAGCTATCGTGTTTTTCTCTTTTGTTTATGTTTTCTTTCCTCCTTTCATGCCTATAGATGCGGCTGAACCGTTTTTGCAGCTCGTTCCTCTTAGATAACGCCTGCCGGCAGCCTACCCGGAGCGAGTGTCGGCTCTCTGGGAAGAGAATAGAGGCATCTTTCACTGGGGACTCCTTTCTTCTTTATGGCCGCTTTATTCTATTTTATTTTTGTATTTGAATCATGCGCTCGGATTTGCCCGGTCAGCGCCCACCACAGAACGGTGAGAACAGGTTTGAAGGGTTCGACGATAACCACGCGACGGACGGTGTTCCCGAAAACTCGACGCTCTGCGTTCCGTATACGAAACAGTGTCTGCAGCGAAATAGCCCATCGCGCTCGAGTTATACGAATGCAGGCCGTTGTTAATATAGCAATGAAACTTTGCGCGACGAGAACAATGCTCTGTTATCTGGTCACGGCGTCCAAATGGAGCCGTGATCAAGCGAGACAGGCTCGAGTAATGGCGTCCCGTCGTTAATCATTCACTTGCCGTGTAAAGAACGTGAGGCGCATCAAGGAACATACATCTTCATCGCCGCTATAAAAACATTCACGATCAAACTTCTCAGCAATCCGCTGGTATATATATATAGCGAGGTCGTATAAGTGTACTCTCACGGTTTGCGCGCACGCGTTATGACTATAGGCGCTAAACGTTTGCGAGCCCGTTCGCGTGTCTTCATCGCGTGCGTTCCATTATAGAGACTGCCGTATTGTTCCATCCATACGGCCTCCGTCTCTCCGCTCATGTGCACATACTTCGAAAGCAATCAGCCCGTGCGACTTGTTACGACGTTACAAAAGTGACTTTTATCTCGCGGTGCACGGAGCAAAACGGCGTTGTTTCACTACGCATAAGCCACCCCCCCCCCCCCCCCCCCCCCCCGTTTATTTTTCTTTTTTTTTGCCCTCTTGCCTTCACAGCCAGTAAAACAACTCTCCCTTCTTTCCGCACGACACGAGCGCGGCACGATTGTAGCTCCTCACGTGACGCGATGAAGAGAGGGAGGTAGACTTGGAGGTCGCGGGACCTCCGGACCTCCGTGCAGCCGTCGGGGCACAGCTGAGTCTGTCATCATTATTCTTTTCGACGCCGCCGCCATCGAAGCAGCTGTCGAGGTGCGCATCGTGACTAGCGTGCGTCCTATGAGCTGCCAGACGGCGACGAGACGCCGCTGTGTCTCGACGAGAGGTTCCCCCCGAGCCTACAGCGTTGACCCCAAAGGGCGTCCGTATAAGTCCTAGTCAGCTGGTCGAACGTGTAAAGAGGATTACCGTGTCCGCATGGGCGGTCGCGTTCGAACAAGGCTTTGACTCTGGTGCCTCCTGCGCTCTTTGTAGGTCGGAGTGAACGTTGTAGCAGAACGACGAACACGAGATAATGCCAAGAAAGCCCGCCTTGCAGCACTGACGAATGCGACGGATAATACAAGCGCTGCATTTCGAACACAAGTTCGACAGTTCGAACGTTGTCTTAGTGCGGCCGCATTTCAGTGGCGGCGACATGCGGAAAAGCCCTCGTTAACCAATGCCGAAATTTTGGCGAGTTGGTTGATTCACAGATGAATTTAGCGACGGACTGAAGGGAATACACGGACGGCTGCTACTAATGATAGCTAATGGTAGTGCCTGCCCGTATCTTCCGGTTTGTCCTTCGTGTGTCCTTCGCGCTAGAATTCACCATGAAATAGCCCCTATACCGAGATAGTGGCATGAATTCATCGCAATTCGTATGTAAATAAATGATTAATAAAAACCTATGTAGTCGAAGCGAACCCGAAGCCATCGACTATGGCTTCTCTCATTGGCCGCAGTTTTTGGAGGTAAAGATCATTTAGAAATTAACGGATTGTCATTACTAATCCCTGTGAATTTTCCTTCCTTCCTCTGTAGCCGCATTCACATGAATGCGGCCGAACTCGATTCGAGGCCACTTTTCGAGTGAAAGAGCAGGTTTTCAGAAGGAAAGGCGTGACTCGTCCCATATTCTCTTCCTCAACGTTTTTGCACTTTCCCTCAAAAAATGGGCTGGAGTCGACTTTCGTCGCATTCACGTAAACGTCTTTTGTGTGCCGATACGACAGGAGCCGTTACTGCCCAGCAAGTAAAACTCACGGATTAAGCGGAAGAAAACTGGCGGAGTTTTTCCTACTCCGCGTAAACGAGAAGTACAACACTGTACAGCCGTGCTCACTTCAGTGCTCGCGCGTAGTCACTCAAACCTGACACGCAGATGTGTTCTCTCGGCCTTCTCTTCCTGTTCGTTTTTCCACTATTGGACAACTTGACGTCACTGTGATTCGCTTTCATCGACTGGGAGTCGGTCTGTGGTCTTATACATGAGACGTCGTATCCACCGTCGCAATTCAGTGCCGTTTACGAGGCCGGGTTTGCAGCATAAAATTTTGTGAAAACCCACAGCTTCTAACACTCAGCATGGCAGTCACGAAACTTACGGACTGATATGTAGAAGGGTGACATCTCACACAATTCTACTCATCACCGCCCATATTGCATCGCAAGTCTCGTGATTGAGATATGAGCCACCAATCTGGACGGAAAAATCGGGTGTCCTTTAGCAGTGCAGATTTGAAGATAATGTAAAACCATTCTAGGTAGTTTACGAAAAAATTGGTTTCTGTACTGAAACTACACTCCCAAACTGACAAGGGTTACCGCGACGTGTTTGAGAAAGCTATAGCCGGATACAATTCAAGACCAATGAGGCTTCTAAAAAGGTCCTCCACCCTCTAAACAGAAAGCAGTACAAAAGGGGTAAGATGTCTTCTAGCACACTCCTTTTTATTAAAGGGGTTGTGCTAGAGGATAGCTGACACCCTTTTTACTCTCATATTGGTGTATTCGTGTTTAGAGTGGTGTCGTCGATCAGTTGTCACGACATGTTCGTTAATCCCTTTACACCTGCTAACAAGGCTCCCCAGGTTTCAGACAGGTACAAGAGGATTAACCTCACTGTCATGACAATCGGTAGATTCCACTGGCTGTAGGGCCTCCTATGAGAGGCATTTTCCCCATCGTTCTTGATCTCTGTCCAACTATACATATCGCCGTCAAACGGCAACCATAACCGTTCGCACACGCTGTCCACAGTATTCGCTGTTGTGGCTCTGCATACCTGCTCTCGCATTGTTCTTCATGGCGTGCTCTAGGTCGCTGAAGCCCAGCCAACGCTCTTGAAGGTATACAAAGGATATCCCAGGACAGGCGTTGAGGTGTCTTTCAAATTGGTGATGGCTGCCCGACGGACCGTGCATCCGTGACCTAACTGTGCACAGCCCTCGTCGACCAGACATCCATCAGATCTATTTAACACTGCATGACAATGGCTCAAAGCGCAGTTTCGTATCAAAGTCATCGTCGATCGCAAACGTGGCCGTGATCGCCGTACAATCGTTCTATTTTCCGCATCACCTCGAAGCCTCTCTAACGTACCGCGGCTCTTGTTAAAAAGTTCGGATGCTCTGGCCGCATGGGCAAGCAATTTCACGGTAGACGAAGCGCAAGTGTACCGTATAGAGCGAGCCAAAACTGAAGAAAGGAAACCGGTGTCCCTCTCTTCATCTTCTTTTTATTCTGCCGTCTGATCAAAAGGCGTGAACCGACAAAGGTGCTGCGTCTATGGAGCACGTATACCCAGGCATCAACCGTGCGTGTCGACGGCGTTGCACTGTTAGTTTGCTCTCGACAAGCCTAACGTATCGCAGTTCTACCCTGCCGGAGTGAGGGCATCACACTCGAGGACCGTATCTTGGGCGAGACGTTCTGGTTTTCTTTTGGAAACGAAAAAAAAAAAAGCACTAACGCCGATATCGAGGGCATAAAAGAGGAGGTCTGGCTAACTAGAATCTGTGAGCTAACTCAGATCTCTCCCTACGTGACCGCGCTACAGACTGCCTCTATCTCTTCTCGCTTTTGCCTTGCACCGCTCTCCAGGTTATGTTTAGATATCGCCTTTCATTCTGGCGGTGGCTGTCACGTCTGTACAGAGCCACCGACCAAGTGCAAGCAAATGTTTAATTTGGATGAACAGAGTGGATGAATTAATTAATGAATGAATTGGAAAGGCTGGAAGAGAAAAAAAACAAGTAATGGTTGGAAGAAAGTAATATGTATGTACTAAAAGGAAGCCCTATTACGCTGTGTGCTAACTTGTGGCATTTTTCACATACGCGGGTGGTGTGTTTCGTTCGTTGATAAAAGAGCATTCGGGAACTCGGTGTGAGCGGTCGATACCAGTTGCTGGGTCATCGTATGCGAATGCAATTATGATGAAGTTGTACGTGTTACCTTGCTTGCTGAACCATTCGCCTTCTGACAGTGACAGCGCATGCGTACGTAGAAGTGCGTCGGGTATAACGATTCTATAGTGACTTCGTGCTCCTTACATGGATCACCTTACGTGATCTACATTGACAGTTTTCTCGACCGGACATTATATTTGCTTAGGGAGTGATAAATGGAATGATTTCCGGTCGCAATTTTCGCCGTATCATCTCCTTCCTCGTATACTGACATTCCGAATCAAGCAGCCATTTCTTCGAACGAGTATTTTGCGGGAAAAAAAATGCGACTATGTTTTGCCCGAAAAACCAGACAGAAGCTAATTTTTTGCGGGAGGTCATATCTCGAGTGAAAGTGGCGAACCAGGGGGGGTCTTGCTCAAAGCTGGCCCGTCTATATCCAGCTCTAAAAACCTGTTATAAAGGGTTAGAAAGCAAAAGTCGATGTCTATCGCTTATTTCGCCGCTCAGCCAAGGAAAGAATCACCAGGAAGAACACCAAGCGGCCATCGTCCTTTGCATTTTCTGTTATTATTTCGAACGAGACCGAACACGAATATGAAAACTACGTCTCAATGCGCAGACCGGCCAGCAGGAGAGGACAACCCTTCCTTCGTAAGCCTCTAGTCTTTCGTTCCGCAAACTGACCGCGTCTTCCTTCCTTGCCGAAATGCGTGTTCGCCTATTCGGTTCTCCCTCTCCCCGCTTGGCCTTCCATATTCCTTACCCTCTCCCCCCGCTGCGACGGCTTATTCTTTCACGTCTGTAGATTTCGCCGTGTCCTCTACTGATACTCCTATAGAACTGCGCCCACCGTGTGTGCTCGCACTGCAGCGATTCGGCCGCCGTCTCGTCTCCGTATCAGCCTTTGATCTTCGGGGCGTCTTTCCTTTCCCGCTCGCCCCGCGGCCTCTCCCGCCACCTCGATCTTTGCGACGACCGCGTCTCCGTATTCGGGTAGTCAAACTTTGCGGAGTTTCGGAGAACGGCTGCGCCTCTGCTATATGTGACACGCCGTCTACGTCCGTCCACTCTTGTACGTATGTGTCTTCCGTAACCTATTTAGCCCTTCTTGAGAAGATTGAGCATATTTGCAGTTAATATTTCCGTTGTAATTTGGGACGAATAGCTCACGCTCAGCAGCCGAGTAGAAACTGCCCTCCGTATATGAACGCGCTCATGATTCGCTCGCCGCTGTGTGGCCGCTAGAGTTCTCACTTCATCTTGGTCTCTGTCTTGGCAATGCTAATAACCTTTAGCTCGTCAACCGGATGCTTTGTTATTGTGCTCCTCAAGGTCATTGATTTATAAGAAAAATTTAGCGTGCAACTCTGGCGCGAAGCCGTATTGCTTCGAAATTTAATATATACCGCCTCTCTCGCGCCGCTGTGGTTTATAGCCTGGAAACGAGCTTTTGACGAGAGACTGCATCGCGGAGGCCAGTAGTCGGCTCTGATATGCTAATTTCGTTTGCTTTCTTTTTCTGTTTCTTTTTCTTATTTCTTTCTTACGAATGCGTACTGAAAGCTTATTTCCCTCAGTTACAGATTTAGCAATGAGCAAATCAAGTCGGCGAGTCGCGGAGGTTTGTACGGATGCCCGATGCTACTGGGCGACACCTAGAAAACTGAATTCCTCTGCTACTGTTCATCTCTCTGTAGAAGCGGATGTTTTCTCTCCGAGCTTATTATCTTAGTGTTATCTTCATCCCCTCGATATTATCACGTTCGCTTTCCCGATGGTGGCACTGAATTATTACTAGCAGAAGAAACGTCGTCATTCCACTACGCGTAGCGCCTGTTGACGCATAGTTGGACTCGAATTTTGTTTGTCATGATATTGCACTTTTTTTTCAGCGGGTCCCTGTACACAAAGTGATTTACACGACATAAAATTAGTGCCCTGAGACGACGCCTGCAGGCATACACTGGGCCTTCGTCCATATAGCTGCTCAAGTGCCTGTAGGTTTATGTTGGCGCCCACCGTCTTTGAATATACGCAGGCTTGTGCGTTTTGGAACTAGACTTCAGTGTGAGTGTTCGCGTTCGTGTTCGTTCGGGGCAAGGTGGGGAGAAGAAGGTGCGGAGTGTTGGCTAGTTTTTTTTTTTTCGTTTTTAGTTTTTGTAGAGAATGAATAGACGGAATATATCATCGGGCTTTTTGTTTTACTTCAAGAACTTGGGGAATATCGGTGTCTGGCCTATACTATTCGGTGTCCTTGTTTACGATTTACCCGCATCCTGGCATTCGACTATTTAAGGCAAAAAAAAAAGTTATATAATCGGAGTTAGTTCTGGCGTATATGCAGATGGGATTCATACTTAGAAATTATGAGAAAGTAATTTTGAAACGTGTAAATCAGACCAATGGTTGTTTTTCTGAATCGTCGCGTGAAGCCGTTGATAGAGAAAACACCTTCAGCGACTTCTGGTCGCCCAGGCGGTCGACATGCTCGGCCTGTAAATTATAGCCGAATAAAAGTCTTCTACTACTACTACTACTACTACTACTACTACTACTACTACTACTACTACTACTACTACTACTACTACTGCGACTACATATTGAGTCATTAAAGGCTGTGTCTTTCAGGCTTGCGGTAGTTGTTGGCGGTGGGTGAACACAACATCAGCATTTCAGTTGAAAAAGTCAAAGATTTAAAAAAAATGTAGCAGAAAAATTCACTACATATACTCTTTGCTAACAGTATAAAGCCCAAGCGGTATGTTCCTAAGCGGAGTAGGGAGAGACTCCGTAGGCACCCAGGAAAACGCAATTGGCTTCGGTGGTGTGAACATTAGAGTTCCTCACAGCTCTACGAAATTTAAAACGCTGATAATTCAAAACGAACATTGCAATGTCCAGAAGCAGAGCCGCCGGTCTGCATATTCCTAACAAAAGTTGTACAAAGTCTATACTCAAGTGCCCCGGTTCTCAAAGCAATTCTTCAGCTCTATATTGTAAATAGGCGTTAAAGGTCATACGAGATGTATAAGGTTGACCACCACTCCGGTACCCACTCTTGTTGCGACCGGCACAGTTGCTTGTGCCCCTCGAAACCAACTCCTCCCCCTCTTTCCCCGCAGCCCCCGAGCGGCGGCGGTCCTCGGACGAGTTCGTGGTCGTGTCGTCATCGTCGTCGGACGCCGCGTCTGCGGGCGCCAGTTCTACGGAGGACGAGAAGCCAAGCTTCCTCAACGTCCAACTTCGGCACGTGGAGAAGGCCTCGCCGCTCAACGTGGTCTTCCAGACGCGCGGAGGGCTAGGCGGGGCCGCGCCAGCCACGGCGGCGGCGGCAGAGCCGGCGGCCCCCCGCTCCGCATCACCCACACTCACGTGGAAGAGCCACCGAGAGGACACCGTCGCCCCCGGCACACCGTCGCCAGCCAGGCTGGCCGCCGCGTCGCCCAGGGACAGGGCGGCCGGCGGCGCCGGCAGAACGAGGGTGCGTTCAAGCTGTGTGTATGTCACGAAGTGGGAGCACGCCCTCAATGGGCTCCACACTCTTTGTTACCAATTCTAGGGGAGGAGAGACAAACACCTCCACCCAGAATTGGTATCAGAGAGTGTGGAACCCATTGAGGGCGTGCTCCCACTTCATGACAAACTGGCGTCCGCGACAGGACCCTGTGCTAACCCCGACTGTCTCTGACCGCGAGACAACGACACAGCCGTATACGTGCTTTTTGAGTTTGATTGCCGGTGTGAAACAAGGTGGCAGAAGCCGAACGCTTAGTCGCACTCCGTAAGGAGTTGGGTTTGGAGGGAGCAGAGCTTCACCAGTTCCTGAGGGAAGAGAGTAGGGAGTCCATTGGAGGCGTGCTCCTACTTCGTGACAGTGTATCTTGTCGCTTTTAAATGCACAGAGAAATGGCAAGGCAAGGAAGGTGACCAAAGATTAATACACTTCTGAGCACAACGTCTTGCGCATAAGAGGCCCACTGTACAGGTTGCTGGGCTAGTTGATTTCTTTGAACGCTATGAGACATACTATTGTTAACGTATTGTTGTTATGAGGCATACCATTGTCAACGGACGAAGACAGGGGGAGGGCTCGACACCACGAATGATGGCCAGGCACTACCGGCGTTTGTCAGTTGCGAAAATCTCCACAGTTTCCATGCGATTTGATTGGGGCCAGAATTGGGAGGTTAACAGACTGTCACGCCACTGGCGGCACTTAGACGAACGATTCAGCGCTGCTCAAAACGCGAACATAGTACAGAAATCGAAGTTGCAGGACGCAGCAATAGTTGATAGCGACAGTTGACAGTTGGAGACCTCGGATATGGAGTACCAACCAGTACAGTCCAGTATAGTCCAGTATAGACGAGTATAGACCAGAACATAGACCAGTATGGACCAGAGTACAGGCCAGTGCAGAGCAGAACGAAAGAGATGTGTAAGCGAAATCCTACTGAAGCGTAGCTATAGGACTCGTACCTGGAATCCCAGATGAGTTTCTGCCTCCTTATCAGAAAGTAACCTTGGAGCCCATAAATGAGTGGCTGCCATGGGGAGACACACGATTTCGTTATTTTTGTTTTTCAACCATTAATTTATGCTTGCTTATCAGTGGCATTACGGACTCCGTCATTTTAGTTTCTACTTCGTTTTTCCAGACCGCCTCGGAAACACTGGGTGTAGCCGAATACTTGACTCCGAAACGCGTCGAGCTCATCGAGGCCACGCCCACTGCCAAGAAAGAAGACGCGGCTCCCACGCGCAGAAGTCCTACCAGGACCGCTTTCTCCGATCACGGTAAGAGTGTCGTCTTTTTTTCGTGTGTTCTCTAAAGTTACTTTTTTACGAGCCTGTGTATAGTATGCATCTGCCCCGCTCAGTATCCCAAGACTTCGGTATCTTTCGGCTGTAAAACACACTAGATCGTAAAGCGGAACATTTATGCGCCATTACGCGAATAGACCTAGTTGCACAAGAACACGTCTGCAAGTCGTTACAACAAGAGCTAACGCCTCATTTCACAATATCACAAAATCGTTCATTATTTGCTTTGCTGTGTTTTGTGTTTTGCCGTACCGGACAGGTATTATAAAGATTTAGATCAGAGGCCCTTTATTCTAAGGACCCCAGGGTTCCAAAAATATACGATACTCACCTATGGGGCAGAAACGTGGAGGCTAACAAAGAGGGTTCAGCTTAAGTTAAGAACAACGCAGAGAGCTATGGAAAGAATAACGATAGGTGTAACGTTAAGAGATCAGAAGCGGACGGAGTTGGTGAGGGAACAAACGCGGGTTAATGACATCCTAGTCGAAATCAAGAGGAAGAAATGGGCTTGGGCAGGGCATGTAATGCGAAGGCAAGATAACCGCTGGTCCTTAAGGGCAATGGAGTGGGTTCCAAGCGAAGGCAAGCGTAGCAGGGGCCGGCAGAAAGTTAGGTGGGTGGATGAGATAAAGAAGTTTGCGGGGATACAGTGGCCGCAGCTGACAAAGGACAGGTTTGATTGGAGAGACATGGGAGAGGCCTTTGCCCTGCAGTGGGCGTAGTCAGGCTGATGATGATGAGTGCTCGTGCGCTCCACAAACAGCATGTTGGGTTTTGTGCTGTCGTGTTTTCCAAATATGACAATCGATAAATGACCCATTGAACCGGTGGCTGCTCTCCTCATCTAGCTATTAAACTAGCTATTGTTCTTGAACTCATAGGGGATTCACTTGACTCACCACCTAGAAAAATCGTTGGTCATGATTGTCGTCGCAAGGACTTTCAGTTTTAATTTACAGGAGCCCTGCTCGCCCACATTGTAACGTTTCTAGCCGCTAAAGCATTCACAGCTGGCGATCACATGGTCCTGGAAACGCATGTCTCCCCATTGACTAAGCAGTGTTCCAAGCAGACTGGCAGGAGCAAGGCACTCGGCAATGTCAGTGCTTCTCGCTAAAAAGCAACCAATCTCTGCTGTCGTACAGAATACAGATAAGCCACCACGTTTACCTCTTTGTTGCACTCTGACCAGCTTTTCGATGCCTTAGACCTTGCCTAAGGCTTGCCTTGCGCTGTTAAATTGTTGCATTGGAGAAGCTCAGACGTCAGTACTGACGTCTCGAGTACTGACCCTCAAGTACTGAGGGTCCCACAGTTGACTTTTTACAAGCTGATCAGTTTCTAAAAATTGTACAGCAGGACCCTGCCTTCGCGCTTCATTGTGCTTTATCAAAGTACCATTTGTGAAGCGCATTTAATGTGTGCCCATCCCCAAGCTTGCCAGATGATCCACAAGTGAGGTCACCAGGACACATCACGAAACATTGCGGCGCCTCCCATAGTTACTACGTTGCGCGATGTAAAAGCTCATGTACTCCCCGATTTGTCTGTGTCTTGTTCAAAGTAAATGCGGAACTTTTCACGATACCGTCCGACACTTCGACAATGGCTGAGGTCTTGTGCCCGTATATGCGCTTTCAGTCTCGCGGGGCTTGGCCAAAGCCGGACCACCCCTGCGGCGAAGCTCCAGTGTCCAGATGCGTAGCCGTGACGTGATGTCAGCGGGCCGGGCGTCGCCGTGGGACCAGGTGGACTCGGCCATCACGCCTTCGTGGATTCTCGAGGCTGAGCGAAAGAAGAAGAGCGGCATCGACTGGGCTCGCCTTGGTGAGGAGAGGCTCTCTCGACTGCCATATGAACAGTGGTTGTTTAAGGCTGGAAGAGCTTGGCGAAATTTGCAATGTCTGAAGGGCAGCTGACATAGCTTTTCAGAGCGGCAACTGGTACGCCTGAAGAGTGATCATAAAAGCGGACGAATAGTTTCTTTACTGGTTTCTTCGACATTGAACCGCAAAGTCCTGCACTTAGAGACCGGCAGATTAACCCGGAACATGACATTTGGTCTTCAGTCTCATGACCGCAGAGAAGCTGCTGAAAAGGCAGCTGTGTGCCACGGCAAGCCAAAAACGCGGGTCATCTGTTTCTCAGGTTCGAGCACAAAACCATACACTTCCTTGCAATAATTTCTAGCTGCGTTGATCTAGAGTTAGCCTATAAGATTGGACCAGCTAGCCGCAGTTAATGTCACAAGAGCAATCCCCCGCTGGTCAGAAGTTTCTAGAGAAGCCGCCTCCGCGTTCTGAACACTGCATAACAGTACGATTTCGACGAAGGAAATTATCATGGAACCACAAGTGGTGGTACGTGGCGAGAGAGCAAATTGCGTCTCATGTCGGCAGTTAAAATGTGGCGCAGTGCCAGTTCATTCAAATAGCTTTGACCTTTTTCTTCAGGGATTTCTAAACGCATCTAGGACACCAAGCAGGCTGCTTTGAACTGACTGAAACTTCAAAGCTTTCGCAGTGATAACGCGCACTAGCTTGCATTTTTTTCAGGATTTCAGCAAAGCAATCGCAGCAAAGCGCGAGTGCTTTCCACATCCGTGGACGTCGCCGCGTTCTTCGGGAAGCTTCTTCAGAAAACAATGACGCCGGGGTCAAAGTAAAGGCTTTGCACAAAACGCAAACATTGAAACCTCTTACACGTGACTAGAACAGTGTTTCTTGGTCCCTTTGTGATGAACAGTCCGTAACAGTGGTCTCCTCGTCGTACTGACCCGCAGACAAGTCTCTGTCCCAGTCCGGTGGCCGGCGGTCAGCCAACCTGTCCAGCGAATGTCTTCACCAGCCGACTTCGGCCGCCGAAGTAGTGCCTGACTGGCTGAAGGAGATTCGACGAAAAAAAGAGGAGGACGCTTCCATCAGGCTGTCGCGGAGTTCAGGTGCGTCAGATATCGTGCACGCTCCTGATCTTGGACCAGGGGAAAATTCTGCTTGCTGCCGGAAAGACCATGCCACTAGGTTTTTCCCTGCTGTTCTTGCAACGTCTAAACAATAGCGCTAGTTCAGGCACTAGTACCGCAGCACAAGAACCGGTGGTTCTGCTTTGAAGGGCTTGGTTTTGGGCTAGCTGTTGCATGCTTTGGAAGAATAATCTGGCGCAAAAAATGCTCACACACCCACTAAGAGGACACAGGGCACAGGATAATCCTGTGCTCTCTTATGAGTAATTGTCACTCCTCCTTCTATAATGATCTTGCTAGGGCTAAAATTTGGCTGGTGTCAATTTTCATGCTCTTACAGGGTGAACTTTTCTTGTGCATGAGTCGACACGCCTAAGCCGCGCGCGCATGCTACCAAGTGCGGCTATACCTGATCCCTGAAGATTCCTTTCGAGTCCTGTGCATCACTGATCCGCCGGTCATACCTCTCAAAGCTGCTTTCGCGTCCTAACCCCTTGACGCGATTCGCCTTCCTTGCCCCTTTGTCCGGAACAGGCTGTAGTCCTAGAGCCTCGGCCTCGCGTTGCGAAATGGTCGACGGCTACTTGGCCGGGACGCCGACAGACATGACCAGACTGACGCCAGACCAGTTCGCCGCGGACAGCCTCGAAGAAGAAGCGAACCAGGACAGCCTCCTCGTCCTCCGTGGAAGCGACCCTTTCGCTCCCCAGGATTGTGGGTTCGGCGACAGTTCTTCCCCCGACGAAGGTTCGACCGCCTCCGTTCGCACGACCCAGCCCTCTCCGGCCTTGAGCTATTACCCCTACCCTTCTTGGGGGCCTGCTAACACAGTCGGGTCAACTCTCACTACGGTGGTCTTCTTCTTCTTCGGAAAACAAGCGCGCCGTTCTTTTCTGTCTTGTAGCATGTTTGCGCGAATGTTTACTTTTTTCCTTATTTCTCTCTCATTGTTTCTCACGACTCGGTCACGAGGTGAGGGAATGCGGAATGCGGAAACGACTGGGTACTGCGGCCATTCGGAGAAAATGTGGCTGTTGTCACTCTCGGTACTTTACCTTGATGTGTGGGCTGTTAGGTGTATGACGACGTTGCGGTGATGGTTTGTGTCTCCTTCATATAGTTTCATTTCTCTTTGTTTTTGGAATGACATTACTTTCCGGAACATATCAAAATACTGACACCGCGTTTACATATTTTTCGTCTTGCCTCTTGGGAACGTTTGTCTCAGCAACTGAAGCATGCTGTCTAATATATAAAGCATGAAGTTTTTTCTCGTTACCTTTACCGTCAATGACGCTGCCTGATTGTCGTTGGGATTAAGGATGGGCTCCTGTGCACTTTCTCTACATTTAATTTCTAACAATATATTTTACGTATAATGTGAATATGCCGCCATGACTGTTTTCTGGCACATCTCAAAGAATCTTTGCGTCAGCTCATAGTATTGCCAGTGGTACGCTTGGAAGCTCGAGTGTTAATTAGTAACAAGTATTGTATTTTATTGATTTTTTTAGCAGATGCGTTTTTAAGATAATTTTTAGATTCATTGAATTGTGCTAGCTGTTAACATAGATACGGCCGCAGTCGGTCGTGCGCTTCATTAAGTTCCATTGCATGGTACAGGAATTCACTTGCTATTTTTCGTATCCTTAAGCTGATGCAACTATTTCCAGAGACAGACAGACAACGTTTTTCTTTTTTTTTTAAAGTTAGGGATGAAATCGAATTGATCATTATTACCTTCTTTCGCAGGCGACATGGCAATTTTTTGTTCTCAGCTAGCTGGCGGGTACGGATCATGATGTAATCCAAAAAGATAGCGGCTAAAGCACGGCTGTGTTTGCTTCGTTTCTGTCATTTCTGGACTTGCTATATACGCCGCATCTGTGGATTTGCCATTAATCGGGCACAGAATACGTAACTGAAAGGGCACCTCATCACCCTCTTTACCCTGACGTCTTAGACGGCAAGGACCTAAACGTAACTTTAACATTCAATATATGCAATGGCCGCACACACTGCACTGAGTTGATTTACGACTGCATCAAGTACTTCAAGAGAAAATAAAAAGGAGTTGCTAGGTTCAGCTACCTTTCAGAGCCAGCCCTTCTTAGCTGCCGTGATTCGCTTGAATGTAGTACCTGCCACAGGAGAAACCCCGACCGGATGGAATGATTTTAGAGTAACATAAAACCGGAATAGATATGCTGGTTTGGCATTTTCCCTGCCTTTCATGAAGATCCGTAGGTGAAGTTCGCGCTGTCGCGATGGGGAGTAGTAACTTTGTAAATGTTAAAAACAAGCGCTTCAGAAAGCTTCAGGAGCGTTCGAAGCAGTTCTCAGATTTTAATGGCCAGGTTCGATGTAGCACTGACTGCTGTAAGTTAACCTTGACCTCGCCTTTACAGTCACAACCTTGATCAGCAGCTCTAGGCCAGAAGAGTTGCTGTTGACCCGTACAGTAGATGACACTCATATACCTTATGGGAGTTGGAAGGGGGGACTGTCTTCTTCACACCTCCAAACCTTTGGAGCTTGAGGGGTGCTGTAGGTTCCTTACTGCGCAAATCAACAGCAAGTCTTCTGTCATGGGTATTATCTACCAGGCGTTTTTTATATTCGCAAAGTAATAGGGCTAGCCAAAAAAAACGCACAAATCGAGGTGAAAACCCTGCGGCGTCCAGATGACCTTCCGTGCGCGGTGTTGCTGGAAAGCCTTGGCGTCGGTGGCGCGGACGTCGAAGGAGGGGGCGGTGGCCTGCGCGCGCCCAGCAGCCGCAGGGAGGACTCGGTCGGATGGCCAGAGAACCTCAGCGCGCTGCTGGACGAAATCTTCAGCGAAGCCGAGGAATCCTGCACCACACCCTTCCCCGCACTGCCGCCCCCTGGCGAACCGCCGGTGGCGCCGCCGCGACGTCATCCGTCGGACGCCAGCGACGACCGAGACGATGGCGAGAGATACGTCGACGTCCTCAAGGATGGACGTCAAGAAGACCTGGAGGATGAAGACCAGAAGGCAACCCGCGTTGAAGATGAGGACGTGTCGAAGCCTGCGTCACCACTGGAGGTCCACGACGTGGCTCAGATTGCCGAGACAGTGGGCTTTGAGACTCGAACCGACGAAGCCGTCACGACCACCACCGCAACCATCATAAGCACGACTGGGGCCAGTGCCACGCCTGCCACCACTACGGTGGTGACGGTTCGTGCCGTAGAGAGTCACTCGCCCAAGCAGGCTCTCATGGAGGAGCTCAAGCACGTCCTCCAGAAGCGCAACTCCCTGGAGCACCTTAGAGGTAATCTTCCGAGGTGCCCGCTCGTCCTTGGGCGAGTGTCCGTCGGAGCTTTCAACACCCACTGTCGCTGCTGTACGCTTCCGTGTTTCGAGTGTTGGTGTTCTCTGTCTCTGTGATCCTGTCATCCCAAAGCAGCTTGACAGCACACTGGCAGGACCCGTAGCGGTAATGCATGTTCTGAGAAAACAGGCGGTTAAAGTGCGGTAGTATTGAAAATTGGAGTTGTGGTAACGTTAAAAAAATGATTTCGGGCTTCCATGTAAAGCTAAATGAGGAAATTTGGGGCGGTAATTTTTTTGAGCGTAGCCCTTAGGCGCCCCTTCCTGCATTCCGCGTCGTCGTCGGCATTTTTCTGCTGTATACACTGACTGGCAACGAAATACGGGTACTTACTCATGGCGAAGTAGTCACTTTGACAATGCCCTTCTCAAAGTGAGAGAAAATCACTCCATTCATTAATTGGCAACAATCACTATTCAAGCGCAGATAATTTGACTCTCGGTAGGCTTACTTAACTCCAACAGAAATAGCAAGTCCCTACATACGCACGCCACGAGTTGAGAATCCAAGAGCAGACTAGCTACAATGGTGCTGTGCTTAGCCGTTCAATAGACGTCACTTTCGTGGTTGGCTTGTTGCGATCCACTCCGTGTACGGGCTTCTGAGTTCAGCTTTTAACGGCATGCAACTATACAGCGTCCAAACTGGAAGATAATGATAACAGCAAGAGGCAGCTATCGTCATCCGGCAGCTCCCAGGGGACCTTAACGCTCAAGAGAATTCTTACACAGGTTGTAGGAATTTGTTCTCAGAGCATAATTTTCTACCATGCACTTGGCTCTCAAGTTAGGGGAAGCGGCCCGTACATGAGCGCGGTTCGTAGCCGAGTATATACGGTATGTTACTTGCTAGGAAAAGTAAGGCGTTGACGATGAACAAGCGCTCGGACCCGTTGATGTGTCGGTCACACTGAAATTCGTATAGTGCATATGATGTGTACCAAGGAGGTGGAGCCCTTATTCCTATTTCTCATGGTTCCATTTTTTTTCCAGTCTGGCTTCGCGGTTGGCCTCGGATAGATTAAGGTGCCGTCAAATACCGCAAGAATCGGTGAACATGTACCATCAAAGAAAAGATGTCCTTACAGGAGGGGTTAACTCGAGAGAGAAGTTCCGAAAGCCGATTCTCGTCGGCAGTTCAAAACTTCTCAGCCAGGGAAAGCATTTTTCTGCGCCAAACTAGCGCGAAAACAAGTCGGTACGTGAAAAATGCCCTTAGGTCTAGCTTAATCTGTACCTTTATTGTCCGGATGGTCGCTTATGGTCCAGTTTCGCTCGCATAGATTGTGCGATCCGACTTCAGTTGTTAAACAGTTGCGAATCTTGACATCCTGAACAGTCATTTCGATCACGACAAACTATTGACAAAAGCTTTAGTTCCTGATATTCATTTTGCCCCTACAAATGCCGTAGTCATATCGGTAATTTTTTAAAGGCACAGTGGTGCTCAAGACACTATACTAGCGGACTTTTCTGGCAGTGCAGTACAGGCTAGGCAGGAAAGGGAGAGAGACGGGCCTTTGTCCCCGTGCCGTGGGGAGGGGGCTCCTCATCCCTAGCGACCCTGCACCATCCCCCCACCTTCCCCCTTTCTCAACTCGGCATCCCTAGCCCGAACAACGAAAAACCCACCCCCCTCACGGCACGGGGACAAAGGCTCGTCTCTCTCCCTTTCCTGCCTAGCCTCTGCTGCATTGTCACCAAAAGTTGTCCCCGAGAATAGCAACACGACTTACGACGTGGAATTCACTTACGCCAACTGAATTATTTATAACTGAATCTTTTTTTCGTGAAATTTTAGTTTCAACAGCTGAACTTGAAGTAACCGACGATTTGAGGTCACGTGATTCACGCAAAAACTGCGATATAATATTTGCTTGTTAATTTTTTTGAGATTCTGACTCCTGGGTAGGCGTGCGTATGAGTTGGTTTGAATTAAAATGAAAAAAGCATCGCCTGTAAAGCTGCTTTTGTGAGCGTCGCGTGACCTTATATCATCTGTTACGTCGCAAGCGTGGTTCGGCTGTGGAAATCAAACCACATGAAAGAAATAAATTCAGTTATAAATGACCTCCTGGCGCAATACACATGGCTGTCCATGTCCTCTCTATAATGTACAATGCAATCATTTCAAACATACAACACGTAACTGACAGTTGGTGTCTCTACTCCTTCAAGATCATCATTTCATTGATAATGCTGCTGTAGCGTTGACAATCGCCTTATCGCTAAAAACTAGACACAAGGGATTAGAATGGAGAAATGCGACAAGCGAATACAATGCAGGTTAAGAAGTCAAGGACAATGCTATCCAGGACAGTCGGGATTGCGTTCCTGACTCTGATGCATTGATTTAAAAAGAAACAGCGTTCATTGCGCATCAGACTCTTTCTAGGTTCTGTCTCCGAGACGCTTCTTTTTGTAGTTGTGAAAGTATGTCATTAATTAAAACCGCGGGATGAAATACACAACGGAAGCATAAGGCCTTTTAGTAAGGGACAAGTCAAGGAAGTGCAGCAAGATGTGCACCCCCAACTCTAGATACATTTCTGTTGTATTTTTCGCCTTCCGAGAATCGCCTGTTGATTCGGAAATGGGGAAAAGATACTGACATACCTTATATCTTGTCATTAGAGTGCCTGTCTAACTGTACGCTAAATAGCGCAATACTGTTCCGAGCGATTAATTATCATGATCTGGAGAGTAGAGTGTTATCTACATTATATTGGATAACGTCTACTTCTTTTAGTAAAGATTAGTGGCACGATATTCCCTTCTATTGTGTTTTGTAATATTTACAATAATTGTAAAAAATATTTTCAATTTCGATACTTTTATGATACATCGAATTTTATTTTTTGCTGAGCTATCATGGTATCTAGAACAAAATAAAAAGCCCACACCGCAGATCCGACCAGCTCAGCACATCGCTTCTGCCTTGCACTCCCTCACCTCGTGTCCTGCGTGGCAGCACCGTCGTTCGCTACGATTTTCCTTGCCGCATCACTTGCTCCGCATCGATTAATCTTTGACGGGAATGTAGCTGTATAACCTGCTCTTTACCTTCCCTACAGAGGATATTCTGAACGAAGCTACCGTTATCGACAGCGCTACGCCCCGTCCTCAAGCCAGAAGCCCAAGTGAGGCTTCCAGGAAGACGCCACCGGCCACTCAGAAGCCAACGGAACCGACGACAGAGTCCATCGCAGGCCCATCCATTCCACCACCGCCACCTATGCCGCCCAGCGACTTCTGGTCTAAGCCTAAAGAGGTGTGGTTCAAGAAGGAGCTGCAGAAGCCAGGTGCAGGCCGCATCGTGGCACCCGTCTGCCAGCGGGACAGCGAGACACAGACTCAGCCTGTGGACTACGGTGCCCAGGTGACGTCACCAGTGCAGGCGTTCAGCCCGGGGTCATTGCTGCACGCGATTTCGCCATTTGCCACGTACTCGCATCCGTTTGTAGCTCCCGGTGGAAACCAAGTCCTCCTTCTCGATGACCGCGGAGTCCAGCTTCCATCTGGGCCACTATACGCGGTGCCGCCAGCGGCCGGAGTGTTCCCGGGGACGACGGCGATACTCGTGGCTCGAGACGAGGACCGCGTGCCCAGGAAGGTTGCCATGGAATCTAAGGCGACCTCCACTGACGACCAGGTAGTTCCTCCTCCAAGTCCTGCAGCGGCGGCCTCTGGAGTGGCAGGCGACACCAAGAGTATGCTCGACGAAGTCGAAAAGAAGCTCGAAGAAGACAGAAAGCCTCCGGACGAAACTAGACCCCGAACGGCGACCCCCGCTGGAGTGTCGAAGATCACCACCGTAGAAACGACGACAATCATGGAAACAATAGAGTCCACTAAGGTCTCGAGGAGGGCCATTGACGAGACGTCTCTGAAGTCCATCTGTTCTCGCTCTGAAAAGGAGGACATCTTGTCCGGCCTGTCCGACTCTCCGATTCCCTTCGCTGACGACGACGACGTCTTGGAAGAGCTGGGGTACTCCTCGCACATAGAGTCGAGGTCCGCCTCTCGGGCCGAAGAGAAGAAAGAGGAGGTCGTGAGCGACGAAAAAGTCACAATGTATTCCTCGACGAGGAAAAATTCCGTGCCTCAGACCGAGCCCAAGGTACCGGTCGAAGTACGGAGCGTGAAATCGCCACCGGCAAAGAAGCAGGTCTCTGTATCGGAGAAACGAGCTGCAGCCACTACGTCGCCCGTTCCGTCGCCACCACGAGCTGGAACGCCTCCGCGTTCGCAGGCAAAAGCTCCAATGGTGAATGGCCACCGTAGTCCGCCGCTTGAGACATCCTTTGATGTTCTGGACAGGGGCTTCCATACCGAGCCTCTCAAGAAGAAAGGTCCCAGCGGGGTTACCGTTTTGTCCAGCTCCAAAGGGGAGTCAGTTACGTCCAAGTTCCAGAGGCCCTCCTGCATCAGCCCTTCCTCAAGCTCCACAGTCACTACAGGTACGAAATTGCTTTTTTTTTACTTTTCTGCAGTTATTCTATGTAGCGAATTGAAACGTGTCAATACATTCTTGTCAGCAAACTAAAAGCAGGCATGCTTCGTTTTTGTTTTACCGCCGGCTTTTGTTACGTGCATAATTGCAACGTATTTTTGAAACCGAAATGGTATGTAAACTCGACGTTCCAGTCGCCGATATTTTCTTTGTTAACCCGCCGGCTATAATTTTCTGGCGTCGTATTCTTACCTTATGGTCGCTGTTTCTTCCTGTTGGAAATTATTTTGGATGTTCTAAATGTTGGATAGCAGGTCAAGAACACAGTAATTTCGTCAAAGACGGTTTTAGTTCAAAAACGAAGAACCGAAGAAGTTTTGTTTACATGCTTAAACACGTGTGATGTTTCCACATTTTGTGATGCAGATCCAACAATTCGTAATGACATCCACCCGTTCCCTCATCATGAGACCAAATTCTCAGTTCTAGCTTACTAACCTCTATTATCGAGTGGCGTGCATCATTTGAAGACTATTGGTGGAACACGTTCCGAGATTCTCCTACCCTGCAGTCAAAGCTGTTAACTGTACTAGGTTCCTGCTGGATTGAATTGGAGTCAGGCCTGTACCAGTACATTTTCCGTAAAGTTGTTTCAGTTATAAACAGAAAAAAGCGTAAGCTTGGCAACACTCAGGTTATCCTCTCTCGTCGCTGTCCAAAAAAAAAAGATAAGGGAGCGTGTTAGTCAGTTCCTGGTCATCAGATCGCCATATGCCCGTACGATATCATACCCGCTTTTTATTGCATTATTATTCGCTCCCTCCACGACTGGCTGGATAAGATGTCTTGCTGTGCGTGGGATAACGGGGCGACCATTGATCCATCGACGAGAGGGGGAATACCTTCGGTCCGCATGAAAACCAGACATGGTCTCTCGTCAGGGAAGGGCAGAGTTCCGTTGCGGTTTTAGCCCCGTTGTCGTAATCGTTGTCGTAATAAGGTAAAAACATACGTAGGGACCGAGGTTCATATTAGTGCGATAGCGTTAAGGGTCCCATTCAGCGGAGAAACCGTCGTAGTTGTCGGTGTTGGCGTGTCTCCAAAATCGCAATTGGTTGAGAGGGTCGTGACGTCACAACCACATGAGCTGGCGCTGGTAATTCAAACCGGCCACAACGAGAACACAGGGCAACAGTGATGACGGCGGCGCAGAATTCCTCATTGGTTTAATGGGTTGTGACGTCATTCCATCACTATTACGTAGGGCTTCTGAAGAAAGAAAAATAATTGCTCTGAGAAGAAAAATGGTCCAGCCGGGACACGAACCGTTGCCCCAGGGGCCGTGCGCCGAGCGCGATACCCCTGCATCTGTTAGAAACGTTCAACTCGGTTAAAAGGAAGCCGCGCGTGTCTTGTAGTAAAAAAAAAGATAATAAATATAAAAATACAGTAAAGAACATCGTCTGTGTCTGCGAGGTGACATGCAAAGAAGCCCTCAGGCCGCTGAAAGGGCGAATTAACGTTATCGTGACTTACCCTAAAAGTGGTACCTAAGTGTCCTCCGAATTTTTAGCACTCACACTTGGTAAACACAGTCTCACAGCTGTGAATGAGTCACAACTAGAATAATCTTACCTTTGATGTAATCCTTCGGTCAGGCTTTTGCCGAAAACAAGCGGCACAAACATAAGGTACAGTTGGAAAACGTAGTTTTTCTGCGGTACTGTATATTTGCTCAGCTTATTCCTTCATGAAGAGCTAAGTTCATATGTATAGAATAGTTCAATCATTGGCATATTGCAATTTACCAGGTCCCGACGGAACGCTGAGAGGGGCCCATGCGAGGACCACGGCGCAAGCCCTGGCTGCTGCCTCAAAAGAATACTGCAACGGAGACGTCCGCAGCCCCCTGGGACCTTTCAAGAAGACCAAGTCCATGAGCGACTCCAACCTGGGCCCCAGGGTGCGACCCACGAAGAAGGCCACGGCGTCTCAAGCCACGCAGACTCCCAACGGCGTGCTGCCGGCTGCGTCTTACGAGAGGCGTTACTTCGAGGGCGGCTTCGGCGGCAGGGCCATGGGCGTGCAGACGGACGACCGGATCGAGTCGTTCCTCCGGGACACCCTGCGAACCTCGACCAAGGAGGTGGAGTTCGTCACCAAGGTGGACAGCAGCCAGCCGTCCAAGACGCTCAGGAAGAAGGTCACCACCAAGATCCTGCGCGGCAGCAGCGGCAAGGGCGGCGGCGTCCGAGAAATCATCGAGGAGATTTACGGTAAGACAGCAGGGATTTCGGCAACGTAAGCATTGCGCTTCTACTGGTTGGGTTATTGGGGTTTAAGAGAGAGAGAGAGACTCTTTAATGAAGAGCAGAGAATTTAGCCGGCGTTTAAAAATGGCTGGCATGCTACTCTGCGTAGGGAGGGGAATTTGGGAGATAAAGACAGAAGGAGAGCAGAGTGGAAGAGGTAAAAAAAACGAAGATAAAATGCGGCCATGAAATGGGTACTAAGGATGCAATGGCGAGTATTGATGTAACCTATGGAGTGATGGAGTGCATAGTCCGTCAAATGGGCTGACGAAGTTCACTGCATGAAGAATGCATGAAGGTGACGTGCAAGTGAATCTAAAGCTTATCGAGATGTCCAATGTCTTTTAAATATGTGAATAGAAAAGTCATTGCAAGTCTCTGTTGCCTAAGACAGGCTAAGGGACCTAAAACTTTGTCCATTGTAAGGGGCACTGAGCAGAGCTTCTGCATGCAATGTTCATAGTACGCACGCTCGTTAGCATATGCAGGGCACTCAAGCAAGATATGCTCCACAGTTTCTATCGCGGCACAGTTGTCACAGTGCGGACTGTCCATTTGTCTAAAACGGTATCGTAAGCCGTTTGTATATGCAGCATTAAGACGGAGTCGATGATAAAGTGTTTCCAGATGTCGAGGAATTCTGGGTGAGAGCCTTGATCTAAGATGTGGGTCGATTGAGTGAAGAAATTGGTACTGATATGTCGGCAAACTCCAAAGTCGATACATTTCTTCGGAAGCAAAACTTTTGGCCACCTGGGACGCATCAGATTTCGTAAAAAAAATTCTAATGTATCTCCGATGTTGATGGCCCTTACGGGCCGCTTCATCTGCTTTTTCATTAGCCTGAATGCCACAGTGAGCAGGTACCCACTGAAATGTTATGCAGTGGCCTGCGGCAATAGCTAAATGATGTAGATATCCGATGTCCAGGGAAACTGGCTGGTGATTCGTTTTCTTCAGCAGGTTGGCCAGGATCTGGAGAGATGCTTTCGAATCGGTGAAGATAACCCAACGGTTGGCGGTTCGGGTTGGGGTTGGGGTTGGGGTTTAACGTCCCAAAGCAACTCATGCTATGAGGGACGCCGTAGTGCAGGGCTCTGGAAATTTCGACCACCTGGGGTTCTTTAACGTGCACTGACATTGCACAGTACACGGGCCCCTAGAATTTCACCTTCATCGAAATTCAGCCTCCGCGGCCGGGATCGAACCCGCATCTTTTGGGCCATGCGCTTCTACTGTTTCGCCCGCGTTCCGTAACAGTGAGCAAGGCGATATGCTACTAAGACATATATGGCTTGACGTTTTCTTAAATAGTGTGTTCTCACAAATCATTCACCACTTTCCAGCTACGCGTTCTTCGCCTCCCCTTAATACCCTCGTCACCTCAGTCGGTTCTTCCCACTACCATCTCTTTCCCTCGTCTGCATACAATTGCTCCCAACCCTACGTTGGTCTGCATCATTTTCTTTGCACCTGTCTAGTTACTATTCAATCCCCCCACCCCTCTCCATTATTAATGCCCCTCTGCCCCAACGTAAGAGACCTGGCTAGTCTTCACTTGACTTGGTGACTCTGCCTCAGGATGTCCTCTAGGCTTAGTACTGCGTTGCAATACTGTTCTTTCTTTCCTCTGCCCTCTGTCTACGCTAAATGTTAACAAAACACCGCTATTCCTGGTGGCGCTGATGCAGACCAGTCGTCGGTGGTGGTCCGTCCCAGCACCGCCATTAAGAACGTGACGAGAAGCGTGCAGCAGACCAGCGACGGCCAGAAGTATCTGACGACGGTCATCACCGAGGCGCCGGCGACGGGGCGTGCCAGGAGGAGCCGCAGGAGAGGATTCGTGAGTGCATCGTCTTCCGTAGTTTTGCGCAAAGAGCAATGCGCTCCATAACAACCTAGCTGTCGAAGAAAGTATCAAGAATTTCAGACTACTTGTGCTACTTTCAACTGCCTTTCAAGTAAGTGTTCATTTGTAAACACTAGCAATAGTAAGAGAGCACCTTGCAAAGTTCTTGTCTTACTTGTCTCCAACCCTCAGTTTATTTGTTTTTTTCTGATTTGCAAATCTGACACGTTTGAAATAAACTCAGCAAAGAAGAAAAGATTGATGATGAACTTAAAAACAAAAGTCGCTAACTGAACATAACTGGCGGACCGTCATGCGATGTTATGCGACGAGGGTGCGCTTACAATATTCGTTACGTGCAGTCCACACATCTTTATAGAGCGCTCGAACGGCACGCTCTGTAATGCATTTATAGCAGTCGCCGCTGCCTTGTGTGCTCGATGTAGCTTTTAAAGACATGAAGAGTTAAGCACCATCCATGGGAATGTGCCTGCATGACAAGATCTTGTTTCGAGCCCTAGGCCACTCCTAAATGACGTCATTGTAATGCCAGGGGCATCGTTCGAGAGCTCTATAGTATACAGGTCTGTGGACGACTGTACGTTTCGCTCACGTTTGCACCCTAAAATTATTCCTTATAAAAATGGTCTATAGACAGTCTATAGACTTCATACAGACTCTGCTAGCTTCCTATAGATATTTCTTTTTGTCTATTAATAGTCTATAGACTGTCTATAGAAAAAAGTGTATGGTTATAAATGTGTACGTTGTCTATAGACTGTGTATGGCATTTGTATTGCTTATAGACTGTTCTGTAGGCTTTGTCTATAGAGAGTCTATACACTTTATAGACAGAAGTCTACAAACAGTCTAAAAAAATTAAGACTGTGCGTTTGAGGTTATCTGTCTAGTGAGTTTTGTAATCACAGATCATGTAATATAGGTGGGGTACTGGACCAGGTGCGTAAGGACCAGATGGATCCTTAATAGATGTCTCACAGAAGGATGTATTTGTTCAATATGCTTAAGTTGTGAAGCGTACATGCAATTCTGGGTGCACAACAAGCCGTCGCTATTTATCACATTTGGCGGTGCACAGGTCACGTAGAGGTTTAAAATAATCATGACCGGAAATACCTGGAGGATTTGTTAGTCGCCTTAAGTTGAACGAACGGTTCATTCCCCGTTTATTTCGACGACGTTTAAGCTTAATGCTCAACGCAGTGTGACAGTATCAAACGAACAGGCTTGAACCGCAAGTTTTTCTTTTACTGTCTTTTTCTTCTTCTCTGCAGGGTGACCCTGACACCCATATCATCATGGTATGACTCCTGCCACGACACAGAGTGAACTCTGCGCGCGTCATGACTAAGTCATTTATGTAAACATAGCGACACCGGGTTGGCCGCTTCAGGAGGCTCAGCCCAGTCTACGAAAGCGTCAACATTTTAGCGGACTTTTTCGCCTTCGCTCACTTCTACTTCTTGAGGAACCTGTACCCTACAGACAAGAGAACATCCGCTGTGGGCCCTTTTTTTTTTCTCTCTCGCGCTGTCGCCTGGCATCTTGCGAGGCATTTACCAACAGTAAAGGCTTGAAACTGCACACGCGAAAACAGACTGTTCTTAGAATTTTCTGCGTATTATCTTTTCCTTTCCTGCTTTCTTGACTGACAGAATGCTTTGCTTGCGGAGTGGGAAGTGACAATTGTAAGTTGCTTTCAGAAACATTGAAGCTAAGGAGTAAATGATCCCAATACATGAAGGCCTAAAGTGCTTTGGACATGGTAGAATCAGTATAAATCTTTATTTTTTTCTCTCTCTGTGGCCTCAAAGAACTTAGAACGAAAATTACCTTTTCACGTGACATCCACTGGTTGCGAATGAGAATGAAAAATGTCTGATTGCTGCTACAATTTATTTTGTCTGCATTGCTTAGAGTGCTCAGGCGACACTGTTTTTTTGATAGTTCTCCAGTCAAGAACCGGTTGTTGTCTTCAAGCGAACCTTCGCAAAAAGGGGGAAGAAAACGCTTTGAATTTGCGCGCCTCCGATGTGGGTTGCTTTCTTCAACGGCGGAAAGATGGCGCTTCGTGCATAGAAAGGTTAGTGTTTCGGTATATGTTCCTGCGAGAGCATATACAGGAACACTAAGAAAGGTTTACCGCTTTTTCTTTTCTTTTTTATTTTATTTAGGCCTCTGTGTTTCACTGCGGTTCGGTTTGGCCTGGTTGCCGTCCTCAAACTTTGATACAATCCGGCAAAGTCCGCCAGTGAACACAGCATTGCTGCGTTGCTTGCCTTAATTAGACATCATTTGCTCTTTGCTCCCTGTCTGTAATGGTATAGCGTATCACTGCCGTTGTTTGCATCGTGATTTGAATTTCATTCTTCCGTGTTTGTCGGGAATAGCACTGACGCATACCATATGGGCTGTCCGTCTGTCATGAGGCTGTCCTGTGGAGTATGTTAACTGGTTGTGGCTTGATAACGCGCGCACTTGCGCATCTCTAGTAGGAACATGATGTTAAGTGTGCCTCTTCTTTTAGCACTTGCGTGAATCTTTACGAACTTTTTTTTTCTGTACATAGATGTAAATTATTATGAGGAATAATATATGCGCGTTTTCGCTTGTAGTTTTCAAATATACGTTTTTCACGCTTTTCGTTTCTTTATAGTGCGCGCCTTCTCTTCAACCCATATGGGTCGGAAAAATATAGCTGCTTAACCAGAATCTTTTGAAAGCGACTGATTGTCTTACAGAGCTCTCTGAATGCCCATTCCACTGATGTCTTGTCTTTCTCTTGAACAAGTACGAACGGTACAATGTGGAATGGTGGGGAGTGAACGCCTCTCATCGCCAGCTTGCTGAAATGTACGAAGACCGCGCGCTTACCTGTGCACCGTTTGTTGCTCAGGCGAAACAGTAAGAAATAAAACCCTGTTCTGAATAACGTTACTTATGTGACCGCTTGTTCATTGTACGCCGTGGCTCTACACAACCATCTCGCCTTCCAATGGACTGCTCCTGGTTTTACCCTTATGAAAGTGGTCTAAAGACAGTTTATAGACTTCTTATAGACTATATAGCCTTCCTATAGATATTTCATTTTGTCTGTTCACTGTCTATAGACTCTCCATAGACAAACGTCTAGTAAAAGTTTATGGCCATAACTCTGTAGACTTTCTATGGGATTTGTATTATCTATAGACTGTTCTCTAGGATTTGTCTATACTCATTCTTTAGACTATATAGACAAACATCTATTTATAGACTTCTTATAGACTCTATAGCCTTGGTCAAATGTTTAGGGGAATCTCCCAAGGTGGAGTAGATTTGTAATAAGGGAGTAATTACTAATTACTCATTGGCATCCACTCAAGCGCAGCCATACGGCTACAAAGGAAAGCTTAACAGCTTTCTCAGAAACTTCGCAGTTAAAGAAAAATTCGTCCTGGTCCGGGATTCGAACCCGGAACCACCGTTACACCGGAGCAGTCGCCTTCCTATAGATATTTTCTTTTCTGTTCACAGTCCACAGACTGTCTATAGACAAAAGTCTAGTAAAAATGTATGGCCATAAATCTATAGACTGTCCACACACTGTCTATGGGATTTGTATTGTCTATACACTATTCTCTAGAATTTGCCTATACCTATAGTCTTTAAACCATATAGACAAACGTATATGGACAGTCTGTAAACTTTCTAAAGAAATTTCTTTAAGGTTACAGCGCTGCTGGTATAATAATTACGAGCGAGATTCATACAAAACAAGGAGTGGTCAGTTCTTCGAAGACGTTTACCGGATTCCAGAGGGAGCGTACTCATTTCAGACTTCGGTGTTAAACGATAGGTCAGCACATAAATAGTCCAACGTTGAGCACACCGAACGAAGCTACATCTGTTAAACATCTAGAATATACATTGATGAAACATCCATAACATGTGTACAACAGATAGCTAGACGCGAAGGACAACTGTGAAACACCTACAAGTAATTTTGCCGAACATCTATAGCACATCCTCTCACTTTGCAAGACAGGGCACAGTGTATAGTACTGGTCCAGTACAACGTCAATTTTTGGTTACAAGACATCTTACATGATGTTTTACATACGTTTCAAGGATGCTTGGTACACTTGGCCAGAATATTTAACAAGATTTCTTGCAGATATATAGGTCGTCCAAAAATTTTTCTAGGTATGAATTTGCACTGTCTAGCAAAGACCACCACAAAATGCTCCGGACAAGTACACAAAACTTCAAGGAACTACAAACATTGCACTCATTTCAGTGTACCAAAAACCTCCACTCATCCTTAAATACCGCTACACAATTAATTTATTGATCGATCTCTGTAATTGATGTATTAATTTATTATTTGTCCAGTAGAATCAGCCCCGTTTACACGCGATGTTCGGTTAGTTTGAAGCCCCGATTCTTGCTTGGAAAAAAAAAACCTAAAAATAACAGCTGTTCTTGTATGGGCAGAGCACAGGCATTTTTACATAAAATATCTCGTAAAAACCTGTAGACGTCAAAGAAGTATGTCGCGCTCTCGAGTATACAAAAAGCTGTCTTATACACCTCTTGCGCAGCCTTAGATACTTTAGATCACTTAAGCTTCTTTAGACGTCTGTGCGACGCACTGTTATGAGTGGGGCATAGGTTACTTGCGTTACAACGTCGCTGTACAGTGCTGTGGGCCAGAAGATGCTTCCTAGATTAAATGGCCCAACGCAGGAGTCAGCAAGGAGCACCACGTGGAAGTGTTTGCAGCAGCTTTATGATATAATGGTGTGTAAGCAAGGAAAGGAGAACCTAGTTGATACGGTGTTTACGTAGTGCAGCTTGGCGAAAAATATCACTGTGTTGTCCTGTAGATTACGAGATGGCGCCTCTCGAATTCCGCATTAACGCGAATTTATCCGAACCGCAGTGTTGTAAGCGTTATCTGACCTTCCGACGGGTAAAAGGAAGCGATACGGTATCTATGTACCTGAAAAGTGTATGCGCTGCAGGCAGAATAGGTAAGCACAATAGTTCCTAGGTAAACACTAACGACGAAAGTGGTTATGTTCCTGGTGTCTAACGAGTGTCATCCTTCGGCAGCTTCACCGAAGACAGCACAAGCGGCGATGGTCGCCATCGCTAAGGCTCAAGGTGAGATACAAATGTCGGACGTTTGGGTAGAGAAGACAACTGGTTTTGACAGCCGTCGGATGGAATGTTCGGTTGATAGAGTTTAACCGTGTAAAGCCATCCAGCCAGCCCTCAAACCTCGAGGCTACGGCAGATATGCTAAATACTTTGGGATCTGGAAATACCAAAGGTGTGGTACCCAGAAAAACGTATAAATACGCTATAATGAGGTTAAAATAATGGCGGTGGACAGTGAGAGTAGTTAAGTCAGCGGGGGAAGGGAGTTATCATAGTATTTTTGAGAAAAGAATTTTCTATCAATTATAAGTCTGCCTGTTTAGCAAAGTTTTCGCAGTTTCGAAAAATATATTTATATATATTATGTAAGTTATATCATCTATTACATAACTATAAAGGGATGTAGTCATCATATGCTACTACAATCGCACAGCAGTCAGTACGGCAGTTACAGCATTGTGATGGTCGTGGTGGCCAGAGTGGGGAAAGGGGGGGGGGGGTTAACCTATCTAAACTGCACGTGAAGTATGGAAGGCATCATAGTGCAGGGCTCTTGATTAATTTGGACCACCTTGGATTCCTTAACATGCACTGACGTCCCACAGCACATGGGCATCCGTTAAATTTCGCCTCTATTGAAATGTGTTCACCAGGGCTGCGGGTCGACCCCGCGACCTTGAACTTGGCAGCCCAAAGGCAAAGCCACTGACTCACTACGGCAGGCAGTGCAGATGAAGACAGTTTTGTGACTGGGTCATGTCACAAATTACACAAATAACCTATTCGGGATGCCAATGCGTAGCGGAACTTGATGTGTCAAGAAATGCATTCCTGTCACTATGCGCATCCGGCAGCATTATCGATCGATAAATCGATAACCGATCAGTCACACAGGCTGGACCAGCATGGTCATACAGAGGCGTTTAATATTAGTCCCAGGAGTCTTGACTGATCAGTGCAGAAGGTGCAAGCAAGTTTCACTTTCGACGCTACGCTTGTGTGTAGAAGCCTTAGACGAATGCAAAAAAAAAAAAAAATCTTTTATGATGCTTTTCACCGCAGACGTACGAGGACAGAAACGTAAGAAGGCACTGCTGTACACAGATTTGTGTCGCAATCTCGAAGGAACAGGCAGGTTATCTCAATCAAAGGATGACCGACAAGCACGCGCGATAATTGTTGCTTCCCTTCGGTGAGTTACATCACCCGCAATGCCTTCCGCAGGTAATCGGCAGTTGTAAGCCAGCGTTTCTTGTGGTTGTTAAGTTCTTCTCCATCCTGTCCTTCATCGTTTCATAAGTGTCTGTAGCTGCCTAATCACGATTGCAGCGTGGTGAAAGGAAGGCAGCTTAACGAAATACAACCCTTCGTCACCTCGCTTCTAGGATACTGAAATCACTGGGCGGCTATGGATACTCGTGTATTTCCTTTATCATGAGTTTGCCGTTGGCGTTTGCTGCCTCTGGGCATGCTATCTATACAAGCTCCGAAAGTGCCTGATAAGTACTTCGCGGACTGGGTTTAGTGCGAAAAAATGAGCTAGCACTCTGACTGAGGGAAAAAAATCAAGAGCACACAGGCCTACGTGTCGCAGTACGGTGCTTCGCCGTCGTACTTCTTGTTCCGCTTCAGTCAGGGGCGTGAAAGCCACAGTCAGCCCAGACGTCACGTGTCTATACCTGCACCGATGATCCTAGAATGTTACATGGTAAGGGTAATTCAACAGCGCGCGTTCGCGAATATATGTGATTAGTGCACCAAGCGCTGGCGGTTCTGTTCTTACTAACTTATCCTGCCTTCTTGTCGGGCGCTGTCCAGCGATTAGTCGGAATCATAAACACCACGTGAGAGGATTTTTTACGGGATTTTACCAACCAAGCTGAGGAGCACCGGATTTGATAACTGATTGTAGTGGCATTCCTGGACTGGAGTCGGCAAAGGGTGGTGGTTTTCGTACGCATCAACAGAACACGCCTGTATGCACTTCAGTACCAGAATATAACAGGTGAGGACATATGTCTTATGCTAACTAATGCTAGCGCTATCGCGTTTTAACGCATACTCTGCCTCAATGATCGCATTGATCGTCTGTAAATTTTTTTCACCAGGGCAATTTAATGCAATAACTTCGTACAGCCTCATCAGTGATCTAAACGTTCCTAAGGTACGTTATAATCAACTTTCTCAGATAAAAATTTTAAAAATTGGAAAATTGTAATATTCTTTTAAGTAAATATTGAAGGTAATGGTCCATTCTTCCGATATGTAGCAAAATCTTTCTTGTAAAGGGTTTCCATCGATCGCATCGAACAGTTAAGAACTTGAGACTGCCATAGAAAGCAAATGGGGAACGCTTTTGACGATAGCAAAACATTTAATCGAAAAAAAAAGTATAACTGCCGTCGGGTGATGTGCCGATATATTGGTTGTTATAGTGAAATCTTGCATTATACGAAAAAACTGCGTTCATGCAGGATTTCCCGCTCAAAAATGCTTTTGTCCAGAATTGCTGGGTATGAGTAAGCAAATGAGCAGTCATGCGGCGGAGAAATATATTTGTCAGACGGTAACTAGTTTTAACATATAGCAAGATTTGTGATGAGACTATCTGCGACTTTATTATAGCACAGGAAAACGTGGGAGCTATTAGCAAGGATACTCCACAAATATATAATACCAGACTCAACTGCTTTTTCAAGCATGTGTCATGCCTGATTGCCCCTTTTTTGCACTGTCTGTGCTAGTTCCATAACTTATTCTGGCTAACCTGTCTTAAGCCAATGTCTTGTTTTCACGCGATAACTCATACGTCGCGAGCCTGTGTTGTCGAGAGATGTTAAAAAGCATTACCTTGCTTTTAAGGTGGCGTGTCACAGTAATATGTAACAAAATGACATCCCAGTTTTCTTTAACACCGAACATGTTTATTCAGAACAAAGCAAAACAAACTGATAGGTGTACTTACGTTTGCTGTGATCGTTCTTCCTCCTCATGAACTAACAAACGGGACTCGGGACATGACGAGAGCTTTAATTGGAACGCAACAAGGCAGCATAGCCGTGCTGACAGCAACAAAACACAAACTTTATAAAAAAATGTACATATTGGACAAATTACTCAGGAATTATTTGGTGTTCATTTTGTTTTCTGACTTGTCATTTCTGTGACTCGTTAAGTAACTGGGTGACACATATGAACATTTAATAACAGCAAGGATTGCACGATTATGCATCAGAATCAAGCAAAGATGGGGACATAAAAGAGATGTCAACAATGCGGTACCCGTACGTTATTGGCGTAATAGTGTGCGAGGTCACGAAAAAGAAATGTACGAGAGATCAACGTTATGCATTGTGAACTTACACTGACGTACGTACACAGGCGGTATGTGACGACATAGATGACGAGCTTATAGTTAATGATTTAATATTGTACAAATGCAGTATCTGCAAAGTGCCGTGAAGTACTCGGATAGATAGATGTGACAATGAGCACACGAACGTCATGTAGCAGGGGAAATTAGAAGTGATCAAAATAGTGATTGCTAATTTGATAGAGGATCGTGGTATTATGGTCACTGTGAATTATAATACAATTGCCTGAACGAAAAGTTTAACAAGGTTAAAACATCTTTTAGTTTTTGAGCTATATATGAACACTTCAATTTTCCTGTATAAAACTGTTCTTATTCTCATGTCTACTTTCAATCTCTTGCTTTGGTCTGCTTCGCACCCGTTTGTGTCGCCATGGCAACAGTAATTGCCTTCTTCCAAAGTTCTCGCCATTGTAGAACAAGATAGTTACCAACAGATAACACTGATAACACAGTAACGTGCGTTGACATACGCATACTCAGACATTAACACTTGCAATTCCTCGGGACACATGCACCTTTTAAAATAATATATTTTACGTGCCGTACGGCTAAGAACTTGAAAAATAACTTCCTATATATATGTCAACCGTTCTTGGCTGCCTATTCATCACACATCAGCATCTGTCTTTGAAGATACCTTCGCACAATAGAGAACTACCTTAAGCAGCATTCTTTAGTACACACAGGCAAGTATCACGCGTAAACGATACCGCATCATACGCATGTCGGCGAAATATAATTCGGTCACTCGTTTAAACGCCGTAAGTAGAGCCTGTTCTGAAAGAAGCACACAGATACCAGCTTATATCCACGAGCAATGGCACAGAAATACCCCGGGGGAACGTTTCCACACGTTCCAACGGCACAACCTCGGATCACTTCTTTTACATTCGGTTGTCACTGGACATGCGTCACATCATAGTTGTTCGAACGTCTTAGGACCAGTAACGGGTTTACCGTCATTTCTTGAGAGCAGAATAGAGATTCAAGAGCCCATGCACGACTTAGCTTATGGTGATCTTACATGGTCGTTCTACAGCTTGATGGCACAGCTACGAACGTGCTCTAAACTCTCGACTGGCCACAAGGAAATGTTACGGCTGTCAGCCTGTCATGGCTTCAGCGGAGGTGATTCTTGGGCCACTTGGCAGTCGTACATATCGACGAAGTGCTAAGAACGCGAGAAATCGACGAACACAGCGCATGTGTTTGTTTGTACCGTTCTCACGTCTTTTGTTTTTACGCACCACAGCACTGTGTCGTGCCTTGACCGCATTGTGCACCATGTCAGTTCTTGGCCACTTTCCGATACTCTCAAGCCTGAAGGTTTCGGGAAACTGGAGTTCACTGAAACGCGCACTTTTCGAGTAGGAGTCTTCCGCACACTCTCAAAGCACTGGCGGAGCGCTCTCGCCGACAGCGACCCGGTGGCAGTTTCCGTCCGAAGTCCGATGAACGGGCGGCGTCCCGGCGTTGCGGTAGAAAAGCAAGAAGTCTGCCAGGGGCGCCGGCGACTTGCACCTCAGCAGCCTTCGGAAGGCGTCGCGGAAGTCGCTCATGCGGTACGCGTACAGCAGCGGGTTCAGGGCCGAGTTGGTGTGCGACAGTATGATGAGGAAGTCGAAGAGCCAGTGCGGCGGGTCGCAGTCGAGGCAGAACGCCTTGACGCAGTTGAGTGTGTACAGCGGGAACCAGCAAATCATGAAGAACAGCACGATAGACAGCAAAGCCTTGGCGGTGCGCACTTCGCGCTTGTGCTGCTGGCTGTGGTGGTGGCTCAGGTGTAACGGAAAGCAGTGGGAACAGTCGCTGTTGCAACGGTGCACCCGCCGACCCCCTTGAGAACTCTCGCTGCTTTTCCTCCCGTGGTCTACCTTGAGGTGTCCCAACTCCTTGATGTGTCCGTTGGCCAGCATGTTTGATCTGAGCCCGTCGTGTGTGTCGCTGTGCCTCTTATTCTTCTTGTAGTGGGTTCCGTTATGGCCCACGATGGCGTCCTGGTTGTTGTCGTGCGTGAGCCCGTTCGGTCTATAGCCGGTCGGTGTCCGCTGCGGACTCGGCTGGTGCAGATCTGTGTCGATGTGCGGACACTGCACCGGTTCGCTCAGGTTTGGCGTTTCCTTCAGCGCTGCGCCGCACAGCGCTTCGTCGGACCGGTTGTTGTTTCCGCCTCCTCGTGACGGCGTCCCCTCGTGGTCGGTCCGTACGGCGTCCCCAAACACGGTTATCTGCCGGAGCTGCAAAAGAGAAGGAAATAAACACGTAAATACTAGTTCCGATAATCTAAAGAGGCCTTGCGCTGTGCCAGTATGGCTAGTACAATTGAAAACCAACTCCCCAAGATTTTCGCCCTACAGTCCTTGAGGGTTTTACACAGGGGAGAGGAATGGACGGGGAGTCGTAATACAAGGCCAACAAAATACCTGTTCCTGTGAAAGAAACCGGAACAAATCTGCGACTGTTAATGGGTGAAATTGATAAACACAAAAAGATATGAACATCGTAAACATCAGTAACTTGTTTGTAACAAATTTTAAACAGTTTTCGCTAAATAATTTATGATTGCGCTATCGTGGGACGTTGACGCGTGAGCATTCAATATGTTTTTGAGACAAAAGATAACTTTGTTCGGAGGGCAGATTTTAGCCTTAAGCCTAATATGAAGGTTCATCGCTTGAGTCGTGGTGCTCGCGACAGATTTCAGCGGACGAATGTCTCCATGCTTTTTCTGACAAATGAAAAGCTGAACTCGCTCGAGACGTGGTGAGAATAGAACACGGTATTTTGCGCAACTTCTTTATCTTTTACCTACCGATGCTGCAGACCCAGCAATTTTCACCCGAGTGAAAAGATCACTGACAGATGTTAAAGATGAGAAGAAAAAATGCGCATGTTCGCCAGTAAAGAATAGACGACCACCAGTGCAAAGCTCAAGCATAATCAACGGCTACTTTAAAGACGAAGACCGCAGCGATGGCCTAGTGGTCTCAGCATCCGCCTCGCATGCGGGTTCGATCCCCAGTGCCACAGGGTACCCATCGGTAATACAATGGGCACAAGCTTTTCCCTGGTCTGACGCTCGGCTTCTTTAGGGTGAAATGCTTGGGTAATGGGTATTTGACACTACTTTGAGTAGAAGATAACACCTTGTGCCATGGCGCTCTTTTGCCGCAGATGCCCTTGTGTCATAAAAATCAATCATCATCATCACACTTTCAAGACGAATGATATCCAAGAGCAATCTGTAACCGCAAAAGGCTCCCCTAGCTCATAAAAGACTAATGGTGTCTTCGGCTGACGGCACTCGTGGAGTTTTCTAAGCACTCGTGCGGTGCCCCGCGTTCGGCTGGATGCCACTCGTGCAGTGCCATACATTCGGCTGGGACGAGCACGACACGCGTGCGCGCCACCGCGCCACCGTGGAGACCGACGGTGGAGCGCCGTGCAATCCCGTCGTGCAGTGCGCGCTAGCAGACGACACTGTTCACGCTCGTTGGTTGACGCAGCATCGACGGAGAGGAAAAACGGACGAAGCATTACAAGTGGACACATTTTAAAGAAATGTTGAATATTAGAGCAGCAGCAATGCGTTTATTCGCGCTGCAATCACGCAGCCACCTGCCGGCGAACCCTGTGCCTTCCCTTATGAGGAAATTAAAGGTTTGTCAATATTTTTAGTCTTGCAAGCTCTGCCTTAGCTCTTGCAGCGAACGACATATGCGGTTCATCCGGCATGCCTGCACTTTATAACATCGTACTTTCTGCCAACGTATGCGCAGGTTCAAGGATATCAATAAAGCGACAATGTGGGGTGCTTAGTGGATTGAAAATCACCTGCTAATATTTTCGGAAGCTACTCTAGCTGAAGCTCTAAAGGCGTATGCATCGAAACCGGCAAGCATAACGCCTTGGTGTGGTGTCTTACAAACCTGCGCCCCATAATTAATCGCAGTATCTCACGAGCATGCTCGTGGGTCCTGCATTTCCCGCCGATTCTATCAACGCCTGTTACAAGCGCGGTACTGCACTGTTCGGAAGAGGCTGTTGCTAATTATACTAACTGTTGACTGCGCTTGACTGCGCTCATTGGCGTCGGCCGCTCGTAGGAATAGCCTCTGAGATTATCGAGGGTCTCGGAGGCCTCGGTTACCAGACGGCAGGAAGAGCAACGGCACTCTGCGAGTGTTTCGCACGTTCAGCTGATGTGCAAGGAGACGTGCCACTCGTGTAGTATTTGACGTAACTTCCTGCGCACCGGCACGGAGGCAGTGCGTGTCAGCCGAAGACACCATAAGTGGTTCTACATTTCACACTGCCATAACTCTATAAGTTCATTCCTGCCAAACTTGTCCGCATGGCCTATATGCAACTCTTCCCAATACGTCCGTAGTGTTTTAACTGTTCCTCGTTTATTAGTGCGAAAGCATAATCTGGCTCACGAAATGAAAAGGTGTTTGGAGAGTCTGTCACCGAAAGTTGGCCGCAAACAGTGCCACCGGAAGTCGAGTCACGTGATAGTCGTGACGTAAGTGTGGGGAAGGGTATAAAATTGATGCCAATGCAGTATATCGTAATAATAGTTATAGACCCGATATAACGAATGCTGCAGGATGTCGTAACTAGACACAGATATAACGAAGTGCTGTAGAATGTCGTTACTCTAAAGCTATGGATATAACGCACTTGCCGGATATAACAAAGTGTTACGCGACATAGGATGACTTGCAAAAAAGTTGACGCGATCAAAAATCACATAGCAGGGAGAATTTGCAAAAAGTTCCCGTCTTCAAAAAGTCACGCGACATAAGATGACTCGCAAAAAAAAATTGATGTCAAAAAGTCACGTGACATAGGATAACTTTTACTTTCGCATTTCTCCAATGCAGCAGACTGCAGTGTTCTCAATTTTTTTTTTTTTGCCTCCCTTCATTTGACTCCGATTTCACCTATCTTCTATATCAAGTGTCATACTGTTCGAAAAGATAAACAAATATTAGCCAGTAATAAGCTTTAGCAGTGTCCATTAGAAAAAGCGTTGGCGACATCCTGGCTGATACCGCTGCTTTTTCAGAAGGCCCCGCCTCTTTTGAGGATATAATCCCGTTGGCGTGCTTCCAGGAAACCGCCACTTTAGAAACCGCCCACTGCCCAGAGCTAGGGTGTCGCCGCTGAGATTGATAATCTGGCCAGCAGAATAAATTTCATAACAGAGTCATGTTACAGGAAGCGGAAAGTCCACATTTCCTCATTCCCATCTTGCGACAGCGGAAGAGAGGATGGCACCGGACCCAAATGTTTTATTTTAGCCTTTTGGGGGCCTTCACTAACTCATGATCTCAGACATGGCAGTCTGTAAGGGCCCCTTTGCCTCTCTAAATACATATGCCGCGAGTTGCGACTGCGAAGTATTTATTTTTCTTCCTTTCAATCCGTGCCAGTATGGCTGACGACGCAAAAAAAAAAAAAGTTCTCCTGGGGAAAGGATAAGACTGCTTCTTTAGCATATGCACATCAAGAGTTTGCGTGAGGTCTCACTGGCACACCCATTATTCACAAATGCGATGTCAACGAGCTTTCTCTATGATATAGTAGCGCAGCTGCGACTATACATCCATGCGAGTATCGATCACCTTTCTCCCTCGTGGACCAATCACTGTCTTCGGACGCTGTTACGTCTGGCTAAACATGTTTGCGTTATGAGAAGATGTCAGCGAATTCGGGTCGCAGAAACTTTCGCTGACAAACGGCGCACATTTGTTTGCGCACAGACGCGCAACGTCCTCGCAAAGGGCGGCTGTCAAGTTTGGTAGAGACGCGACAGGGAGACAGCAGGCGCAGCCAGCTGCCGAGCCGATGTTGTCCAACTAGAACTCCTTTATTCTCGCTGTTGTGAGGGTAAAAGACCCACCCGCTTTTGTTTATATATGGCGAGTTTGCGTATGCATATGTATACGTATACGTATATATACATGTATATGTATATGTATATGTATATGTATATGTGTCGTGTCCGGTCGCTGTGTTGAATGCAGCGAAAGACGCACACGGTACTTTAAGACTTCGTTTATTTAAAGCCGATGAGGGTGCGACCAGCGTCGACCGAGGCAGGAGCCGAACTGGCCGCCCGAAGAAAGGAGGGAGGGGAGAAGCGTCCACGGGAGGGAGTGGCTTCCCAGAACAGGAGGAGGGTGCGGGGGCGCACCGTGGGGGGGCCTCTGGCGACAGCGTGCGACGAAGGGCAAGCGGTCGTTAGGAGGGGATGCGAGTGGTCGTTAGGAGGAGGATTGAGTGGTCGTTAGGAGGAGGATGCGAACTGTCGTTAGGAGGGGAATGCGAGTGGTCGTTAGGAGGGGGCGCACACACACAAAAGCAATAAGGGGGGGACACAACACTTCCTTCCCCCTTAGAAAGTTGCCTGGTATCGTGCAGGGGGTCGGCGCTCACGCGTGGAGGCGCGCTGGCTTTGTGCGCTCGGGGGAGAAACACTTGTAGGCTGGCTGTTGTTCGCTGTGTCTCCTAGGTCTGTCCTGGGCGAAGTCTCTTCTTCCGGGAAGGGTGCCAGGCTATGTGGGAAGATGGTGCACGTGTTCTCTCCGCTGGCGGACAGCTCTCAGACGGCGTCGTAAATCTACGCAGCTGGTTGAGATGTCGGCGTGCTACTGTGCCATGTATGTTGACGAGCCAAGAGCGCAGGCCTATGCGTCTGACAATTGTAGCTTCCTCCCAGCGTGGCTTTTTCAGAAACTGTCGGGCGAGGACGCGCTGCCCCTCATTAAGCGTGCCGCAGCGCGGAATTGCTTTTTCTTCCCGGAACGTCTCTGCCTTTGGCTCGGGGAGGATGGCTGTGAGCTGGGTTCGCATTTCACGCTCGAACATCATTTTCGAGGGGGTCTCGCCTGTTGTGCTCTGAACCGTTGTGTGCTGCTTGAAGAGAAAGCGCGCAAGGCGGCGCTGCAGCGAGCCTGTCTGATCTCTTTCAAGGGCGCGTTTTAGCTCGGCTACGTAGCGCTCGGCTTGTCCGTTTGTCGCTGGGTGGTAGGGGGCCGATGTAACTGATGAGATCCCGTTGTCGCGATAAAACTTGAGGATCTCCGCAGACACAAACGGTGTTCCGTTGTCCGACACTACCTTGCGCGGCAGGCCGAACGTTGCAAATAGTGATCGGAGGTTGTCAATGACTGCTGCCGAAGTCGTCTGTCCCATTTGCCTTATCTCAAGCCACTTTGTGTAGGCATCTACGACCACAAGGAAAGTGCAGCCCTCAATTGGTCCTGCAAAATCAATGTGCAGTGTGTGCCATGGTGTGTCTGGCTTTTCCCATTCTGGGACAGGAGCTTTCGGCGGGGCGCTCCGGCTGCTCTGGCAAGGCTTGCATTCTCGCACCACTGTTTCGATGTCGTTGTCAATGCCAGGCCACCACATGTAGCTTCTGGCACACTTTTTCATTGCAACGATGCCCCGATGTCCGGCGTGGATGAGAGACATAGCTTGTGCGCGTAGTTCTCTTGGCATCACAACTCGGGACCCAAATATGATGCAGCCGCGATGGGTGCTCAACTCTGTAGCTCGCCTGCGGTAAGCGTCGAAGTTGTCCCCTTTGAGTTTATGCACGTTGCCTTGTTGAACAGCTGTGTAAACTAGCCGGAGAGCTGCGCACTTCTGCGTAGATGCTGCAACTGTGCCTGCTGTAAGCGGAGGTTCTGGCAGTGCTTCGAACATCAGAACGTCTCCTGGTGGAAATGGTTCGTCAACAGTTGCGTCTAGTGGCAGACGGCTTAGCGCATCGGCGTTTTGGTGTTTACTCCCATTGCGGTAGACCAGAGCGTAGTCGTACGCTGAGAGTTTGATGGAATGCTGCGTCGGCTCGATGACACCTTGCTGCTCCAGTTTGTCCAACTCTTTTTCAACTGAATCTCGGAGAGCAAACGGCACCGGCCTGGCCTTCAGAAATTTGGGTTGCGCGTTGTCCAACAACTCCAGTGTGACCGGGGGCCCTTCGTTTCCTGGAATCTCTTCCGAGAATACTCTTTCGTATTTCTCTTGCAGTTGCTCAACCATGTTCTGGCTCGGCGTCTGGTGTATGCCGCATATCATCACGCCTAGTGGAGAAAACCAGTTTCTCCCTAGAAGGCTTGATCCTGTGCCATTCACAACAAGCAGAGGTAGCGTATGGGTCTGGCCGTTGTAGTTAACCTGCACGTTGGCAGAGCCCAATAGTGGCAGATTCTGTCCTGACCACGTTCGCAGGTGCGTGTCGTCTTGTTGCAGGGCGGGTGCGTCAGATGGCCATGAAGTTCGGAACGTGTCCTCACTGATCAGAGTACAGGCTGCGCCGGAGTCCACCTCGAACTTAATCAGCTGGTGATGTACGCTTACTTCTGTAAAAATCTTCGGTCGCGTGCCGAGATTCATGGTGTTCAGGTCGTACAACACAGATGGTGTTGCTGATGTTGTTCCATGGAGATCAGATAGCGGCGTATTCTCTGAGGCGTTGACGCTGTGATTAGGCTGGGAAGGTGACTTTATCTTGGCAAGTCTCCGTTTCGTAATGCATGCTCTTTCGATATGCCCTCGCTTGTGGCAAAAATTACACGTGGCTGACTGGAATCGACATCCCTGGGGGCTGTGTTGGTCGTCACACCGCCAGCAGCGTTGTGCCTTTTTGACCGATTTAACAACAACAGAAGGCTTGCGCACCTGGTTGCTTGTCTGGTGTACCGGCTCGGTGTTCCGGCGAATCCCTCTCTGCTGGTGACCGGCGCTCTCCGCTCGAACGGCGATGTCGTAAGCTTTGCTGAATGTGAGGTCCTTCTCAGCGAACAGGCGCTGCTGCAGTGACTCGTCACTCAGTCCGCACACAAATCTGTCGCGTAACATCACGTCCAAGGGAAGCATGGTGGTGTTAGCAGAAGAAGCTGCGTCTCCCTCCTGCCCGGTAGCTGTTGTCGACAGCGTTCCAAAATTGCAGTCGGCAGCGAGCTTCTTGAGCGCGGCTACGTAGGCGCTCACAGTTTCTCCTCCCAGTTGATCTCGTCGTTGGAAGCGAGCCCGGCTGTAGACCTCGGATGGCCTTGGGTCGTAGTGCTTTTGCAGCGCTTTTACGATGTCGTCGTAAGACACTGCCGCTGGTGTGCTTGGCTGAATAAGGGCGCAGACAGTATCGTAGGTCTGCTCCCCGCACAGCGTCAGCAGGTTGGCCCTCTTCAAGGCTGGGTCTGTGATGTTGTTAGCTTCAAAGTAGAACTGAAGGCGTCCAACCCACGATGACCACGATGAGCCGTTGAACTCTGGTATCTGATTGGGAAACCCTCGCGTAGCCATGGCTTGTCAATAGCGTTGCGTAGCGCGGGTCGAATCCACTTTCTCGTCGCCACTGTCGTGTCCGGTCGCTGTGTTGAATGCAGCGAAAGACGCACACGGTACTTTAAGACTTCGTTTATTTAAAGCCGATGAGGGTGCGACCAGCGTCGACCGAGGCAGGAGCCGAACTGGCCGCCCGAAGAAAGGAGGGAGGGGAGAAGCGTCCACGGGAGGGAGTGGCTTCCCAGAACAGGAGGAGGGTGCGGGGGCGCACCGTGGGGGGGCCTCTGGCGACAGCGTGCGACGAAGGGCAAGCGGTCGTTAGGAGGGGATGCGAGTGGTCGTTAGGAGGAGGATTGAGTGGTCGTTAGGAGGAGGATGCGAACTGTCGTTAGGAGGGGAATGCGAGTGGTCGTTAGGAGGGGGCGCACACACACAAAAGCAATAAGGGGGGGGACACAACAATATGTATATGTATATGTGTATGTGTATGTATATGTGAATGCATTTGTATACGTATATAGAGTATATAGCGAGTTTGCAAAGAAAATTGGACCTAAGCAATGGCCGTTTCGGCGCCACAGTGTGTAAGAAGAAATAACTACACCCTAAGGACGAATACATCGATATGGGAGTAAAAAGGCTGCAAGCTGTCCTCCGGCGCACACTCTTTTATAAAAGGAAGTATGCCAGAGGACAGCTTACTCTCTTTTTGCTGCTTTCTGTTTAGAGTGTAATTGGTTGCTTCTAGGTAAAACGTTCTAAAAGAAATGGGAGGGGCACTTGAGTTCCACCTCAAGACTATGACGCGATAGTGTAGTGGGTTGATTCCCATATATGCAGAAGGTCATTCTCTACTTTACATTCATATATCCCTGGGCGCCCTCATACCCCTCCTGGCGCAGTGGTGCAGCGGTTAAGCGATCCGCCACTGCCCTGCGATGGCAGGTGTCCTTAGCGGTAGGCCTTGTGCAACCCAGGTTGCTCTTCCCGAGCGACCAATCATTAATTGAACTGCCACCTGCCACAGTGGTCAGTTTGCTCACTATCAGCTGGGCAGGTTGTGATGACGTAGCAAGGTCACGTGACCCAGGTGGCCCGCCTGCCTCCATAGTTGTTCTTTGGGGACCACCTGCCAGAGCCACGCGCGCGATTTTTCGCTCACAACGCCGACGTTTTAAAGCTGTCGCGTTCAAAATTCAACACAGAATGATTTCGAGGATGAACCTGCCGCAATGCGTCATAGGTAATTTAGTTCGGCTGCTGAGCGGGAGCTATCTGGATCAATCCCGGACACCATTTCGATGGACTTGAGATTGAGAAACGGTCATGTCCTGAGACTTCGGCGCACTTTAAAGAACCAGAGCTCGTTTAAACTAAACTAAATTCCTTCACAGAGTAGCTCACTGCCCACAATATTCCTTCTGATCTAAACTCTCCTATAAGTTATAATCAGGTGCCACATCGGGCGAAAAAGGAAGAGTCGAAAACAACGGACAGAGTGCTACAAGGGTATTTCGAAGAAAGAACACATTTCCACACGGCGCTGTTCAGCACATGCAGCACGAAGTTCCCGCTTTTTATTGGCCGCTTTTCACACTTCAAGCGATTATGCTCGTTCTTGGAACACGCATGTCCGTCTCCACGTTACCGGTTGTGTGCGAGCCACCAGCAACGTCCGGCTTTTCCAGCAATTTATTTATGCCCTTTGAGCCAAAATCATTTTAAGAACTGTCTTTTTAATCAATCGTGAACCACCCACTAGCCCAGCTTTCTACCCTGACTGTAATGGCGACCGCTGTTTCAGCTCCCGCATTGGACGAAACCGTACTTTTACAATGCTAGGTTTCGCACCAGCGCAGGTTCCTTCGAGCGCAAGCGACCATCCTTTCTACACTTCCATGTAAGGCGCAAAACAGAAACTATCGTTGCTTTGTGAGGGTATCAGCTTGATCAAAGGGTATCCGCTTGGAATTTGATCTCCCTCGTCGGCATCATGTGGCGTATTTCCGCGTTGCTCATTTTGGAACAAAAGTGCGATCTTCCGTATGGAGCAAGTTCTGAAAGAAAGCTGCATCGAAGCACCCCGGTAGGGACGACATCCTCTTTGGAAACTCCTAGATAGAGGCCCGATTCTTAGGCGGCACCACACGCTGGTATGGATGCGGCATTTCGTTTATTGATGAAAAAAACAAACAGGAGAACAAACAAATAGCCCTAACCAAACAGGGATCCCCTTATAACTGTGCGGGCGTCTTGTCTTGGCTTAGAGAATCGAAGCAGTATTCCGGGTACCGAATTCTTCAAAGGGTCTTCCCTCGAAGCTAATAGCATTGTCAGGATGAAAGGATGCTCCTTCCAAGCAACAACGCTACTATTGGAAGGCATATTCAAGGACTAAGGACTAAGGACTATGACAAACAAAGGTGGCGGAAGGAAGGAGGCTTCGTACCAGAGATCAATTTTCATTTGCCCGGCAAGTGAGGCCTCGCTGTTTCGAAAATGCCATGCTTCGCGTTTGTGTCACTGCACGTGCTTGACAGCGCTTTTAAGTAAAGCAAGCATGTGGAGTGGAAAGAGTGAAGAACACATTTTTTCCAGTGAGGACCCGCACGCCACGCTAAGCCTACTCCGCGTCCCGCGCGAGCACGTTGTGTATGGTGCTTGCATCTCCTTTTCCCGGACCGTACAGTCTAAACAGAAAGAGTAAAAAAATGGAGTAAGTTGCCCTCTAGTGCACTCTCTTTTATAAAAGGGAGTGCTCTAAAAACAGCTTTACACCCGTTTTACTCCCATATAGGCGTATTCGTGTTTCGAGTGCAGGCGGCGCGCGCCCGTCATGCACTGACGCTCGATGGAAAATGAATTGTTTGCATTCTGGAGCACATGTGAAAACAAATTTTTAAAAAGTATTTCTTATAAGCTCAAAAATCGAAGAATATAACATTCAAATCACCTACCATCTTGGTTTAACTTTGTGGGATGTCAGTTATCTCGTAGGCGCAGGGTTTGACGGAACGCAGGTCCTGAGAAAAAAAAAAAAACACATTCTCCTCTTTTGCTGCTTCCTTTATCCCTTCCCTTACGGCGCTGTTCGGGTGTCCAGCGAAATATGTAAGACAGTTACTGCGTCGTTTGCTTTCCTGAAAACCAAATTTGCAACTTTGAACACTCTGTGCCCAAGTCCCATACAAGGGAGAGAGAATGGTGTAGCTAAACCGCAGAGCAGAGGGTTGGAGAAGGTTTGAGATCAAGAGTGCATTTAATTCTCGTGGTCAAACAGATATCATATACCTTGACTTTGCGAAGTCATTCGATAAATTGTCGCACCAAAAGTTGTTACGTAAGGTTATTGCTGTGTTCAAAAATCAACCCCTCACAAAATGGTTTCTCTCGTATATATCGTCTCGAGCGCAATATGTAACGGTTGGAGGTTGTCAGTCTAAATTTATTCCCGTCTCTTCTGGGGTGCCGCAAGGTAGTGTCTTAGGACTACTCCTGTTTTTTTTATTAATTACCTACAAAATAGCATTCATGTTCCATTAATACTTTTTGGCGATGACTGCGCGTTGTACATTGAAATAAATACAAGGGATGATCAGATTAAATTAAATGGTGCCACGACTGGCAGATGGAGTTAAATTTATAAAAGTCTGTCTCCATGTGTGTAAAAGAAAGAAAAAGTTTCTTAAATTTAATTGCCAAAATAACGGGTGCGTAATTGAACGAAAATAAATACCTAGGCATAACATTTACACCAGACTTACGATGGAATACCCACATTGAAAACGTTGTCTCCAAAGCTTCTAAATCACTATGGTACCTGACACGCACTGTGCACAGTGCTACTCCAGACGTAAAATGCCTCGCATACAAAACACTCGTTAGACCGATAATTGAATACGCCGAAATAGTGCGGGATCCTCACACCGCAACCAATTTCCTCAAACTTGATAGGATACACCGACTTGCTGCAAGGTTTATCTATAAGAAATTCCGCCACAATGATTCTTCAACAGAGCTCTGTAAAAAAGCTCTTCTGGCGATGCTAGAAGCAAGAACCAATTATGAAAGACTGAAAATCTTTTACCTCATTATTAACAACTGTCTCAAAATAAACAAGTCAGATTACTTTCAAATCAATACCAATGAAACATCAGGGCATCGTCCTAGTAAGTTCATCCCATTACCAACCATACGTAATTATTGTTTTAAGTTTAGTAATTCTCCGCGAAGCTGCAATAACTGTCCAGAATCTGGTTTTTTATCTACATCACTAACTGAATACTTGGAACAGCTAGATAAGTTTGTGTATGGCCCTAACCCTGAGAGGCAGGGCTATTTTTGAAGCGAGCTGCTGTCCTGGTTTTTGAAGTGATGCATGTTATTTGTGTTATGTGTGTGTCTCGAGGTGGTTTTCTATTATTGTATACCAGTGTCTCTCAACTCATGTCTGTTTTTACTACCAATTTTACTGTTCTTTGACTGTTTCTTTCCGACTTCTGTTAAATCTCCTTTTGGGGCTGACAGTATTAGTAAATGAAATGAAATGGAGGGCAATGACAACATGAGGATATGGTAGCAGAGAGATTGAAGGTGTTCATACTCAAAGAGAAGGGGGCCGTCACCTTTTGACAACTGCGTGATCGTCAGAAACCGGAGAACAAAATATATGAATAGAGAGAGCATAACGTTCACGGGAACACCGATTGGCAACGTGAAAACATTAGAAGCTGTTGATGCCTTTACCGAAAGTCAGGTCACTTTCGGTCTTCGGACGTCATTCCCCTCAAGCCAATAAAAATTACCAGCTTTGGTGACGTCACCTCCATTTTTTTTCCCCGATGAGGGCTTTAATGCTATCACATTAAAAGGAAGATAAGAGCCTGACGCAGAACCAATAGAAATGGCACAAAGTTTACCCAGGCACTCACAATTCAAGCTTTAAAATTTCTGAGAAATGTTTCGAAAACGCGATTAGGGAACGCATATTGTGCTATTTTATATAGATTACGGAACGGAGTTTTTATTCCTTTTTCATTGCAGTATTCTCGATCGAAGAATACATAACTACGGATACGCTTAAACAACGCCGAGTTTTCATTTTTCCGTCGTGAAACAAAGTCAGCGCAGAAAGAGTGCCGTTAGAGAGAAATATCGATCACTTCTTCGTATCGATCCTGAAATATGCATTTCACTACCGGAAACGAGCACGGCAACAACCTTTGCTTGGCATAAATTTTCTCTCCAGGTTCCTCTTCTCCTTAACTGCGACAGCCATCAGTAAAGTGCGCATGCAGAGACGTTCGATAACCCTGCTAACAAAATTTCTGCGCCTAACAACGCAAGGTTTTTCCTTCGAGTCAATACCTCGACACAGACTTCCCCTTCCTTCGTATTAGAAACTTTATAGTGCGGAATTGGAGCGTGCAGCATCCGTGAAGTTCTGTGTCTACAGCATAGATGTACAACAATCTCGGGTAAAATTTTTAAAAATAAAAAATTGTTTGATACCTTTATAGAAATATTGTAGGAGATGGTCCATTCTCCTGATATGTACGAGGGGGTACCCAAAAGAAACCGGACTTATTTTTGTTTGAACTTATTTGTTCACATTTTAAGCACAGACCTTCAATCTCCTTCAAAGTATTCCCCACTTGCAATGATACGCTGGTCGAATCTTTCATTTCATTTTTCAAAACATTGTTTAAATTCATCTTTTGTAATGCTTGACAGTGCCTCCGTCGTTTTTTTCTTCACCTCAGCAACATCAGCGAAACGCTTTCCATTCACTTATTTTTTCATTCTAGGTAACAGAGAAAGTAGCACGGGGCAAGGTCGGCAGAGTATGACGGTTGAGGAATAGGGGTCATGCCATTTTTGGTCCAAAACTGTCGTAGAGACAGGGCTGTGTGAGCAGGGGCATTGTCATGATGGAAAAACCAGACACCCGACCACCACAAATCTGGCCGCTTCCACCGCACACTGTTGCCCAATCTTTTCAAAACATCCAAGTAGAAAGCCTGGCAAACTGTCTGACCCTGCGGAAAGAATTCTCAATGGACGACTCCTCTCACGTTGAAAAACAAATCAGCATTGTTTTGAGGTTTGATTTCACCTGACGAGCTTTCTTAAGGCGAGATGAATTTGAAGTTTTCCACTGGCATGATTGTTGCTTTGATTCAGGATTCGATTCAGGAACACTTGAGTTGTCCCCATAGCATCATCATTGTACGTCTTTCTTAATATTTCAAGAGTTTCCATTCAACTTTTTCCGAGCAAAAATAAGAATTTCACCGGCGCACGCTGTTCACGAAAATCAGCCATTGCAAAAACGACGTTCACACAAAACAGTCGTCACTCTAAAACTCTGCCTAAATTAGTCGGACCTCCTTGAACGACGGCACTCGGCTTACTGACTCTGGAATGTTCGTTCTATGCGCTCCTAGTGGCAAAACGCGGTTCCACAGAAGCTTTGCCGACCAAAAAATTTAGTCCGGTTTCTTTTGGGTACCCCCTCGTAGCAAATTCTTTCTTGTAAAGTGTTTCTATCGATCGCATCGAACAGCTAAGACTGCCATAGAAAACCAATGGGGAAAGCTTCTGAAGATAGCAAAAACGTTAATAAAAAAAAAAACGCCTGCCGTCGGGTGATGTGCGGATATATTGATTGGTATAGCGCAATCTTACGTTACATGAAAAATTTCGTTCATAAACAGTTCCAGCTTAAAAATACTTTTGCCTAGAATTGTTGGATAGATGTTTAGGGGAATCCCCCAAGGTGAACTAGATTTGTAATAAGGGAGTAATTACTCATTGACATCCACCTGCGCGCAGTCATACGGCTACAGAGAAAAGCTATGCAGCTTTCTCAGAAACTTCGTAGTTAAAGAAAAATTCGTCCTTGCCAAGGGGTTCGAACCCGGGACCACCGCTTCACCTGAGCAGTCGCTCTACCAACTGAGCTAACCGGGGCGGCAAGCTCATGGTAGGGCGAGAGCAAATTGGTAAATAACTCGAAGTGGGAACTGTGTTCGTCAAATGTTTAGGGGAATCCCTCAAGGTGGAGTAGATTTGTAATAAGGGAGTAATTACTCATTGACGTCCACCCGAGTGCAGCCATATGGCTACAAAGGAAAGCTTCCTTTGTAGCCGTATGGCTGGGCTCGGGTGGATGTCAATGAGTAATTACTCCCTTATAAGAATTGTTGGATATGTTCCTCTGTTATTTCGTAAGCGCATTTCCATCTTTGCTAACTAAAGCGCACCCCGCCTCAGCTATCGCCTGTTTCTCTACTACAGCGTAGATGAATGGCCTGCTTCGTTAAGAACATATCAGTGAGTCACTGCACACATACTTGCAGAAATCTTAAGCAAACTTCCCCGGAGGCTCAAAGTCCACTAGTGAGTGACCACTTTGACCTGAGCATAGTCCGCTGTAGATGCGCTGACATGACGCCATCGGCAGCTTCTATAAGAGCCCGTCCTTCTAGTCTTACGCCCCTGCAATCAATCTTAGCTCAAGACGGAAATAACAAACACTGCAACGACGGGACATCGGCAGCGATTGGGAAGCGTCCGCTCTTGCAAATGTCCAGTTCCCTACATGCCAAGGGGCTACTCGTTCGTTCAGTTCGTTCAGTGGGCGAAGCTGCCAGAGGATCTGCAGTACGAAGGAGGGCAGGAGAGAAGGAAAAGAGGAAAGAAAAGGATTCCCGTGTTCGGCCCATTTCCAGCCAAAGAAAACCAGTGAAACAGACGCATAAAAAGCAAGCTCTTGGACGGAATAACGAGAACAGCGCCCGCTGAACCGGATACTGGCAGTTGATATAGATGCGAACAGGGTATGGAGGGCAGGGGCGGAGCGGACGGAGTCCTCACTTCCGACTGCTACAGAAACTGTCGATGGGAAGAATGGAGTTGGCCCGGCCAAATATAGACAGCACGCCAGAACAAACGAAGCGTTCACTGAGCGAGCTCGCCTCATGGACCCAAGAAAAAGTGACAGGCTGTCAGGCATGGCGTTTTAGTTTGCTATCGCAATGGGGTATCTTCTCCTCTTTCTTCCTTCTTTCTCCTCTCTCTCTTTTTTCTTTTGTCTTTCTTGTCATGCAGTTTCACGTAACGCAGAGGTCCGTAGAGGGAGTGAACTTGGTCGCCGTGTTCGCAGAGAGAAACGAAGCCTATTTTACGATTCCGGGCAACGATTGGTTATAAGACTATAGGAGAGGTAGGGAAAGCCCGTTTTACGACTTCAGGCGAATGGAATACAAGAAAAATGAATCGCTGAGAAACAAATGCTGCAACAGTTGTGATCTTAGCCCCCTTCATACAGAGTGCAACCAGCCTGATGGCCAGAAGCTTTTCAACTTTTGATGTTATTCACGAGTTCTCGAACAGCTCAAAACTGTCAGGCCTGCCATACTAAAAGACTTTCGAACCGCTCACCATTGTCAGGCTGAGCTGGCATAAACTTAAAACATGTACCACTTTTGGGTTATTTATTTTTCTGTGCGCGTGTCTGAACTGCAAAACTACGGCGTGAAAATCTTATAGTTGTGTTCAGGCGCCAACTGTGTCGACTGCTTAGTATCAGGAAGGCGAGGTCATTTGCTGATTACTGCACCGGCTACCTAAATTTGATTTAGAGATGACAGCTCGGGCTTTGCACACTTAAAACGCACGTATATATCTGATTAGGTTAAGCGAAGAGTTTTGAAAAAAGCAAGCCCATTGTCGCGCAGAAGAAAAGAAGCAATGCGTAATGAAATCATAGCATTAGACGACTCAGCGGAGCAAGTGAGGTAATGACATCGCATATCGGGTCGATAGATGTGATTCGGATCAGGATTACATTACTTTTAACCTCATTATTAACCCCGATGTGTCGCAATTCGAGCCTTCCAAAGCTGCAGTCGATGGAAATGCCCACTCGTGAATGGAGACGCCGATCACAAACGCGCCGTTTTAATGTGCTGCCTCACAATGACTTCGGATTCGACGATAAATAAGGATGGCCGGGAAAAACAAAGCGACGTTAGAAGCTCCGTCTAATATACCCAGCAAATACTTCCGCCGGAAAAAAGACTAAAAAATATTAAATGCGTCACCGGGCTAAATCTAGGCGCTTTCTTGAAGCCGGGCGGATGCCTCGTAAACTGTTTCATTCACTTCGTGTCCTGCGTCATCCGCTTCTCTTCCTTCCGCAAGGGCGTCATTTCCGGTACGCACTGAAGCGCTGACAGTGAGGGAAAAAAAACGCACTTGTTTACACTCCGATCGGTGACCCATTTCTCTGGGTCGTTCTCCCCAATGGGTGTCATTGTCTCAGCGGTCAAAGTTACCCTGATGGGGGTCAGGCACGACGTTGTGCATAATGGAAGAGCGCCGTTAAATTAAATGATCCCTTATCATGCGCTGTGAACGATGTTCTGCAGAAGTGAGAAAAAATCAGATGGCTTAAGTCGGCTCAAAACTTTCCACCGAGAAAAAAGGTCCGCCCGCCGAGGCTGTTCAGTGAATATAGCCGTCGACTGTTCTGCCTAAGCTTGTCGGTACGATTTCGGCCGCGTCGACCGCATTAGATTCATCTGTGTACTGATATTTTGGTGTAGATTAAAAACTTTTGGTTTTCGCAGCTCACTCGGAGCTTTCCACTACTTTGCGGCACATAGCTTGTCAGTCATTCAGCCCCGTCCTCTAGTTTAGTCGGTCAGTCCACGCAACCGACCAGCCAGCCAGCCATTCAGTCCAGTCAGCACCGTCCGTCATTCCAGTCAGTTATTCAGTCCGGTCACATAGACCAACCAGTCATTTGGCACGGTCATTCAGCCCAGTAAGCTATTGAGTTATGCTAGACTGTCCAACAAATCAATTAGTCCAGACAGTCATTTAGTTCACTCAGTCAGCCACTCAATAAAGTCACTGAGTCCATCAGTTTAATCAGTCATTCTTTCCGGTCAGACAGACATTTAGTCAAGTCAGTCAGTCCAGACAGTCCCTTAATCCAATCAGTCAGTGAGTCAGCAAGTCTGTTGTTACTCACTCACGCACGCACGCACGCACTCATTCAGTCAGTCAGTCCAGTGAGTCAGTCATTCAGTCGATCCAGTCGTTAGTCCTGTCAGTCATCATTCACTACGGTCAGTCATTCACTTAGGTGAGTCATTCACTCCGGTCAGTACTGTCAATCATCAGCCATCAGTCAACCGAATCAGACTAGTCAGCTTAGTCAGCCTAGTCAGCCTAGTCAGTCAGTCAGTCAGTCAGTCAGTCAGTCAGTCAGTCAGTCAGTCAGTCAGTCAGCCTAGTCAGTCAGTCAGCCTTGTCAGTCAGTCAGTCAGTCAGTCAGTCAGTCAGTCAGTCAGTCAGTCAGTCAGTCAGTCAGTCAGTCAGTCAGTCAGTCAGTCAGTCAGTCAGTCAGTCAGCCAGTCAGTCATTTAGCCAGTCAGTCATTTAGCCAGCCCAGCCAGTTATTCAGTCAGTCATTTAGCCAGTCCAGCCAGTTATTCAGTCCGGTCTGTAAGCCACAAGTCGTCCAGTCAGTCATTCCAGAGAGCCGGTGAAGCGGTCGGTTTGTCGGTCGGTCGCCCGACTAGCTAACAGCTGATATGTTACATGCAGTAATGCTTCCACTTAGTAGTGATGGTTCTGATGTCATATAGACAGTTCAAGCAGTAAGAGCAAAGGGGATATCTTTATAAGATGAAAACATAAAGAACTTGGTGAGCCGGTACAGCTGACAAGGAATATATGTATATAGCTCCCCTCATATCGAATGTCTTGCTGTGTGACCCAGCAGTATTTATGCCAGCTGAATGTGCATGGCGCACATCCGCCAAATGCACACAATTTCTCAGCGAGGTCTACATAATTTTACTTTTAAATACACGAGCTTTCCACTGCTTGGTAGCCTCGGCAAGGAGATGTATTAGTGGTATCCAGGGAGACAAACGATAACGCAATACAGAACACGCGCCTTCCATGTTCTTCTGCGCGACTTCTTGCGTTTTACAGTTTCTTTTCCCAATAACTTGGGGTTTATTCCGAACAATTCTTTTTCTTTTTCTGCAGTGACGAGACGTCTTAAGAAACGTTTGCTTTCATCCTTGAGCCTGGTGATTTTTACTTGCAAAATTTGCACAATGAATGGCTGGGTGTCGTCATGAGGAATTTTTTTTCTCTCCTCTTCGCTGTAGTTGTCGCATATGCAAATGTTTTTGTTTCGTTACATAAGCGCAATGCAAGAACAACAACTAAATATATTAAGAGCCCTTCAGTCATGATGAATTCTGCCTATTACACATGTTTTCGTCTATTTTGTTTAATTAAGTCGTAGCCAGATGCAGCTCAGCCGTTTAGACTTGGCTATTTCGACTGCTTCGGCGTCGGTGATGGCGGCAGCAAACTATGGAAATTTTCCCAAGGACAGAAGCTTCTACAACGGTTTCCAAAGACAGGAAAAAAATGTGTCGTATTTCAAGGTGTATAACTTGCGATATATATTTCTCAAATTTCCTCTCGCGAGACTTGCAAAACGATGCGAATTATATACACGTTGTTTCTCAAGTACAGTGCACTCTCGAAAATCCGACGATTGAAAGATAGTGGCAACTTAGGCTCAGGCCCCGTCTAAATCGCCTGTAACCGAATGGGTCAGAGCCTCATATGTTGCAGCATATCATGATGCGAGCAGACATATGCGCCGGCAATACTTATATGCGTGACTGTATAGACATGCAAATTTAGTGGAGTAGCGGCTTGGGCTAGTTTCTAGAAAATTAAAAGGGGTTGATAGCACTTGCCCTATCTCGTGTTCTCTGTCTTGAAACTTCCGCGCTATGCACCTTTTATTACTGAGAATTTAGTTCAGTTTCATCACGCCAAACGCACTAGAAAGCGGGACATATCCAAAGTCGATACATGCCTTCGTTTGTCGAAGCAAAAATAGTAGTGTAAGCATGGCTAGCAAAGGCTCGTACAAAGGTAATACTTGCAAATCGAAAATTACTGCGAGAGTTCTTTCTTTCCTCTGTTTTGCAGTTTTTTGTTTTAATCATCAAGGTATCGCGACTAAATTTTGTTTGCTATTCGAATCAGAGCCGTCACTTTACGCACCTTTTGTACCTCCTCCGTGCAAACATGCGTTGAACAGAGCAGAAAGTAAATCCGTAAAGTCGAAGCCGGCATCGACGGAATTATAAAGCAAGTGATAGACGTCCGCAAACGCCTTGTACGACTGCGCAAACAACAGCTCCCAAGTGTTTTCGCACGTGAGACAGCAAGCACAACAAGCACACAGAAAGCGCAGTGGCCTACGTCATCCTTTCCCCTAGACCGTGAGATGCCCAACACTCTATTGTCGCGTTCTGACGCCCCAAGTCTGCGGTGTCGACAAAGACTAATGCAGGGAGGGGAGACGTCGAAGCGATATTCAAGCATCGACCAACGAGACGCCTCTCTTTGTATTGTATAGATCTCCAAGCTACAATGAGAGAGTTCCCCTTTCAGGTGCTGCTTTCGGCCTTGCTTTTCTGTTCAACAAACTAGCAGGTTCCCATTCGACTTTACTTTGTCCGGTCCTATGCCGGTTCGATGAAGATGCTATAAATAGCTACTCGAACGAGATATCGCTTTCACCGTATTATTCTTGTTATAGGCCAATGAATTATTGACCTCCTAAGTTTATAATTTATGGGCTTCAGAATGGTAGTCTGGCGAACAAGGAAAAGATAAAGAGGGAATTATTTTTTTTTCTAAAGGAAAGAATAAGAGAGTAATTTGGTACTACTCTAAATAACCCCGAGCCGTTACGATTGAAAGCGGGAACCGATAATGTGCCGTCTCTTTCACTCAGCTATACTCACCCAAACATTCCCGATCCGTAGGACGGAATCATCCCAGTCGACAGCCCCGATATCGGCCTCTAACGACTCACGCTCTGTCCTTCCTTAATCGATCACTGGACAGAAAGGTCCAGGGCTCTCCGGTTCGACTGGTCATCATTCTGAATTAGAGCTCGGCCGACAAACACTGCCTGCGTGTCGCCAAAACACGCCGGATGAAAGGACAGCGGTTTCGGAAAGGGCGGCGGTTTTCGGTTTCCTTCAAAGGAAGCCGAAATAGCCAGGGCTGATCCCACGTTTACAGCTCCGGTTTTTCCCTCAAAAGATACTTTATAAAGTGTAATGAACTTATACGCTGGAGCGCCTCAGGAATATGGGAAATGATAAGAGTTCGGCTAGTAATAGGCACGTAAATCAACTATAAGAAAGTGTTTCATGAAAAAACCAGACGCGAACGTCTCCCGGCTTTGGAGTCAAGTTCCATTGGAGCCCGTTCGAGTAGAAGTCGTAAGGTTATTCACGCGCGCAACAAAGTTATCGAACAAATTCTCATACTTTTGGCTCCTCCTCGGAGCGAAGAAAGAGGCACTGGTAGCGATATTGCGACAGAAAACGGCAGCTAATGATAGCGACTCACTTCACTAGAGGGCTCTAGCAACTCTAAGCCTACCTGGGTGATACGATCAGAGATGGTGCATAAATGGCGCGTTGTTGCGAGCGCCCTCTGTCCGAAGCGCCCGGATGAGGTCTTCACTGGGTGGCAGGTGAGTGCGAAATTTTTCTTATGACATATTACGCCATACATCCTAAAAGTTATCCTCGTACAGCTGCCCATTATAAAATGGATCGGTTTTCTTGAGCAAGACATTTGAAATGATTTTTTCTCTTGGTTGCAGGGTAAGCAGTATCACAAGGATATAGACTGTTTTTGCCGCAAAAATCTGCAACAGTGTCACTTAACCCAAAATTGAAAAAAAAAAGGAGGAGTTACGTGAGGAGCATCCTATCAATTTACCCTGCATGTCCACGCTTTCCCTTGGCTACCCGCAAGTCAACCAGTCTGCGACGGGTGGAGATAGCTGCCAGTCTGGTCATTCAGAAACTGTACATGCGCGAGTTACGGTATGACGGTAACTGCACTATACACGGTACGCCTGTCTAACGTACGTTGGTCTCAGCAAATGCAGCAAACTAAAAGCTACCGCGTGGACATCTCTGTCCAGTTCCGTTGCGTCATCACTTATACGTAGCTCAGCCTCGCTGCTCGGTCCCAATGGGAAGACTGCCCCTAACCTCGTTGCGTCTTGGAGACAAAATGGGATGAGTACACGTGCGCGGAGCTTGCGTAATGCAATACGCACCATCTCGGCTTTTAGCGAATCTGCATTTCCGCGCATATATCTACTCTTCTCGCGAACTCGGTATTGTCCTTCAGAAGCTCTTATCTGACGTCTGTGTCTTCCCCCCTCTCTCTCTTCTTTTTTTTTTTGCTTGTAGCTTGCTGAGGGTAATTTCAGCGCGCGATCGCCAGAAAACGATAAGACTTTCATAAATCAGGATTTCAAGGTGCGACCCCCACTTTCCTTCCACGCTTAAGCCAGAAATTGCCTCAACTATAGACGCAGATCTTCGGAGGAAAAGAAACAGTAGCTAAAGAACGGGCAGATTAATAAGGACTGCGTCGTAGCTGTTCCCCTTTTACGGACAATCGTCAGTGTCGTATAGCCGAGGTTACTGGTATCCCTTAATGACTGCGGCCTCAGCCGAGAGATTAAGTGCGTCCTCACCAAACAGGGACAAGTCAGAGACGAACGCCTCTAAATCCTAACTCTTTTTTGTTTCCTTCAGTTCCACGTGCTAGCTTCTCGGTGCGAGTCACCCGGGTGCACTGTCTCCTTGCTATGCCGACACAGAGTCTCTTCGTCAGCGAGGGAGGTAACTAACCGGAGCGCCGTCTACGCGTTGAGGGCAGTCATTTGTCTCGCCGTCCTGTTAGTTAGAAAGCTCGTCGGGTCATTCATCTTCTAGGTGCAGTTAGGAACGGGGGATCCTCTTTTTTTTTTTTCGCGGCTTTTGTCGACGGGTCGACGACAACATCCTGGCTGCGCAGGCAGTTGAGGTCGTTGGTGCGAGCCTTTCCGAGCTTGGGAAGGATTTGCGGGGGAAGAGGCAGTCGATTGTTTACGGTCTTGTCCGGAGGGCGCTGCCGGCAAGAGTTTCTGGCAAGGTGCTTGCGACGCGAGCTTACCGTACACTCCAAACATGAATACGCCGATACGGGAGTAAAAAAAAGAGCAAGCTCTCCTCTGGCGTACGCCTTCTTTAAAAAGTTGTGCGCTAGAGGACATTTTACACCCTTGTCACTCCCGTCTGTTTAGAGTATAGGGATGGTATATGCCTAATGGACTTTGAAGTTACAGAACCTATAAGACACTATATAAAAGGAAACTTGGACAATTGAAATTGTTCCCTCACAAAAATTTTCGTAGACAGTCTATAGACTGCCCGTAGACTTCTGTCTATAAAGTCTATAGACTCTCTACAGACAAACACTAGAGAACAGTCAATAGGCAATACAAATGCTATAGACAGTCTGTAGACAATCTATAGATTTATGGCCTTACACCTTTAACAGACTTTTGTCTATAGACAGTCTATAGACTATGAATAGACCAAAATAAATATCTATAGGAAGGCAATAGAGATCAGAAGAGCTCTATAGACTGTGCATAGACCATTTTTATAAGGGTTTTTTTTATTCAGTTACCCTAAAGGCCCGTGCGGGCATTACATAGGGGGGGGGGGGGGGGGGGGGTTAAGTTTAGAATGCGGAGAAAATACATAAACAGGCGAGTGCACAAAAAAATTCGAACATGAAGCAAATACGTCATTGCAGGTAGATATATGCGGCTTATACAACATTCACAGCCCCAGGAAGCACTTCAAACTGTCGACAAATGTGACGGGGTCAGTGATGGACGCCACGTTTTCCGGGAGCTGATTCCAGTTGCGAATGGCAAAAAGAAGCGGTGACTGAAAAAACAGATTTGTGCGGGCGAAAATGGGCTGAACTTCGTGTTGGTGATCCAGCCGCGGAAATACTTGGTTAGCTGGTACTACGTGTAGCGCAGAAAAGGGTGAATGACCATGGTAAAGTTTGTGAAAGAAGGACATGAGTTGAAGCAACCTGCGTTTCTCGAGCAGAGATAAGTTTAGAGACCTTTTTATTTCAGATACGCTTGCTGTGCGTGAGTAGTTCTTTACGATGAACCGGGCAGCTTTGTTTTGAAGAGATTCAACTTTATTTATTAGATAGGACTGATGTGGATTCCATGTGAGTTGACGCACCCCCCGTCAAAGAGATGGAAAAGAAAGTGCGGAAGGAAAAGGAAAGTTTATGCGTTGGAGCTTTTTCATCGCTGCAAGGGGAAAATTTTGTCGTCTGAAGGCTTTCTCGCTTGCGAGTGAACGGGAGCGGTATCTCGAGGACAGTTATATCGAGTGAGAGGCACGTCACTCTCTCGTATTAGGCAACCACCGTCCCTCTAAATAGGCTCGGAAAGCGGCTTTCCTCTAGTCGTTCCCGGAACGGGCCAGCTCATCTCTTTTGCTTCGGTTTTCATTTTCAACGCAATATTTACGCGTCACGCGAGAAAGACTGACTTCTCAGGTTTAAAAAAGTTTTGAATTCGTTCAGCGCCGAAGCACGTGCATGAGTGGCGTATTGCAGTACGTGACAAACGAGGCCCCGTTGAGCTAAAACGTCCAGCCTGTCCGCAGCTGTGACGTCATGCTGTCAACGGGCAGTTAATTTATTTTTGCTTCTGCACGCGCCTACCATAAATCACCGCACTACGCCAACAAAAGAAATAAAAAAAAACAGTGGGAATAAACCTTCGTTCATCTCTCTTCGCCTCTGAGAGGCACGGCTCGACAGAGTTTGGACGCTTTGTGCAAACGGCCCGAACCTTATGCCCGAACCCGAGCAGAGACATAGTGGGGCGCCGCTCGGTAATAAGCGCAGCAGCAACAAAATCATGTTTCCTTTCTAGCTTTGCTTTAGCGAAGAAGCATAAACTCTTAAACATGGAGCTCGAATAAGCCGATCTTCGCATATAACGAAGCATAAGGAGAAGTTTAGCAAAGCTCCGGCCTTAACCTCTTAAGCCCATCGGCGAAAGATCGGGTTACACAGACTTGCAACAATTTTTCAGAGTCCCCGAAAGAAACGCCCGTAATAAAAGCTTCGTTAACAAGAAAAGCATACCAAGACGTGCTTAAGCATATAATGTACGTCCTGGTCTTCGGTCTTGGGGTCGTTAGAAGGGGATTACGTTAAGGAAGTAATAAGTTATAAATAAAACTAGCGCTTTGCTAGTGGCACGTCCTTAATCAAGTAGTTGTCCCAGCCTTTTTTATTAAACCGAAGCTTTTGTTCATAACTTATTTACAGGTTCTGACATTGATCGAATTGAAATACGACCTATGTGACGTTATGGAAAAAACAAACTTACAGGTTTTTTGTTACGACACTTGATAATAATATATTGCATAGTAGGTGTTGTGGGTGATTTCTGAATTTTGTTAAAGAAGTTTTGTGGTTATTGTTTTATGCACACAATCAGCGCTCCATGGCATTGGCAGGAATGAACAGATGAAGCGGAGGCGAGCTACGTCTTGTATGTGGGGCCCTTCGTTTCCGTTTTTTTTTTTTGTTCTGGAATTCGGCGGGTAAAAGTCGGGTTATATTTATAGAGCTCAAATTAGAGTAAAAATCGTGCTATTCAGATAGAAATTTCTATAGTTCTAGTTCATTCGGGTCATGTTTTGCAGAACAAGACAGTCTACTAGAACAGGTCGTTTTTCTGCTAGACATAATCAGCAACATGCCAACCGCGGGTACAACTAAAAAATTCTTTGCCAATTCAGATCTTTTTTTTCTTAATCAATTACAAAAAAAAAAGGCAGAGAATCTTTACTGTATTCCAATCGGAGCGAAAGCACGGATTTGTGCTACGCAGAAGAAGACAACGGTGAGCAGGCAGTGCCTCGGGACGGAGCGGATGGAAGTTGGTGAAGACGACTCTCTCCAATTGAACGCGCGAGGGTGTGGTGCAGTTTAGCACGAGGCGTGTTGGCTGCGACGATAGCCTAGCGGCAGTTTACAGAAGACACAAAAATGTTTTTCCTATCGGGCCATGTGTTGAGCTCAACCTGACTCGAAACCCTATGATATGATTCTTCTGATTGGACTTCATAGCCTTTAGAAAACGCGCATGCAAAACCGCCAGAAGAGGGCAAATACGGGCTGGTTGGAACATGTTTTACGAATTGGAAAAAGAGCGCAATCAAAGACGAGACACAAGAGAAGGACAAAACACCAGCGCTGGTGTTTTGTCCTTCTCTTGTGTCTCGTCTTTGATTGCGCTGTTTTTCCAATTCGTAATGCAAGACCGCAACGCTGAACCTGTTGTTTCGCCCCGATATCACTTTAGCCGAATGCTGCTGCAGGTAACGGACATTAACAAAGAATTGGACTTTTTACCGGATTAGTTTCCTCTCCTGATGCGCTCTATATTCTTGCCGGCCTTTTAGTTCTGTTATGATTCTATCAAGTTCGTGCCACGTAGCTAGCGCCTACCTGGTGTTCCGTGTGCGTGCGCGTGCGCGCGCGCGCGTGTGTGTGTGTGTGTGTGTGTGTGTGTGTGTGTGTGTGTGTGTGCGTGCGTGCGTGTGTGTGTGTGTGTGTGTGTGTGTGTGTGTGCGTGCGTGTGTGCGTGTGCGTGCGTGCGTGTGTGCGCGTGCGTGCGTGTGTGCGCGTGCGTGCGCGTGCGTGCGTGCGTGCGCGCGTGTGTGCGCGTGTGCGTGCGTGCGTGCGTGCGTGTGCGCGCGTGTGCGCGCGCGTGTGTGCGTGTGTGATAGAACTATAACAGAATATAACAGAACTATATATATATATTATATAGTTCTGTTATATTTCTATCAAGCTTGCGCCACGTAGCGCCTACCTAGGTGCTCTGTAAATATATATATATATATATATATATATATATATATATATATATATATATATATATATATGTGTATCCTTTCTGTACATAAACATGTGAAAAAAATTCAGGGGGCACTTTGACTGTCTAAAGTGGGTAGAGGCGGAAGCGTTTTCCGCACCACCTTCGCTGTTTCTTTGGCACTGGTGGCGTCACATATAATTCAGTACTAATTACTAAGTGATGACAAATCACTAATTAATGGTTAATTACTGATTAATGCCTGAATACTAATTAACTGCATAAGCTTAATGCCGCTTAATGACGCTTAAGCTTCGCCTTTAGGAGTGGAACGCGACAGCGCGTTGTAGCGCTGCCAGGGAGTCCACGGAACGCCACCACCCGTTCGGCGCGATGCCTTGCCCTTTGAACGCAACGCTTTTTGTGGAAAGGAAACGGCGCAGTAATTCTCTGTCGTCTCGGTGGACACCTGAACCACACCGTAGAGGAAGGGAGGAAGTGGGAGTGAAAGAAGATACATAAAGAGGAGCCGTAATGAAGAAAATGAAAATTGTATTTGAGGAAAGGAAATTACGCAGTAACTGTCTCACAAAATTCAGGGGGGCACTTTTTTGACCTAAAGTGTGGTCACTGATGTGTGGTTAAGATGTTAAGCTTCGCCCGTAAGAGTGGAACGCGACAGCGTCTTGCAACGCTGCCAAGGAGTCCATAGAACGCCATCGCCCATTCGGTTCTACGCCTTGCTCGTCGGTAAATTGGTTTTTGAGGAAAGGAAATGTCTCTCTCTCATTTGTCGGTGAACACCTAAACCTCACCGGAAGGGAATGGAGGAGGATGAGAGTGAGTGAAGACACCGTATTCACTAGACGCGCCTTTTTTCATTCCAGACCATCGAGCTGGCATGGCGGAGTGGATAGTATGCTCGTCTCTCACGCCGAAGACCGGGGTTCGATTCCTGAGCTCGACCAATTTCTTAATCGGTTTTATTTATTTATATGGCCTGACTAGTAAAGCTAGTTAGGCTAATTGGGTAATTAAGCAATTAACTAAGCTCAGTCCCACTTACTTGGAGCATCACTATACGATCCCTTCAATTGGTTGCATGGTTACTAGCCAAAGAACAATTGGCCCCGTTTGGAATTCGCGCACTGTGACGTCACGACCATTTCCACCAATTGAAAAGCGTGACATTTTCTGTCGACAACTGCTGCTTACAACGATGAGACATTAAAGGCTTCCGCCTTAAAATTACGAGGAACTTTAGCGGCTAAAGTGGTGAAAGGCGAAAGCCTGAGTGCTGCATTCTGCTACGCGATTGTTCACTGCACATTTTGTTGGTGCATTAACTGCCAATTAATGACGCTTAAGCTTCGTCTTTAGGAGTGGAACGCGACAGCGTGTTGTAGCGCTGCCAGGGAGTCCAAGGAACGCCACCACCCGTTCGGCCCGATGCGTTGCCCTTTGAACGCAACGCTTTTTGAGGAAAGGAAATGGGGCTGCAATTCTCTGTCATCTCGGTGGACACCTGAGCCGCACCTTACAGGAAGGGAGAAAGTGTGAGTGAAAGAAGAAAGAGGTTCGTAATGAAGAAAATGAAATGTGTATTTGAGGAAAGGAAATTACGCAGTAACTGCCTCACATATTTCGGTTAACACCCGTCAAAATTCGCACGTGGTGATGTCACGACAGTTTGGACCGATCTGACGGACAAATACGCCTTGCTCGTCGGTAAATTGGTTTTTGAGGAAAGGAAATGTATCTGTCTCTCATATCTCGGTGGACACCTATACCTCGCCGCAACGGGAAGGGAGGAAGATGGGGGTGAACGAAGCCACCGTATTCACTAGACGCACCTTTGTTCATTTCCAAACCGTCGAGCTGGCATGGCGGAGTGGTAGCGTGCTCGACCAACACTAGGTGGTGTTGGCTCGACTCGCACTCCGGCGACCGGGGTTCGATTCCCAAGCTCGGCCAATTTCCTACTCGGTTTCATTTATTTATCTGGTCTGACTAGAAAGGCTAATGAGACTAATTGGTTAAGTAAGCAATTAACTAAACTAAGTCACACTTACTTAAAGCATCACTATACGATCCCTTTAATTGGTTGCATGGTTAGTAGCCAAAGTACAATTGGCCCCGTTAGAAATTCGCGCACTGTGACGTTACGACCGTTTCGACCATTTGAAAAGCGTGACATTTCTGTCGACAGCTCCTATTACAACGATGAGGCATTACAGGCTTCCGCCTTAATAAATACCATGAAAGGAAAAAAAATAGCCTAGTGGTCTCGCTGAGCGGCCCTTAAAGGAGAAGCCGCGGGTTCGACTCCCAGTAATGGGCATTGATTCAATTTCTTTCTCATGGTTTTACTTTCTAACTTAGCTGAAGGTCACATTTACACGCTTCAATATTTCATCGTGTACGTTACAAATTTCCCATGAAACACTGCAGCGTCTGAGCAAGGCGGGCCAGCCCTTATGAATCCAAAAACATTAGGTGGCGCCTCCAGAAGAAAAGCCGGCATCCGCGTTATAGAACTCACGATTGGTCGAAACAGTGTGAAACTGGGCACCAAACGACTACCTCTCTTTGTGACTTGGTAGCTGGTTTCTGGCTTAGCTTGCCACGCTGCGTCGAGGGCATCTCCTGAGAGACCGGAACAGACCCCGCCCCCTCCCCCCCCCCCCTCACAAACGCACACACGCTCTGTCTGGGAGCGCGCGCAACAGATGCGCATTGGTGACATCACTCGATGTCAGCTCTAAAAAAGAAGTGGCTTGGCATAAACGCGCTTTGGCGACGCCGCTGACTCCGATCCTTGTGTTGTGAGTTTATATTAAATCACTTATCATCCCAGCTGTCCATCTTATCTGACTGCCTCCTCCATTTCTGTAAGAACTACATCGCAGCTCGCTCAGCTTGATGTTTAGCTTTCGTTCTGATTCCGTGTTCCTTGTATTAAGATACCTAACCGTGCTGAAAAAATGCGAGAATTGCAAATACATTTATTATATTTATAGTATATAATCTATGAAATATATGTCACGCAATCACGTACGACTTTATATATATATATATATATATATATATATATATATATATATATATATATATATATATATATATATATATATATATATATATATATATATATATATAGAAGAAGGGGTCACAACCTTGCAATTATCTTAATTTAATACCGACAGTTTCGGACGGAGGACCGTCCTTCCTCAGGGTATACAATCTTCTTGTGTATACCCTGAGGAAGGACGGTCCTCCGTCCGAAACTGTCGGTATTAAATTAAGATAATTGTAAGGTTGTGACCCCTTCTTCTACAAGTCTTCCTGGCCCATTGAACGACAAGACCTCCTGCAACTACTATATACATACATATATATATATATATATATATATATATATATATATATATATATATATATATATATATATATATATATATGTTTCCTTTAACGAAGCGTATACTTCGCTATATACTCTAGTAAGCAGTCAAGTACTTCATGCTTTCGCAAGCTATATATATATATATATAAAGAGAGAGAGAGAGAAAGTCACCAGGGATTTAAAAACATAACAGGATTTAATTCACGACGTTTCGGCTGAAGGACTAGAATGTTTCTCGAGCCGAAACGCCGTCAATTAAATCCTGTTATATGTTTAAATTTCTGCTGACATTTTTATATAGATCAATCAGCTGCCAAGAACTCACCTTTGGTATATATATATATATATATATATATATATATATATATATATATATATATATATATAGCGACGTCTCATATACGTCACCCAAGTTGAATGACATGTTTTTGATGTCGAAGATTTTGTTTGAGACATTGCACAAGAAAACCTGGCATATACAAGCGAAATAAGAGCCTCTCCGGCGAGCTGTAAATAGATTATAGCTAAACTTATTACACAGGTGTGTTATCACTCCCCTCCTTGTTGAGACTAACTAGCTGTGCATTAAGTTCCGTGACTCGATGTCCGCACCACGTTTCACGCTCCGGTGGCCCCGACACGCGTCCGCTTCTCTTCACTACTAAATGCCTTGATTGCCTATCTGTCCCGAGCACGCAAGCTGCGACGCACACCACAGGCGTGGCTAGCTGCCAACGCCCTGTCTCGTCTTCACGCTTCGCGTCGAGCCGAATTAGCGCCTGTGTTTTTCTTGGCACTTAATCTGCGCGGACCCAAGCAGCCGTGGTGCAGAAGTTTGTCGCGGCTGAACTTTTTTGTTTTGATCTTTCTGCTGAAAGCGGGCGCGCGCGCATCAACAAGACGCGAGACCTTCCACATAACTCGGGGAACGTCATTAGCGTTACGTGCAGCGGATAAATATAGCTGAAGATTTTATTCGCTGTTTTTCTTTTTCCCCGAGCTTGTGTAAAGAGCGTAAGTTACCGGCTGTTATTGAGCTGATATTTGGGCAAGTATTCTCCTAGAGACTGGAAGTTTCGTTTTATTTCTGAATGTTGATTAATTTTTTTCCGAAGTACGAGCCAACCACATGTCTAATACTGAGAAGGCCTCTCATAAAGCATCAGCTGAAAAGAAAAAAAAATATTTGGGAATAAAAATGTTCATTTTAGTTCCTTTTGCAAAAATTAAGTTCTTCACATTTTGAGGGGGGCGGGGAGGGGGGGGGGGGGGGTCCCGAACTGAAAATTTTCGGAGCGATTTTTCCATCAATAATTAAGCGAAACAAATGCGAATATATATGGTTGATAATAATGTTAAAGTATGAATAGATTTAGTTAAAGAAAATACAGCATAAAAAAGCGAACGCCATATAAACACGACAGCAACCGAACGGTAAACAGCACAATCTAGAGGCAAGACTTTAGGTATTGTAATAAAGCATTCTACACCCACACTAACGTGAATGAAAAGGAAGCACATACTAAACATTATGCTCGCAAAAAAAAAAAAAGTACCGTTTCACAGCTGCTTTAAATGAAGGCTTCCAAACTCTAGGGTCTCTCTTAGTGATACAACTACTAGCGCGACTACTTCTAAACAGGGTGTCGAACCGGAATTTTTTCGGGTTCGGTTCAGGTTCGGGTTCACACCTTTCGGGTTCAGTTCCGGGTTCGGTTCCAGAGCGACATTCCGTTCCGGTTCGTACCGGTTCGGACCATACTGAACCGGTTCGAACCGGTTCAAACGGGTTCAGGGCAAAAAAAATTAGAACGTAGATGAGTTTTAATCTACCTTGTTATGGTGTTTACTTTTTTTTTGTTGCATCGATATATAAAATAAAAAATGCAAACATTTCTTCAATTAAAGATTTTCTCACTTTACCCACTTTATTTATTGTCCGCGGCAAAAAGACGATTTTAAGGCAAGAGCCGTAAAATTAAATAAACTCGCAATATAATGTACGGCTATGTGTATGCTATAATCCATCTGATGATATATGAGGAGAAAAGCCGGTGGATTTTGCATCTACAAAACTCTCCAGCTTGAGCGATTTCGGGGACCCCGTCGTGCGAGAAATTGATCTCTTTGAAGCTTGAGTCAGTTGGGAATTTTTCGTACGCAGTGCACTTACGCGGGCGCCGAAATGACCGCCGCACCCGGCCTTTGCGTTCCCGCGCACTATTGAGATACGGAGCTGCCATGCATCGGCTCCTATATACAGACAGACACCTTTTCGTCGTCCCGAAACCGACTTGCCAGTCATTCCCCTCCCCCCCCCCCGCCCTTTCCTACATGATACGGAAATATGTGAGAACCCCCCCCCCCCCCCCCCCCCTCCAAACGAGAGCCTCGTGGGAGCACTAGCTCTCCCTAACACACTGAGCATACCAAAACATATCTTATTGAAATCTCCTCTTCGAAATAGCCTTCGTGACTCGCGTTATATATCTAGAGCCCCTGTAGCTCAGTATCTTGAAAAAGACAGCTAATCGTGTATTCTTACTAGTACAGTGGGAAATTACGACTATGAATTGTTATGATGACGTCGACCTATTTTATTCTGATAGAAAGAGTACGATGAAAAAAACACACGCTTGGATAGGTTAGGTTGAGGCGCTTCGTTTCTGCACAGACACAAATTGGTAACATCTTCGTTGGGATGTTGCGTTTCAACATTCTTGCAAGTGCAGCATTCTGCTAGGAAGAAGGTGTACTTGCACTGCGTAGAATTTTTGTAATTTTTCCTGGGGGCTATCAAAGGGAGCCTGTGTCTCTACAGAATTTTTTGCGCCTGGTAGAGTCTGGTGAATGTCTCGTGCACCATTTTTTCACCAACTTGCTTCAGGGCATTTATCTTCTAAACTACAAACAAACCCTTTCTGGGAGCTGTGCTTAATAGGCGGCTCAGTGCTCGTATGTCTTTTCTGGACAAGGTCGTGAGAGAACTTTGTGCTGATCCATTCGGTTTTCTCCCTCTCCGCTTTTCCTTGGGACACCTGTACGGCCTCTCCAAAAGGCAGACGACAAATTTTGTGATCGGTCATTAATTCCTCTTCAAGTATATCTGCAGCCTTACCTAACCTTTCTTGATACGAATTCAGCTGATGTAGTCCAGCCCAACGGCCAAAGATACAACGAACGCTCGCTTATTACGAACGGGTGCGGTGTTACCGAGAAAATATGCATAAGGGCAAAGACAATTCGTCGCAGATACAACTAAAAACTTTTGCCGCACCACTCGGTTATAGCGAACGAGGAGGCGCGGTAAACTATCCTCGAAGTTGAAGAGGTCGTGCTTCCAGTAAGCGTGGAGTGAGAGAACGCCTCTCAACCTTCACGACACCGCTCCGGAATGAACATGTCGACCCAAAAATGCGATAAAAGGCGGCACTGCAGTGCGCAGCGCTAACCGGAAAATCCGGCGTCTGGGAACACTGTACACAGTAACGTAAACGCGGTAATGATATGTTATATATCTCCCTATTCAAACAGTAAGTAACCGCAGGCCAAGCCCGCGTCGACGGCAAATGAGGGCAATCACTGCCTGCGTGTTCGTCGGCTGGGCAAAGCCTCTCGAGTGGAAGAAGCGCGGTGCGTGTGAGAAAGGGGCATCGTCGAAATCGAAGCTATACTGACCATAGTCGTGGATCAAGTAACAGCAGCGATTTGAGAATTTTTAAAGCCTTGCTAGCCATGCGTGCTACCTACGGGCTGGTAACGTGGTATGCATAGCCTGCCCAGACGGCTCCATCTTTTGCGCTGCTTCCACGTGCAGGTAGCGTCATACAGCGGCCAGTGCAACTGATGCATTCTGTGCCACGAGCGCTGCGCTACTCTCGACGCTGCATGAGCACAGGAACGACAGAAGCAGCTCGAAAACACACGTGACCGGACGAATGTAGATGTGTGGCAACGCTTCGTTCATCCATGGCTGGCCAGATGTTTCCTTAGATAAATATATAACTACGCTCGTGTAGACCACAAAATTGCAGAAGCGCGGGCTGTGACGAAGACGAACACTAAGTACAAGCCCTGCCGTACTCTCAGGAATCTTTTTTATGTGGCCGACCTGCCACCAGCTGCTGTGGACACTTCAACCACGATTAGTTATACACCCGTCGCTAAATTTGATAGTTGGCAGCAATGGTCTCCACGAGGATTAACTGACCACCCTAGATAGCCTGGAAAGAGCCGCTGCAGGATCTGCTTTGCACAAGTAGGCGCGCATTAAGCAGTTTTATAAGAAATAAACGCCACTTTTAGTGGCCTCAGTATTTTTGGCTATTATACGAAGAGTACACTTACTACGAACATCAGATATAACGAACGGAATCCGCGTGACCGTCAGGTTCGTTATAAATGGGCTTTATTGTAGTTTCAATCGGCCGCAAAAACATTTTTTACGCTTCAAACGTGGATCTTACGTGTCAGGATGTACCTTTGCGCTAAGGAGGCGTTTGTGCCGTGGTCAGTGAATTGCTGCTACCCGTGAGTGCAACGAGAAATCACTGAGCAACAAAATAATTGTTTCTTTTTGTCGTGGTGCTGCGTTTTTTGGGGCATACTTCTGCAGTCTCTTAAAATGGACATTGAGATCATGCACCTCACAATAACATTTCTGTCTGCGACGAAAGACTCCGGAATTCCGTGCGAATTCTTCGTGTTCGTAGGACCGCTTAGCGTGTGGAACACCCGCATGATGGATCAACACGCAGATCCCCCGCGTTCAACGAGGTTGCTGTTCAGAGAAGAGTGCTCTTTACCGCTGAAGGAATATGCTGCTCAAGCTCAATCTCCTGACTCATTCCGAAATTTCGATGAGCGGGCGGAATAGGGAGCCATGGTGGCGTAAGGACTTATGCTGAGATCTCTGAATTCGACGAGATCAAGCAAGGCACGAGGAATGTCATAGAGGATCCTAATATTTCATGCAACAACGATAAAAAGAGGCCTCGGAGATGGCGGAGTAACCTAAGGCATCTCCAAACAGAGGTTTCCTGTTGCGCCGCCACTGATACGAATCCAACTCGGAGTGTGCATACTCGTTTAGTTGTCCTTTTTACTGCGTTAGCAGTTTAGCCTCCCTTCCCAAAAATAACCGCACTGTGTGTGTGTGTGTGTGTGTGTGTGTGTGTGTGTGTGTGTGTGTGTGCGCGTGTGTGTGTGTGTGTGTGTGTGTGTGTGTGTGTGTGTGTGTGTGTGCGTGCGTGCGTGCGCGCGCGTGTGTGTGTGTGTGTGTGTGTGTGTGTGTGTGTGTGTGTGTGTGTGTGTGTGTGTGTGTGTGTGTGCCAACAAGCATAAGCTTCTCGTCTCAGACACCAAGAAACGGAAGTATGACAGCGAAAAGTAGATATAAGCCGCCAGACAGAGAATCCAAGATCAAGCAGTCCGAGAACAGTGTGATGAAGCGGCCTGCTAGCGACTGGCATCATGTTTTTATAAGCAGAACAGTTCGGCGTAACGGAATCATTTCATCGCAGTTGCATCGCATTGCAGTAGCATCTTTCTGGGCCTAATCACTATCACATGCAAGCGAACGCATGCATTTCGGCATTGCCCCTTTGTGTAACCAGTGTTTAATTTTTTTCTTATAAGTAGCTTCACCACTGCCAAGAGTCTGCCTTTCCTTGCTTTTTTCCATCACGTGCAAAAAAGAATATTCGGATTCTAAAAAAAAAGCTGCATCAATCTGTCCGTCCTTTATTTCGTAATAACAGTAATAATACCTTCTGTTTGACGTGTCGAGTATACACGGCCTCTATACGATGGACGCTGTAGTGGTGGACTCCAGATTAACATAACCAGGCAGAGTTTTGGAGCGAGAGCTCTATCACGTCATATTTCGCCAAGGTCATCGAGTACTGCGTTTTGACCTTCAGCAGATTGGAGCGCCGGAGGTGTGGCTGTGATGTAAGACCACGTGGCTCACCGCTGCTCCGACTACCGCTTCACCAGACGTGGTCATGTGATTGTGCACGTGATTAGGATGCGACGCAACCTTGGATCAGCAGCCGAGCTCCACAGCCACCGCGGCATTTTTTTTTTCTTTTTTGCACCACTGACCCATCGTGAAGGGTTTTATTTAGTACCTGCTGTCGGTGACAACGAACGCTTGTAAAAGTAAATTTTGCTCTACCCACTGCGGTGGCTCAGTGTCTTTGACGCTCGGCTACTTATTAGGTGTACCCGGGTTCGAACCCGGTGGCGTTTCGTTGGAGGGAAACGCAAAAGGCACCCATGTGCTGTGTGGTGTCAGTGCATGTTGAAGTCCAAATATTCCGAAGCCCTCCCCAACTGCACCTCTTCCTTCCTTTCTTCTTTCACTCCCACCTTCCCCTTTCCCTTGACACTGTTACTGCGCCATTTCCTTTTCCCAAAAACCACTGCCACAGCGTTGTTTGGTCGTTGGGCTAATGTTTCATATATTTGTGATAAATGACACAAATAAAGGGAAGGGATTCTCAATCGGTGCTTAAAGGACTGTGCACACAAATTTTATTGCGTGCTTTCTTCTTTCAAACGATAGCTTAGATATTGGGATACGTGGATCACCATACGGTATTCGCCTACAGCCGCTGAATAATTTAGAAAAGAATTTATTCTCCATGCTGTTTCGGTTTCATCAACCTACAAATGCTGTGACTTGTAGTTGAACTGTCACCTGAGGCCTGCAAAAACTGTGATATAGATGCTGATACTTCGTTTTGACTCACTACTGCACATAATCCAGCCTGCGTCAAAGGCTATAATTACAACAAACAACTTACTAGCAGTTACATTGCCGGTTTATTTCGTGCCTCATGTAACCTAAATACAACTACAGGTAACAGCCATCGTTCTGCTGATGAAACTAAAACAACGTCACGAAGAAATTCGAATACAAATTATGTATTGGCTGTAGGCAAATACCACGAGGTGCTCCATGTATACCAATGTCGAAATCATCGTTTGAAAGAAGAAAATGCGCAAGGAAAAATTTGGTGTCTATAGTCCTTTATTGACTTAGATCAGTGCTAACAATTTGATTAAAATCATACGCAAACATGAAAAGGAGAAGTAATAACTCAAGGTTTCAGATAAACCTGACTTACAGTGCTTTAGAATTGGCGCTAGTACATTACAGAAGAGTCGATTAGGTTTCTTTCCACACGCCATACTTCATTCAATTTTGTCGTCTCATCTACTGGGTGCCATTCTCCCACTTTCCAGCACATGCAGCTTGGGATGGATAAACCTACGCGCTACGCTATCTCATTTTGTCTGAAAAAAAAAAAAGAAGTGTGCCGGGCTGCAAAAAAAAAGCGGGGCTGAACCGAGCTCCGAACCGGTTCGGAACGGTTCCTTTGAATCGTTCCGGTTCGGGTTCAGTTCCAAGATGGCGAAAAAAATATGGGTTCGGTTCGGCTCCGGTTCCGGGTGAAAATTCGGGTTCGGTTCCGGTTTCGGGTTCAGGTTCGGTTCCGGTTCGACACCCTGCTTCTAAATAGTTACGCAGCTTTCTTAGCGCTTCACCTGAGGAAAGATTTAACTTATTTTTGTTGTAAGGCGAAAGCCTTTAATGGCTAGTATTGTCGTCCATTAACAGAGCGTGCCACACGAGTAGAGCTCGGGAACTAAAAAAGATAGAAGAAAACCAATGGTTGCTTAAGATAGAGAAGGAAAAAAGGAACCCGGAAGCCAATATTGGTGACTGTAGATTAATTGATTAATTATAGGCAAAAATGCCGAAATTCTGTCGAAATAGCGCGGACGTCGATATAGCCACGGAAACGGTGTGACGCCATATCCACAGGAAGTGTCACGGCATTGTGAAAATTGTCGCAGAATGGTCGAAAAAACGCCGGATTTGCGTCAAATTAGATGTGGAAATGTGTAATTAAGCGTAATTAACACTTAAGATCCCTGAAAGATGTACAATTTGGGTATCGATATAGCCACAGGAATGGTGTGACGTCACATCCACCGGAAGTCGTCACGGCATGGTGTCCTCGGCTTTCGCCTCCCAACACTTTATTTGCCAAAGTGTTCTCGCAATTTTCGTAACTTTTTCTCCCGGCTATCCTCAAGACGACTCAAGAGGCACACGTTTTGCTCCACTTCAGAGAAGACATGGAGACCCGAGTGTCAGAAGCTTTTCCAGTATCTTTTCCTTTAAACCGCAGCGCTTTGGCGTCGTTAGCGGCAGCGCCATTGCCGAGAGGACCAGGAAGCAAACCACCACCAACCCTCGGCGCGTGGGTGGGTGTCAGCGGACGGCCGTCCATTACTTTGATGTACCGTAGCGCCGAGAAGAAGGCCCCGTATCTCTCCCCAACGAATTACAGGGGACGCTGGTTCCGAGAACTGCTTGATGACTTGATGACGTTACTATAACCACGGGGATAACTCGAGAGGGAAACCAACCGTGCAGAGTGCAGTCAGCGGGCCTGGTGAGACTCAGGTGGGCACTTACGACCAGAAAGAGCAAGTTGTTTCGGACTCAGATGCCAGGCTTCCTAATCTTCAGTCGAGCAGGATGAGAAAGTGAAGAACGAAAAAAAAAGTGAAAGGAGCGGCCTGAAGAATAAGAAAAAAAAAGACTATGGTTTGCTCAAGAATTTTTCTTCATACCCAACAATTCTGGACAAAAGTGTTTCTAAGCGGGAAACAGTTTATGAACGCAGTTTTTTTCATATAATGTAACATTTCACTATAACAATCAATATATCAGCTGATCACCAGACGGCATTATTGTATTTTTTTTCTATTAACGTTTTTAAACGTCGTCAGAAGTGTTCACCATTGTTTTTTCTATGGCGGTCTTAACTGTTAGATGCGAGCGACGGAAACACTTTAAAACAAAGATTTTGCTACATATCACAACAATGGACCCTTACCTTCAATATTTCCGTAACATGCAGTGCCTTACAATTTTTCAATTTTCAAATTTTTTGCCCTAGAATGTTGGACATGGTAGGAATAAAACTAAAAACTTAACCATTCTTCACTGGAGCTTGTAATATCTGCACCTTCTCAGCTTCGATCTCCTTTCTTTTTTTACTAAACTAGTAGCAGCTAACTCTGTTAAAGGATCAAAAATGTCGCTCCGTCACGAGGCAAATATATCGCACAAACATCCATAGTTACGTAATGATGAGAAGCTTACAACATCGCGTGCGATTTTCGTGAGCGCGGATCACATGACGACAATGGCTCTCAAGCGAAACGATGCACCCTCGTGACGACTTCTCCCTCCTCACTGAGTACGACTCCGTCTAGGAGCATTCAGACAAAGTCTAAGCGGGGAATGGTCGGATCGAAAACGATTGCGCCGATTTTGCGCGTCCAAGTCACGTTTCTACGCTGACGACCGGACACAGTAGTGGGTTATTGATTATTGAAATGAATGAAAACTGGGTTGTGTGTCCGAAAGCGCAGTCGTTTATTGCTAGCGCTTTCCAAGGCGCTTGTGGTTGCGCAACAATTGCTGTAAACTGAAAAGATATGTGGAAGAGCGGTAGGAGGGATGAGGATGATTGCATTCTGATCCCTCTGAGTCTTATCTTGAATGCGTAAGCGCGTTGCGTATGCGCTATCTTGGTTACCCTGCGTGGTCATGGAAACAAAGTCAGTATACGAGACCACTGACTTTGTCCTTCACGGCTGAATGTGCACGGAGATAGCAGAGATACCTCTCTTCTCAGTGTATTCCGTGCAATGTGCGAAGCCGGGCGGAGGCTCTTCCTTGTAGATGGAGCGCTAACAATAACCTTCGTCTCGAAGGACGGGTCGTATTAGGTGGACATTGACGCCATTTATGTCCCCATCGCAATGACGATGCGGGGCGTAATAAATTTGCGCGCTGAATGGCGCGTTACTCGAGCGGCTAAGGGGCCGTGCTGCAGGGCACGACACTCTGTAGCAGCAGCGACCATTTTTCCGTTGCGGCCAAGGGCATAAACCCTTGCAAACTGAGATGTTGGTGCCCTTGAAAACTTACCGGATGACGGAAGCTAGGGCGCAACTGCCGACATTTCTCAAAGCGAATTTCTCAGGTGACGAAATTCACCTGTATTACTGTTGGGACTGCTGTTAGTATGTACTGGTTTATGGGGGTTTAACGTCCCAAAGCGACTCAGGCTATGAGGCACGCCTTAGTAGAAGGCTCCGGAAATTGGACCACCTGGAATTCTTAAAGTGTATCGTCATCGCACAGTACACGGGCCACTAGCATTTCGCCTCCATCAAAATTCGACCGCCGTGGCCTGGATCGAACCCGCGTTTTTCGGATGAGCAGCTGAGAGCCATGACCACTGAGCCACCGCGGCGGCTGGATAAACTGCTGCTGTGAGATCAGTCTCCTGTTTCGCTCGAGTAGCAATTGTCTAAAAAACATGGCTTACCACGTTGATTGATTGATTGATTGATTGGTTGATTGATTGATTGATTGATTGATTGATTGATTGATTGATTGATTGATTGATTGATTGATTGATTGATTGATTGATTGATTGATTGATTGATTGATTGATTGATTGATTGATTGATTGATCGATTCTTCTTCATCACTTTTCGTTCTCTTTTTTTGAATTATGCGAGTTGTCTCTTCTCGTTTTAAAATTTTTACAGAAGCTTCACCATCATCCACGTGGTAGTCTCAGAGCCTCTTCGCTCTAAAGCTGATCCGCCGCATTTACGTGTGATTTAATAGTGAAGCTCCGGCAACTACATCGATGCCTTCACGACGGCCTCGCCTGCTTCTTTGTAAGTAGCATAAGATAAAAACCTCAGCGAGCCGTAAAGCAGCTGTTATGTCCGTCCTATACATCAGCGAGTTGATGCAATACGCAGCGCGATACAGTGGCGCCAGAAGCGGCGAATACAGGCGACGTCTCGTCTTCTGGAGAGCACACACCTCATTCTGAGCCCGCGCCTCTACGCCGATACGAGCTGGCTCCCGGCGTAGGCTCGGAAATAGACACATGACAGGGCACATCAGCGGCCAGAACTGGGCGGAATATTGCGATGGCAGCTAAAGGGAGGACACGGCCTCCCATACATGCGGCGTCGCTGTCACACTGGCGCAGAGACCGTGAAATGGCCCGCACCCACTACCACGATAAAAAAAGAAATGGGAGCAACGAACGAACTAGCCGTGACGCATAAACGAGACGCATCCTTATGACAATGTCACAACCAGCGTCAGCGTAGTGTCTTCCGCGTCGGTTAGCAGGGACAGAACTGCTCGATCGGAGCCGACAATGCACTGAAGACCGAGGCAGACGGAAAACGCTGAGACCGAAACTAACGACGAACGGGGAGCAAGCAAAAGTTGTCGATCGATTAGTTGCGTGCAGTATAAAGATGGGAACAAAAACAACTGTAATGAAACCGTCGCTCCATTCTCGAGGGGCAAACCTGACTGAAGCCGCATTTTTCCGCGCGTGTCAGCATTATCGCGTGCGGACCAGTCGCGACGAAACTTTATATACGCAACTGGGAAACTTTGAGCGGATCGAATTCTGGGGGAGTTCAAGGACGCACGAAAAAAAAAACAACAAATTGCTTTGAATATAACCATAAATAACACAGAAACTCAGCTCGACCTAGTTTTGGTAATAGACGGCGGTTGGAACGGGCATGGCGAACTGCTGACTCGAGCAATGTAAGCGATCGAGGCAACTTTTAGTTGAGCAGGCTGTAAGATGGGTGGGCGTTACAAGCTACCGAAGCTAAGCGAAACTTTTTGAGCTGTGTGTCATAATATAAGTTGCTTACGCATTTATATTATAAACTCGGTTGTGCATACACTTTTGTAAAGTGCGCCCGGCGAATGCAGTCGTTTGCAAAGCGTGGCGTATGGATCTTTCGAGTCATTTGAACATTTTTTGTTTGTTATCGTTCGCAAAGGCAGATTATGCTCATTACTTTTCGTGTGGCGAGGCTACAGCACATTACTGCGTGGGGGTGCTGCCCCCTAGCTCACGCAGGAATCCCATTTGCCAAATCCAATAGGCCTTGAGGCGCAGCTTGGATCTTTGCATGCCATGGGGATATGAGGGCCCGATAGCATCTGATCTTACTTGGAAGTGTCACATCAACTACATTACTAATAAAGCAAGCCGCACTCTGGGCTTTCTAAGTCGGAGCTTACTTAATGCACCTACTGCAGTTTTACTAACAATGTACAAGACATTAGTTAGGCCTAAATTAGAATATGCGTCATTAATCTTACGACACATCTTCGCTCGAAGTAACTGACACATCTTCGCTCGAAGTAATTCAGAACAACTCCGCTTCTTGTTATCTAACTATAACTACACAAGCAGCGTCTCAGGTACAAAAAAAACTATCACTCTTATTCAACACCGCAGAAAGGTATCTCGACTCAGCTTATTTCATAAAATATATCGTCCTCCCAAAATAAATCGTGAATTCATGAGTCGTCCATTTTATCTTTCATCGCGCATCGGTCAAATTCACAGAGTTCATGCTGCCACTTGTACCAGAAACCCTTCCTTTATTCATTAATCACACGCATATCACAGGACGTTGGGTTAATTGCAGATCTTGCACTTTTTCACAATTCATCGCCTCACCTTTTTTGTGGTATCTTGTTTTAGATTGCCATCGTATTTGTGTTTGCATTCTTTTAATGTTTTTATGCTTTAGTATTTGTTTGCCTGGCCTAGATTAATATCACGTTTCTATTCGCGTTTTGTTTCATTTCGTGTTTTTGATGCTTTTGCAGTTTTTTTGCCACCGCTTCCCTCTGTAGTGCTTTTATGCGACTGAGGGTAAATAAAACGAAATTGAAATTAAATTAAAATGGGCCACTTTTGTTCCTCTCTTTTTTTCGTCGTTATATTCGCGGTTCGTCGTTTGAGAGCCTTTCATTAAAAGCTTATTACTTATAGGGAAACACACCTCAGAAGGTTCTTGGTTTATGTCCAATGTCTGGCTTATTTTCATCGAAGCGAAACTGTGTCCAAACAAAAAAATCGAACCGTCAAACTTGTAGTCACGAGGGGGACGCTTTGCCTCCCCACTGTAGCTGGGCTGGGAGGCGAAATTTTGTAGCGAAAGCTACATTCGCCACGAACTTCTGATTTCGCTGTGGCGGTGCTCCGAGGAGGCACAGATACCGACCATGAGCCGTTGCCTAGCAACCGCCGCAGCTGGCGAACGCCGTGCGCTCGCCGCGCCATCTGGCATGACGTCGCACCGCGCGCCTCGCCGCCGCCGCTGTTTGGTATGACGTCACACCGATTGCCTCGTCATTGCGCTCGCCTCCTCTACGTATATCCTGGCATAGCCGAGCTAAGCCACTGCCATTTTTTTCTGTGCGAGCTGTGCTGCCACCATTACGGAATCTCACAACCTCCCCCCTTTCCTCAACCTCCTCCTCCACTTCCTCCTATGTTTCGCACTGACCTTACTGCGCCAAGCGAGAGTACGAGTAAAATATTGGTCTTAGCTCCTTGAAGCCCTTCCCTCGCGCTGGCTGAGTGATTACGGTACTCGGCTACTGAGCCGAAGTACCCGGGTTCGAACCCGACCGCGGTGGCAGCGATTCGATGAAGGCTAAATGCAAAAGGCGCCCATGTGCTGTGCAATGTCAGTAAACATTAAAGTTCCCCAGGTTCGAAATTATTTCGGAGGCCTCTACTGCGGCACCTCTTTCTTCCTTTCTTCTTTCAGCCCCACCTTCTTCCCTTCCTTCACGGCGCAGTTGAGGTGTCTATCGATAGTGAGGCAGTTACCGCGCCATTTATTTTCCTGAAAAAATAACTTTTACTTTTTTTATGGCCCCGCCGCGGTGGCTCAGTGGTTACGGCGCTCGGCTGCTGACCCGAAAGACGCGGGTTCGATCCCGGCCGCGGCGGCTGAATTTCGATGAAGGCGAAATTTTAGAGGCCCGTGTACTGTGCGATGTCAGTGCACGTTAAAGAACCCCAGGTGGTCGAAATTTCCGGAGCCCTCCACTACGGCGTCCCTCGTAGCCTGAGTTGCTTCGGGACGTTAAATCCCAATAAACCAACCAACCAAACTTTTTTATGGACACTGCATGAATGCAAACGCCCGTAATCTACGTTCCTTGAAAATCACATTGTTTTTTTTCGCGGCGATTTATGGTAGCAGGGATTTACTCTGTTTTCGTGCTCGTATTCGCCCGGTTTAGAACTCGTCTAGATCCTGTTAGAATATGTGCACAGGGTCGTCGGAGCTGCCCCTTGATACTGCCACGTCCGTCGTGCTTTCAGGTGAAACCACCGACTCGCTACATGCAACGACCGAAGAAGACCGTACCAGTTAATCGGAGCGAGTGAACTATAACACCCGTAATCGTGGACCTTCTTAAGATTATTTATGTTTAGCTAAAAATAGAAAGGACATGTAGAGGGTGCAATATTCTTTCCTGGAACAGCAAACAAAAGAACTCTTCGCCATCAGTTAAATGTAATTCGCACTAGAAACGCAACTAGTAAGCGACTCCAACTTAACTTAAAAGGCGTCCGCCTTTTCTTTTGCTTTCACCTCTGGGCCCTTTCCAGCAGGGATTTCTTGTCAGTACCCGCACCGACACATGTTCCTCAAAAAGCGCTGACATCCCTGTACCACTTTTCTTTAGAGCCACGTGTACTCTTCAAGCGGCTAAAAGAGTCTTTTCAGGAACAAACACGGGGGATATGCAGAATGAGGAGCGCGGCCCATATTAGCGCGGAAACTTTCGACACCGTAAAATATAATCTTCCCACGGTTAGTTTACCCTGTGCTGGGGTTCATATTCCACGGTGTGCCCCTCATTCCTATTACGCAGCTTTAATTAACGGCGTTAAAACAGGGCAGAAAGGTCAACTTATGCATACAGAGGCCGTGGAAACGGGTCAGCACGTGTAAGCGTGGTAATGAGGGCGCCGGGGCAAGGTAATTGAGTTTGTTAAATAAGCGTTAACGCGTGGCAGAGGTGTCTTTCAGCTGTTTCGAAAGTGTTTAACCAAACCAGTGCATGCTAGCTCAGGCTCATGGCAAAAAAAGAACGAAAAAATATATTTGAGAAACTGTGCAGGCTCTGAGGGATTCTCAAAAGTCTGCAAAAAAAAAAAAGCACGGAAGTGGAGCGAAGAAGCGGTTCCTGCGTAAAATTGCGTTTTTCACGCAACGCCAAAGGCGTAACCGAAATTGCTTAACAGGCGCTGTTTAAGGCCCACGTACCACGATGTGCTAAGAAAAGCGCGAGCCATGTATAAGGCTGTGAACTAGACGCCCACGAAACACTAGATTGCGTAAGAAAGCCAGGACGAAATGGGAAACGCAGCGCTTTCTGAACGGCTATAACGCATGCATTCGCACAAGCGGCTCAGCTTCGCGCCTTCGCCATTGGGGGTCTGTGACGTAACACGTCGAAGGGGAGTCACCGCGAAACGGCTGCAGCAGGAGCATATCTGTCTGCGACATCTGCCAGCTTCCTGCGGGCGCGAAGCGGCGAGCAGAACAGCCCAGAGAACGTCATGGACGTAGTCTCCGAAAGCAAGTGATCCCTTGCACAACGTGCACATACATATGCACACACATACCCGCACACACACAAGCCCGCCCATACAATCGAAAGTTCCGGTAACACCAGGCGCACTAGGCTCGTGACCGGAACTCGTAAATAACGTCGCGGCCAGGCCTGCAAAGCTGAGCCATCAGAACCACGCTGCCCCGACCACGCTTTGTTTGCTTTTTTTTTTTGCTTACGTACGAATACATATACGGGAGAATAAACGTGGGCGATGTGTGCGTAGATGAGTAAGAGGAAAGGACTGCTGCGAAGTTGATTTTTTTCTTCTTTCTGCATCGGTGGCAACGACGTTAGGGCGGATATAGCGGTCCCGATTCGAGCAGTGCACTTACCGGTCCCGCCGGGTGAATTACCCGGCGGGATCCATTTGTCATAACGTGTACGCCTGCCTGTGCAGCGACTTTGACGCGTGTACTACACTGCACGGCGCTTCTGTACAGTCGCACAAGCAAAACAAACACGTTGCTGGCTCGGAATGTGCGCATGAGGACAGAAGCTCCCGGACCACTGGCAGTGCGAAAATAGAATAATTATGAAAGCTGCATTTCTGCGCAGCCCGCACTGCAAAACAGCCAGAACTACAAGTTCTACATGTGTCACGCCTTTGGGAAATAACTGCGTTGCCGTAACACAAAGTTCCTTAAAGAGCAGCCATTATTCCCACAGACTAACTACAAAGTAGCCACAATTAGTCTCCGGCCTGAACGCTAGTTCCGAGGACAAAGCGATGCGGTCAGTCCCATTTTAGCCAATTGTGGCTCATAGTGTGCGCGACACAGTGATGCAAAGCGTCGGTCACACGTATGGTTTCTGGCTGTGTGTTCCGGATTCGCGTTTCACATCTACACAGCTCGAAGACACTGAGTTTTGTCGCCGCACCAGTGGGCGCATGGGTGCAGAAAACTTCACCACAACGTGACAGCGTGAAGGCTAGACACGCAAGCACAGAATGGCCGGACTGAATACTTCTTAATGTCGCTTCTAGTTTCTACGTAACATTAGAAGTTTCATTTCATTGATTGATTGACTGATTGATTGATTGATTGATTGATTGATTGATTGATTGATTGATTGATTGATTGATTGATTGATTGATTGATTGATTGATTGATTGATTGATTGATTGAACAACAGGATGGCAAACACACTGGCCGAATTACCGATCGCCTGATCAATCTTAATTCACCGCCAAGGACTGAAGTAATGCTTGAGACTATTTTGGAAGCTTTCTATTTCAATCCATTTTCCCTATTGCCTGTAACGGATCCGACGACAGACATTGCTTGCAGGATATCAGCTGTGGCATCATAGACGTGAGCCGACAATGAAAGGGGCAGAAGAAACGAATGCAATAAACCATACAAGCTACGACCAGTGGTTCACTTTAGCAACACAACGCTGCCTTCAAATACCTATGACACGACCAGAACCAGATCGGAAACCCCGAGCTTTCACTCTTGACATGCAACACTGTCCAAACCTCACCATATATTTTCCTTTTGGCCTGTCCTGGACCACCAGGGTACACTCGGCGGGTCAGTACAACCAGTCATCTGTGGACGGAACCGGCGACCCACTAAGTGGGGGCCTGTATTTGACCACACAGAGAAGTTATTGCGACTGGGTGAAAACTGAAAATTGGTTTTGACGAAAAGAGAGACGCAGTAACTGTCTCGATTCGCGATTCACTCCTCAAATGCGTCGTGAGGGATGGAACGAAAAAGGGAGTGACAAAATATTGAGGAAATGACGCCCCGTAGTGGAGGGCTCCGGAATAATGTCGACCAACTGGATCTGTACGGCGGGCTGACGTCGCACAGCACACGGGCGCCTTTTGCGTTTCGCCTCCATTGAAACGCGGCCGCCCAGGCCGAGATCAAACACGGATCCCGGACGGCAAGTCATGTGCTTCTATGGAGGATGGTGTATGGTTTTGGGGGGGGGGGGGGGGGGGGGGGGGGGGGGGGTTTAACGTCCCAAAGCGACTCAGGCTATGAGGGACTGCCGTAGTGAAGGGCTCCGGAAATTTCGACCACCTGGGGTTCTTTAACGTGCACTGACATCGCACAGTACACGGGCCACTAGAATTTTGCCTCCCTCGAAATTCGACCGCCGTGGCCGGGATCGAACCCGCGTCTTTCCGCTTCGATAGGGGAGAATGTTAAGGTTACGGAAAGAGAAAAGCAGCTGCAATCGGGTCACTCCTTGCCGATATAAGAGCCACAGAGAGAGGAAGTGCGATAGCATTAGAAGCTGTTGATGACTCTACCGGAAGTGACGTCATTTCCTGGCAGTCCGTAGGAATTTTCTGGTCCGGTGACGTCACTACCTTCCAGCCAGCGGACGAATTTTATGACCGACCGCGCGTTTTTTTCCGGACGAGGCTTTTAAAGCTGCCGCATTAAAAAGAGTAAGTTCAGGTACAGGCATTGTTGATGGCCCACTTGCGGTCGGGAGCTTGCTGTCGCAACTCATCACAGCCTGCACACTCCAGACTCTCTGGCGTACGCCCATGAGTGTACGCGCCACATGTTTGGGGCGACCACGGAGGCGTTGCTTGAAGAGCACCAACGCATGCAGTTGCCCGAGGGAGCAAGAGAAAGCAAAAGAAAAAAAGAACAGGAAAATAAAACTGTCATCAGCGCCAATATTCCCCAGTCGCAGTCCTAGCCTCTAAAATAAAGCGCTGGCCTGCATTCTCTCTTCTCCATATGCTTCTCTCTATCGGTAACCTCTCCAGTTGCCCTGTCTGGGGCAGACGCGTTTCGCCAAGCTCCCTTGACTCCCGTCGACCGGGAGTAGCTCGATCTGGTCGAGGCCAAAATAATCTACCGCGAAGCAAGACAAACGCCTCGCCGAATATAGAATCCATTGAGCTTTGCTTCTGTCTGGCAGACGTATAAAACAGTACGGAGTTCGACCGGCCCGCCTCTGTGGGCATGCATTCCCTCGCATTCCTTGTGGCTCATTTCAAGAATCGAATTGAATCGAAAAACGTCGTTTATTAAAAGTACGCACGTAGATGGCGGCATCCTTCGAGCCGCGTCGCCTGCGAGAAGAAATATCGGCAAAATGAGGGAATGATCTCCATTGCTTCGAAAACCGAAGAAAGGGTGGAAGATAAGGCAGCTGGTCTTTAGAAATCCTACTGCGCTCGTGGAAGAGATCGGCTTCGGAGCCAGACTAGATCCGGATTCGGCCTGAGAGAAGCGTCCTTTGTCGGTTGCACCTGAACATTTGCAGGTACGAGTGGTATGCATCCGAAAACTTAGTTAGCTTGCGGTCAATTGTAACTCCTTACGTATAAATGAGAAGTATATCTTCATTTCTGGAGCATTTTTTTTTAATGAGAACCGGAGCCTTTTGCTGCTTTTTTTCTTCAAATTTGAGCGCATAAGTAAAAAACACTAACGCTACAGCTACATAAGTGTAACGCGAAATTCGGCCACAGCTAGTGCACACATGGAATGCAGTGAAGTCGGCACTCGGGAAGGCCTCTTCCAACAGAGTGTGGCAAGCCGATGGTAACGCTTGTAGCCGTTGCGTAACGGCAGACGATTACAGAGAGAGCAACTGTAACTAACGTCCCGGAATTGCTTGTGAGACGCCTTCGTAGCTCTTTCGGTTTTCACTTGCCTCTGATGCCTTCTTGATGTGGATTGCGCGGCATACGCTGTGAGGTATTGACGCTGAAGTTGCCTCTCCTTCGGCGGCATGCACTGCGGGGTCTTGACGCCGATGCCTGTCGCCCTCGAATTCTGCAGCATGCGGGGTATTGACGGTCTTAACGCTACTGTTGCTGGTCTAATCCGAGAAAGGCGGCCGGTCAGCTTGTAAGCACGTGACTCTTTGTGAAAGGCGGGCGCGCGCAGGCCAACTATTGTCCGTGCCTCACCTCCGAGCTCCTAGCGACGCGGACATCGACGAGACCGAGATCTCGGGGTTCGAGTCGCTAACAGCTGTCGTCGTAGAATACTTGGCACCGAGGAAAAGAATCAAGGCAAGACGAAATGACGATGCCACAACACGGGTGAAGCGTATGAAGACCCGATGAACACGGAATTAACCTGAACACAGCCTCAAGTGACCAGCTGATGTGACGGCATAATGTTAAATAGGATATGGATGTATCCATCTCAACTCCAAAACAGTGATGTCGCCAGATTAGCAGTATGTACTAGACTACTTTTGCATGTACTAAACTACTTTTACCAAAAATAAACACAAATTACGGAAACGCATGGTATTGTTTACTGCTGAGTCATTTTGAAATATATTGCCTATGTTCATCAAATCATCTGGATCTGAATATTTGTTTAAACAACGCCTGAAATTACGTTTACTACAAAGCTGACTTCCACACAGAAACTGCACAATCTGACAGTTCTTTCTGCGCGTCAGTGATTTACTAACATTTGTATAATGTTGTTTTAATTGTTCTGCTGTCGTGTTCATACATCTTGTGTTTATTATGTTATTTCTGTTTGTATTGGCTTAAATCCTCACTTGCCCTATGGCACTACTGTCCGCACTTTTCAACAAAAGGTCTCCCAGACAGTTTTACTTTGGGACCACCTTCTTTTGGAATACATGTGTAAAAACAAGATATACTCAGTAAACTGAATGGGTCAAGGCGGACGGACGACACGAACAAGCACATAAGGCGTGGAGGCCCGTTGTAAACGGACTCAACGTCAATAGAATTTTGCAGCGAGAGTTTTATCACTGACGGCTGATGACTGGTCTCACCGGGGCAAACTTCAGCGAAGCGAAGGCGCTGAAGTCTATATAAGCATGCGCGGCAACTGTCATGACGTCAACATCGGCGCAGCGGTCTGACGTCACCGTTGGGACGAACGGGTGTGGAGGGCTCGCATGCGTGCAGTCGCAGCAAGAGGAGGAGGAGGAGAAGAGGCTACACCACATAGCTAAACTAAGTAGGTATACCTTAGCTCTGCCATAAGTAAGCAACAGCTTTCGCTGAAGTTTAACCATAAGCTAAACCAGAGCTCAGCTTACCCTCTAATTGTGTATACTTTTTGCTTGCCCAAATAGGGCTCCTTAACGTGCACTGAGGGTTGCAAACAGTGGAAGCAGTTCGCTTGTGCGACCCAGGTTGCCCTCCCCGAGAAATCTCTCGCGACCAATCACTAGTTTAACTGCCACCTGCCACGATGGACAGCTTGCCCACTATACGGTGGGCAGCTTGTGACGACGCCACAAGGTCACGTGACCTAGGCGGGCCACCAAGGTTGCTTCTCCGGGAATTTTTCACTCATAACGCCGCCGACGACGATGCCGTATTTCTGCACAGCTTAACGCTATCTCGTTAAACCATAGATAGTCTATCACCCTACCTACTAAAGACATAGGCGCCCTTCATCGCTATTTAGGTGAGCTTAGACATGAATTGTTATCCAAGGAGGAGCCCGTCCACGGACCGACGGATGCGCGAACAAAAATATGAGAACACGGTAAAGCGGCCACGGCGAAGCGAATATGTTGACATACGATGCATGCCATGCATTACCGAAGAAAACACGGGGGTTTCAAGCAGAGGCAGGGTGGCGTCAACCGCTTCAATCCACGCACACTCCGTGCCTGTACGCTGGAGCCTCGCGTCGGAGTTTATTAACTCGTCCTTCGCGTTCTTCGTGTCAATAAACGCTATCCGATCAAAGCCTGAAGCAGGCCAGGGTCCAGGAATAGCCGTCAGGGACAACGGATGGCTGCCACGTGGTGACGGCCTTTCTCGTAGCTCCGCCGCTTCTTTCGTGCAGCCACCTAGCGCAACGGTTGAATAGTGCAAGATAAAGATAGAAATTGAAGTTTCACGCATATATAACCGCTTCGGCAACTTGTGCGCTCGCAGCTCTTCTTGCTGCTTAAGCTACATCAGTCAGCAAGTCCCGCAGAGATGGTCTGCATTCTGTGGTCCCAAGGCATTCCTTCAAAGTCTCGAATCGGCTCAACCTCACAGGGCTCATGAGCAGCTGATAGCGCGAAATAGAGAAGTCACCAACACGCATGTACAATGGCCCCAATGTTGTCAATGCGAAAGCATTATATGGATACGTCGCGTCAGCAAAAAAGTGTCCGCAAAACGTGTCCGCAAGTTTTGTCCGCACGATTGCGTCGTTCCCTGAAAATAATTGTATGAAAGTGTGATTGTGATAAATAATGTATGATAAAATGTTGCCGTCGGTAAAATTTGGTTTATAAGGTATGATTAGGTAATTAATTAAACCTGAAATATACACTAAGACGTCAAAATAGCCGTGGACGTCGATATAGTGCCTGGACGTCAGAACAGCCACGGACGTAGATATAGTATGCGGACGTGTTGCTTTCGCAATGCTCCAATGCGGGTCAGGTCACGCCGTATTGCTGGTTGTTCCGCTCAAGATGCAGAATTACGGGCAATAACAGGGGTTTATTGAAGAGATAGGCAGCACATAGCGATGTGGGTTTTAATGTACGTACTGACCCACATATTCACATTAATGCTGTCCACATCCTTTCGTTGAGAAGCGGCTCCGTTATAGAGCTTGATCTTCTTGCTAGAAAATTCCAGCTTTCTTGGACATCACTAATAATTGCCAGGCAACTGTGGAATATTGTAAGATACTGTTACGAACATATTGATGGAAATGATGTAATCTTCAGATGATTAGCAAAATCTTGCTTCTAAAGTTTCTTTTGCGCTCGTATCGAAGAGTTAAGAGTGCCGTAGAAATCCAATGGGTTGCGTTTTTGACAATAGATAGCAGAAAACTACAAGCGTCCGGAGGGGGCCTTGCAGATATATTGATTGTTATGGTGCAGTCTTACGATATGCGAAAAACTACGTTCATAAACAACTTCCCGTTTTCGCAGGCTTGCGCAGAATTAACGAGTATGGTGCCGTCACCCATGTCGAGTTATCTTCCCATACTATTCGCCTCTCCTTACAACTACGCCTTCCTTCCACTCGGCTCCACAGTGGCCGTGATACAACTGTGTTTACCCTCTTTTTGATGGCAGACGAACCTGCAAATGCGTACTTGCGTTTTACTGCAGTTGCGCAAAGCCCTAGGTGTTACCTTTGCGGGCGTGAAGGAACATCGCGCACATCTTCCGTCTCTGCCCTCGTTTTGACGACAAGCGTTTGACCTTGCAAACGGTCTTAGGACGTGCTGCCTGGACATCAGACCTTTCTCAAAGGCTAAAGTTCCTTGACCGTGGCCTCGCCGTTCCATTCCCCAAAAAACAGTTCGACTGCTCTATCAATATTAACGTGGGTTGAGAGTGTTAAGGGACCGTTTATTTTCTATATGAGCTTGACTGTATGCTTCAAGTATTTTTGTCTTTTCAAACGCCCACTCCCCTGGCCCAGTGCATAGCAGACAACTGGGCTGCTCTTTTTAACGTATTTTTAACCTCCATTCCTTCCCTCTCTTTCTCTCTCTCTCCCAGCTGAACAATGCAAGACTGTTCGAACATTAATTAACCTTGCTCAAAAATCATAGACACGGCAAAAAAAAACTCAGAGGGACGCCTAATTACCTTATGTGTTTCTAATGCGAAACCATTAAAAGCTATTGCAGCCTTCACCGGTAATGGCGTCATTTTCGCTCTGGTGACGTCACTTCCTCCAGCCAATGAGAATTATCTGATCTGATGACATCACTTACCTCCAACGAATGGGCGAAAATTATGAACCGCGACTTTTTTTGGATGAGGCTTTTTATGTTATCTCATCAATATAACCGAAATGAAGGCATCGCACGTTACGTCGTATCAAGTGTTCGCCGAACTTTTCTTGCACGTCCAATCAGAGTCAAAATGCCTAGTTTTTATGGCTCTTTATGCTGGCATATGTCTATTGCACCACTTCACAAGTATTTATTTTGTACTGTAATTTTCATAGACTCCCTTACGCCATCTTTGCGTCTCTCTTCCATCTGTGTATAAGGTGCAGCCATCATCACACCCCTTTTAAGGTTCTTGCTTTCCTGCCAACATCACACTTGTCCAGAGAACGCCAATGAAAGGAACTTGGCATGACTTCACTAGTTTCGCTCGTTCATAAATACGAGAACTCTTCACGCCCGTTAAGGCAAACGCACAAAAAGCGACAGATCCATCAGACCCCGACGCTCAGCTGGCATAGTTGCATTAGCCTCTTCAATCCGTCCTCTCTTTTGTTTTTTGTTTTCTCTTCGCCTACAGCAATGTGCGCCTGTATAGTGAATTTCTGAGCCCAGGGCCCTGCACTCAGGCGCCGTCGGTGCCTGTGATGTGGCGGCTCAGCGGCGTCCTTTGAGACTGCACATAGGCGCGTACAAGGGCACGTCGGGAACGCCTGCATATAGCGAGCTCACCACAATACCGGCCCTCCTCTTGACCCAATTTCATTCTGCCCGCAGTGCTCCCTCCCGTATTTGCACCCGTTTTCCCTAGAGGATCGAACAAGCGGCAACGGATGCACCGCGGCTGAAACGGACTTTCGCTTTCTCTTATTACGGCCTCCGTCTTTTTGGAGCCGCGGTTTTCGCGGACCATTTCGCGTTGCCGTTGCTGAGCACGCCACCTATACGGCAGTTGCTTCAGACGAGCTTCGCTTCGCAACAGCACCCCCCCCCCCCCCCCCCGCCCCCACCTCCCAGTGGGTTTGCGTAGAGCGGTTGGGTGGGTCTTTACGTCGCGGCATAGGTAATGCGGTCACGCTAACGCTGGCTCCAAGACACGAAAGATCATCTACTAGCACCAGCCGCTCACGCAATTCTCCGCTACTTTCTTTTCTAGAGCGTAGGAGGGAGGAAAGGTGCAAGAGCTTACGAAAATCATCCTTTAAGACCTCGCCATTGCAAGGGTTTCAAGTATGGTACCATCTCTGGGTTGCATCGACGCTCCTACAAAGCACACAAATAGTCTTTTTTTTAGCTTGTCTTTGTGTCGTCCACTAGTGGGGAGGTTGCAGGAGGAGGCCTCGTGTCAGTGGTACCATTATTTTATGACCCAAGGAGAGCACGGTCATGCCATTTCGCCGTCGGCGCAAATGCCACTCATGTAGGAGCCATCTAAGCCTTCTTCAAACACTTAATGTACCCTATGGAAGCTATCATGCACTTTGTGATCTCTAAGCGCAATATCTCTGGAGTGAATTGTTTATGCGGGATTTACCTGTTCTTTGTATGCTGTTTTTTTTTTACTCCATGCGTTGCTGCTTTAGCGCGCAGCTTTTAGGCGCCTGTTACTGAGTTGTGCGTCGTCCTCGGCCTCGACGTAACCGGAGAGTGAACGAAGAGGAAAGCGAAGAATGAAAGTGCGGCGATAGCAAAAAACTAAGTTTTATAGCTCAGCTGCGACGTGTTCAGTCTGCGGACGCCTACGGTTCAAATACAGCAGCAGCTACGCTCAAATACCGCTTAACCCGATAAGCGCAATCATCGGCCAATTTTTTTTTGTATTAATGATATTGTTACTGACATTACCTTGCATGTTACCCGCCTCTCATGCAATGCCCTGTCTATGGGTCTTTGAAATTATGAAAATAAATAAAATAGATAATGCCACTTAAACTATTACATACATAATGATGGTTCAACAGCGCAAATACTCACACACTAAGAAGGAGACAAGACACGCACCAGCGCTGATGAATCAACACCAACTAGCCCAATCTTCAGTTCTTCTATTACATACCGCGGCGCGTTTCGTTTAAATACACTTTTTCGTGAAAGCAGTCTTTTGTTCTTTTACCCGAGCCCAGCACTTCGGCATGTCATAGGTGCATTCCAAACAGCTGTATTATTGGATTCACTTGGAAATACGTGCGCGCGGTAGCCGATAATACTTATTCGGGCTGGGGAGTTGCAATAGCGTGCACAGGTTCTGAGCAGGTTAAGCCACACAAGTTCAGATCAGTCATGCGTCGCGACATTCGATTCGACGGTTCCCGACTTTGTTTGCCACTTTACGCTTACGCCCTCGAGTGCCTCCTTCAAATTTCGGGCACGAGTTATGGTCGAAAAGTAATTCGAAGAGTCAGTCGAGAGGATTCGGGGCATATTTTGCGTCGGACTCAAGCAACACACTTATCAGCAAACATACACACGGTCGCCATCAACTCTCGCAGCACCGCAACGTATGCATGGGCGGCGGAGTGTCTGTCCTTGCTAACTATGTCTGTACATGTTAACAATGTCGTCTCTGTGCATTAAGTATGTTAACTATGTTGGCTGCACTTCATACCTATACGCAATACGCAAAAGCGTCCAAGTTAGGGATCACAGCTTTTTCTCATTATGTTTACCTCTTTATTTCCTCGACATTGCAACTCGTGTGCGGAAGGTCTTGGGTTCGAGCCTCGATGTTGCCGAGTACGTACCGATTTTTCAGTCGGTACATGCTTTCTGGCCTGGTGGTCGACTTCTCTGGGGTGAAATCCTTGGGAAAAATATGGATCTTTGACCCCATCTCATGCGCATCAAACGCGTTAGCCATAGCGCTCTCGGTGTATTACAATCTAACATCGTCATCCCTTCCTTGTCCCCTGACGTGCATCCCTTGATGACAAATGTGACACTTGCTGCTCAACCAAACACTCTCGAAGCACAAGCCTGGCGCTCGCTTTTGTCATGAATCATTAAGTAGTTTACCTCTTGCAAGATAATCATTGGTGGCTTCTTATAAACCTAGACTAACCTAAACTCGGACTACAAAAAGCCGCCGAGGTGGCTCAGTGGTTACCGTGCTCGGCTGCTGACCCGAAAGACGCGGGTTCGATCCCGGCCGCGGCGGTCGAATTTCGATGGAGGCGAAATTTAGAGGCCCGTGTGCTGTGCGACGTCAGTGCACGTTAAAGAACCCCAGGTGGTCGAAATTTCCAGAGCCCTTCACTACGGCGTCCCTCATAGCCTGAGTCGCTTTGGGACGTTAAACCCCATAAACCGAAACAAACCATCAAACTACAAAAAACGATTTCGTCTGAACGCACGCATATCGCATTCCCTCTTATATTAGACCGGTCTCTACATGTAATGTGGGAGAGTACAGCGGACAATGTGCTTTTGGCAAATGGGCAACATAATGTACTGCAGTTTTTGTAACACAAAACAGTGCTCCGCTCCTGTGGCGCAACTTATACGGAAAGCCCGCCCTCTGTTTTTTTTTTTTTTTTCAATATGAGGGCGGTCTACAACCTTTACCGAAGCCCTGCCTCCATATTGCCACATGGCCTCTAGCAATAATTACACGCAACTTTTTCTTATGGGAGTCGGGACCACCGACACAAAACAGAGCTCTGACCTGCAAGTTCACGGCAGCTCTTGCACATATTAGTTTGGCAGCGCTGCCGCTGACATCAGTTAAACCCATTGCACCAAAGGTTCCTAGCTTGGATATTCAGCAGGGCGCCTACTGAATTACGGTCCCACTACGGTAAATGCCAAGAGAAAAAAGAAAAGAACAGGGGAACGGCATGTAGCTCTAAAACTGGGCTAGAATAGTCAACTTGCCCGAGAGATTAAGGAAAATACTTACAAGCTGTTGAGATGGGAAAACGAAGGAACGAAATATTATGATTATGAGTACGCTAACTGTACTGCAGTCTTGAGAAGAAGGTATCTTATCCTGCCGGAGCCGACAATGAAATCGCACCAGTAATGTTCCATTAAGGTTTTTTTTTTTTTCTCTTTCAGGGAACTAGCTTCCAGTCTAAAAATGGGCCTACATGGAATCTTCTCGATTTTGGAGGAAATATTGAGACAGAACATATTTTGAGACAAAGATATTGAAAACCATCCCATAAGTGACATTCGATGACGTGCGACATTAGTGAAACAGCGGTTGTTTAGGTTTTTCTCTGCCAATCATTAACAGAACGAAAAAGAAAACAGGTCCATATCGCGTCTCCTCTCACGCGTCTCAACGCTCGCCTTTGCACTGGGCGCAAATACTGAACACAAGCAAGCGCAGGTAGTAGTAGTTGGTTGGTTGGTTGGCCTCGAGTAGAATGGCACATACCCACTACGGGGGAGTGGCCAAGACACAGGCGGTGAACTGTTGGAATGATTAGGAGCTTTAGAGGAAAAGGAGAATTAATAGGGTATAGGCTGACAGATTGGACGACGCAACGAAAGGGGTCCTGTTAGCTGGGAGATCGAAGATGGGAGGACGGCATAATGTGCAGATTTGAATGCAACATCTGGAATGGTTCAATTTTGTATTGACTGAAAGAGAGGCAGAAAAAATAAAAAATAATAATAATAAATTAAGAGATTGATAATCAGAAAAATGAAAACAAAAAGGGGAAATAAATAAATAAATAAATAAATAAATTTAAAAAAAAAGTAAAAAAAAATTAGCATGGGAGTCGCTGTGTTTCTAAAAGAAATTTTTGAACTGCACAGCGCGCACTCCTGTTGCTTCGTCCAAGCGAAGTAGCGCCAAAGGAAAGAACAACCTCAGTGGACACAGGCAGACCCAGCTGATGAAACGGAATTTCTAATAGGCGCCTCCTCAAAGAAGAGAATCGGCGGCAGAACAGCAGGAAGTGATCCACTGTCTCAGGCTCGGCACAAAATGAGCACAGTGGAGAAACCGCCAGACCAGATCTGTGAAGGTAGAAATTTAGCAGAGGAACTCGGCATCGCAAAAGGCAGAAACATCTTCAAACTGCTGTAGGGAAAATGCCCAAAGTAGGGAATTGTCGTCCTTAAGTAAGGAAGTTTTTAGTTTCGACCAGGAACATGACTGAATCGCCCGTACCCAGCGGCATCAACCGGTCATCCGTGAAGCCCATATACACAACTTCATTATTCATCCCCGGACTCATGCACCCTTTAAAGAAGCGCAGTGGTGTGCCTTTCCCGTGCCACCCTCTATCTACGGCCGGCCACATAAGCCCTGTTTACATGAACCCGACAGGACCGGGTCGAGTCAGCGTCGGGTTACGCGACTCGCCACTGACTCGCCCCGCTTGGTGTCTACATGAACTCGGTTCAAGCGCGTAAGCATCGCAGCGGCACCTAGCGTCGAGGTTCGCAGTTATCGTCCAAGCTTCCGGCAATTCCGGTTCCGGTTCTGGGCCCGAGTTTTCCCGCGCGTTCGCGATGGCCGTGTCGACTGCTCTCTTGATCGCAATCCTTAAAGGGACACTGAGGAGAAATTGAAGTTGGCTTGTATCGACAGAATACCAGCTCCTGATTACAAAAACGCCACTCATACTGACAACAAAGCTCTTGTAACGTAGAAAAGAGCAAGAACCAAAACACAGGTATCGCCGCCACAGGCCAAACTCGCAAGTACAAGCGTCATGACGTCATATAACAAAACAGTGTTGCTAGAACCAATGGTTCTAGCAACGCTAGGACACGAGAAGCACAAATCACTGAGGCGCAGCCAATGCATGCGCAAATCTCCTTGACGTCGCCAGATGGCGCCACGTGCCGGGCAGCTACGCGCTCGCCTGAAGCATCGGGACCAATCAGCGCCTGCTCGCCGGCGTTAGGCGGGCTCCCGGTATTCCGCTAGCGGTATCAAGGTACACGGTATGCTAAAGTGTCTATTTGCGAGAACTTCGTTGACGACATCGAGAACGAGATCCATCGTAACGCTCGCAAAACGCCGGTGCAAACGTAAGCGAAGCGACTGTTGCGACGGCCGCAATAGCCGATAGATGCCTTCAACGTGCGGCCGGCGGTAGCTTTCTTTTCGGCTGCTGCTAGGCCGCACTGCTGGCCGTCAGAAATCACGGAGTCTGCATCACGTCATGTCACGTCATGTTTCACGTCACTTAGTCCTCTGTCGTCATAGCCGAATCCCAAGTTTGAATCACAGCGGCGGGAAAAACCTTTTCAACTTCGAATCCAAATTTCTTAGAAATAAATGCATTTTTCGCTGCCGGCCAAGTGGCAACAAAGCCATGACATGCCGAACTATCGGATTTTGCTATAAAAAATATATTAATAGTGCTCTCCTCAGTGTCCCTTTAATCTCCATCAGCTTTATTTCATGACCCTTTTGATTCCGCTGCCAACGGCTGTCGAGCGCCTCGCTGACTTTCTTTTCGTTGATCAGGCCAAGGAAGCATTCCACTTCCCGGTCGGTCCAAGAAGCGCGAGTAGACATTGCGCGGGTAGAGTCCCTAGAAAGACTTGCTAATCTGGCGTCCGCCGGCTGCGGCGGGGGCTGCTGCTGGATGATAGCCCCGCGAAACGGGTTGGCTGCGCGTTATCAGATACTTTGCGCATGCGATTAACACTCTTTTTTTTTCTTTAATTTTAGATTAGTAGTGGTATTTCAATGAGCACTTCAGTTATCGACGTAGCGACGCAAATGATTTTTTTTTTTTTGCGAACGAATTTTGTGCGCGTACCCTGAGTCGAAGGCAAAACAAACCCGCTTATTTCTGTATACCCTATTCTCCTCTCTGAATACTGCTGCCGTGCCGTATCGTGATACTTTTTTCTGAGGAACTTAAATAAATAAAAATACCTTGCATCAAGAACATTACCCTAGGATTCTAAACCCCACGACTGTGTGTTTGCAACAGAGCGCTGTTGAAAGCAGCGTTTTCATTCATGCTATCAATCTGATCTCAGCTTGTACGGACTTTGAAGTTAGAACACAGACTGAACACTGGAAACTTCTCGATGCACGCATAATTAAAGCATGCAAGATGAGAACCTGAGCCCTGTAAATCGCAACATGCTTTAGGCGAACTGCGGGCATGCATTCCTTTTAAGGAACCGAGTTACCGAGGTAATGAACACAAGCATGCATTCTAAGTTTCTTTGAATTCCGTGCTTGGTAAAATAGCTTCAGCGCATGCAATGTAGATCACACGTACTGCCAGAGAAAATATACCTAAGAATCACTAATGTATGACACCATATAAAAACCTTTGTTAAACACATGTTTCCGACAAATTTGCACTCAGTCAGGCTGCTCACATTTTTGTTTGCGCTACTTACTGGCATCATCTCATCTTTAAGGGCTTCAGCTGCTCCTTCTTGGCAGTCCTCTCAACATTGATTGACTTCGTGTAGAAGCGCAGGTGAACCAGAATGTATAATTTGATTATGCCATTAGCAATTTCATGTACATGTTTCACGCTGGCTGGACGGAAAACGTGCATATGTTAAAAAATCAGCGAAGTCAACAATGCTCTTCTCGAGCAACTTATTAAGGCTAAAATAAGCAAGATGAAGCTGTGGTGATAATTTTCTTCAAGGGGACAGAGGGATACAGCAAGCCACCATTATGAAATTTAGCAGTGAAAGTTTTTCAGTCGCCAAGGCTGACACGCAGTCTACACACTGGCTTTTTTCAGTGCTTCTATAGCTATGTAGCTCGGCCGAGATATAATGAATTAACATCTCGTGACCTTTTCCTGTCATACATGCGCCGTGATCAGATGTATACGTGGAGCACAAGAGACCAATGGAGTTTCCGCATCATTGATCGCTATTCTATCAATAAGGCTGTAGAGAATTCTGTTTCTTAGGCACCAAAACTAATGAAGTGACCACTTCTGGTGCAGTTTCCCGATGGTGGTGGGTTCGCAAGATTGCAAAATGCGAGCGCTTATGCAGCAACCAAATACGGTGCGGCATTTATAGTTCCTGACGACTACCGAACCATGCTAAATAGGGTTTCAAGCCTGTCTTGGCTCAAGTTTGCCACTAAACGCCAGTATTGCAAAAAAAAACACCAGTATTCTGTGCTCGCGTCCAAGAAGAAGCGCGCAACACTTCCGTAGCCACGGCAGGCACGGCGGCCGCTGCAGGCGCAGCGTTCCGAATGCGTGCAGCGCCCCCTGCGCATTCATGCGAGGCGCAGCCAAATGGTTCCGTAGGGAGCTCCGCGCGGACGGCAGACTAGCAAGTATTTCTAGGGACCCTAGCGCGGGGGGCTGACGACGGCTGCCATTTTGGTCGACTGATCACATGACCGGAAGCTTTCCGAGAGTTACCCGACATGCCTTTAGAAAGGCGGGTCAAGCGAGTTAACCTACCCCCTGCAGGCGAGTTAACTCGACTCGCTCCGCCGCTTATTTTACTCGACCCGACAGCGTTTACATGAACCCGACAACTGGTTTTTTACTCGACAAGCAAACTCGACTCGACTCTGTCGGGTTCATGTAGACGTCCTTATAGTCAGGTTCGGAGCTCCCACATTTCACCACGACCAGTATCTCCCTATCTCACCTTCTCTGTTATCATCATCCAGTTAAGTACACGGCCAAGCAAAGGCCTTTTCCGTTATACTTCGATTATCCTTGTCGGCACCTTGGCTTGCATAAAAATATCCACGTCAGAGGGGTTGGCCGAGTACACCAACAAGACTGCCAAGACCTGCTGCGTTCTGACAGCATGCTGACGAAGCATTTTTTTTTTCATGTTTCTTTGGCCTGTACACATGTTTCTTACGAAACAACCAATAGCTTAGAAAGAAGATAGACGCCTCCGAAGTCTAGCGTGGCAACTATGATACGAGTTGTTAAAACAGCCTATTTTTGTTCTTTACGTCCGCCATCCCTGCAAGTAGGCTTATGTACTCAACCTGCTTTCACTACACGTTAAAGAGACAACGATAAAAATTAAATATTTGGTTCTTCATAAAAATCTATAGTACAGTTCTTTCTGGGTATGTTGATGTTTGCCCGGGAGTAAAAGACGCATTTGTGGTTAGGAACACCGCATTTAAAAGGTTTACCGTCATATACTTCAGAATGCTCCCGTCCACACCGAAGAGGACTCTGAGATAGCCGTTTTAAGTGAATGGCGCTGCAGCCTAGCCTCAGAGATCTGCTCCCTAAAAAAAAAAAAACAACCGTCGGACCGCGCAGTTCACTTATAGTGATTTTGACACCTGTACTCTTTTTTTGTACTTTCCTAGCCTATAAAAGCTCCGTTTTCAGTAAAAGTAGCGTCATTGACGTCAGAATTGGGTGATCTATCAATGCAGGCCAACTTCAATTTCTTCTCGCTGCCTGTTTAGTTGTTTAGTAGCGCGACGCAGTTTGGCAACGGCCCCTCTGACGACGCTGACAGTAGTACTCATGAATACGCACAGACTCACTCCTTTTTTAACGACCGGTACTTGTGTCAGGAGTTTAAGGCCGGAATACATGGAGCGCTTTTACGTCTGCAAGTCGGCGATTTTTGCCCCACAGCGCTCACTCGACGCCCGGCGTCGAGAAAAACGCCCGCCGCCTACGATCTGGACCCACCAGATATTGACGCGCGGCGTCCGGTGAGACCGGAAGCGGCAGCTGAAGCGAGCCAACAGCAGCGCAGAAAGCCCGTTCTTCCGGTTTAGCTGCCACTGCCTGCCGTCACCAACATGGCCGCCATGGCCGACGAGCTACGCAGTGATTTTGGCACAAAAATGTTATTGTCGGGAAAATAAACGCTACATCAGGCATGAAATGTCGCTTTTTTTTTTTAGAGAACACGGCCGAATCTTGCATCTGAATGCCTGCATTTCCTTCCGGAAGCGAATTTGTCGAAGAAAACCGCAGCCGGTGGTGTCCGCGGCTGAGCGGGCGCCCAAAGGTATAATACGCGACGCCATGCATTCGAGCACGCAAATTCTTACAGATACTTATGCACGCGTGCTAAAGCGAGTGCAGTGGTGTCGAAGTGAACAATTTCGTGATTTTTACAGAACAGTCAGCGTCGCGTTGCTCTCAAAGACCTAATTGTTCAGTGGTATTTGCCACTTGTTGATCGCATTTGCTTTCGCGTCGAAGGATACGCTTCTTCGCTCCGTGTATCTCCAGCCGGGCGTCGCGCCGCCACGACGTTTTCTGGCGCGCCAATATTGTCGACAAAAACGTATCGCATGTATCCCGGGCTTTAGGCAGCTGACTGACGTGTATCGACGGTTGCCTCAGCCACCTTCCTTAGAAATATGGCTGCCACCTTAGTTCGCCCATCGCAATGTTACTATACTCTGCGGGCGGGTGCTGCCTCCCCATATGCTACCTGACAGTCCTGTCCGCGACATCTGCGAATGTAAGGACAGTATTAAACGTATCTGCGCCTGTTCTCGCTTCAACGTCTCACGCCTGACGCTAACATATCTGTGTATAGGCTGGACACGCATCTATTCTCTTTAGGTAAGGTCCTTGGACCAATGGGTCGTGGGCTTCTGGTGTAGGATTTGATATCTATACGTGTCTTGGAGACGGCCTATACTTTGTTGACATACATCCTTATTTACAAGTCCTTTATTATTCTTCACGTGCTCTTTTTCTCTGCCTCTTTTTACCATCTTTTTACCATCTTTTTGCCCCTTTCATCTCGGTTGTCTACAGTTACCCGACTGAAGTCTAGTTACCATTCGTGTTTTTTTTTTCCTTATCTCCTTTCCACTACTCAAGCTCTACCGTTGGTTATGTCGTTCTCATGTTGCCTTCCTACAAGAACGTCCTGCGCGCTACGACGGCAGGGATTTGGAGCACGGTGCTGGCAACCTTGTTTTCTTTTTCCAAGCGGCAGCATGGCGAATGTTAAGACAACCTCTTGAAGCTTTGCGACAAGCGTGCAACATGGAATAACTTGTATTAAGCGTCAGCAGTGCGACCAGCTGTTCATGTTCTCAGGCAAACTCGTCGCCCCAGATTGTCAAGCAACGATACATAAACAGACCCGTACTTATCGGTAAAACCGTTCCACTCTGAGTTTTCATTACAGCCTTCTTCCATTATTAACAATCAGGGAGTTTGCCGACACCAGCGTTTCTCGCTCAAACGTTGAAAGGAAATTTGTGAATTGGCCAGCGCCTCTTGTCATCTAGCCCTAAGAACTAAGTACTGCAGTGAACAATAAGGCGCGCAGTTTGTACATAGCGCCAGGATCAAATTAAAGGCAAACAAAACAACAGAAACGCGAACAGCAAAAAAAAAAAAGGAAACCTTACTTCAGAGAGCCTTCCCCACTGCAGAAGGAGGCTGCAGGGGGTGGGGGGGAGGGGGGGGGGGCACTTTTCACGGGAATCCGAAAGCGGGCACTCCGCACAGGCTGTATCATTCTGTGTGGAGTCATTATCAAACGGCAGCTGGCATTAATTTTCTGCATTGCCAGTTGTGTAATCAGCGCTCAATTATTTCTCCTCGCGTTTCATTTAAGTTTAATTACGGCACAGTCTGGAGATCACCAAAAAAAGAGGCGCCGATTGGAGCCTGTAATCATGACTGCGGAGATAAACGGAAAGAAAAATCATTAAAAAACAAACTAATTTTGGTGTGGTTCGGAAGAACTCACTCAATCGCAGGTTTTGGAATCATTTTCTTCACTTTGTTTGCCTTAGCTCCTGCAGACATTGCCTCTCAGACTCATTGTCGCAACGCCTCTGCTCAGCCGCTGGACATACCATGTCGTTCTTTTCTCTTTCTTTTTATCGGAGGGCCCTACTCCTCGGAAATCATGTTGCAATCGCTCTGTCCGGAGCTCGGATTCTGCTCGTCAGGCCTCGATATTGGAGGCTCTTCCTTTCTCACGCCGCACCTTCTTTTTTTCGTGTCTCACTGTCCTTGCTGCTTTCGTACATTTACTCGCAAATTCCTGTCTTCATCTACGGTCTGATATCCAGGGGACGTCATCGCCCGGTTCCCCTCCGGGATAGCACAGAACGCTTCTCTGCGTATTTCTTGGAGCTTTTCAGCTCCTTTCCCGTCAGGCGCCTCTACAAAGCTGCCCCTAGGTCGTTTACACCCGCCGTGGTGGTTCAGTGGTTAGGGCGCTTAGCTACTGAGCCAGAGTATCCAGGTTCGAACCCGGCCACGGCTACCGCGTTTCAAAGATGGAAGCGAAACGCAAAAGGCGTTCCTGTGCTGTGCGATATCAGTGCGCGTTAAAGATCCCCAGGGGTCCAAATTATTCCGGAGCCCTCTATTACGGCACCCATTTCTCTTCCCACCTTCCTCCCTTGCCTTTCGGCGCGGTTGAGGTATCCACCGAGAGAGACAGTTACTGCGCCATTGCCTTTCCTCTAAAGCCACTAATTAGGCCTTTACATGTGATGCGGGAAACGGAATCCTGATGTCATTTGATCTCCCAAACTTCACTGCCCTATAGTTAGTTAGTAGGGGCATCCGTTTAGAAGTCCAGAGCCTTTACTCATTAGTATTGCAACTAGCAGCCTGTGCCAAGCAATGAATGCGGCCACGTAGCCGCCACGGTAGCTCAGTTGTTACGGCGCTCGGCTGGCCCGAAAGACGCGGGTTCGATCCCGGCCGCGGTGGTCGAATTTCGTTGGAGACGTTTAGAAGTCCAGAGCCTTTACTCATTAGTATTGCAACTAGCAGCCTGTGCCAAGCAATGAATGCGGCCACGTAGCCGCCACGGTAGCTCAGTTGTTACGGCGCTCGGCTGGCCCGAAAGACGCGGGTTCGATCCCGGCCGCGGTGGTCGAATTTCGTTGGAGACAAAATGTTAAAGACCCGTGTATTGTTCGATGTCAGTGCACGTTAAAGAACACCAGGTGTTCGAAATTATCCGAACATCTCCACTACGGCCTCCCTCATAACCTGGGTCGCTTAAGGGACGTTAAACCCCATAAATCATTGCCTCCTCGTGCCTTAAGTGCTTTCAGCGACAGCTGATAAACCCGGATGCCCGCTAAGGCTCTGTAGAGCATCATGTACTACATAATGCGAGTTAAATTTTAGTTAAGGTCATTTTACGGACTATAGCGACACTGTGGGCTGTGGTCCACGCCGCATTGAAGGGCTTCCGATTGATTTCGACTCCGTAGGGTTCTTTTAGACGTATCTAAATGTGAACACAAAGGCGCTTCCGCACATCGCCTCTGTCTTTTGTGGGGGTGCCGCGGCCGAGCTCTGCCCCTCGAGCTGCTGCAAACACGGAGGGGACGCTGAGGGCGCGCGAAGGGAGAAGACGGGCGCACATCGGCTCCGATTCTGATCGCTCCTTATTGCGGTCTGTCAACTCGGACCCCACGAATCTTGGCACCATCGTCTCCGCGAAGATCAGCGGCACAAGTGGGCCCCACTTCCATCAAGGTGGGCCCATTTTTGACGAAATTCTGAGATTTTGAAGCTTTCGCCCACCGCCGCGGCGCTAAGCCTAACGGCGGCGGGGCGTTCGCCGGCGTTCGCCAGCCCCGGCTGGGGATTCCCCGGCGATGGCGGCTCCAAATACGGTTACCGGCTATGATCCGCTGTCCATGCAAGTCGTACGCATGGAAACCGTTCAACTCGAGGACCTTCCAACATCGGAAGATGACTATTTGGCAGATATGGTCAAAATCTGGAGACGCCGGCAGAAGACGAACGCTCCCAAGCCAACTGGAGCCGCCGCCCAGCACCAGGCGGCAGTTCGGTCCCCGCACGCTTCGCAAGGAAGTGTCGGTGGCGCGGCCTTGAAGGGTGCAACTTGCAAACCCCAGTGGCGGCCGCAGCAGACGCCGCGCATTGGACGCGACGACCTCATCGTGGTGCTCAAGCCACGCGAGACGCTGGATCTGAAGGCCACCTTCGCTCCAGGTGAAGCCGGAGTTGCCGTGCGCAACATCATACGGGACTGTGGAGAGGTGCAACTCTCTGTATGGCCCGTGTGGGACCAAAATGTGCTGGTGTGTGGCGTGAACTCTGTGCCAGCCGCTGAGAAGCTCCTCGGCGATGTCACGCTGACGGTCGGCGACCGCCAGCTTCTGTTTCGCGGGCACGCCAAGGCTTCTGGCGAGGTCTGCAAGGGAGTGATCAACGTTCACCCCGGCGAAACGTCGGCCTCCCTCAAGCAGAAGCTGGAGTGGAGACACGGAGAAATACTTTCTGTGCGCAAGCTGGGCGGCACCGCCATCGCAGTGGTCACCTTTCAAGGGAAGAAGGTACCCCGCCAAATCTTCTGCAGCGACCAGGGCATTCCTGTGAGACTGTACAAGAAGACGATCCCCGCCTGTCATCGATGCGGCACGGTGGGGCACCGGGCTGACATCTGCCCGCGGCCGCAGTCGGGACGCTGCGGCCTCTGCGGCTCTCAGGTGGCCACCACACCCGAGGGCATACCACAACATGAGTGCACCCCCCGATGTCTGCTGTGCGCGGGTGCCCACTTCACCGGTGCTGCCGGCTGCGTCGGCAAGTACCGGAAACCGATCAAGCCGGGACCATCACGGAGTCAAAGCAAGCGGAAGTCGGCTCAGAAGCAAGCTCCGCCCACCAATGCCAAGGACAGCAAGTCCACTTCTGCGCCGGGCAAGTCCGGTCATGTCAAGACGGCTGTGAAGTCCGGGACCCAGGCGAGGTCGCCGAACTTCAGCGCTGGGGATTTCCCGCCTCTAGCGACCGCCCAAAACAAGGTGAGCGATTGGGCTAGGGCTGCCTCCGGGCCTCTTTCTCCCTCCCTCTCCCCTACGGAAGCCGCCCTACAGAGGCAAAATGTTGAACTTAGGCGCCAAACAGAATTCCTAGTGCGGAAAATTCAAGAGCTGGAGGCTAAGTTAGAGGGACGTAAAGAACCTCAAGCTGGTCCTTCGGAGCCTATAGAACTAGCCGAGCCGGAGGACCGAGATGAGAATGCCTCGGTCGCATCTGGGCTGACAAGCGTGTCGCAGCAGTCGGCCAGCACAGTGGTTGGTAGGCTGCCAATGGTGGAGAGCCGCCTGTACAACCTGGAGAGCGAAATTGATGCTCTGCCAGGTAAAATCATGGAAGCGGTCCGGGGCTCCATTCAGCAACTTCTTCAGGCCGAATTGGCAAAAATCATGCCTGCTATAGTGGCACAGGTTACTGAGACAGCTCTCTCTGTCGTTCAGGACCAAATTGGAGCTCAACTCAGTCAAAGCCGCTCCCGCTCGCGGTCTCCGCGACCAGACCTCCGCAGGCGGAAGGTGGTCCTTCGCCAGGCCACAGGCTCACTAGAAAACATTCCGGCCGCTCTCTCTCCGGACGTGCTGGTGCCTCTGCCTGAGGCCCCATCACCTTCGGGGGTGGGACCTGGCCCCCAAAATTAAATAATCACGTTCACGATGGCTAGCCGACCCCAGCGGAAAGCCAACAACAATTCGGAGCAATTCGAGATCATACAGTGGAACTGCAGGGGTCTACGGAGCTGGAAAAAACGGTCACACCTCCAGCTCTACCTGCAGTCTCTCGGTACCGCACCGGCGCTCCTAGCTCTTCAGGAACCCGGCGCAGATGCTAAATTCACAGGGTATAGCTCGTTTCAAGGCGGTCCTACAACGTGCATCCTGGTGAATAAAGCGTACACCGCAGTCCCAGTAGACCTCGAACTGGAGACTGAACAGGAATACAGTATGGTCAAGGTCCTGCCGCTCAAGCGCCGCGACCCATCAATACATGTCCTTAACATTTACTGCCCCCCGCATAAGCCGCGCGTGACCTTCAACGAAATCTTCTACCGCGCGCTCAAATCGGCTGACAAGGAACCTCTAGTGATCGTTGGAGACTTCAATGCTCCAAGCCTACATTGGGGCTACCACTTTGAGAAGGCCAGAGGACGCAAGCTGGCGGAGCTCATCTCCACACTTCGTCTTACACTCCTCACGGATCCGTGTTGTCCCACACGTGTGGGCAACTCGGTTACGCGAGACACATGCCCTGACCTGACTCTCGTTACGAACACCAGAGACGCTACCTGGGAGAACCTGGGAGAGACTCTTGGTAGCGATCACTGCCTTCTCCGGGTCACTCTTCTGGCGAAGGCGGCTCGCAAAAAGTGGGGCCACACTAAATTGACCGATTGGCATAAGTTTCGAACAAAAGAGATACCTCCCGTGCTCTTATCCGGCGGATATGCGGAGTGGGCAAAGCAATTAGACACAATACAAAGACAACACGTCACGACACTTCAGACCACTGAAGAGATCCCTGCAGTGGACAATCACCTCCTGCACTTGTGGGAGGCTCGCCGGAGTCTTACCAAACGGTGGAAGAAGCAAAAGCTGAATCGCAAACTTAAGGCTCGCATTGTCGACCTCACGGAGCAGGCTGCGGCGTATGCTGCCCAGCTCACCGATTCAAACTGGATAGAGAAGTGTAATTCGGCAGCGCGTCAGATGAGCTCGAGAGGAACATGGCGCTTCTTTCGCAGTCTCATCGACCCCACTCAAACTAGAGGGGAGACGCAAAGACAGCTCCGGCGGGCTTTGCACGGGTACCAAGGTACGACGGCTCAACTCGCGGACACCCTGTGCGACAGATATCTCTGCCGCATAGAGGACCCAGTTGGGCCCGAGTACGAGTACGCGGGAAAGCCGAATCCCGACATTGATGCCCCTTTTGAGTTACACGACCTTAAGGCGGCTTTAGCTAAAATGCGGCGAGGTACGGCTCCGGGTCGGGATCGCATAACAGTCAATCTGTTGGCCAACCTCCCAGATTCGGCCTACCTCCACCTGCTAGGGTACATTAACCAGATTTGGGACGGGCGTCCACTCCCTCCCGAATGGAAGACCTCCTTGGTCACTTTCATCCCTAAGCCAGGCAAGCCAGTGAATACCGACAACCTGAGGCCCATCTCACTAACCTCTTGTGTGGGCAAGCTTATGGAGACGATGGTTAGGGATCGCCTCTCTCCACACATAGAGACCAAGGGCCTCTTTGCAGACACTATGTTCGGGTTCCGACCGCATATGTCTGCGCAGGACGTCCTCCTCCAGTTACACCGCTACATAATACGACCCACTGCCATGCGCCACAACGACAAGGCCATCCTTGCCCTTGATCTTAAGGGGGCCTTTGACAACGTTCGTCATAGCAGCATCTTGGCTAACTTGAGTACCACTGATTGTGGGCGCAAGGCATTCACATATGTAAGAGACTTTCTCTCCAAGCGTCAGGCCTTCCTCAAGATTGAGGATGACGAATACGGACCATACACGATGGGTACACGGGGTACACCCCAAGGGGCGGTCTTGTCGCCACTTCTTTTCAACATTGCCATGATGCAGCTTCCCCACCAATTGGCCCGGGTGGAAGGCATTCATCACGCACTATACGCGGACGACATAACAATTTGGACTACCGAAGGTAGCCTTGGGGAAATGGAGGACCGCCTTCAGCGGGCCGCCACCATAACCGATAGCTACGCTATCGGCTGTGGTCTCCAATGTGCTCCCGCAAAATCGGAACTTCTGCACATCAGATCCGATCCTAAGGACAACACGAGTTTGCAAATCTCTCTGACGGGAGGCCCCATCAAAGAGGTCGGGGAGCTCCGCATACTAGGTCTGTTCATCCATAACAGGCTCAGCCCGGAATCCACTATTGCCAAACTCAAGCGCGTAGGCGAACAGGTCGGACGCATGATCCATCGCGTTTCTAACAAGCGCGGCGGGTTGCGAGGCAGGGACGCGCTTCGGCTCGCCCATGCCTTCGTGACCAGCAGGATCCTCTACTCCGCTCCCTACCTTCGCACTACGAAACAACAAGAAATAAGAATCGACACCATCGTTAGAAAGGCTACAAAGCGAGCACTGGGCCTCCCAGTGGCCACCTCCAATGCTAAGTTGTCGGCGTTGGGGGTGATCAACTCCTACCAGGAGTTACGAGAGGCCCACCTCGTGAACCAATATACGCGACTCTCGCAGACGGCATCCGGGCGCCGCCTGCTAGACCGCTTGCACATCCAACACGAGTGCACTCCAGAGGAGACGTGTCGGATTCCGGAGCTATGGCGTCACAAGCTCTGGGTCCCTCCACTCCCGCGCAACATGGACACACATACACACGAAGGCAGACGAGAGGCGCGCGCTCGGGCCCTCGAAAACCAACACGGATCCAAACAGGGTGTATACTACGTTGACGTGGCAGGGCCGTCGCCCAATGGATTCTACACGGCCGCAGTAGTTCACCAGGATCAATGCGTTAACGGGCTCTCCTTTCGAGCTCGAAATTCAGCACAGGCTGAGGAAGTAGCCATTGCGCTTGCCGCCTCGGACTTGAATTCGAAGGTAATCGTGACAGATTCGCGTCGAGCCTGTCAACACTACCTGGCTGGCGAGATTTCACCTTTAGCCTGGAGTATATTAAAGCGCGCAGTGAGGGAATCGGACCCTTCGCCCAAACGCATAGTTTGGACTCCAGGCCATCAGGGCGTTAGAGGTAATGAGGCTGCGGACGCGGCTGCCCGAGCGCTTACCTACCGGGCACCTCACCCAGGCTCTTCCGGCTCGGAGATTGTGCAACCGCTTCTGCGGTTCAGAGAAATTCTGGACGACTATTGCGAACGCCATCGTCTTTTCCCGGTCCCTGCTAAGGGCCTGAGTAAAGCTGATGAGCGAACTCTGAGGCGCTTGCAGACCAACACTCTGTTGTGTCCTGCAATAGTGAAACATTTCGACCCCAAAATTGATGGGCGCTGCCCTCACTGTGGGGAAGTTTCCGATACCTTCCACATGGTTTGGGCCTGTCAAAAGAATCCTTCCCTTCCCCCCAATCCTTTCCCTTCCCGAGAGGCATGGGAGGCAGCCCTGCTCAACTGCTCGGGGCTGGAGTCTCAAAGGGCTCTAGTCCAACGGGCGCGAGTAGCGGCCTCGTCCAGCGGGGTCCCGGACTAAGGACTCCACCTATGTAAAGGGCCATTTTTGGTCTGCAAACTCTCCTGTTGTTTATTAAAAAGTTTTCACCACCACCTGCAAACACTAAGCCACCGCGGCGGGCATATTGTGTAAGCGCACGAATTGCTTAGAAATTGCTATCGTCAGATTAGGAGCGATTTGTGTTCGGTTAGAAGAGATAAAAAGGACAAAAATGATAACCTCAGCAGGTACAGCGTTCGCCTACATCCCTTTAGTGCAGTCGGCCGCGTCTATTTCGGACCAATGCCTGCTCGATCAGCGTGGGCTGACCCAGCAGAGGCCGGTTCAGATCCCGCTGGCCGAAGCGTTTCTTGCTTATTTTTCATATGTTCCTTTAGCGTTTAGCAAGCGTTCTGCGTTTATTGCTTGCAAGAGCTTTCGGACGACGAGATGTTGCTGAGCTGGAGACATATTTTGTCCTTTGAAGAGAGAAATGTTCCTCTGAAGCGCTTTAAAACAAAACATCGCGAAGTATTTCAGGTAAAAATAGCGCATAACCAACGCTTTCTGTCTGCATGCTAGCCGCCAGCATTTGATAATAAGTAGCAATTCAGGGTGCAGAAGAGTGTTAGATGAAAGTACTGGAAGATATCTATAATGGCTGCACAGCTACCATACTGCTTCATAAAGTCAGCAATAAAATTCGATTAAGGAAGGGTGTCAGGCAGGGGGACACGATCTCGCCAATGCTCTTCACCGCCTGTTTGCATAAGGTATTCTGAAGCCTGGATTGAGAGCAGTTGGGGATAAGAGTTAATGGAGAAAACGTGAGTAATCTGCGATCCACCAAAAACATTGCCTTGCTCCGTCATTCAGGAGATGAACTGCAAAGCATGATCAATGAGCTAAGACAGGCAGAGCAGAACGGTGGGTCCAAAAATTAAGATGCAGAAAAGCGAAATAATGTTCAGCATTCTCGCAGGGGAACAGCAGTTCAAAATTGGTAGCGAGGTGCTGGAAGTGGTAAGGGAGTACGTCTACTGAGGGCTAGTAGTCTCCGCTGATCCGGATCATGAGAGGGAAGTAACTAGAAGTATAAGAATGGGGTGGAGCACATATGGTAGGTTCTCTCAGATCATGAATGGCAGTTTACCGATATCCCTAAAGAAAAAAGTATGCAGCAGCTGTATCTTATCGGTACTCACATATAGGGGGCAGAAAAGTGGAGGTGAACGAAAAGGGTTCAGCTTAAGGGCTACGCAGCGTGCTATGGAAAGAAAAATGATAGGTGTAACGTTAAGAGATCGGAAGAGGGCGGAGTGGGTGAGGGAACAAACGCGGGTTAATGGCATCCTAGTCGAAATCAAGAGGAAGAAATGGGCTTGGGCAGGACATATGTAATGCCAAGGCAAGATAACCGCTGGTCCTTAAGGGTAACGGAGTGGATTCCAAGAGAAGGCAAGCGTAGCAGGGTGCGGCAGAAAGTTAGGTGGGCGAATGAGATTAAAAAGTTAGCGGGGATACGGGGCCGCAGCTGGCAAGGGACAGGAATAATTGAAGAGACATGGGAGAGGCCTTTGCCCTACAGTGGGCATACGGTCAAGCTAATCCTGACGAACAATTTAGTGGTGTGCCTTCCACCGCAGTACATCTTGAATATCTAGTTGGTTGATATATTTCGATGACCTCAGAAATATTGACAATATTTACCGGGGCTTTTTTCTAAACGGCCAATTCTTAGCTTATCGAGAAAGAAAAATGTGTGTAATGAAAATAAATTAAAAGCACTTTCACTTTATGAATTCCTAAGCGTTTATCATTGTCTTTCATGGCGGTGATCGGTAAGTCCACAGTTTAGCACGTTTCCGGAAGCGACGTTTCAATTCAAAAATTCAAATATAAATGAGAAAAGAAATAGGCAGAAGGTGTAGAAGGTAGAATGTAGAGAGTAGAAGAAGAATCGGCTATGCAGAGAAAAAGTGGTTGTATATATACACCCACTAAATAATCGTTATTAAACAAATCTAAGATATGCGAGTAATTACTTATTTATAATTATTAAGCGAGTAGGGACCGAAGTGGGCCCAGGATTGAGTGAGCGTATGTAAGAAAAGAAGAAAGGAATATCGGTTTAATTTTGGGAAGGACACGCTTCGTGCGTTACATAGCACTTCATTAGCCAGCCTTTCAAGAAAGTGATCCTTTGTCGTTTCATGAAGTCACTGAATATCACCGTCTAGTCATTTCGTTGCGCCTGTGCCCCCAAGTGCAAGTTTGCTTCGCGGCACTCGTCATGTCGCTTGCATTCAAGCACAGAGATCGCTTAGCCACCGCTCACAATTTATGTGCGAAGAAATCTTTGGTTTGGTTTATGGGGTTTAACGTCCCAAAGCGACTCAGGCTATGAGAGACGCCGTAGTGGAGGGCTCCGGAAATTTCGACCACCTGGGGTTCTTTAACGTGCACTGACATCGCACAGTACACGGGCCTCTAGAATTTCTCCTCCAAAGAAATTCAACCGCCGCGGCCGGGATCGAACCCGCGTGTTTCGGGTTAGCAGCCGAGCACCTTAACCACTGAGCCACCGCGGCGGCTCAAGAAATCTTTAGTAATTCTTCATGAAACTCTTCCTTTCACTTTTATCGCTGACAACCTCTCTCAAGGGCAAAGGAATTACAGTGGTAGCTGAGCTATAGAATACACTTCATGCAGAACTCGTTGTTATAACCTACATCGGCTATGTAACTCACAAGAATATACAATTTCTGCACTATAGCATTACCTAGGTTTGTTCGTAGCAGTAGTAGAGAAATCGATCCAAAAGTCCTACAACTCGAATTCGAAGCTATAATGAATAAAGGAATAAATATATCAATCCCTTAATCGATCTGTCGATCAAGCAATCAATCAAGCGCTCAATCAGCCAATTAGTCAATCAGTCAGTTAGTTAGTCAATCAGTCAATCAATGAATAAATCAATCAATCAATCAATCAACCATGCAGCTCTGAAATCACGACACCTACTGTTACAGCAAGGCAATGCAGAAGCACTTGGAAGAACCAAGCAATGCAACAAGGTGGACGCGGCGGCCGTCGATTACGAACCAAGCTCTCTCTCCAACGAACCTTAACTTCTTGAGTACTCTCCTCATTCTCTTCACCAATCCTGTATCAGCGCTATGCTGCAGTTGCACATGACGACGGAACACTGCAATGCTAACGCCGACCAGGAACCTTCTTGGTGCTTTCCCTGGCGGTAACAGCACCGTCATTCGCGAACGTGCGTTCCGGTTGCTCCCTGAGAGACGCCCGCCTTTTCCCGCTCTTCGAGCTGAGAGATGCAACCTGACGACGGGGGCCGGTTTCCTGCGGTATAACCCTCGCGCTATATAATAGGCCTGATTGGACCCAAGCGGCTTGCGTGGAGCTCTATATGACCTTCCCCTGCAGTAGTATAAACGGCTCGAGGCAACGTCTGCGCTCAGCCTTATAACGATGCCGTTGCTGCCACGATGCCGCCATTTCCGTCTAGCGCTGTGTCTGCCGCTCTTTGCCTCGGACTATACAGCTTCGCTGCTTTCGCTTTTACCCTTTATTTGTTGTAAGAGTCTCCTCCCTACTCGCACGCTCCGCTGTCTTTCTTTTTTGCTTCCTCTATCCTCCGCTCCGTGTTGCACGCATGGCCGACACTTATAATAAGGTTTCGTAACGTGATCCTGTTATGCCCAACATCACTGGAACTACGGAGCCACCTGGGAGCCAGAAACGACGTCAGGTATAATCGAGGTCCAAGTTCACAGTTTTTCGTCGCGTAAAATTGGTCCAAGTCCGGCAGACGTCTCGGCTGCTGTGTATATTCTTACTGCACAGCATAAGGGCGTTCTGGTCATTCTATAAAACTTTCGCAATCGCAAATTACTTCGGGAATGCAACCGCCCCTGATTATGTAGCCCCAACTTCCACAAGAATGTTGGCTTGTTTTTTAATTTTCCGAGGCAGGGTTCATTTGCGCCAAGGGCCATGAGACTGTGAATTATCAATAGTGATCTCTGATGCTTCGTATTTTCCTTAGATGTCCTCGTCTCTTCTTACTATCGGCAGTTTCCATTGCATTTGCTGATTAAAAGAAAGAGAAAGGGAGAGAGAAAGCAAGGAAGTTAACCAGCAAGGGGTCTAGGAGGGCTACACTGCGGTGGGAGAAAGGGAAGAGCTAATGCAAGAGGGGAAATATAGAGGGCCTCGTATAGGTAACGGACTTAATTCCCGAGGCACACCGAGGTATAGAGCTTGAAGCTTTGCAGTGCGTGGCCGATGAGGAGAGTTGCCAAGGCGTCTTGCGATGCCACTAGCGGAATGTTTCTGCTGAGCAACAAGATCTGTTATTTTTTCTTTTTCTTTTGTAGGTGAATACGGCTACTCGCGACTATTCAGCCTAATGCTCAGTGAAGTACGCCTAACAGTAGAAGTAATGCCGAAACAAAAATGGCTTGATTCCAAGAACTACGACTTTCATTTGTAAAAGATTTAAGAATGCATTAGTTGAAAATGCCCAATCCGTATACCCATACTAAACCCGCAAGAATGCCTCCTCACATTGTCCCAGTCAAATCTCCGATGAGTATGCTTTTTTCACCCTTTTTCCCTGAGCTCCCTTAGGAAAAATTAAATTGTTTTATTCATTGATTGATTGGTTGATTGATTGATTGATTGGTTGATTGATTGATTGATTGATTTTTTATTTATTTGTACCTCAAAGGCCCCATTGAAGGGGTAATACATGAGGGGGTGGAATAATCAGCAGTACATTTCTTCGATGGACGATTTGAACGACGATGAGTCGGTCTGATCCACGATGGCGTTTAGCAGGTCATTCCAGTCCCTTGCTGTATGAACGAAAAACGATGACAGATGCGCAGAAGTGCGGGCAGTGGGAGGATAGACGGCCTTCCCGTGGTTTGGGCGATTGGAGATGCGATGTGCGGGCCGATAATGAAGTTAAGCAATGGATGATAATAGAACTTATGAAACAGACACAGTCTGGAAATTTTTCGGCGGTTCGCTAAGGTTGTGAGATGAGCATCGCGTTTTAGTTCATTGATTGATTGATTGATTGATTGATTGATTGATTTTATCCTGCGATCTATAGTAAAGTTCCCCCTACTAAGCTGACACTTTGGGTCAACTCTTCGCTGCGTGGTGGCAGTAATGACGCGGGCTACTTGCTTTTGTGTATATAACCATTTTGAGTCATGATCTCGTCAGGATATTTCCATCATTCTTCCCGGCTCAACGGACTTCCCCTTTTGATCGTCTTACGTTGCAGTTGGTGCAAGTCTGTATAGCGAACCAAACATACTGCGGCACAGTTTCTAATAGCCGCATCATCGCTGCAGCCGACTTTGAAGTAACAACAAAGTGTTACGCGAATGTACTAAAAAAAAAGACTCCTCGGCATTGCTATAATTGCCAACTCAGGCACTAGAGTAAAGTGAAGCAACAACTTGATGGTAAAAAAAATGTACAAAAGGCTCCTGGAAGTTACCTGATAAGACGTGTTGCTTTGCCTAACTGGCGCGCCTTCTACAGAGAGGCTTCCACGCAGAACTGAAGGCGCGAGTTTCATGTTCAAGCTGCAGAGCAGGAAGTTGAGCTGACGTTGTTAAGTGCGGACGTCAGTTTGCAAACGCCATTTTTACGCTCTGGGCGTGTTCTTTTGAAAACTTTCACAAGTAACTTAAAGCGAAACCGTGTAACGAGAAATACGCCTCTTTTAAGTAGCATGTTTGGTGTGAACTGGATACCCTGCACACAAAAAGGTGGGATCTAGAAAATAAGAAAAGAGCACCACCGGAGCGTCCACGTTTATCCATAATTCAGCGCGGTGCTTCTGACGATGGCATTATGCAAATTCGCATCGCCCGAGTGTCCACTTTCGGCGTCTTCAAAGAGGCGGCCGACGTTGGAGGCACCGCATATATCAATGCGCGAAGGTATCACGTATCCTTCATCGCATCGCAGCAGTATCCCCCCCCCCCCCCCCCCCCCTCAGTACTCGTAACTTCTCGGAAACTCTCTGCTTTCAGACGCTGAAAACTGCTTAGAAGACAGCTGACGCATTATGAGTAGCGCTACTTCTTCTCCCTTCCCCTCCTCTGCCTCTTCTCCCTTTCCACACACTCTCCAGTTGAAACAAATCACGTCCTCCAGTGGTGTTAGGACTGTTTGGAATGGAAGAGACAGAAGAATATAAGCGTTATGCCATAAATAATGCCGCATCCTCCAGTTCTGCTTGGCGTTTTGATTTTTGTGCATTTCTTGTCTCTCTCTTCTTGGGGCTACAAATTTCATTCAAGTCTGAAAAGAGAAAAACCCAGCCAAATCGAGAATGCCGTAGATTCTGTCAAAGAAAAGAAAAAGTCGTGCAGTGGTGGAATTCACGAAACCGTTCGCACGCTTTCCCTCACTACATCTTTCTTTCCCTCTCGCTCGTACCTGCAGTTCTAGTTTTCCTCCACTCCCTTTTTCATTGCCTTCGTCTCTTTCATAATGGCGCGCTTCAGGCACCCGCCAAGAGCGGCCACAGCCTCCTCCTCCTCCTCTCGCGAAAGCGCTCTTCGGGATTGGGTAATGACAACTCGGCTCTTAACCCCATTGGCTGTCGTTATTGGCAGTTGTAACCAGCCGGAGGGACGACGCTTACAGCAGCATGGTCAGTGCAAGAATGAACCACTGTTTATTGAAGGCACAGCTTTTATAGGCACGACGCTTGCCGGCGTTCTGGGCCAGCCGAGTGGGACGCGCGCCGGCGTTCTGGGCAAGCCGAGCGGGACGCGCGCCGGCGTTCTGGGCGAGCCGAGCGGGACGCGTGCCGGCGTTCTGGGCGAGCCGAGCGGGACGCTGTAACCTACTGCGCATTACTGTTGCGCATCGGCGCGATGCAATAACTGATGCGCGGCACTGATACGAACACGACACGTGTCCGTTACATCCTCCCTCGGGAAAGAACAAAATGAGACACTTCAATATAACAGTCACAGTTAGGGCACTTGATTAAAGTGTTCGTCATAGCGTAGCCTCTGTGGGGGCCGGGAGGTCCGAGTTGATCTTCTCACGGTGGGCGACGATGGGATGCTCGACGGAGAATTGTATCCACTTGCTGGTCGAGAAGATTCCTCACCGTTTGTAGCAGAGGCCACTCTAGAGGATTGTGCACCTGATTCAGCTGGTGTCGTAGGTTGCTGTGTACGGGGCTGAGAACCCGAACAAGTGTCGTCGTCGCTTTCACTGGTGTACTGCTCCGCCGTCCTAAGCAGATGCCGGCGGTTCCGCCGCAGCATACGTTGATGTTTGGTTTGTACCAAGTAGGATCTTGGAGCGCTTTCAGCAACGACCTTCGCTTTACGCGACCAACCAGCAGCATCCTGAAGTCGCACCGTTGAGCCTCTGTGTAGTGCTGCCAAAGGCTGTCCAGCCCTGGCTTGGTGGCGTTTCCTTACTGTAGTACGAGTCACCCTGCCGAAGTCGGGAAGGTTAGAACGAAGTCGCCTTCGCTGAAGAAGCTCACCCGGAGAATGCCCATCTTCCAGCGGTGTAGAGCGATATGCAAGAAGACCAAGCCAGAAGTCCTCCCGGGCGTCGAGGGTCTTTTTCAGGATCCTCTTCACGATCTGCACTCCTTTTTCCGCCAAGCCGTTCGACTGCGGATAACGGGGGCTCGATGTTATATGATGAAAGTCATATGCTCTGGCAAACGTGGCAAATTCATGGCTCGAGAACTGGGGTCCGTTATCCGTGCATACTTCCACTGGTATACCATACCGGGCGAACATGGCGCTAAGGGCTGCGATCGTGGTTTCCGCAGTTGTGTTTTCGAGCGTGGCGACCTCGGGAAAATTTGAAAATGCATCATACGCAACCACGTACGACTTGCCCGCATAGGAAAAGATATCTACTCCAACCCTGTACCAAGCACATTTTGGAACGGGTCGCATTAGCAAGGGTTCTTCTGGCTGCCTGTACGCGTATTTTCTGCACGTTGCACAGCTTTCCACACGGGCAGTGATGTCGCCATTCAGACCAGGCCAAAAAATAAGTTTCCGAGCCCTCTCCTTACATTTTTGCATCCCAAGGTGGCCCGCATGAATTCTTTCCAACATGATTCGTCGCATACTTTTCGGTATGACGACTTTAGTGCCTTTCAGCACTACTCCATTAACGACAGAGAGTTCGTGCGAAAATGGCTTGAGTTCACCTGTCACTGGCTGCCCGTCCACCAAGCATGCTATCACAGTCTGGAGGTAGCAGTCCCGTGCAGTTTCCAGCTGTAGCGACCGCAGCGTTTCGGAGGTGACCATGTAGCCCAAGGACTGGACGGCGTGAACCTCAACGTCGTGTGTTGTGCCACCTTTTTCTTCGACCTGATCCTTTGTTGACCGTGACAACATGTCAGCGAGAACGAGATGTTTTCCTGGAATGTACTGCAAGACAAAGTCGTACTTTAGCAAACGCAAAAAGAATCGTTGCACTCGTGGTGGCATGTCAGCAATTTCTTTCCGTGCTATCGCTACCAGCGGTTTGTGGTCCGTTTCGATAAGCACGTTTCTACCGTACACGAACTCGTGAAACCTTTCGCAGCCAAAACATATCCCAAGTGCTTCCTTCTCAATTTGGGCATAATTCTTCTCGGCTTGCGTTAAAACACGAGATGCGTATGCTACGGGCCTCCACTCACCACTGTAGTCTTGCAGTAATGCTGCACCAACGCCGTCTTTTGATGCGTCACAGGTAATCTTGGATTTTCGTTGCGGATCAAAGATTGCAAGAAGGGGGGCGGTGGTCAGGATTTGTGTTAGTTTTTTCCACTCCTGCGCATGGTTATCTGTCCATTGGAATTCTGAGCGCGTCTTGATAAGCTCACGTAGAAGCGTTGTTCGCTCGGACAGTCGTGGGACAAATTTACCAAAGTAATTAAGTACACCCAGCATTCGCTGAACGTCACTCTTGGACGTTGGTGTTGGTATATTCACCAAGTTTTTGATCAGCTTGGGGTCAGGCGATATGCCCGTTCGGCCTATGATATCGCCAAGGAATCTGACTTCTTTCACCCTAAACTTGCACTTCTGGATGTTGAAAGTCAAGCCGGCTTTCTCGGCGGCTTTTAGCGCTGCTATCAACCGCTCATCGTGTTCTTGTCTACTGGAACCCCATACTAAAATATCGTCAATATATACCAGTACGCCGGGTAGGCCATCAAAGACTTGGCTCATACTCTGTTGAAATACCTCTGGTGCGGAAGAAATGCCAAAGGGCAGCCGGAGAAAACGGTATCTCCCGAACGGCGAAGAAAAAGTGCAGATCCTCGAAGTCCGCTCATCAAGCGGTATCTGATGATAGCCCGAATTTGCATCAAGGCAGCTGAAGTACTGGGCATTTGTTAAACGGGCTTCCAAATCTTCTCGCCTAGGAAGCGGGAAATGCTGCCTCTTTATGTACTTGTTTATAGCCCTGGGATCCATACACACCCTTAGCGTGCCATCTTTCTTCTTTGCCAAAACTAGGGGGCTGACCCAGTCGGTAGGTTCGTTCACCCTCACAATGATGCCAGCACGTACCATTCGGTCAAGTTCTTTTTTAAGGGGTTCTTCTAGCGCCACCGGAACTCGTCGCGCTGGTTGCACTACTGGTATCGCTTCAGGTGACAAGACCATACTGTACGCCTGCTGCAAACACCCGAGGCCCTGGAATATGTGCCCGAAATTTTTCAGAAGGTCATCAGTTGCGGTCTTGTCTACGGCACATACCTTACGCTGGACTAGCCCCAGAGCTTCACTCGCTTCTAGCCCAAGTATGGCTTGACGCCCATTTTTCACCACAAAGAACTTCACTGTGGCAGAAGTGTTCCCAAGACGGACTTCAAGCGTACATGTTCCAAAACACGTTATGATGCCCCCGTTATACGCCCGCAGGATCGAATTAGTCGGCTTCAGTTCTTCTGCTCCCCGCAGTTTTTGGTAAATCGACATAGGAAACAAGCTTGCTTGCGATCCGGTGTCCACTTTAAAACGGATCGCACAGTTACGAACTTGAGCCTTGACCATCCAATCCCTCTCGCGCTTTGCCGTGGTGACTTCTAGGATGTCAAAGTCCGCGTCTTGCTGTTCTCGCACTTCACTGACCCCGGCTGACGCGCAGCAACTTGCGAAATGGTTCAGCTTGTGACACAAACGACACTTCTTTCCAAAAGCTGGGCATTGCTTAGGTTTGTGCCAGCGGTTGCACTTACGACAACGAAACTGTTTTTTTGCTTCTTTCCCCTCTTTCGAGGGAGCCGCGCGCCTCAAAATCGCGTCGACACTGTCGTCCCCTCTGTGCCAAACTTCATTCCGCTGTGCTAGCGTCTCTGCTGCTCTGCACATTTCCTCTGCTTTTTTCAACGTCAGCTGGTTGTCCCGCAGCATCTTCTCACGTAGTCGAGGATTACACGTGCCAAATACAATCTGGTCCCTTATCATCGATTCTTGCAGCGTGCCAAAGTTGCACTGTGCCGCTTGCTTTTTCAAGTCACGAACAAATTTTTCAAAAGGTTCTCCCTCCGCTTGCTTTCTTGAACGGAATACGTATCTTTCATGTACTTCATTGCTAACTTCGGCACAATAAGCATCAAACTTGCTCACCAAGGTGCTGTAGTTCGTCTTGTCTTCATTGTCGCCAAACTGGAAGTTGTTGAAGACGTCCAAAGCGTCGTCGCCAGCGATGCTCAACAGGAGTGCCGCCTTGGATGCATCCGATCTGGGCTGGTCCTTAGTCTCCGTCGCCTGCAGAAATAACTCGAATTTCTGCTTAAAACGCTTCCAGTTTTCTGTTACGTTACCAGTCAGCCGCAATGGCTCTGGTGTCTTCAGCAGGTCCATCGCACGCCGGACGCAGGGTCGATTTCCATAGGCCTCAAAGGGCCACTTCTGACACCATGTAACCAGCCGGAGGGACGACGCTTACAGCAGCATGGTCAGTGCAAGAATGAACCACTGTTTATTGAAGGCACAGCTTTTATAGGCACGACGCTTGCCGGCGTTCTGGGCCAGCCGAGTGGGACGCGCGCCGGCGTTCTGGGCAAGCCGAGCGGGACGCGCGCCGGCGTTCTGGGCGAGCCGAGCGGGACGCGTGCCGGCGTTCTGGGCGAGCCGAGCGGGACGCTGTAACCTACTGCGCATTACTGTTGCGCATCGGCGCGATGCAATAACTGATGCGCGGCACTGATACGAACACGACACGTGTCCGTTACAGCAGTCACGTAAGGGCGAGTCAATTTGTAACAGCTTCGCGCATTCGGTCCTCGAGAAGCTGACGTGAGCTGTGTAGCTTCGACAACTCTGCATGGTGCTGAGTGTATGTAGTACACCCCACGTCAAAAGTATACAGCCCAAACGGTTTGCCTGTGAGGCCTGCAGCATGTCTCGTCATGTATCCTCAGCGACCGTAATCGCTCGAAAGAGGAATGGCTTTGCGTCCTCAATCCTCCCAAGGTTTGGACTGCTTGATGTGCTAAGGAGCCTCGCCAAACAGCTTAGAAGCGAACCCCTTCGGCTGTATACTCCGTGAAATCAGGGGAGCTTTTATGTACAGTCTTTGTCAAAAGTAACCAGGCTGCATGGTTTGCTTCTAGCTTGTATAGTGGAGCCTTGTGACTCCCCTAAAGACCAAAAGTTTTTGGAAGATAACAAGACCCCCAGTCCTTACCTTTAAAGACCATTTTAGCATCAGGGAAGCTGTTAGGGCTCCACTGTACGAGCTGTAAGCAAACCATGCAGCCTGGTTACTTTTGACAAAGACTGTACCTATACTGTAGTTTACTGCGTAAAGAAGAATGTAACATTGAAATTACTGATCCCAAACACGACCGAGCGGTTTCTCCGTAATCGTTTTGGCGTCTTTGGACTCCGAATCGGCGGCGTCTTCAGCTTCTGCGCACTAAATCTTGCGACGCGCCATATCACGTTCAGCTTCGCATATCATCGTCCTTTCCACTTGATCGCTCGTTCCTCGCGCTGTTTCTGCTCACAGTCTGCACTATAGAGATGCGTTGCGTGTACATGCTGCTTCCCTGTTCTTTTTCCTTCTGACACCTCCCTTCTTCCCTTCCCCAATGCAGATTAGCCAACCTGAATACCTTTCTCTTTAAACCTCTCTGCCCTAACCCTCTTAAAGCTTGCCAGGCACTGTTATATCTCCTAAGCGCACAACAGGTTCTGACTTAGTTTGCATAAGGCATGTTCCTAACTTATTTATTCATCACCCTCCTTCCCTTTTACATCCCTACTTTCTTTTCCATAGCGCAGCTAGGGTAGCCAATCCGAACACCGTTCCATTAATCTCCCCGCCCTTCCATGTCACTTCTTTCTCTTCCTATCTGCTGCCAAAGCGAAGCAAAAAAGAAAAAAAAACTAACACATGTGTCCAGCTTGTTGCCACATTCATATAACGTTGTCCATCCGCTACTGGCAACACCGCCTGTCATACGCCGTATATTAAGTATGACGTATGTTCCACCGCATTACCATATCGCTATGTTCCTTTTTTTTTTTTGCTCCAGTTTGGAAGGGAAATCAAGCTTTCGTAACCCAGCCTTCCTGTGCAGAGCAGTTTAACATAGTATTGTTTTACCCGTGCATTGCCTGCAGCTGAGTTGAAAATGGCTTGTATTTCTTTTCCGTCCTGCAAGGCCGCGACTCTTGCAGGCAGTATTAGCAGGAAGACGTCACGGCTAGGGGCCAGATAATTAACTGATTAATAATTCACGCAGCTGCCTGTCTCGACGCTCGTAATCGATGAAAAGCCGCGTCACATCATTATAAATGAAACGCGGTGATTACAGAACGAACACAAAGGACAAATTTGTAATTGGCACCCGCGGTTCTTGTTCGCCAAAGACGAGCTGAGTCAATTTCCTTGCTTCGCAAGGAAGGGTGGAGTAATTATGAGGCTAGCACACTGCCACGCGGGACCTGTGTGACGCAGGTCACCACGTGACGTGTGCTCAAATTTCAATCATAAAAGGCTGATTTTTTTCTTTTTTGTTTAATCATCATTATCATCAGCCTGATTACGCCCACTGCAGGGAAAAGGCATCTCCCATGTCTCTCCAATTAACCCTGTCCTTTGCCAGCTGCGGCCACCGTATCCCTGCAAACTTCTTAATCACTTTCATCCTCCCACCTAACTTTCTGCCCCCCCCCCCCCCCCTGCTACGCTTGCCTTCTCTTGGAATCCATTCCATTACCCTTAAAAGCCAGCGGTTATCTTGCCTTCGCATCACATGCCCCACCCAAGCCCATTTTTTCTTCTTGATTTCGACTACGATGTCATAAATCCGGGTTTGTTCCCTCACCCACTCCGCCCGCTTCTGGTATCTTAACGTTACACCTACCATTTTTCTTTCCGTAGCTCGCTGCGTTGTCCTTAACTTAAGCTGAACCCTCTTTGTTAGCCTCCACGTTTCTGCCCCTAGGTGAGTACCGGTAAGATACAGCTGTTGTATACGTTTCTCCTGAGGGTTATTGGTAAACTGCCATTCATGATCTGAGAGAACCTGCCATATGCGCTCCACCCCATTCTGATTCTTCTAGTTATTTCCCTCTCATGATCCGGATGAGCGGCCACTACCTGCCATAAGTAGACGTAATCGCTTGTCACTTATATTATAAGTGGTAAGGGAATACTTGTACTTATAATTATGCAAGCGACTTTTTCCTTGAGCAAACGTTCTCTGCGCAGACGTATGAGTATGTATAAGAAAATGGTGATAGGGGAGAATGGGAGGAGCAATAATGAAGACATGGGCGGGGGGGGGGGGGGGGGGGGGGAGCGGCAGAGGGGGGGGGGGGGGGTATTGTCACATCGTACTCGTGAATCTTACAGGAACACTGTGTATAACGCAACTTCAATGAAGTTTCTATTTACATATTTAAAGGACATTGGACATCTCGATAAGCTCTAAATTCACCTGCACGTTACCTTCATGCATTCTTCATGCAGTGAACTTCGTCAGCCCATTTGTCGGACTATGCACTCCATCATTCATAGGTCACATCACTACTCGCCATTGCATCCTTAGTACCCATTTCATGGCCGCATTTTATCTTCGCTTTTTTTTTCTTCCACCTCTTCCACGCTGCTCTCCTTCAGTCTTTATCTCCCAAATTCCCCTCCCTACGCAGAGTAGCATGCCAGCGATATTGAAACGCCGGCTAAATTCTCTGTTTTTCATTAAAGAGTCTCTCTCTCTCTCTCTCTCTCTCTATCGATGTCTCCTTATCCCCTGTTCTGGAGAGATGCTGGAGAATTGATGACGAATCTTTGTGGGGTTTTTCATTTTCTGCTTTTCCATACGCCGTAGCCCTCATTAGAACACAGCACCTGTGTCGGCCCGAGTACTGTAATTTTTGACCTGGCGTGGTCCTAATTCGGAAATGCGCTCTTTTTACGGGCCTGGGCCGGGCCTAGTTTTGAAGTTGCGGGACAGGGCAGGGCTCGGGCCCGTACACAGACGCGTCAGTGTCGGGATTTTGATTTCTCATTATCGTACGAAGTACACTTTGGGCTCTCCAGCGGCAAAAACAGCGGCAAGGACAAAGAAATGAGCGAACAAAAAAGTATTCACCGTTTGTTTATCATTTGTATTTGGTGTCTACTATACCTGCGTCATTATCACGCGGGAAGAAAATACAAAAACTGTTCTGGCTTATTTTGGCTCGCTGCTCCGAAAGTTTAGAAAAATGAAAGAATGGCGGCACTGAAATCTCGTCACAGCCAATTAGGTGGTCCACAATCTGTGTACCAATGGTACAACCCACTGGTCTCACTTGAACTCCTCACATACTGGAATATATATAGGGGAACTAGGTTTGAGTGACAAGTTCGCGCAGACGGATTGACAAGCTGGCGAGCCATGAGCCTAATAAGGCTTTCGCCTAAATACGAAGTAGTTAAACGGCGCTTTTGACTAGTCGCTCTCGCAGGTCCCAAAGCGCGAAATCAAGCAGCCCATCTGACTCTTTAAGAGCTGTCAAAAAATGACATCAAGCGTGAAATAATTATGCGCTGAGAGCGAATTTTGTTCAAGCATATTCCAGAACGTCTCACCGAATACAATTTGATGAACTGCATGTTCGTTTTGTTGGCGGTTTGTATGTTTAAACGAGCTTGCATTCGTGAAATTTCCACATACAGTGGTTGTGACCTACTCGATAACTGGCGCTGAAGTTTTAATCCTCCTACGAAGCAATGTGCGGAGAAAATATTGCGTTGAAACGGCCTTCGATTCGCAATAAACCTCCTGCACCCGGGCTGCCCTCGAAAGCTGACATGCTGAGGGCGCTTTTGTCCGAGCCTCAAGCTTGGTACAGACCAACGTTTCACCCCGCATTTGGGGCATGTAGCCTTACCTCCTTGCGCATTATATGGTCAAACCAAACAACAATATCTGATGGAGAGGGAAGAGCTGTCACAGGAATACCACGATCCTCTCGACCACCGGTCACCCAAGTCAAGAAAAGGGGGACGTTGTTGCCATACTGTCGCGGGCAACCAATCTTTCCACAACAACACCGCCTTGCCGAGATGAGCCGTTGGGAGCTGCGCACACATGAGTCCATTGCTTGAGAATGCGAACGGGTCAACTCACCTCTCCTTGTGACCATTTTTTCGTTGTTGTTTGTTGTTGTTGTTAACCAAGCCAATTTCATCAACTTTTACTCCGATATGAGCTCCTTTGACGGCAAAATTTTGATTTTTATTATACACGTCTACTAGAACCCTCTGAACAATTTACCTCCTGCGCTGATGCTGTGCCGGTGCGGGCCTCACTCTGAGCTTGGCGCGCCCCTTACAAAAATTTCTTTTGACAGCCTATATATTGTTTATACACTCTTTACTATAAAGTCTATAGAATTTCTATACCGCAATTCCATCGGCTATTCTTTAGGCAGTACAAATGCTGTAGATAGTCTATAAACAATATATAGATTTATGGCCATACACTTTTAGTAGAATTTTTTTTATAGACAGTCTATAGAGCATGCATGAATTGGCAGCAGGAAATATTTATAGGAAGGCAATAGAGTTATAAGTCTGTAGACTTTCTATTGGCCATTTTCATAAGGGCGGGACATCGCCGGGCCCAGGCTTGAAACTACGGGCCTCACCGGACTCGGGCTTTCAGCCTCGGGCACGGGATGAGCCTTGGTCTCAAAATGAGTCCCGCGCAGTGTTCTAACCCACATACAATACGTTCCCACTCTCGGCTAGTGCCAATATACAAGCACGCTTACTTCGTAACTGCAAAGTGTACGCGTGCACTTGGTTATGAGCTCCAGGCCCAGGGCTCCCGTCAGAGCGCCTGGAAGAGTAGGACAAGCGTTTAATTGTGCATGCGCCGCAACAGGCCCCGTGAATGATGGTCCCATTACGTCGATTAGCGACGCGGCGGATGGCGCCGCACCTACCCGCTCTTATTGATTTCGCCCGCCAGAATGCACTGCAGCTTGCGGCGCTATGTAGCACTAACGCCACCTGGAGGGGAAGCGACTACCACGCATTGTGGCCTGTGACGTAAGCGCTGGGAGACCACTGACCATCCCTCATACCCTGTCCTGTTGTCACTATGCACTCTTCGCATTGCATTTCCAGACATGCGGGGAATGCTTTTGACGATAGTAATAACGTAAATAGATAAAATGCAAGACTGCCGTCGGGTGATCAGCAGATATATTGATTGTTATAGTGAAATCTTACATTACATGAAAAAATTTCGTTCGTAAACGTCTTCTCGATCGACAATGCGTTTGTCCACAATTGTTGGCTACGGCACTGCCGTTGCTGACGTAGAAGTAACAGGGTTTTCCTCGCTCTTATGTCATCATGCGCAAGCACAGCAAGCACTCTTGCATCCACTAGGAGGAATGGCATGCGTGTATGCATGCATACGTATCCAGCCATGCAAGTCTGCAGGGGAAGGAAGCTATGCACGTGAAAGCTGCTCCTAGAAAGAGGAAGATGGAGCCTTTTATCCAGGACTGAAGAATGCAAGGGACGGCATTTCCGCATAGCTGGGCACGATCATCAAGAACAATCGCTGTCCGGCGGGATAAGAGTGCGACTTCGTCGCTGCATGGAGCGATGGAGACCGATGGTCGGCTAAGACGGGGAGGACGGCAGCATGCAGCCAGCCTAATAGGTGTCAGCGGGAAGCGGGCTTTTAGGCGCCAGGTTCGTGGGGTCATGGCGCAGGACGCTGCAGAGTCCGCTTGTTAGATTTCGTCATGTATGCTTGAGGAAGCAACACAGACTTTTATAAGCCTGCAGGTGGTTGTGTCAGTGTTTAGAGGATTAAATAAAGAGAAAGATTATCAAAGGAAAAAAAGTGCTTGTTGTATCCTGTTTAAAGGAGGTGAGTGAGTGAGTGAGTGAGTGAGTGAGTGAGTGAGTGAGTGAGTGAGTGAGTGAGTGAGTGAGTGAGTGAGTGAGTGAGTGAGTGAGTGAGTGAGTGAGTGAGTGAGTGAGTGAGTGAGTGAGTGCGCGAGTGCGCGTGAGTGAGTGAGTAAGTGCGCGTGAGTGCGCGTGCGCGTGAGCGCGTGTGCATGCGTGCGTGTATGCGCGTGCGTGCGTGCGTGCGCACGCGCGACTGTACTGTGTGAGAGAGTGAGTCGAGCGAGTGACTTGTCGAGCGAGCCAGCCATCCAGCCCAATGTGTAGTACTGTCAGCGTTATAGTGCCAGACAACACAAAGCGATCTGGGAAATCCCTCCTGCCATTTTCTCTTGTCGGGGGCAGTGGAATCTCCGGACATAATGAATTCAGAGTACTGCGTGAGGCCTTGGTCCGTGGCTATTTTCCTCGCTTGATTGGAACACTAATGGTGATTAGACCCAGAGTGGGCAGAACCAGCACGTGTCTGCGGTAAACATCGAATTAAGGGAGCTCTTTATGGGACATTGCTTCCGGCATTTCTGCCCTGTAAGTGCTTTGTTCGTTGCATCCGAGGAATCTTATATTCTGGCCAAGTGGTGCTGGCCTTTCAAAGCAACGTACTCTGGCGACGTTTTGTTCAGCTTGTAACAGTGGCACATGTCAGCATTTCACGTTGTTTCCGAAAGAGTAAATCACTCAATATCCGGTCGGAGAGATGGGCATGGCTGAAATCAAATATGACAGGGTGAAGCTGAAGTCCGGTTCTGTTTGATTCAATTCCTACAATGGCCCATTTGGTCTGGCGTGCGCAAAAGTAAAAGAAAGAGAAACATCCGTGCGCCCTCCCTCATAGCTCCTTTTTCTTTTCACAGTTTCCGGTAGAGATGGGAAAGTCTCATTTCCGAACATTTTGCTGTTATTGCAGTTGACGCCATTGTTATGTCTGTATACAAAATTTGGGAAAAAGCCATCTCTCACTTTATAAACAGCGGCTACTGGTAGAACGCCAGCAATCGTGATGGTCTTATTGCTTGCTAAGTATCCGCCATTCATTACGGAAGAGGCTCGTAATTCGTCTGTAGTGTTCCCTATCTGTCCGCTCACATTAGGAAAGCAAGGCCGGGGAAGTGTCTCCGAAAAAAAAATTCGCTTTTCTCTCGTCCCCAGCCACTTACTTATGGTTGTCTGTGTTTTATTTCCTTTATGCGGACAGGCAACCTACGAATTGGTTTGGTTTATGGTTTATGGGGTTTAACGTCCCGAAGCGACTAAGGCTATGAGAGACGCCGTAGTGGAGGGCTCCGGAAATTTCGACCACCTGGGGTTCTTTAACGTGCACTGACATCGCACAGTACACGGGCCTCTAGAATTTCTCCTCCAAAGAAATTCAACCGCCGCGGCCGGGATCGAACCCGCGTCTTTCGGGTCAGCAGCCGAGCACTATAACCGCTGAGCCACCGCGGCGGCCCTACGAATTCGTTTCGGCGTTATGTGAACACCGGCAATGATCTTTAAACACCGCCACAGAAAGCGCGTGAAAAGCGAATCATTCAAGCATATTACGAACACGTGTTTTCGCTTAGGACAGAAACCCGTCAACGCATGGACGCTTGAATCCAAAGCGTGCCTTTCGTTTATATGTCATGGCAACACTTACTAAGATTGCTAGCAAACTGCGCTGTAGCGATCCTCTACTCGTAAAGCACGGAAGCGTCAGCACGAGAAGAAAGCGTCCTCAGCACTGCAGCTAGGACAGGGGACGCCGAGCTTTCTTTGGCCTCGGGTGGTGCGTAGATGTACCAGACGTTGATGGGCATACAACTGAGCCGAAACATCCCCATCTTCCAGGGCAGACTGCACTGTTTTTCACGTAGCTCTTCGCTGACACGAACACTCAGACCCGTTCGACGCACGTGCCTCCCGGGTTAATTCAGTTAGGCTGGCTTCTTACAGACCCCGAAGGCGTCCCGTAGCTGCACCGTTACGCCTGCCTGTTTGCGCCGCAAATAAAACACCGCTTAGGCACTCCGTCATGGCTTATACGGCGGCGGATCGAGACCAGTCGAAGAGACGAGGCTAATAAGGTTAAGGGGAGATGAACTCAAACAAGGATGAATCTGCTCTTTTCCGCCCGTAACCGCTGATAATGGTGTCTGAACCGCGGTACAGAGGGCGCGAGAAAGAAAAAAAAGTACAAATGATAAAGCTGTTTTGTTTTGGAGGTCGTATTAGGGCGTCGTTTTATATCGCCCTTGGATCATGCGAAAACTCTCTCGTACTTGTGATAGAATAGACAGTTTTACTTCGCGGGGTATATGGCTTTATATCCTCGTGAAAGATTAAACGCACATAAACGTGGCCCTCTCCGTACGAATTACTATGCGAACGCTCATGTACCGTAAGTATCCCATTATCAGAACATTCTCGAGCCACTGATGGCATTTGAGGTGTCGAAACAGGTCCTCACTTTTGTGTGATTCTGACTGCTTTCAGTCCTATAAGGCCTTTTCGCTCATGGGTAATCTGCTGAATAGCTCCGACAAACGCACTCCTCAAACCAGGACACAGAAAATGACCTCATCAAAAGAAAAACAAAGTACCTGAAAACGCTTTACAAGTATGTTGCATCATGATGTCGTAGATGTCGTATGAACCAAGATCAGAGTGTAAAGGAAGTTTTATTGCATCTAATGTTGTACAGTATACGCTAAGAGGTATAATTAGCTATACTAAGGTATTTACTAAGCCAAGTATTCAGAAAACCAGATGAAGAATTGTAGCGCCCTTGTTGTAAGCTGGAGCTGCACACAAAGGACTTGTACTAGCTTAATGGTACGACGACGATGATGATGATGATGATGTCCTCAGTCCTAATGGCACATACCCACGGCGGGGGATTGTCCAGGGTGCATAGCGGCAAATGAACGTTGCTGTGGGACGTTAACCCCCAATAAACCAACCAACCAACGTTGCTTTCTTTTCTTCGTTTGGCGTAGCCTCCTGGTACGCGCTATATTTCCTCGCGTCTGTCTTTTCTCGCCCGTTATGACGTCAACGACGTTACAGCAGAAAAAGGTAACAATAATGAGCCTGGCCTTCGTATACACTCCAAACGAGATGTGACATTCAGTTAATTAGAGGAAATGCGAGAGAGATATGCGAGGACCAAAGCCTGAAGAACAAATTAGCGCTAACTCTATATTCACATATCATCTTCATTGCCTTAATTGCTCAGGAAAGGACCATGGCGTCCCTGCGCAATTTGTAGGCGCTTATGCAACAATTCTCATAACGAGTGCTATGGCAAAAATCTGCTGCTCTTTCATGTTTAAGGAAAGCCATTTGCATTTCTTTTTCCTTCATTCGCTGTAAGTCCGCCTGTTTCTTGTTTTCCTGCCACCCCCGCTTTCCTTGGCGTGGGTTATATATGACGGGTCCTGCAGTAACTGAAACGAAGCAGCGCATTCAGTCTTTGCTGTCTTATCGGTCGTTGCCGCTGAGATAACCCGCAACAAGCGCACTAGCAACCAGCGAATGGAGAGAAAAAACCGGTGTCAGAAAGGAAGGAGTCAAGGAAGAAAGAAAGGAGCCTTCTCCATACTAAATATCTAAGAAAGAGAAGGAAACTATCTTTAGAGTTAAAAAAGAACAAAGAGAGCATAAGGAAGGAAGTAAAGAAAGAAGGAGCGAAAGAAAGAAAGAAAGAAAGAGAGAAAGAAAGAAAGAAAGAAAGAAAGAAAGAAAGAAAGAAAGCAAGAGAACGAACGAAAGAACGAACGAAAGAACGAAGGAAAGAAAGAGCGAACGAAAGAACGAAGGAAAGAAAGAACGAACGAAAGAACGAACGAAGGAAAGAAATAACGAACGAAAGAACGAACGAAGGAAAGAAAAGAAAGGAAGAAATAAGGAAAGTAGTAACGAACGAAAGAAAGAAAGAAGGAAAGAAGTAACGAAAGAAAGAAAGAAAGAAAGAAAGAAAGGAAAGAAAGAAAGAAAGAAAGAAAGAAAGAAAGAAAGAAAGAAAGAAAGAAAGAAAGAAAGAAAGAAAGAAAGAAAGAAAGAAAGAAAGAAAGAAAGAAAGAAAGAAAGAAAGAAAGAAAGAAAGGAAGAACGAAAGAAAAGAAAAGAAACAAAGAAAGAAAGAAGGAAAGAAAGTAAGAACGAAGGAAAGAAAGAAGGAAAGAAAGAAAGACATTGTCATGAACAAGCAGAGGTAAAAATTGTGCAGGAATAGGAGGACTTTTTTTTATTTTGGTGGTCACCGAAACATTAGGGAATATAAGGATTGAGCCCAACCTTACGAAACTGTCCCGTTGAGAAAAGCAGCCTTGAGAGTGCGGAAAGTCTTCCTTAGTAAAATTTTACCAGGCACTGAACACAACAAAAAACGTTAAATATGAAGGAACAGAGAGTGAGAGTAACAGAAAATCATAAAAGGATGCGGAGCATGTGGGGATGATGAAAGAACGAACAGGGACAAAAATCATTCTTCCCGTCCGGCTGCGTTGGACCAACTGGATAGCCTCCTCCCTTCTCTTCCACCGAGCCGCCATGCATACTTAATGCCCAGCATGCGGTGCAGCAGTCATCGACCATGAGTCCCTATCGCTGCCCTGTCGTCCGCTCCATACGGAGCCTTTTGTCTCCGAAGCGACACCGTTTGTGCGTTGTGCGCTTGAGAAAGGACCGTATACCCCGCCGCGCGGACGAGCTTCGCTTTAAAATAACCAAACGGCGCTCCGTCTATTCATAGAAAACACTGTTCTTCACCAGTTCCAATACGCCCCCTCAGGCAGCATCCCTTCGCCCTCCCTCTAAACTCATATCTTCCCTTTTTCCCTAAACTCATCCTACTCAGCTGTGCGAGGAGCGCTTTGAAAAAGAACCCCACTACGTCCGTCCGTCGTTTTTACGGCGCAGTGCTCAGTTTATGTTCGCTACAGGGAAAGAATTTGATTTCGTCGTCGTTGCCTGCCAACGTTGAAGCGCGGCCTATCGAAGCACGCTCGCTTAACTGTCCTTGACCATACGGCGAATCCCGTCACTGGCCTTACCCCGAGGGTCCTCTGTATGCCTTACTTCTTTTTCTCCTTTTTAAGCGCGGACCAATATTTGACGAGCGAGTTGCGACACGTGGAGGGGCGTTTCGGGAGAGCACTGCCTGTGTCGCCATAAGCGCGGCTTAAGTAATGCACTGAGAGAATGGTACAACTGTTACATAGCATACTCTTGTTTCCTTCCAGCTATGCCCAGGGCTGGCGAACCTCTATAGTATTCGTCGTTATAGGTTAACGTCGAGGGTTCGTCTTTCGCTGTGCCTTCATGGTTTGATTGGAGTACGTGAGAAAGCCTGTCCTTATCAGCTAAAGTGCTCGGAATCTAGGGATCAGCGAAAAATCCGGCTGCTAAAGTAGTTCTTACTTCTAAGTAAAATTATTTGTGTGTGTGTGTGTGCGTGTGTGTGTGTGTGTGTGTGCGTGTGCGTGTGTATGTGTGCGTGCGTGTGTGTGTATGTGTGCGTGCGTGCGTGTGCGTGCGTGCGTGCGTGTGTGTGTGTGTGTGTGTGTGTGTGTGTGTGCGTGCGTGCGTGTGTGTGTGTGTGCGCGTGTGAGTGTGTGTGTTTTAAATGCTCACGGCGCATTCCTTTCGTGTGGATATAACGAATACCTGGAATTCAGGTGTAACGAACTACATGTGTTGACCTCGGAAGGGTACCACCTCATGTATAACAAACTTTAGTGTGTCGACCTCGGATATAACGAACGTTTGGCTGATGTATAACAAACTTTATTGTGTCGACCTCGGATATAACGAACCCTTGGCTGCTAACGCATTCAAACGATCCACCCAGGATTGCTTAAGAGTTTTTTGCTCGAGCCTTTATTAGACCCAGTTACGTTCTCAGCAGGGGACGGCAGAAAGTTAGGTGGGCGGACGAGATTACGAAGTTTGAGGGGATACGATGGCCGCAACTGGAAAAGGAGAGGGTTAATTGGGGAGGCATACAGACGCCTTTGCGCCGCAGCGGGAGTAGTCAGGCTGATGATGATGATGATGACGGTCTTATTACGATACAAAGAGAGCAATTACCAAGAACAGGCGTCTACACGAGACTATGCTCTTTTTATATACCATGCTTCCAACCTCGTCCTTTTCGTCGTGCGACCTTGGAGAGCGCGCCGTTACTAGGTCCCTGCCTTTTCCTCATATAGCGCCGGAAGTAGCGCGGAAATGCCTCTCGCATTCCTACGCTGCGCCTAACGAGAAGGTATTCACTGAAAGGGGGAGCTGCTTCTTCAGTTGGCGGCTTCGAGCCAGCGCAGCCGAAGTGAATACTGACTGTATATATATGCGGGAAAGGCTGATGGAGCGCGGCGCTCGTATATGAACGTCCGCGCCCACGGCTCGGCGAGATTGAAGCGGCCGTCGCCAACGCCGTTTTTAGATGCCGGATTTTCTCGCGTGTTGCCCGCGCCTCCAAATAAACGCGCATATTGAATTTGGGCCCCAACTCTAGACGAAAATATTGCAGGACACACTTAGAGAGAGAGAGATACAGAGAGGAGGAAAGGCAGGGATGTTAACCAGAAAGGTTTCCGGTTGGCTACCCTGCACTGGAGAAGGGAATGAGGGGATGAAAAGGGAAGAGAAGAGAGAAGGAGCGAGGGGGGGGGGGGGGGTACGACGCGATAGCTTTAGTGGGTTAACGCCCATATATGTGGAATTGGTCTTGCTCGCCTTTTATTGATAGATCCCTGAGAGTCCTCATACTCACTCCTAGCGCAGTGGTTCAGCGGTTAAGCGATGGCCCTGCGATGGCAGGTGCTCCCAGCGGTGGGCCTTGTGCGACTCAGGCTGCTCTTCCCGAGCGACCAATCATTGATGTAACTGCCACCTGCCACGCTGGGCAGTTTGCTCACTATCCGGTGGGCAGGTTGTGATGACGTCACGAGGTCACGTGACCTAGGTTAGGTTGCACTCCACCTGTCACAGCCATGCATGCCCTTCGTATTTCAGCCAGGAGTATGCCCTTTCAAACTGCGCTAACAACGCTCACTTCGTTGTGTGAACAAACAAGTTTATTTTAAGCTACTATCTGCAGTGCCCAATCCAAGAACGCGTTCAATCTTCGCCGTCACTACCGCTTTCATAAGCTTCGTCTTCGCTGTCGAAGACCGTCTGCCTTCTGATCCATCAAGCTTGCTGATAATGGAAAACTTCTTGGAGCTTTCGAGCGTCATTTAAGCGGAGAATGACCTCCAAGCTCCAATGATCGATCGGCGCAACAGTGCGTTGATGATGATGAGGTCCAAGGATGCTCCAGTAGACGGCGCTCAATGCCGTGGAGCCAACTTTCCATCCGAAATCCTCATATAATGCAGCACTCCTGCTTCCCGATTGCAAATAAAAATTTTCGATGACGCTAATAAGCGTGAAAATACGGCAGGCGCCGAGGCCGGTGCAAGCCCAGAAGCTCGGTCAGCGGCCTGTGACGCCGTAAAGTGCGTACGGAGATGACGACGTGCGTGCATACGAAGACACGCGTCAGTCCCTTTCTACAAGGCGGGGGATGAGTGAGAGAGAGAGAGAGAGAGAGAAAAGGACGGAAAGGCAAGGAGGTTAACCAGGCGATGCCCAGTTGGCTACCCTACACTTGGGGAGGGGAACAAAGGGGAAAAAAGGAAAAAGAGCGGCAAGGAAATGAGTTTTCTAAGTGTCCAGCGACCACCATGTCACAGGGACAGAGGGCGCGCACTGAAAACTTAAAGATTATAGGCGGGAATGCAACCCCGAGTCCCTTAAGAAAGTCAGGAGCGCTTTCACCGCTTTCCGTTGTCTGGAAGGTTGAGCCCAAGGCCCCAGAACGTTAGACTCTGTTAAAGGACGCGAGTCCAAGCGGAGCAGAGAAACACTTAGGACACCGCGCTCTCGCTCAAAACGAGGGCAGTCACAGAGGAGGTGGCTGATCGTTTCGTCACAACCGCACTGGTCACACGCACACTATAGCTAATGCTATGAACGTTGCGAGAAGTCACATCACGTCCTCAAGAATACGCAGTGATTTTGATATTGAACTAGAACGCCTGCGTGCTCTTCGGCGGCGAGCAGAAAAGCGATACAGACGAACCAAGTGCTTAAATGATCTACGGGAGGCTAGACGTACGCAGAAAAAAATCAAACGAAGAATGGATCAGCTGGCGAACCAGCGCTGGAGGTCCTTTTGTCAGCACTTGGATCCCCGCAAGCCCATGTCCCTTATATGGCGTACTGTGCGGGGCCTCCGTACGCTTCCGCAGCAAAGACAACCCTTCTATGCGTTGGCTGTCTATCAAGATCGACAGCAGTCTGAGGTAGCAACGGACTACTGCAGGAAAATTGCTGGTGTACCAACTGCTTCGAGTTCCCGGCGTGTTCCTCCTGCCTCACGGGTCTCAGCCATGGATGTCCTTTTTTCTCGCGAGGAACTCGACGCTGCTCTTGCAGGATGTCGGCGTTCGTCCTCACCAGGGCCAGATGGAATCACATATGCTGCGCTGTCCCACCTTGGCCACGACGCGCGAGAAGAGCTCCTCAAACGTTACAACGACTCTTGGCTCGACGGTGCTGTTCCTCAAGAATGGAAATCGAGTCGATTGATACCCCTACTAAAACCAGGGAAATCTCCACTCGAGCTCTCGTCGTATAGGCCAATAGCTTTGGCCAGTTGCGTAGGAAAGGTCATGGAGAAAATGATTTTGTCGCGCCTTGAGTGGTACCTCGAACACTACAAAATATACCCCGACGCTATGGCCGGCTTCAGGCGGGGTCGCTCTTCTATTGACAACGTCGTTGATCTCGTATCCACGGTTCAACAACAGAAGCGCTTGAAACGTTTGTCAGCGGCACTCTTTCTGGATGTAAAAGGTGCCTACGACAACGTGACCCATGAGGCCATCCTTGATGCGCTGGAAACTGTGGGCATCGGTGGTCGGATGTTTGCGTGGATAGAGAGCTATCTGTCCAAAAGATCATTTTTTATCCAATGTGAAGATGGCCCGACGCCTGAGCATTACACCTACCGTGGCGTGCCCCAGGGCGGTGTCCTTAGCCCTACATTGTTTAATCTGACTCTCATCGGGGGATGAGTGAAGTGCAACGTACTATACAGGGTGTTTCACCTAAGACTTTCTGCAATTTTTAAAAATAAGCTATTTGAATTAGATGCGCGCTTTTTCTGGCATAGCATTGTCAGCGGTGTAGTACATCATAATGCAGCTAAGACGTGCTAACTAGCAGGCTTGTTAACCAATATTTAATAGTTAACATTTAAACTATTACCGTTGGGATCCTTAATTATTGAGAGGCATGTAGCCCACCGTAAGTAAAGGCCATATCCGTTTTTAGAATTTCGAGAACGCGATTATCCTCGGCGCTGTGGCCCAACAAATTTTGGCTATCTCGACGAATTAGGTTCACTGGAGAGGTTGCTTTGCCTGCAAGCTTCTCAAACCGCATGTATTTTGGCGCGATGTAGGCGAAATTTGTTGGCCCACAGCGCCGAGGATAATCGCGTTCTCGAAATTCTAAAAACGGATATGAACATTACTTACGGTGGGCTGCATGCCTCTAAATAATTAAGGAGCCCAACGGTAATAGTTTAAAAGTTAACTATTAAATATTGGTTAACAAGCCTGCTAGTTAGCACGTCTTAGTTGAATTACGATGTACTACAGCACTGACAATGCTATGCCAGAAAAAGCGCGCATCTAATTCAAATAGCTTATTTTTTAAAATTGCAGAAAGTCTTAGGTGAAACACCCTGTATATGTCTAGTGCTGGTAGCTTCACCCAGACGGTTCTCCGAATGCACAGCTTTGCGATACCGTCCGGTGGGTGTCGCAGCTCTTCTTAGGCAGCTCGTGATACGTAGTTCGCATCTGGTTTTATTGCGCTTCGCGTTCCCTGCTCTATGAGCTGACGTCGACCGAAGATTTCACACGATTTTGAAGGGATGGCAGAGGAAATCATCGCCGCGTAGTGCGCGTGGTTTATTTTTATTGCACTTTATTTTTCTCGCGTTTATAGATACCTCCGTTTCGCGCAAACCTGCTATAGTCTGCATCAGATGTAGTCCGTGTAGAAAGGTGTATTAATGAACACTTTAAACCCATCTGTTACTGTCTATATGAGAATTTATCCGACTGTATGAACTATTAACCCTCGCCAAGAGAGGAGATATCTTTTTTTTCGTGTCTTGTCTTTCACCTTGTTTTCTTGCCCGCGATTTTTTTTTTATTTAGAGGGTTTAAAATTGGTACAGCTGGTTGTAGTCATGGTCTTTCATTTTTCACTTGGCTGTCGGCAGTTGACAGTCTGCGCATCCACGTTATGTGTTGTTTCCCTCTTGCTTTTAAGTGTTGTCAAAAGCGCAATCATGTCATCATCTCCATCAGCCTGACTAGTCCACGATTTTTCAGCATGCTTCTTTTTTATTCTGAATCCACGGAGGTCCGTATCCAAATTTCGTCACAGCACTGAATACATCAGGGTTTTCAGAGCTGAAAGTTTTGTCTTTCATCTCTCATCTCGTCTCTTCGTTCCTTCATCTAACGATTACCTTTTTCAAACCAGGCAGTGACAAACGTTGTCAACGTTTCGGATTTCAACAAAATCAATCACTTCTAGCTTCCCCTGGGAACTAGACTGTCATAAACGCAGCCTTTCCGTAGCGACATCACCGAGACAAGTATTTTATCATTCTGATAAATTTTGCTCCCCTTCCGCCAAGACCATGAGCATCTGCTTAAATACGCCCTCTACTGCGTTTATTTCGCTAGCACTGTAGCATGTGCAGAAATAAAAGTCTGACTTTTTCCCTGTTCAGCCAAGAACTCCCCAAGTTTCTCCCAATAGTTTTCTGAGCCAGAGCAGGGATAAAAGAGAAAGAAAGCTGGCACATCTACATAATGACACGTTGTGGTGCTCCTTCATACAGGCGCCATTTCGCTGAGGAAGTATGACTGCTCTTCTCAGCTGTCGTCTGCAGACGCCGACGCCGGACAACTGGGACGGCTGCGACGACATTAAATAACATAACCCTGCCATTACCGACTTGGCTGATATTGCGAAACACCTCATTCTTCAGATAACAGACTCCGAGAGGGTGACTCCAAGATAAGCCCTTTACTTTAACCCCTCACTCAAGATTCGCGGCTTTGGTCTCGGGGTAAAATAGCTGGATCAGGCGACTAGGTCATCGAGCTTAGGTGAGGTTAGACGTATAATCAGGTTGCTTTCTTTTAGACGCCGCCCGCGAACTTCTGATTACCAGTTGTCTGCTAAGCAGGCAAAAGCATACGTCGACAGATTGATATATTCAATAAGTTTCCGAAAACTGGACTGAGAGAGTCACCACCACGACAATAATGACGATGTGCCAGTAGAAAGAAAAATAAATCTCTATGAAACAGACAGAACTTGGGCTATACAATGGCATAAGGCGATAAATAGCACCTGTACAGGTTATGAGTCGTATAACGAAGCGATATTTTTATGTTATTTCACTTCATCTTATTGCTTGGCGTGCCGACTTGCCGATGAAATTGATAACGGCGGCTTGATGTGTAACGTCCTTTAACGTCCACAGCCAATAAGCCAAATTTCCATTATTTTTACATGTGGAATACTACCGAGATTCAGCGCCTAACCTTTACAAAAAATTTTTAGACAGTATATAGGCTGTTTATACCGTCTATAGACTCTATATAGATAAATCCTGGAGACCATTCTGTAGGTAATACAGGTGCTATAGACAGCCTATAGACAATCAATAGATTTATGGCCATACACTTTTAGTAGACTTTTGTCATTGACAGTCTATAGGCTATGAATAGACAAAAAGAAATATCTCTGGGAAGGCAATAGAGTCTATAAGAAGTCTGTAGACGGACTATAGAGCCTTTTTATAAGAGATACTGCGTGACACTGTGACGCCGTAAGATAGTTGGCGTTTAAAGACTGGCAGCTTTTTTTTGTTTAGAAGTCACGGTACGATGAGGTCACTCTTGGCGTGTATTGCTTGTATACAAGCTCAGGCCAAATATCAGCAAGAATCGCCCCGTCTTTCATAAGCAGCATGCGTTTGAAGCGAGCATGTCGGCACCTTCCATAGCAATGGAGAGGGAAGTTAGTTGCATTCAGTGCTAAAGCATTTTTATTAGAAGAAGTGAACGGTGCGTTGTAGATCAAAAAAAATGGCAGTGGCTTAGCTCGGCTATGCCATGATATTGAAGCGGGTAAACGACGACGACAAAGAGCGATGGCACGAGTGGGAAGAGTAGAAGACGACAACGAAGTTCGGACTGTGTTCTCGGTGCCGCTCGCAGCTGTTCTTTTCTATTTGTAAATATTTGTAAATATATTCTTTCCCGCAACAATATACATAGCGAAAGCGAGCGCAACGACGAGGCGCACGGTGTGACGTCATACCAAACTGCGGCGGCGGCTCCGCGGCGGGGCGCGCGGTGTGACGTCATGCCAGATGGCGCGGCGATCGCGCGGCGTCCGCCAGCTGCGGCGGTTGCTAGGCAACGGCACAAGGTCGGTCTCTGTGCCTCCTCGCAACACCGCCACAGCGAAATCGCAATTTCGCGTCCAATGTAGCTTTCGCTACAAACCAAGTTCGGTACCTTTACCTAACTCAAGATGACACCCACTCTGTACGCCCATTTGAGGTCACATGTGTTTAGAGGTCGTGGAAAAATATTCCCGTTGCCTCATTATACATGGCGCAATAAAAGTGTACAAGCCTGTTGATATTGTTGGAGTGTCGAGCGTGAATAACAAAATCCTGCAGGAAGAGTTGCACAAGGAAAAGTTGTGCGTGCGATGGGTGCCGGGATGGCTAAGAGTCGCGTAAGCATGTTTCCATATGCTTTCTGGCAACGCTCAGACGCAATTCGCAAGATTTTCGGTGTCTTTTCGAGACTGTAGACAAAAGATGAGTTCACCATTGCAGAACGACGTCGAAGTGGTACAGGCAAAGCAGGGGACAAGTCCTGGTGATTGCGCTCCAAAGAAAACAAAGTCCATTTTGTCGACTGGGAAGACAGATGCCACTGTTTTCTTGGTGCAGTCAAGACTGGTTTCAGGAGCGTGAAACAATGATAAAAGCTTATTATGCGATATTAACGAACTGTTAGAAAAAAAGAGCTGAAAAAAAACACCTTTGACTGGTGCACATGAAAGCGATTGTTCCGAACCATCCCATCAATCAGCCGTCGCACTGTATAAATTGTACACATTAGGCTTAAAATTAGTTCTTCAACACCTGTTTCCGAATCTGACCCCTTTCGACTTCTTGTTCGAGACTTAGAACACTGCCTCGGTGAGAAGAAATTCTCGTTTAATAAACGTGCGTATTTAGCTGTTTTAGACAATACGCGCCTCTCTAACCGATGAAAAGTTGAATCTTCAGTGGGCCAGACATCAATGAAGGCTATCTTCAGGAATGGCACGTCTTTCTTTTCCTGCACAAAATATTCAACTTGCCGTTTTAGCGGTTTTATCAAGCCACCTTCATCAATTTTGTTGAACCCTCACATGCAGAAACTGCCAGCAATAGCGCCACCTTTAAGATGGAAGTTAAATGCGGAAAGCAGAAATACCCGCCGCAGTGGCTCATCTCCCACTTTCGCGGACAAAAATTATGAAAATTGAAAAACTGTAAGATACTGTGATGGAAATATTGAAAGTAATGGTCTATTCTTTTGATATATAGCAAAATCTTTCTTTTAAAGTGCTTCCATCCATCGCTTGGAACAGTCAAGCCTGTCGTTGAAAACCAACGGAGAACGCTTTTAACGATAGCAAAAACGCTAATAAAACAACAAAACTGCCGTCGGGTGATCTGCGGATATATTGATTGTTATATTGAAATACTACATTTTATGAAAAAATTGCGTTCACAAACAGTTTCCTGCTCAAAATAATTTTGTCCAGAATTGTTGGGTATGTACTGAACACGAGTTCATGGCTATGATACAGCAACAGCGGCCGCATTTCGAAGGCTTAAACACAATAAAAATTAGAGATCACTGCGGCGACCCGCTTTGGGAGAATGCGAACGCACTGACGCCTCCTCGGCACTCGCCGCATCTCTTTGCCTGTCTTGATCATTTGATTTTTGTTTGTTCATTAATTTAACTGTCGAATTGGCGTAATGATCATATACTTTACTTAAAGATCGATTTATGTACTCTTATTATACCTTCTTTTATCTTAATTAACCATTTCGGTTTTTCAAATCTGGCGTGGTGGTTGCTTTTCCCGTCTACTTACTATGTACCCACCAAGCCTATTCAACCGTCCAGTGGTTTTCGCTGAGAATTAATTAACTAATTATTCTATGTCAATAAAGCTTTTTGTTCGTTTAATTACCACTCATCACAGACATTTCAATTCATTTCAAACTTTTTTTCACTCCTTTGTTTATTTTCCCACTATTTTGCCGTTAGCGATTGTTTTCCCGTCCACTCACTATTCGACGTCCGCGCTATTTCGACGTTTTTTCGACATTTTTGGCTCTAATTAATAAACTAATCATCCTACAATCAGACTACAATCACTCGTTTCATGCTACCTCTTCTGAGACCGTCACAACTGCTGCGAACACGTTTTGCGGACACGTTTTGGTGGCACGACCTCGCCGACATAGCCTAGAAATACTTTCGCATTAAAAACCTCTGTGCTGAGAATTTGGTGAAAGTAGAAGGAGCTTAGAAGGAGTAATTGCGGAACCCTCCACTACGATATTCCAAACAGCCCGCAATAACGCTTTAGCACGTAAAAATTCATTGCCTCTTTAATTAGAACTAAAAAAATAATAAGAAAACGAACGCCCGCGTATGTACTTTCGCAAAGTGAGAGATTTCAGAAAGTACACAAATTAGCCGAAGTTCTTCCTCCATCCGACTCGCTTATCGTTAGAAGTGTTGGTGGCGGGAATTAAAACGCCCCCAAATGCTACGCAGCAAGCTGCCATAAATCAAGGTACTTATACTTAGGATATTAAACATCACTCGCGCATTTCCTCGGGGGCAAATGTGCACTTGAGAAATTCACCCTCACTTTCAGAGTCCCACGCAACGCGAAAAGAGAGGCACTTGTTTATCACGAGCAAAGGCAACATGTTGACATCGCGATGCGGTTGACGCCGCTGCCATAAGTGCACCGCTATGGATGGAGGGGGGGGGGGGGGGGGGGGGTGCTTTTAGTGCAATCCGCACTGGAAGTAGTTGCTAGAGGCTCTGTGTATACTTAGAGGCGACAGCAAGCGTCAAAGTTGGCTCGTTTTCACAAGTCCGCGACATGCCTTCTGCGAAGTGTGAGAAATGGGATTCGAGCGCATCGTCTGGAACGAGATTATCCACAGCTTATGTAAGTTATGTAACGCGGACTCGACATCACGTAGTCCCTTACGCGACGTGGCTGATGCGATAAATCTTGTTTGAAGTAGCGAAAACCGCTGTACGAAAATTTGATTTCGCGCTGAATCGTGACAGGCACCTCCGAGGAAATTTCATTTTCTCCTCTAACACCTCTTCTTATTAGTTTCTTTCCTTGCCGCCCCGCCTATATCATCGGTCGGCGCTGACAAAAGCGTCTCGCTGGAAATATAAGTCATACCGCAGCTGTGCTAACGCATCTGTGACTCCGCCTCTAATGACATCGACGAGCGGTTGGCGGCTAGCTTTGGAGTATAATGGTCGGTCGGACACTTGGGTGCAATCTGTTTCTGCCATACTTGCTGAGCGCAGATTCGATAGTTCACTATCATCGGTTAAGGGAACTGCATTTATTTTCTTTTAATGTCTACCTAACTTTGTCAGTGCCCAACTCTAACGTACTCTTTCTTCTGCTTTAGCTTGTATGTATTCTGAAAGTGGCGCAATTTCTCTAAACGCTAGCGATTTGTATTTCGCCTGATGCTTAAGCAATGAATAAAAAATGTTGGTGATTGCGGAGGCAGTTGGGCTGCCCACTCAAAAGTGTCGCTCTTCCGTACTGCTGTTTGGTGGCCTGCTTTACGGAAAACAACTGCATTTTGCATGCAGAGTGCAACAGATTCTTACCATTGCCGATTGATTTAGCGCCTTGTTTCATTGAATAGTTGATTGCATTAACATACTAGCCCAGTAACACAACAAAGTTTCATCTCTTTTCAACGCTTGAGAAGAAGCGGTTTAGGCAAGCCGTATACATGATAACCAAATCCCCGATAGTAAAGCACAAAGCAAAGCTCTTAACGCGTAAAAGCTATAAGTTTTTATCCGTCGATGAGCCCTCAAAAGGCAAAAGTTGGAGCAAAATATTCGAAAGAAGTGAGACAGTTACCAGACACACATGCCCTCTCATTTGCCCTGCGTGACCTAGGTCAGCAATAACCGCTTAGGTGGACTGCATATCGTCGACCCTTTAAACCTAGTTTCACGTATTCGCGGCACATAAAATGCACGCCATGGGCTCATTTATATAAAGAATTTCGGCGCCAGTTTTTTTGTCAGCATTCCCCAGCAGGCGGTGTTTTGACCAGTGCCTAACTCGACTGTGAGGAAACTGTGTGAAGCGGAAAAAAAACAAAACAAAACAAATGCCCACATGTATGGCTACTAGTCAGTAACGAATGACTCGTTTTTTTTTTTTATTATTGCTAGTTAAATTTTTGGTGGCGGAAAAACGAAGCCGACATCTGGCATAAAAAAAATTGTTTTCACTAGCTGTACCCCTGTCGGTTACCCTTTGTGTCACCAGACGTTCGAATGGATTGTTTGGCGGGTCGTACGCGCACGGCTTCCCGGAAACCTACGAACTTAGGAAAACATGCTGACTCGGTGTGATGGTGAATGTTTGCATTTCTCCTGGCATTCATTGCGTATTTATTGTCAAAGTCCCTGGGACCACAGAACGTGAGCTCATCCGAAGAAAAAGCAGCGAAAATGGCCTAAGTGTCATCGGAAATTAGGATCCTTGCCACGCCTACGCTATTCAAAGGGCGCCGTCGCTGAATACGGGCAGTTATGGCGGAAATGAGGACAAAGAGAACGATGACAGAATGACACTGACGTTCAGAATCACTGAGTCGTTTGTTGCTGACTTGTGTTGAGGAAGGCCATGAAGTCACTCTTCAAGTTTCAAGGAGGGGCGGGGGTCAAACTTCAGCGCCTAACTGCAGACTCACTGTTCACGCCTCTTGTTAGAGACCAGAGGACAACAGGGACATACTACGACCTTAACTGGTCCTTCATTCCTACCTTCATTATCTTTCGCACGCCATTACCCTCCTTCCAACCTGCAAGGGTTGCCGACCAATCACTGCCTGAGTGCCGCCGCGGTGGCTCAGTGGTTATGGTGCTCGGCTGCTGAGCCGAAAGACGCGGGTTCGATCCCGGCCGCGGCGGTTGAATTTCTTTGGAGGAGAAATTCTAGAGGCCCGTGTACTGTGCGATGTCAGTGCACGTTAAAGAACCCCAGGTGGTCGAAATTTCCGGAGCCCTTCACTACGGCGTCTCTCATAGCCTTAGTTGCTTTGGGACGTTAAACCTTATAAACCAAATCAAACCAATCACTGTCTGATTAAGCTCCTCGCCTTTCCTTTCTTCTATCTCTCTCTCTTTCTCTTTCGTTCGGTTTTCCACAACTTCGGCGCTAAACTGCCAAATCCACTACAATACGACGAATACGTAGATACAATTAATGCTGAGCAGCCGTCCTTAACATTCCAGCAAAGACTGAGATCACATACACACCTCGCTTTCTGAGGAATCAAATGGACCGTGAACGGTGGCGGTGGTTCGTAGTAGCTTTGTGCGGAGCTCGGTCCTGATAACCCTACCGGCATCCTCGTCACGCGAGAGACAGCTTTGTTGGCTCGCACAAGCGTGAAGGTTCGCGAATCCATCAAAACGACGACACACTGTGGAGACCCTAACCGGCCCCAGTTCTGCCTGTTGCCTCCCGCTATCGGTGGGAACCACGGCTGCAGGGGAAGAAAGGAGGTATTTCAACATGCTAGAGTAAAGTGTTTTCTTTTTTACTTAAGGGCATGCCCGGAGCTGTCCCGCAAGTGGTGATGGATGCCTCCTGTCTCTCTACAGTGCAGCCTTTACTCAGCACAAACTTCGACAGCCACGACAGCGATCGAAAATTCGTGCACTAACTTCGAGTCTTGAGCCCAAGGAGGCGCTGGTGCCTTACCGGCACTACGGCAGAAAACAGCCACAAAAACTAGGTTTATAAAAAAATAGAAAGTTCTTGCTCTGCTTGAACTTCGCCATACGAAGCAACAAGTTCTTTTTTTTTTTTTTGTCGGCGCTGTCAAAACGTTATTACGTTGCCTTGCTATTGACAAGCCTCGGTGCAACGGAAGAAACTGCAAATAAATGACTATGCACCAAAAGAAGCGTAGCTGCCTTTGAACCATGCGGCAGTGTAATTTCCATCCTATATCACAAAGTGATGGCTATATATAACAAGCAGTTTCAGTGCTCCGGTAGCTTCCCCTATAACGAGGATTGCCGTATCCATTGCTGTGTCATGTTAGTTAGAAATTGTGTTACCGTACGGTTAAAAAGGCATTACGCTTTTTCCGGTACATAACCTGCCTCGTTGGAGGCCACTTTGTTACAGCGAGGAATAATGGTAACAAAGCATCGTTACAATAAGGAATTCACTTGAGTGCATACGGGGTGTTTCATTTGCGATGTTCGGCAACTTTCTTTAAATGGGCTTTTTGAGTTAGAAGGGGGCTTTTTTTTTCTGGATAGCGTGGTCTGCGGTGAAGTACATTAGGATACAGCTAATACGCTCTAACTAGTAGTCTGGTTAACTAATACTGAACAATTAACTTTTTAATTCTATCGATTTGTCTCCTTATTTAATCAGAAGTCTGTGACCTGCGTAAGTAAAATATCCATATTGGTTTTTAAAATTTCGAGAACGATGTTACCTTCGGCGCTGTGGCACAAAAATCTTGCCGACATAGCCGCAAAATACATGTGCTTTCGTGACGCTTGGAGGCAAAGCAATTCTTCAGAGCACGTAACACGTCGAAATAGCCAAATTTTGTTGGGCTGCAGTGCTACGGATGACTGCATTTTCGAAATTCTAAATACTGATGTGGATAGTACTTAAGATGTGCTACACGCTTTTCAATAAATAAGTAGACTATCAGTCATAGTTTAAAAATTAACTAATTAGTAATAGTTAACTAGCCTTCTAGTTAGCACATCTTAGCTCCATTCTGATGCACCACATCGCTGACAACGCTGTGCCGAAAAAAAGTGGTCTTCTAACTCAAAGAAGACAATTTATAAAAACTGCAGAATATTTTGGGTGAAACACGCGCTATTCACATGACAGCTAAGGAGTGCTTCAATGCTTACGACAAACAGCAGTTGGCCCGTATCGATAAATTACTCAGTTATGATTACAAAGAGACTATTTTCGCAGAAAACGGAGTTAAATATAAAATACAGCTGTCGCCACCATCTGCCGTTTTCGCAATCTAACTGAGGCTCGTCGAGAGTTTCTATTTTTACTTTTTGAGGGAGAGGAGGAAGGGAACGGATCTCTAAGGCTACGCTGCACCGCCATTCCTTCTCTGACATTGATAACCGAATCTTTCTGGGTCTTGACGTCACCGATTTGGGCTGGATGGCGGAAAAAAATAAACAAAAATTGAGTCAATTTTTTTCTCAGCAATAAATGCGTCTTTTGTTGCCAGGCAAATGTCAACATAGCCAGACAGGGCTATAGAATTCATATTTATTGAAAACAAAAATCGGATCGGGTTCTCCTCAGTTACCATTTAAAACTCTTCTCGACCCATTACAGCTCGAAACTGCATCGATCTTTCTCTCTCAGTTTCCTTGGGCTCGTATTTTCGTATCGCTTCCGGTTGATTGAAGACGGCGATTATTGATTATTAAGCGAGGTAGTCTCCCTAGCCCGAGTTTTATGCTTTCTTTTTTTCTATTTTTTTTAATAGAGGTGAAAAGAGTAAGATGTGAAGAAAAAAGGGGTGACAGCTATGAATCTCCGAAGAGGCGACTTGGGCTGGAATTGCGAAATGGATAAGTCGTGATTGAAACGTGCCGTAACTGTGCGTACATTAATGCTGCACTCGACACGCGAAACGTGATGGCGTACCTGATTTTTGACGTTTATGCTTTGGGGGCTCCCATAGCAGCCATATTTCATGACCGATGCCTCTGCCGTGAGAGCCCAGAGCAAGCGCGCGAATTTCTCCTGCGGAACATAGTCCCTGCGGAATCATGGTTCACTACGACCGGTTACTTCTCGAGCTTGTTGCCATGGGGACAGCCGGGCCCCGCCTCACGTGTATGGCTCCTACCTTTCAATAGACTGGTAAAGGGGATGGAGACAGGGGATATACAGAGTATGCGCATCGGTGTCTGCTGCTACCGTTCAGCTAAAGTTTCATGTTATCTTAACGACTTGTTAGACTCGTTCTTTTCAGTTAGTTTAGTTATTTCCTTTTTTTATTCGACGCTGCTGCTCGATATGTCTTTCATGGCACGCTATTATTTATTTAAAATAAAGCGAACTGTCGTTTGCGCCCCTCTTTCTTTCTTTCCTTCTTTCTTCATTTCTTCCTTACTTTCTTCTTTCTTTCTTTCTGTCCTTCTTTCGTTTCTTCTTTCTCTCTTTCTTCCTTTCTTTCTTTCTTTCTTCTCTTTCCATCTTTCCTTCCTTCTTTCTTTTTCTTTCTCTCTTTCTTCATTTCTTTCTTTCTTTCCATCTTTCTCTCTTACTTTCCTCCTTTCTTCCTTCCTGCCTTTTGTCAATTCTTCCTTTCTTTCTTCCTTTCTATCTTTCTTTATTTCTCTCCTTCTTTCTCTCTTTCTTTCTTTATTAATTTCTCTCTTTATTTCTTTCTTTCTTCTTTCCTTCTTTATATATTTCTTTAGTCTTTCTTTATTGCCTTGTTTAGTTGTTTCTTTATGTCACTGAACAGGCTACGCTTATCGTGGAAAAAAAACATACTTCGCTCGAGCGCGAACGAGCAGCTGCCTGATAAATTAACGCTTTCGTTTAAGTGCTTCGGCTGTGCTTCTAGGCTTAAGGGGAGAACTCCTTTCGTTCCAAAGGCAGCCTCAGGACGTAAGCGAATTGAGTCCTTTATCATGCAGCAGCCGCTTCGGAAATAATGCTCAATCACGCTGCATTTGCGTAGCCATTCATTCAGAGTTACACCTCAGGGGAGGGTCAGCAGCGGCGGTAGGCTGTGGGGACATTTGGTGCACTGCTTGTTCTATAATGAAGTTTTATTGGCCGCCGCGCGTAGCGTGTCGGCGCCCAGGGAAATAAGGGAAGGAAAGCAGCAACTCGATGCAGGTCGAATTCATGCTGCCTTATATAGATGCTGGAGCTCCGCTCCAAGTGTTTTGTGTCGCTCGCTGAGCTGCCATTCACGCGCTAAGGAGTTGCGAGATGCTTAATGGCTTCTCCAATACAGGAGTAGGCAGCGAGTTGAGCAAGCACTGTCAAACTGTTTACACACGGAGCTCCTGCCACTAGCATTAGCATACCCCCTCTCCTTCCCTCTTTTTCTCCCTTCTTTTTGTCTCTCTTTCTCATGTTTCGCTACATGCGGCGGATATATATATATATATATATATATATATATATATATATATATATTGTAAAGAGGAAGACGCTTAGCAGACGGAGCAACAGAACCGATGCGCGGCGCGAGGCGAGAAGAAGACGATCGGCAGCTGAAGCAGCAGAACCGACGCGCGGCAAAAGCATCAACTGTTCCGGGACCGGACCTGCCCTTGCCCGCTCTTACCGGCCTTAACAACCAGTCATCTCTTGCCAATAAAGGCCGCTACAATATATATATATATATATATATATATATATATATCGCTATATATATATATATCGCTATATATATATATATATATATATATATATATATATATATATATATATATATATATATATATATATATATATATATATATATATATATAGCGATACATGAGCAAAGGAGGAAGAAAGAGAAGGAAAGAGAAGAGGTCGAGGTAAGGCGCAGACAGTGCTGCTTGATGGGTGTGAGATGCATATCCTTTTTTTTTTCGTTTTTGTAGGTGTGTGTATTTTATTCGCTCCCCTATTAGGTAACCGTCTTATACGTCCTTGGTGGAAATACATGGAGGTTTCTCTTTCTAGGAAAATAAATGTCAACCGTCGAGACACTGCATGAATTATTTCGCACGTAGTGGAAATATTAGAAGCGAATGGAGCCGATAAAGCATAATACACGCGCGAACGACATGTATTCGAGTGAACCAGAGGATTTCACTTGCGTCCCGACTGCTCATTCTAGGCATTTTGCAGAAAGAGAATCATCGAGTGTAAGTGACAGCAGCAGAGTCACGAAGGAATCGTTAGATTTGTTCACATTGCACAATTTCCAAAAATTACCTCCAGAAAAAACTTCAGTCTTTCAGTGTTACTGCTACACTTACTAAAAGCCGACGTAGTGTCTACCCGATAAGCTATGACTTACCTGAAATTTCTTAGTTCCTTCTTTGAATGCTTCTTTTATAGCTCAGCTCTCTTTTCGCCATTCCCTTAGTATCTCTCCTTCCTTTTCCACCAGTTCAGGGTAGCAAACCCATACCTTCTCCTCGCTAACCCCGCCATCTTTATCTTCTCTGCCTCCTTAATGTCGGCAATAAAAAGAAAGCGGTGTATAATAGAGTTTTGGAATGACTAATTTCTTACTATTTTTTTGCCCCGAGGTCCGTCGGTAGCTGCAGCAGGTGACGTCAGAACTGGTGGCATGAAAGTCCACTAGCTTGCATAATGCTTGACACATGGCAAGTAACCGACAAAAAGCCAACCGGAGGAAGAGGCTTTAAAGTGCAGCCCATTCTGTCAAATCCGAAAATTAAAACCGGAAGTAATGCAGCGTGCATTACAGCTGCTCTGTGCGAATGAGGAAATTCAAGAGCCCTCCCCCCACTTTCCACAGTCCACGGCCGCGATGCATAATTATTCCGTCCTTCAGTTACATGCATCTCACAAACAAGTATCATTCATGGAGTCAGAGATGCAGATGTACTCGAACGTAAGGACTGTTCATTTATTCATCTTGTTCAAAGGACAAACTTATGCTGATTCCAAAACACTGCCGTTACAAATATTACACCAGCGTTTTGACAAGCTACACTCTAGCGACAGGAACTCTCTCAAAAAGAGTAAACCGAGAGCTTTACTCTCTTTTTCAGCTGTTTACTCCACCTATATTGCTTCTTGCTACATTGCCTCCTTCAGTAGAGAGTAGAGCTGTCTGCGCACTCACTCACAGCGCTCCTGGTGGCCTCCGCGAGAAGTGGAAGGCTTCAGTTCTCTCAAGCTACGCAATGCCTCCGCCGCTGGTGCGCCAAAAAATTTTCTGGCACTAACGACGCGACACGTGAGGCTACGCCGGCGACGCCGACAACGCCGGCTTTTTCACCTCACGAACTCCTTAACGCTCTCGTGTCAAAAACGCTTCTCAGAAACGACGAATACTTCGGCTCAAGCACAGCACTTTGGTCAAAACCTTTTAAATCTTCAGGGTTCAAGCGTCGCTCTAAATACTTCATACTGCAGTGCTATTTCGATGTGAGAGCTATACACTGGCTTTTTGATACAATAACTTAAGCAACAGGACGCGAGTGATCTCCGTTCACGAAGGGTGAGCCTTCAACGTACCGTCCGGCGTGAAACTGAGACTGAAGGTTTTCTGCGATGTGCACGTAATGTTTGGATTGTTTCATCGCATATTGAGCTATGCGAATTCTAATGCAGTAGCGGAATGTGAATTACTGGCTAATTGGACCGCTATAGCTCAGAAAATGTACGAAGGAAGAAAGGCAGCAGCGAGACTCCAAGATAAGCATGCACACGTATTAAAAGAGCGGTGGCGTTTCAAGAGGTCGCGTACCCGTCTTCCGACTGCGGCCTGTTTTTTTTTTCTGAAATTTCGTACATAGAAGCAGTTCGTCCACTCCTACAGAGGTTGTGTGCTGCACTATCATTGCCAGGAATTCGAGACAGCAGCCTGCTAGTGCCTCTCAGCTTATCGCACTATCTGCTATGCAGCCATTCGGTCATTCTCTTTCTCTCTTAGGTCACAGATAACGTCAACGTGCTATTTAATGTTCAAAGCCATGCTCCACGTAGTGGCAGTCAGCGGAATTGAACCTGCTTGTACCCAATTCCTGGTAATGAGCTTAGCAGAAGTGCGGTGATTCTGGCAAAAGGAGTGAAATAACAGACAAGCGTCTACTCTGTCGAAAGGAGTTTTCAGCACTCCTTTCCAAGAGTGTAACTCGTGTTCTTACACTCTAAACACGAATGCGGATCTATGGAATTAAACTGGGAGTAAACTGTCCTCTAGAGCACTAGAGGATAGCGCTAGAGGACAGCTGTTTAGAGCGTATAGGTGAAAGAAACGCAAAAGGACACGTGGGACAGCGAAGACAGACGAGTATGTGTTGTGGACTCATCTTCCCTCGGTGTCATACGAATGTTTACTCTTCATTTACACCTATAGCAGCATCCGGTGCTTGTTTGCTCTTTTTCTGTCCTTGGTCCTAGTGCGCCCCTGCGTGAGCACACTAACTCGTATCGCTTGATCACCCTAACTCATGCCGCTCGTGTGGTTCCGCTCGCTTCGGCCGTAACAGCAGGAGCCGTGCGGTTTGTATTCAAGCGGATATAAAGACGGATGCACGCTTCGTCGCCTGTCAGTGTGCATAGAAGCGGCAAGGCGACAACGACACCCGGCGGCCCTATCAGTTTAGCAGCGACTTGCCGCCCGCGGGTACGCGGTGTTGGTGACATCTACGTTCTTTCAGATCAACGTTGCCGGCGCCAGCCAGAGTTCCGCCTTCGAAAGACTCACCGAAGCGCGAAAGCCACCCGATAAGCTCTGACACTAGAAAGCCTGCATATTCGCGCTAGATCGCGGCCGTATCCAACCAGCGGTGCGATTCGCGAAACTCTTCTCGTGAAAGTGATCACTTGCCGGAGTGTTTTTCGTTGTGTATGCCGATAGTCAAGTCTGCGTGGATATGTCCTCCGGTCAATCATGTTGCTACCTTATGAAAGAGCGTCACTTGGTGACACTCGCCCTCGCCATCATGATCGTCATCCCGTCGCTATCGACTCAGCCCTTGCCTTAAACGGGCCCTGAAAGCGGCTCTGATAAGTTTGCGGTGTGCCTGGGGTGTTAAAACATCCCGCTTCACGAATAGTGCCCAGCGAGAATTGTTTAATGCGTTTTATAGAGGCTGAGTTATCTGTAGTCAAAATTTGAATTTCTCTGTCTTCGCGCATTTCCCTCTCCTCTCGTCACTTTTTGCACGCTGGAAGGTCGGCGCTCCTCCCCCGGCCCGACCTCCCTGACCCGCCGGAGCTATTGGAAAGGGGTCCGTGAGGTAGCAGTACACTCTAAACACGAATACGTCTATATGGGAGTAAAAAGGGAGTAAACTCTCTTTCAGCACCCTTTTACAAAAGGCTGTGCGCTAGAGGACAACTATACTCCCTTTTTACTCCTTTCTGTTAAGAGTGTATGCAACATTGGATCTGTTCGTAGTTAGGCTTAAGACACGGCTCACAACCAGACCGGGCACCAAAAACGAGAGCGCACTAATCACCGAAGTTAACAAAAAAAGGCTTTCGATGAGCATGCGCGTGGAGTTTTCTCGTTAACTTAATTGTTAGTGCACTGGATTTCGTCCCGAGTTCTCGTTTTTTTAATGCCCCTTCCAGTCAGGCGCCGTATTCGAAAGTTCACCCAGACTTTCAGAAATTGGAACGCCGGCCTGCGTTCATTGCTAGGCTGAGCTTGCTTTGGCTTAGCGAGGGAGCCAAGGATATAAAAGAAGTTCTGTCCTGCACCCTCAGGGAAAAAAAAGCAAAAAAAAAACAAGCGCTACCCTTAGAAACAAGCCAAGATCACGTACGCGCCCTCGGTGTCAGCGGCAGCTCCCGTCTTATTTTTAAAGAATACAACTTAAGCATTGTGGATGTGTCTCCCATCATGCTGCGCAGAAATATATAGTGAACGTTAACGACCGTTCGGCGGATAGCAGATACCATGACCCAGCAATTATTGAAGTCTCTGTTAAGTCGGAGGAACCAGCAATCTTTTTTCACGACCTAAGCAGGGAGAGTACGGCGTGGCTAAGAATAACCAATCTGTCATTTCGCTGGCGCAACCATTCCGTGACAACGATCACCGCATCTATAGTGGGCCAGTGTACATCAGTCAGAGCGAAAGAAAGGAACCTGACGATGCCGTTGTTGCTCGAATCATTGCCAATGCAAGCACCTAGAGTTATCAACAGGAGGATCCAAACGCACCTCATGAACGATTAGTAAATAAATCAATAAGATTGAAATCACACGAATTTGCATTGAATTGAAAGTTAGAGTGGTGAAAAGGGCGTCTCCGTGTGAACATAAAACCTATACGGGTCCGGAAAGGTGACTAACTATTCTCTGACTTTGTCAGTGACCGTACTTCATTGTTTTTGCTAAGCTTGCTTTGTTACGTCATCAATTAACCATTAATTTGTCTAATATCGACATGTTTTTTATGTCTTGTACAGTTTATTCGTTGAAATAAAGGAATTAATCAATTAATTAATAGCTTTTATGGGGGTTTAATGTCTCAAGGCGACTCAGGCTATGAGGGACGCCGTAGTGAAGGGCTCCGAAAATTTCGACCACCTGGGGTTCTTTAATGTGCATTGACATCGCACAAATGAATGAATGAATGAATGAATGAATGAATGAATGAATGAATGAACGAACGAACGAACGAACGAACGAACGAACGAACGAACGAACGAACGAACGAACGAACGAACGAACGAACGAACGAACGAACGAACGAATGAATGAATGAATGAATGAATGAATGAATGAATGAATGAATGAATGAATGAATGAATGAATGAATGAAAAAACAAACGTGCGTGCGGACCAACAAACTTTTATACAATGTAGCGCGTAGCGTAGCTTATAAGTTTTAGTCGCTGAGAGCGGTGCTGTGGCTACAGCAGCACGTATAAAAGTTGTGTGAGGTAGCCGCGTAATCGCGTCACAACATGAGTAAGTTCGTTCACAGTTGGACACGGGGATGCGAACAAGTACCACACCGCAGCCGCTTTTCCCCTTCAAAGGACACCCTCCCAGCCAACGGCGTCGGAAGATTTTCATGACCCTGCTGGTGAGACAAAGCAGGGAGTGGTAGATGTAAGGGGATAATCTCTTCCCTATATATATTCGTGGATAGACCCCTCTGTCCATTGTGGCGCCGCCCCCTGCATTGTCGCGCTAGCAGTGTCATGAGAACTGGCCGTCGCCATTGGATGGAAGTGGGAAAGCCGCTGCGGTCTTAAGTTTTAACCGACTACAGATGTTTCGCAAAAGTGTACTAGAACAATCGCTATACACTCTAACTATACCTCTTGTCCCCTTGTCTTACAATGGCGCAATGTACAACTACGCAATGTACAACTCCGTGTGACGTCAGCGAGCCTGGTAGGCGTAGCTCGAGCGCTAGGGACGATTAACTGCACTGCCACCAGGGACGATAAAAAGGCCGCAGAGAGCGTGAGGCGTGACGCATTTGCATCTAGACGGGAACTCCCTTGGTAGGCGTAGCCATATATAATGGTCAAGGCTTTACCGGAGCGTAATCGCTATTGTTTCGAAGCAGCCCCAATTAGCGCCGAGAAAGCGACGCTTCTAACGCGCTCATGGTCGCGGGCTTCCTCGTGATGATAATGATAAGAGCTATCCTTTGTTGCAAGGACTCTCCCTTTTATTACGGGCTCGGCAACAGCCAAGCTTGTTCCTTCACGCGAAGGGAAATTTCAGCCATATCAGCCTGCGTAAAAGTCTTCGGAAATGTTCACAAAACTTTAGTGACGTAACAAACACACGTAATTGGTTCAGCGCTCGCCAATAACAATAGCCATCGAGACTATATGATCCAACCTAAACAGGGGACGAGGATAGTGGCAGCAAATAGTGGCTTGCAAAAACTTTAACACGGTATCTTTATTCCAGTGGCTTGCAATTTTTGGACGGGACGATGTGCTCTAACTCAAGAAAAGAGGGTAAGAGGGGAGTGGTTCTGACCACCGAAGATAACGCAGAAAGGACAGTTGGAAACACCGGACCCTTTGAAATAGCATACCCTAAATATTAGGCAATGCATAATTTTTCAGTGGGCATAAAGCAAATGCAGAAAAAAAAATTGAACATCCGCATCATCAGAAAGCGCAAAAGTAAATGAAAATGACTAACTAAACCACAGCGACGAAACACCATAGTGAAACTTCCAGGTTCAGCTTCTGTGCTCAATACTCAGCATGGACTCAATTAATGACACGAATGAGAAAACCTTTATTTGAGCGATGCGGTGGCTGTTAGTAAACTGAATGAGTCAATCATTATGCTTAGTCTGTATGCGGGCCACTTTCCTTTGAAATTTTCTTAATCAACCATTTATTTCCTTCATTCCAATCGCTCAGCAACGCCCGAGTTGCCGGGGTGCTGCAGTCAGTCTGGTTTGGTTTGGTTCATGGGGCGTTTAGCGTCCCAAAGCGACTCACGCTAAGAGGGACGCAGTAGTGAAGGGCTCTGGATAATTTCGACCACCTGAGGTTCTTTAACGTGCACTGAGATCGCACAGTACACGGGCCTCTGGAATTTCGCCTCCATCGAAATTTGGCCGCCGCGACCGAGATCGAACCCGCGTCTTTCGGGACAGCAGCCGAGTGTCATAGCCACTGAGCCACCGCGGCGGCTATAGGTGCTGAAGTCGGGTGATGTCCCTTTCCAATGCTTTACGTACGTGCGGGCCGTGGCGTGCTTAGCATAGCGCAAACGTGTCGACACAACATATATTATTACAAGTCGTTCCGCATCAGTTAACGCTTCATTTGACTTTCTGCGATGTCTTCCTTTTTTCTTCGTCGGGGAGGTGGTTTTGTATACACTACACCACAGGGACCTACGCATTCTTTGATGCGAAGTAATTTTCTGAGCCGCATACGCACGTACTCACTCACACATGCACGTACGCACATACACGTGTTCACATTATGGTTGCCGACTCATCACAAACCTGAAACACGAAGTATGCGTTTTGTATGCTAATCGTTTCTTCTGTGAAGTGAAGCCACTGATTGTATTACGAAAAAAAAAATTACTTTTCATGGAGTCATTGTTGTCCAACCCGACTAACGTACGAAGAAAGTCGGTTTCTTTTTATTTATTTTTTTCAAGCGCAAACATACAGTACAAAAGGCACAGAAACGACGTAGACGAGACATCCCCCGCTGTCTTCTTAACCTTCTTTCCCTGTCGTGTCTCTCCTGACTTAACGGGCAAACCCTCGCCCCAATGTATTATAAGGCGTCAACCACAGCGTCCTCGTCCGCAGCGCCATCTATTTTTGTCCGCGTTCCGGGTCGTTCAATTAGATGCGACAAGGCCGAGTTCCCTTTCTTTCTCCACTCCGATCCACCTTGCCTGCGCTGCGTCAGCATCGGTCGCGGGATGACCACGCCTTCTTTTCATCCATCGCGTAATGAATTCCGCGTTCCCCCCCGAAAACCTTTTCCCGTGAAGTCTCATGCATACGAAGCTCCATCGCGTGTGTCAATTAGCGCCGTCCGTATAGGGCATAGACCGCGCAGCTCTTTTCGTGCTGCGACGTAGAAGGAACCGCGAATTTTAGGTCAACAACTTGTTGCAATGAGAGCCACAGTAGCCCTCTTTCCAAACAGACCTCTCGTTCATTACCACTTGCTACCGCCGCGCTGTCCCAACAAGGTTTCATAATTAAAACATTAGCGCTTCGGATAGCCTTGCTCTATTCGTTTTATATTTCTTTCTTTCTCCTTCCCTGTATGTTCTGAGTCACCGAAAAAAAATGCTTGCTGTAGGCATCGCAATTAAGACGCCTACGATAAACCCTCGTGGTGAAACCTCCAAACAGCCCCTCGCATCGACGAAACTGAGCAGTTCGTGTAGGCGTAGCTTACGCAGCCTTGTTTACAGGGCCCGACGAAACACGAAACGAATGGGCGACAAGTTGGAATCTACAGTTCCTCTCCAGTGCTCTCTTGTGGAACGCGTTGTGGAGCGCGAATATTATTCATATATACGACGTAACCAGCCAAGTGAGGGCATATGAATAGAGTCCGGTCCACCAAACTGCGCGCGTTACAAAGCTCATCACTGCCTATCTGGTAATGATCATGCCAAGTGTCGCGAATTCCCGCCATACCCTTCGCGCGTCGTGTGTTCATTTCTAAATGAACACAATGAGTGCAAAGTTTGATGTAGACATGCTCTCAGTAGCCAGCGGTTTCCAGTCAAAACGTCTGACATCACTGAGCGAGATGTGTAAAGAAAAATAGTGCTCGAATGCGCGACTTACAGCCAGTGTCCGAAAATTCCTGGTTCCTCGTTTTCTTACAATTTTTTCGGAATAAATAAGAAAGCATATGTCCTATAAAAACTTGCCTAGTGTGCCTTGCCCTTCGAGTTGTTTCGAGACCTTCTATTTGGTCTTTCACATAACTCGAACCAAGCTGAAGAATATAGAACAAATGCTAATGGCTGATAATTTGCGACACGTCGATTTATCACATTCTAGCGGACTAACAAAATTTTGACGTTAGCATTTAAATGTGGGTACATTAACTTGCGTAATGCAAAGGTATAAACGAACTGCGAAATGTGCAATCTAAATGTCTTTGTTTAAATTTATGATCACGTCGAAGCAGAATCGAAGAGAAAAGTTTTTACCATGCATGCAGTCGAGGATTGTTTACCGACGTATAAGTGAGAATAAAACATTTTGTTGTGTTTGTTCATTTTTCAAAGCCCTTTTTCTGCAGACTGATGGCCCGCTTGGTATCTTCTCGAGTTCAATGTACAAATGAGCGTTTTCCTTCAGTTAACATCGCTCTTACCTATGAAGTGTTAATTTTTTAAATTCGCCGGAGATTCGTGACTTTAGAATTTTGTTTCGTTCTGTGCGTTCTCATTGAAAGATGCAAATCCAAGTGCGAGGGGAAGCATAAAAGTGCCTAGAGGTCATTACGCTCAGCCTCTTAACTATTAATTACCCCCTCCCTCGCTGCCTCTTTCTATCCTCCAAAAGCACCAGCAAATTGCCACGTTATGGAAAACAGTGCCTGTCTGCACAACTCCAAATAGCTTTGAAGGATGGTTGCTAGAGTGCCGAGTTCAGAAACTCAGAGCCATGTACACTGATGTCCTCTTTATTGTTTCTGACTTTTGAACACTCTTCCGCAGCAACTACTAAATATTTCTTCAACAATCTGCCTATGTAGCGTTGCTCTTTTTTTGCCTTCTTTCTTTTTGTTTTCGAGGAAGATTGCTTGCTCTGATTACACCGCGTATTAGATAAACATAAGAAAGCGAGAAGTCAGCGAGAAGTCAGCGATGAAATTTGGCAGTTACAGAAAACTGAAGCTTTGAAAACAGCCACTAATAACTAGTCCTTTACGCGACGAGAACTGTGTACGCAGCGGGCGTAAACAAAGCCGTATGTTTCATTAGCGTGACGCAAAAAAAAAAAAGAGAGAGAGAGAGAAAAGCTTTCAAAGCAACTTGTTGTCGCGGGAAATGTAGCGTTCGAAGTAATTTTTTCCACTGATAAGCGGAAAACATAGTCACCCCATTTCCTGATTATTCGATGCGTATAAATGGCTAAACGGCGGCAATAGCGCTCTGACTATACGGCTCACAAAGAAAGAGTCCACGACGAAAGAGCAAGTGCTAAAACAACCCAGAAAAAAAAAAAAAAACACCAGAGCGGCACTTAAGCATGAGAAATGGTGGCACTCCGAAAGCTAGATAATTTGTGCGATCAAAGTTCACGGCACTAAATTTTGCTGAGCTGCTCCTTTTTGTATTGTTTCTGAGGTAGCCTGACATTTCAGTGCTTGTTGCTTCGTTCTTCCTTAAATGCAGTCTTCCTCGTACACGATGTTACCATGTAATTAATGTACTTAACAACGCTTTTTCTGCACATTTCATCAGCTTCTAGGAAAGCTCTTAGAGAGCTCTTAACTTATAAGCGGTAATAATCGTTTAAAGAGCGAGACTTTCCGAGGCAACACAAGCCTGCCGTTCTCAAATGGTTTTAATTCACGGACGAGTTCTCGTCGACGTCTCCAAAATATCGGCCCCTAAAATCGACGCCTTCAATCTGCCGGTGGGTGTAAACAAGCTTCCCTCAAGCGCGCGAATTGGACGGACTCCAAGGACAGAAAGAAAGGCTCTGATTACCTAAGAGGCTCGTAGAATCAGCGAGTTAAACAGTTAACTTGTAAACCTAAACCACTTCGACAACGAGCGAAAAACTGTCCGCGACTTTTCGTCATGCTGTTCTCAGAACAATTCTTTACTTTTCATTGCTTGTTTTTCTTCAAGTAGAATTTGAAGCCGCACTTAGCGAGCTACCAATCCTTTCCTTACACCTATAATTTTATTTATTATTTTATCGCAGGCCGGCTGCCTTTTTTGCGTTCGCGATTTCCTCCTCCGAGCCTTGGTCTCTTTTCGCCTTACTAGCCACTAATTGCGACTCGATGTCGTATAAGCCCGTATAATTACGACGTCGCTCCCAAGGTCTCCCAAGCTGTCTTCGCTGGCAGAGTGGCCAATACGTTTTGATGACACGAAATTAGCTCGAGAGTGCCATTAATCGCCGGTACGTCTAGAGCGCGCCTTGCACACATGAAGACTCGGGTTTTGCAGCAGTGATTGCGTAATGAACGCATCATATCAAGCGCTTTTCTTACTCGGAAATACAGTTCTACTCAGAGAATTACGTCATTTAAAAAAGTAAGCAAACACTTTATGTTTTATCGCGCCCTTGGACGCGTCTGAACTAATGCATGTCGATGAGCCACGCTGTATACCTATATATTAACCCGACGCCTGCACACAACTCGCTCTGTAGCAGTTGTTTCCTTTTAATTAATGGCGCATGGCTTTGCCAAGTAGACAGCTAGTGGGTGCCTTCGGTGTCGTTTCGTCTACTAACGTGATTGGCCACTGCCCAGTGAATAAAGCGAAGCCGTCGACCAATCGCGAATCGATGCTACGTACGATGACTCACGAACAGCACTGCTTATTCACTTACTTCGCTGCCTCTTTCCCGTATAGCATGCCGCATAACTAACTGATGACGCAGCCATCACATAAACATTTATATTGAGCCCGCTACGACGCTGGCGGGACCCTTGTCGCGCAAACACTGTTTGCTCTGTGGCCCTATGCAAACAACTAAACACTGCCGTTCGCCCTCGCGCGCGCCGTGGGGGACGGTTGTTAGATACCGGACGTACCTGCTTGCGAACCACGCTGTAGATGCGGATGTAGAAGAAGGCGATGAGCAGCGCCGGGTACACGATGGTGGCGAAGTAAAGAAACACCAGGAAGCTGTACCTCATCACGGGCAGGAAGAGGCAGTCCCCACTCGAAGCGGCCTCGGAGTCGTGCCATCCGAGCAGGGGCAGGAAGCCCAGCACGAAGCCGCTCAGCCAGCACGCCAGCACGACGCTGAGCACAACGCCTTCGGAGGCGAGCCTCTGATAGGCCAACGGGTACAGTATGGCCCAGTAGCGGTCCACGGACACGGCCACCAAGTGCAGAATGGACACGGTGCACAGGACGACGATGAAGGAGAGCATCGCAACGCACGCCAGTGGCGAGTCGTGAGGCATTCCGGCACGCGTGAGCACCGCGAACGGTATGGCCAGGACGCCGACGAGCAGGTCGGCCACGGCCAGGCTGAGGATGTAGTAGTTGGTCAGCCGGCGTCGCAGACGACGCTCGCGCGCGAAGCAGACGAGAACCGCGAGGTTGCCGGCGGTCGCCAGGAAGGCTACGGTGGCCTCGACGCTCGTGTAGAGCACCGGCGCTTCCCAGACCGCCATAAGGGGTGGTGGCAGTGTTGTGCGACGGCGGCGACATATGCGACGCCGCGACGCCCCGAAGAAAAACTTTGCCCCCGGCCGTCCACGCGGAGTTCAACCCATTGACGCGTTTCAGCTGCGCGAGCAGACGACGCCGGCGGCGCAGACGCGAGGGAAAGCCGGCACCGACCGAGGGGAGCGCCGCGAGCAGACGACAAATCGCCGCCGCCGAGGACGAAGCTTGCGAGTGCGCGTGCGCGCTGACGGCAGCGCCACTGAAGTTTGTGCGGTTCGCGCGCTCTTTTTTCTGCGCAAACGGCTTGCGTCCGCTCACTTGAGAGTGGCTTCTCGCAGCTCCTCCTCTCATTCGCTGCTCTTTGCGTGTGTTGTAAGGAGTCGACGTTAGCTCCAAGCCAGCTAAGCTGAAGTTCTGCGGATAAGTTTCATAAAATTTTGACAACTGGCAGCAACCGCTGTTACAATATATAATAAGCAGTTGTACATTTAAGTTATAACGAACGACGTGCTTCAAGGTTTCCCATTCTTCCATCTTTTAATCCTACCGGCGAGGTTCAGTGGTGTCTGGCTTCGTATTATATATTTCACACTGTTATACGTTTTCAGACAGGTCGCAATCGACGCAACAAGCGTCCGAAGCACGGCGTTATGGCCCGCAGGACGGTGCTTCATAAACCTTAACTTTTAGTGCTTCCTTTAGAATTTCTCTTTTCTTCGAATTTCCCTTTTGTTCGAAGTGCTTTATTTCATACACTAATGCTGGTAATAAAAATAAATAAAGAATCCTGGAAAAGGCGCTTCGGCTATCGTCTTTGAAAACCCCGCACGATTGCGTCACGACATAATGTAGGGACCACAGATCAGGCGATGGAAGCCTAGTAGGGAACTCCACGTGCAGCCGGGCCTTTTACTTTTTCTTTCGTCATTTGTGGCTGTGAGGTCAACATATCTTGCCCGTGTTTTCGCGCCTGTGAGCGTAGCTGGTACGCGTTGCGTGCGTGCGTGCGTGCGTGCGTGCGTGCGTGCGGCGTGCGTGCGTGAGCGTGTGCTACATTACCACAAGAATTATGGTGCTTCTGAGCAATACTTTCCGTGACTTTATAGCAAACACGTGCCGTATCTTTCGAGAGAGGATTGCTACACTACCGCGTAACATCGGAACATTTTTCTCTTTTTTATTTATTTACGTGAATTTATGTGTTTAAAAGCAGGTTTCTGTCGCACCGCTGTACGTAGGTGCACGCCAGGCAAGTTTCAGTTGTTTCTATCGTAGAAAACCGCTTTCCGTACATTCCTTTCAAAGAAGATTTAAAGTCGGCTACAGTAACTGTTTCAAAGATTTCGAAGCTTCGTTAACCCTTAAGAAGTTATTTGCTTCTATTTCGTGTTTGCTGCGACATTGGGTATAGTATGCCGTAAATGGTGAATTTCTGCTGCGCTTTAAGGAAAGAAAAAAAGGCATACCTAAGAACCGGAAAGCCGGGAGGTTAATCAGGCATTTTGGATGCTTTAGACATTGTGAGGGGCTAACGTCAATGAACGAGGAAAGAGAAAGATGGAAAGTCGAGTTCGTCGGTGTCCACGGGTGGCAAAAATAAAAATAAAACCGCACTGCGTCTGCGGGCCGTCACTCGCAACTGTGGCTTCCTAGAGTTTAACTGGGGCTGAGGGACGCTGCATTAGAATGGATGAGTTACAACTTTATTTACCCCAACAAGGAGGGGAGCAGCGGGTGAGGGAAAGGGGGTCCTATGCTTGCTAGGCCTCTGTTACCTTCTGAGCCCAATCTAGGATCTTGTGCTGGAGATCAGGCGCTGGGCTGCGTAGAGCAGCCTCCCACTGCTCCTTAGATTGAATCGAAGTTGGCAGTGGGGGTGGGGGACTATGCACACAGCCTCACATGATATGGACGAGGGGTTGGCTCTGGCCGGTCCGAAAATTACAAGCCGAGCAGGGATAGACAGCTGGACGGACGAGGGGGCAGAAGGTAGGAGTAGGAAAAGTGCGAGTCTGAAACTGACAGCACAGAATCTCGCGACACAGAGAGGTTTTGCGCTGTGCAGGGGGGTGTATATGGGGACCGTGGCGTTAATGGTGACATATGTCATGAGAGGAGAGGGGGAAGTCTCGCGCATTAGGCGGAGTCACGTGGTCAGAGCCGGACTCCGTGGCCGGCACCCGGACAGTGAAACCTCGGTAGCCGGCCTGAGTCGCCTAGTTACCAGCTAGGCCTGCGTGTGCGCGGTTCGAAAGAAGGGTCATGGAGTGGGTTGGAGGGTTTCTTGAGGGCGCTTGAGGAGAAAGGACAGGGTTGTACGGGATGCCCGACCACGCCGAAATTGTGGATGGCTCATTTAGAATAACTGACAATGGTGGCAGTACCGGGAGTGGTCACATCTAGAGCGAGGGCCGCCTCCTCTGCCTGATGAGTAGAGGAAGTGTTGGAAGCAACGGCTGTAAGGGCATAGGAGAGTCCGGAAAGGTATTCAGCCGCGTCGACATAGAGCACGTCCGTGGCGTTGTAAAGGCGTTTTTGAAGGGCTTCCGCCAGTTTTCGACGTCGTTGTGGATGGTGAACAGGGCGCATTTTCTTGGGTTAATGGGGGATGTGTAGATGCGGATAGATGTGATAGGGTGTAGTGTGATTGGCCTGAGTAATCGAAGTAAAATCGAAAGGTGGGGATTGAAGTATATGCCGACCAGTGGTGGCACAGGCAAGACGGGCATACTGGGAGGTGAGATGAGCCTCTAACTGTTCAGAGAAGGTATTGACGATCCCGATGTGAAGAGGACGTTCGGTGGAGACACTAGAGGGAATAACAAGAGCGTATTGACACGACGGTGATGAAGTCTGCTAAGGACGAAGACGTGGACAAGACGAAGGAGTTCCGATTCTTGGAGAACTCCTTGGTTGTTAGACACGCGCCATATGAGGCGGAGGGTATGATCGACAGCGTACGAAGGGTTTGAAGAGTAAAAGTGTTCAGTCGGGTGGCCTGAATGAAAAGGCCAAGTATCCGCATTTAAGGGACGTGTTGAATGTCGTGAATATTAATGTAAACAGTGATATACAGAGAGTGTCGATAACTGTGGTGTGACGGGAAGAGCAGGAGTTCAGATATGTAGGGGCACCGTGGGAAGTTCATGGCGGCAGCACGTTCTACGACCATGTTGGTGTTTGGAGGGTATTTTCGATGTGACTATCAGAGCCCCTGGATATATAGTGGATGATGTCATCAGCGTAGAGGAAGCAGTTGAGGTAGAGCATGGAACGAAGAGAAGTACGTACGGGCCCAGATTAAAGAAAGAAGAGGGGGGGGGGGGGGGGGGGGGCGGGCAACCTTGGGGAGTGCCGAAACTATCCAGGGTGTATGAGGGGGAGTACTCAGAATTAAAGACTAGGGAAGCGATACGCGACAGGAGGAAACTGCTGATGTAGAAGTAGGTTTTCAGGCGGCAAGCAGTGTTTTTAAGGCCAGTGTAGATAGCAGCTTGTGCCACGTTGATTTATACGCGCCATGTAGGCTGAGACCTATTATCGTATCCATGCTGCAGCACCCGCCGCGGTGGCTCAGTGGTTACGGCGCTCGGGCTGCTGCTGACCCGAAAGACGCTGGTTCGACCCCGGCTGCGGCGGCAGAATTTCGATGGAGGCGAAGTTCTGGAGGCCCATGTACTGTGCAATGTCAGTGCACGTTAAAGAACCCCAGGTGGTGAGAAATTTCCGGAGCCCTTCACTAAGGCGTCTCTCATAGCCTGAGTCGCTTTGGGACGTTAAACCCCCATATATCATAAACCAAACCATATCCATGCTGCCATTGGCGGCAAGAAATTCGTGCTTAAGACATACCATCACATCGTGGCATAAAAGAGATTGGCGTAAACCAACCATCCGGGGGGGGGGGGGGGGGGGAGATATAAGAGAGAGGGGGATATAAGGCGCGTGAGTATGACATACTCAAGTGTCTTGCCAAGGCAGGAGGTGAGGGAAATTGGTCGCAAGTTATTAAGATGCGAGGAGGGGGAAGGTTTTGAGTCTTGGCGATGAATATGACCTTTGTGTGTTTCCAACAGGGTCGGAGGGCGCCAGCGTCAAAGCAGTGGTTGAAATAGCCAGTGGCAGGCTGGACAGAGGAAGTATCGAGATTCCGGAGGATTTTATTGGTAACCAAGCAAGGGCAGGGTGCAGATGTAGTTTCGAGGGTCGCGATAGTACCTAGAACCTCCGCATCTGTGATAGGGCATCAAGTACCTCTTTAGGGTTACCGATGTAGGAAGGAACAGGGACGGGTTGGAGGGGATAGAAGTTGATTGGGTACTGCTTCGGGTTATTTCCTCCACCCGGATCCTTCATGGTGCACTGAAGTATGTGCCGTGTTAGATGTTACAAGTTATTTCGTCCACCTGGGGCCTCTCAACGGGAATTGTAGTGCCAGTGCACGCCGGATTATATCGCTCCGGATTATTTTCTCTAACTAGCACCCTTTACTGTGCATTTCACAGTCAGTATAAGCCACATATTAGATTATTCACGTCTATTTCCTGCCACTGGAGTCCATTAAAGTGCTCTGGAGTGTCAGTGCGAGGAGTATTATATTGGTCCAGGTTATTTTTTTTCTCCCTCTGGAATCTTTCAATGTGCAGAGTATTTAGCAGAGTCCCTGGTATTAGTACAGGGGTGTCTTTCTGTCTGCCTCAACAAAAACCCCGACGCTACAGCCCAAATTGAACTCTCCATTTCGTGTTCAGCAGTAGAACGCCATAGTTAAGGGCGCTGAACATCGCGAACTGTGACGGTGGCCAGTGGACTAGTCCCAGAAATGCAACTTCGATGGTCAGCTTCGTCATTTTGCGTGGTGATAACTACGCATTTTGTTTCACGAGATCAATTCTGCGGCGCAGCAATAATGTTCTTAAAGGCCACCTTTTCAGCTGGCAGGGCCACGGGATCGTCCAACCTTTCTCAAAATAGTCTTTAGAAAGTCTGTAGACTTCTTATTGACTCTATTGACTTCCTATATATATTGATTTTTGTCTATCCATTGTCTATAGACTGTCTAAAGACAAGAGTCTACTAAAAGTGTATGGCCATAAATCTATAGATTGTCTGTAGACTGTCTATAGCAATTGTATTGCCTATAGACTGTTCTCTATGATCTGTCTAAAACATTTTTGTAAGGGACGCACAGAATTGTTCTTTCATGCAAAAATTTACCGGATTCGTGTCCATACGAGAGGTCTACGCAGTTCTGGAGAAACATAATGGCATCTTCCAGCCAAGCAACTGCTTTCGCCACCCTAAATGGACAAGCTGCCATGGCAGGACATTAAATCCAGTGCGACCAGCCATCATTCCGGGGAGTCAATCCTCCTTTCTAAACCCAAATGTCGTACGTGACCGGCTGCTGGGTTTTTGTCGGGACAGGTTGCGCATTCTGTGGAAGCCGTCATTCAGCGACATTGCACGTGGCTCGCTTCTCTTTTCGCAGCAAGAGCTGTGTAGGGGGCTTCCTTCAGAGCAATGGTGTCGCCGCTGTCGTTGCTGCCGTGTGTGTTAACAAGAAATCTCCAGCGTCGACCTACTGGCCAACGAAAATGATACCAGTAAAAGAAAAAAGGAAAAAAATTACCGATCGGAACTTCGAAAAGTAGAATTGGGATAGATTCTAACTGTCTTGCAACGAGTTCCACTTGTGCGAGAACTTTCTTGCAGGCTAGCTGCTACATATTGGGCCGAATTTCCAGCGCAGAAAGTCGAGGACAGAGAAACGAAATGGACAGGACACAGCGCTCTGTCCTGATGATGATGATGGTGTCCTCAGGCTTAATGCCACTGTCCACCTCGTTTCATTGTACTCGTCTTTCTTCGCTAGAAATTCAGTTCCACTTGTGTTTTTGGAACTTATGTTTTGGAATGTCACAAGGGGCACGTCCGAGAACCACGTAATATCACGCGATTCAGGTAGGCCTATAGTTGAGGGCACTAGCGGGGGTCGGGGGCTTTCACAGTCACTTCTGGGCAGTTTTTCACGAGGGGGGCAAACCCCAAACTGGGAAAACTGTAACAACTGAAAAGTTGAAAAAAGAGTCACAAGTATATAAGTAAGCCAACAGAGCTATTATCTTGGCTTGAAGCAATGAGATCTAAAGCAAAAGGACAAAAACGTAAAAGCTGTCCGACTTAGCCCTTCTCGAAGGCAAATGAATGACAACAGTAGCAGTATAACCTCCCCTCCCCCCACCCGCCCCCTCTCCCGGCCTAAATTTAGAAAGCGCCTATTACCAAGCCCTCGTGATGGCGTGACCACAGACGGCATATTCTGAACAGCGTCCTATTGCTGACCAAAATAGGTTGGATAGAGTTATTATTGTCCAGCTAGTGAACGCTTGTGAAATGTTTTCAGATGCGACGTACGGCGTAGACCGCAACGCAGTTTACACGAAGAGGACAAAACTGTCATATAGTGTTATTGCTGTGACATGAAACGACGGAAAAGCAACGGACCAATATAAATTGTACATTGCGGGGTGCAACGTTCTGCAGCGACACATGGGCTTTGAGAGACGGCGTAGTCGAGCTCTCCGGTTTAATTTAGACCACCCGGGGTTCTTTCACGTACAATAGCATCGCGCAGCATATGGGTATTTTTGAATTGCACCTCTGTCAAGAAAACTACAGAGAATGTTTACTACATTCGAATCGGAGCGAATGTCCGCATCAAGGTTGCAAAATCAGTTGGCATGCTATACAGGCTTCGTAATCTGTTGCCCGTTTGGCTCAAGAAGCGACAGTATTTCCCTCTTTTTCAATCTCATATAAATTATTGTCTGTTGGTATGGGGAACTACCACAAAAACTGATAGCGAAAGACTATGTGTGCTCATTCGGAAAGCTGCACGTTTATTTCAGCCAGCAAATGGACAAGTTAGTGCTTCTGAGCTTATGATCCGCCACAATCTACCGTCTTTCATGTATTCATATCACCTGAAACTGAGTCTGTATATATATATAAAGAGATGACAACAAATTCTGAGGCGATTTGTAATCTATACCTCGATAGAGATACCGGTTATTCATTGCGCCGTACTACCTTACTGACAGAAAGGCCAAGAACAAATTATGGTACACAAACTATCGAACATTACATTACAAAGTTCTGCAATTCCCATCCAGATATAATAGCTATTGCAAAAAAAATGTTACATCTGTATATCAGTTTAGGCAAAGAGCACGCGCCATATTGTGTCATTGATGTTCTTGTTTGTTTGTTTTTTGTTAAATATTCCAATGTTTCTTCATGTCGCTATTAAGCAAAGTGCCATTTATGTCTCGCAGCTTGTGCATATGTATATTGCATGTAGGATTATATAATCATCGGATCCGATCGTGATTAGGATGTATGCTTAAGGTGATATGTTATGTACTACTGCCTCTGCTGCGCCCGGCGAGGCCAAGAGTCAGGAGACCAATAGTCTCCTTTTGTCTTGCCTCGTGGGCAATACTTGCATTGCCTAAAAAACGAATAAATGAAAATGAAAAAAAAAAGCAAGGATTTGTGCTACGTAGAAGACGACGGTGAGCAGGCAGGGCCGCGGGACGGAGCAGATGGAAGTTGATGAAGACGACGCTCTCCAGTGCGCAGCGCGAGAGAGTGGTGCAGTTTAACAAGAGGCGATAACCCAGTGGTGAAATTTAGTTGTTAGTTCGGCGACTATGCAAGGAACTTTAAAGGACCTGTGTGATGTCTTTCTTCTGGTCCCATTATACAGGTCGTTGCACTGTTCAGGTTCATGGCAGGCAGTTCTGAAACGAGTGAAAAGCATGGCTGTACCGATGGAGTTAAAAAGTTTTTTTAAGCTCCATACGAACACTCTTGAAGTCAAGACGTATCTAGAAGAGAAGGGTTTTTTGTACCTTGGGGAATCATTGCTTCATATGCCGAAAGCCCGAAACTATTGAACACGTTTTCTTAGACTGTTGGGAAGCCTTTTTCTTTTGGGACATTCTACAACACACGAATAGAAAAGGCTTACCGGTGGATGCTTTCGGAATCAGATTTTTGCCCGTTGACAATGAAGACAGAGTTCCTTTCGACATGATCATGATATAGGGCCTGCACCGTGTTTGGCGATTCAGGAAGGCAGTCAGACATGCAGACATTGACGCGAGGCCGATAAGAGGGTATTTTCGAGAATCTGCTGGAAGAGTTTTGAAGGCCACAAAATACAAGACTGCAGTGCCTCAGTGGCTTCCGAGAATGGAAGCTTTGTTATACATGCGCGAACTTTAATGTGTTCACGTAACCCCAAGTGCGGGTGACGTATTTTTAGCATGTGTGTTGTGTTCTCCGCTTGGTTTGTTTGTAAATTACTTGCTGAACTCAGCAAAAAAAAAAAAAAATCGATAGCCTAGTGGTCTTACTAAGCGGCCCTTAAAGGAGATGTGTTCCTGCAGCCGCGGGTTCGACTCCCAGTCATGGATATTGATTCAATTTGTTTTTCTCTTTTTCATGGTTTGACCTCTAACCCAGCTGAAGGTCACGGTCCGCGATTGAAGCCCGAGGTCCCGTATAGTGAAGCTCGCTTCAAAACAGCCGCCGCGGCCGGGATTCGGACACGTGACCTTGGAATCGGTAGCCGAATGCCAAAACCCCTGAGCCACCCAAGCAGGTCCAATGCAACAATGCAGGCAAAGCAAGGAAAGCAGGCAGCAAATAAACCAACAGGGAGAGTGAGAATGCTTTGCCTAACTGAAGCGTACATTGCAGCCGCAGTGGCAGGTAGGTCACAGCGCCGCGAGGTCACGAGGTAATCCAGAGTTCGTCGAGCGTCGCTCCACGTGCTCAGTATACGAGGTCTAGAGCACGTCCGAATAGAAATAGCGCGCGTGACAAGCAGAAGGAACGTTAAAAATAAGCGAACAAGAAGAACGAACCGTAGGTTTCCCGGCCGTAACCTGCATACCACCCCACACTTCCGAGTAATTCAAGACGCATGCCGAATAGAAAGCTTTTTGTCGTTTCGAGCAGAAGTTGTTTGCATCTCGAGCTACTGCGTTTGCCTGGCAGCACGAGCGGGGCGTTGTTTTCGCGCCAAGAAACCTTATCTCCGTGGAGAATACCACCGAATTGTACTTGCAAATGCATTAGCATCCCTCCGTCGAGTTCGGAAAGTGCCCTCTCTCCTTCCCCCCCCCCCACCCCCCCGTCTTCCTCCTCTATGCATAACTCTTTTCTGTTTCTTTTTTTTTAGTTTGCGACAGACCCAGCTTGCCTGGGGACTTCACTCTGGGAAGATGCGCTTACAACGAAGCGAGCGCTTCCATTAGCGCGGCTGACAGGTTCGTGGACATTTGTCTTCGGCTCCTTGCTTACCTTTCCTGGTATATAGTTGCCTCCACGAGGCGGCTTTTACAGAGGCAGCCATGTGACGGACTTTCACCGGGGTTTCACGTGTTGCCTGTCCGTGGTCGGTTGGTTAATATGCTGTAACTACAACAGGATGCCGTGTTAACTTGCTTGTGAAACGATAAGGTGAAGCGTGAGCCATGTGTCCAGGAAAGTGACAGCTTTCTTGTACAAGGAGAAGAGCTAATAGGTGAGAGGGTGTGAAAGGGCTTTCACTATGGCTACTTCATCCCGGGGAAGGGAGATAAAAATGTTAGAGTTCTTCGAAATGCCCTCGCTTTCTTTGCCTGAAGGACGATTATCAACCACAGCCGAGGGCACCGTAGACATAACCACTGTCTTGTATTTCGCTACTACGTTCGTTCGTTCGTTCGTTCGTTCGTTCGTTCGGTCGGTCGGTCGGTCGGTCGGTGTCGGTCGGTGTCGGTCGGTCAGTAAATCGGTCGGTAAATCGGTCAGTAAATCGGTCGGTAAATCGGTCGGTAAATCGGTCGGTAAATCGGTCAGTGAATCGGTCGGTAAATCGGTCGCCCTTCCTTCGTTCGTTCATGTGCTTAGTATACCGTTTCACTCTACACACGGATTAGCCTATATGGGAGTTAAAAAGTGAGTAAGCTGTCCTTAGCGCACTCTCTTTTATAAAACGGAGTGTGCTAAAGGATAACTTTACTCCCTTTTTACTCCTTTCTGTTCAGAGTGTAGGAGCCACTTTTGATTCCTACTTTAACAAAATATAAAGCATCATTTGTGACGTAATGATAACCACGCTTCCGATTTGCCATCATTTTTTCTCAATTTCTACTAATTCTCCAAAGAGGCGGTGGCTACATGGTTGATTACCAGGTAGATCTTTCGAGGTGCTCCACAAAGGTGCATGAAAATAGGTGATGGCGACATGGTGTTGACAAATCATTTTACCAAAAGAGAAAGAAATAGAATAAGGAATCAGCAGTATCGATTTCACTGCGAAAGAACGTGAAACAGCAGTAGGAGGCACAACTTGTCCCTACTGTGTCTAAGGGGACATCAGAATCTAGAGCTTCGGCCTTCAGCTGCGCTGTCTAAATGTATGCACGACTACACGAACTACAAATGCGCATTTCGGCTGGACAGCCTCTCTATTTATATTACGTTTAATTTATCGTCGTCAGCAGCTTCAATCGAACTACGTTCACTGCTAGACAAAAGCCTCTCCCATATCCCTCAAATTAAACTTGTCTTGTGACAGCTGCGTCTATCCCATCTCTGCGCACTTTCCAATCTCATCCGCCCTTTTGCCGCCATTGCTTTTTTCCTTTCTCTTCAAATCCCCTTCCTTACCTTGAGAGACCATCGGTTACCTACACACTCCGCATTACATTTCCTACCTCTGCCTATTTTGCCTTGATTTCAACTTGATTTGATATCCTTTACTGACGTTTGTTCCCTAACCCATTGTGCTTTCTTCCTGTCCCGTAGCGTTACTCCTATGTTTTTTTGTTTCCATAGCTCGCTGCGCTTTCCTCTATTTCATTTCAAGTCTGTGTTGACCTCAAAGTTTGTTGACATCTCCTTCTATATCTAGCGCACTCTCTATCCTCTCCATATTATACTTTCTTTTTTGTGGTTTAACCTCAGCTCGCTTAACATTACAGTCCCGGTAGCTCTGTTCCCGTTAATGGGGTTCGAGACTTTCATCCTCTGGCATTCCTTAATCATATCTTTGCCGCCTGAAAATGAGCGACAAATATCAGCCGATAAGTTTTTTTTGCATACGTGATAGGTCAGAAATATACCAGAATGTGAACTGTTTGAGCACGATTTGCGCGCTCACAGTGTATTCGTAGTGCAGAATATTGATTCCCGATCATCTATCCTTTCGTCGGTGACTTATTCATTTGCTTCGTATTTGCAGCGTCCTGTCATAGTAGCAAGTGTCGTCCAATGCATCTGCAATGTTGTTCTTTTTCTTTCCCTCTTTCTTAACGCAACCTTTATTTGAATTTCTTGTGTGATGTATCGTGTTTTCAATGTCGTCCTCTTCGTAGCCGACAAAAACTGTTATCGCCGCGAGAGCTGCACCGGCTTGTATAGCTCGACTAGTGTTCTGCCTGTGAAGCCCATCTATCACTTCAGACGTGTCCACACTCTGCCAGCAACGCCGTCTAGACTGTTTCAGTTGTATTTTTCTTCCCTCAATCTTCTCAGACAATCACTCGTTGGTCTCAGAACTTCAGAAGCCGTGTCTTTATCTTGCTAGCTACCCTTCACTAGCAATTTTTCTTTTTCTTGCTTGCAGCTCACTGAATTTTTCTTTCTATAAACTTTTTGCCATTAGCAATTTTCTAATGAGTGAGTGAGTGAGTGAGTGAGTGAGTGAGTGAGTGAGTGAGTGAGTGAGTGAGTGAGTGAGTGAGTGAGTGAGTGAGTGAGTGAGTGAGTGAGTGAGTGAGTGAGTGAGTGAGTGAGTGAGTGAGTGAGTGAGTGAGTGAGTGAGTGAGTGAGTGAGTGAGTGAGTGAGTGAGTGAGTGAGTGAGTGAGTGAGTGAGTGAGTGAGTGAGTGAGTGAGTGAGTGAGTGAGTGAGTGAGTGAGTGAGTGAGTGAGTGAGTGAGTGAGTGAGTGAGTGAGTGAGTGAGTGAGTGAGTGAGTGAGTGAGTGAGTGAGTGAGTGAGTGAGTGAGTGAGTGAGTGAGTGAGTGAGTGAGTGAGTGAGTGAGTGAGTGACTACTCTATTCATTTGCTTTCCCCTATGTAAAGCCAGAGTACCACCCCATTCTTATTAAGCTTGTTTAATTCTCTTGATGTGTTGCTTCTCCCGATGAAGTCTCGCTCGGTGGTGAAGCGGAGATTATAACTACAACAACTACACCAGTACTATAAGGCAGAGATAAATCCTGGAATCTAATTTTTATCTGTACACGTAGCAAACCAACGTCCGACGGACATCGTCGTTCAAGATAAAAGTAAACAAAGCAAGGAATTCGATAAAAGAAGGAGGCCTCAATACAGGAGCGCGGCGTAGTGCAACAGGGTAAAATAACGGTGTTTGCTTTGGCAGTGACGGGTGCACCCGACAAAGCGTGTCAACTCTAGGTTCTAGATCCTTCCCACTTTTCGTGGAATCAGTTCGATTCCATTTGTCCAGCCAGGCGAATCTCCGCGTCTTCGGCGGTGGACTGTTGCTTTCTCCTGATGCCTCTCACGACACGTTGGCAAAGACCCGAAAAGGACACTTGCTACTTGCGCTTTTCTCTTATCTTTATTCTTTTTTTTTTACTCGTTACAGCGAGAAAGCAAACTGATAAATTGCTTGCAGCAGCCGACATTTGAAGAAGTGAGCGTTGTGCCCCATAAATCTCCAACTAGCCTGTCGTGAAAGCGAGCTCAGCAAAGAAAAAAAATATAGGAAAAAGATACAAGACCTTGCAGGACAAGACGCTCGCAGCGGTGCTTAGCGCCTGTCAGTCCGGATGTCCCTCAAACGGTCAACGTCAGAGGCCCTGCGCACTGCCGCACAAAGACGCCTTGTCTACACAGATCTTCCGCGTGTGAGCTTGGAACAAGTTGCCGGCGACATTTTGTTGCCCTTGAACGGCTTATTACGAATGCGCAATACGTGAGAAAATGTGTCTGCGTCCATTCCGTAAGCACGCAGTTCAAGTAGCCATTTTTCTAGCGTGTGTCTAAAAAGTAGTGGATGGTTACGTCTAATCCACAGACATCAGCAGCTTCCAGAGATGTCGCAACGTTTTCAGTAAAGGTCATATTGAGACAAGTGCTGGAAAACACTCTTACTGTGCTGTCTACACCGGCCCAAATTTCACAAGTTGCACTGCAACGCTACTGCAGCAGCATCTGGAAACAGAAGACCTGGAATTTTCAGTTACGAATGCGTTTGTATGGAAATTCAAAATTTCAAGTGAAGAAATCGCCGAGAACAGCTTTTTCTCCCATGTTGCTACGGCGAAGCGGACCTTGCAAAAGGCCCTCTTGCTCTTACTAATCTCCCGAAACGTGCTGTACTGTACTAATCAAAAATACACCGCGATCTGCAGGCATAGACCTCTTCAAAAAGCAACGGTGAGTCGATTTCAAAACCTGCCCTCGAGAAGCACCACGCACCAGTCGCCTCACCCACCCTGTGGGTTGCCAGCCACCCACCCACCACTGCCCACTTTCATCCTCTAGAAAATTATAAGAACGATCAATGTAACTGATGCGTCAGAAATACGTGAGCAGTAGGCGTATTCTCCTTGCGTTCACTTGTATATGTGTTCTTTTTGTATAGCGATTGACTGACACAGAGACATTTTTCAAAGGTAGATTAAGACTCATTTCGGGTTTAGTTTTGAAGTTTCTTTTGTGACACCGTAAAAGTCCTTCAAAGGATAACAGCAGTATAGTGTTCACAACCAAAAGAATTACGGATCGATGTCGTATCGCGTAGCGTGTTTTCATCGATTTGTTTTATGTATTGTCATGTGTTTATATTCGGGGTAGTGTATGATGAATTCTTTTTTGTTCCATCTGCTTTTGGGAAATCATCATTTCGAAATCCTAACACTTATGCCTCTTTTCTATAACGCCAAGAAATATAGGTGGCAGCTAGGGAACAGAGGTTATGATTGGTTTTCAAGAAATGAAAGGCACAGTAGCTGTCTTACTTCTTTGTGAACACCTCAACCACGCAGTAAGTGAAGAGAGGAAGGAGGGAGTGGAAGAAGGAATGGCGATAGGCACTGTAGTTGGGGGCCTGCGAGTAATTTCGACCTCATAGATTTCTTTAACGTGCTCTGGCATCGCAGAGTGCACGGACGTCTTTCGATGGAGGCGAAACGCAAGACGCCTGTGCAGTGGATTCATAAGAGCGCCACTAGGCCAAAGGTGCGAGAACAGAAAGAAAGTGAGAACAAGGAGAGAGAGGCGATGGAGAGCGCGCGGCAGCGGCGGCGGCCCCGGCACGCTATGTGCCGCTCCAGTGACATTATGTGCCGCTACTGCGCATGCGCAACTGGCGAGCGCGGCGGCGGCATCTCTGAGTCACCCGCGCAGCGACGGCGGTGGCGCGCAAGCTGTGCGCCGTGTGACGTCACTGCTCCTCGCGCATGCGCAGTATGGCCTTGCCACAGCTCCGCGAAATGGCTCGGGGACTCGCGTAGTGTTGCTTTCGCAACAAAAGATGGCACAGAGACCCCACAAGGCCGGTGCGTGGGTCTGTCCAACCCACACGTCTTCGGGTCCATGGTGTCGAAACACATCCAACGCCCGCCCACTGAAGAAGTCCCGTCTGGTGTTTTGCCCCACACTGCTCCGAAGTGTTAGACACGCAAGACAGACGGCGACCGGTCTCACCAACGTCGCTAATTCGTCACGCGAGATTGGCTTTTTTGCAGCGGGGTACGGATCGAGGAAAACTCCGTTTGCCGAAGTGTTTGCGCCACAGAGGAAACGACGTGTGACAAATTACCAGGCATTGAAAGTGACGACTCTCCTCCCCCCCTTTCTTTCCTCCCCTCCATAACGACGAACTTACCGCGCGTAACAGAAGGAAGAGTAAGTAGGAAGTCGCGCCAGTTTAGGTCGTCAAAAATGATCCCCTCTTTCTCGAAAACGTCGCTGCATACAGCCTTGCAAGTTTATGTAGTTTATGCTCGGCCCTACTGCGGCATACATGGAGCGCTTGCACAAGCGATCATCGAGGGTTATTTCCTTACAAGAACCCACCACTTGAGAATGGCCGCCAGGCTCATTGTGTCGTCTCTCGAGCTTGTTTCGCACGTCGGCGAGCACGCATTACGAGCGCAATGGAGCGCCACAGCAGAGCATATCTTCCACTTCTTTCATCTTCTATTTTTTCCTTATTTTTGTTTCCTTTTCTAAACCATTCTTATTTTTTGACGCCCATGTGCAGTTACTGCAGTCTTCCACGGTGTCCGAAAATATTCAGCTGAGATTCGTTCTTTTGTTTTTCTTTTCCTTTGTATGTTGTTCAATTATATTTCTCTTTCGGAATTTAGTTTCTTTTCTTTTACCTCGTAAAAGGCACGGGAAGAGGAACGCGAGAAAGACCAAGAGTTTATGCTGATTTTTTTTTTCCATTGTGTAAACAGTCGTTATTTCCTTTCCTCAAAGAAAGCCTTCCAAGACCATCGTACTTTCTTTTCGGCCTTACGCAGACTAGAAAAGAGATGGAAAATTGGTTTTGAGCGAAGGAAATGGAGCAGTATCTGTCTCACATACCGGGAGACACCTCAACCGAGCAGTGAGGGGAGGGAGGGAGAGAGTGAAAGAAGAAAGAGGTGCCGTAGTGGAGGGCTCCGGAATTATTTCGACCACCTGGGGATCTTAACATGCACTGACATCGTATAGCACAAGGGCGCCTTTTGCGTTTTGCCTCCATCGGAACGCGGCCGGCCGGACCTACGCAGACTAGGCATGCTGCATACCCGTGGGTGAGACTGTGAGCAGATGCAGATTAGGTTTGGTTTATTGGTTTATTGGGGTTTAACGTCCCAAAACGACTCAGGCCATGAGGGACGCCGTAGTGAAGGGCTCCGGAAATTTCGACCACCTGGGGTTCTTTAACGTGCACTGACATCGCACAGTACACGGGCCTCTAGAATTTCGCCTTCATCGAAATTCAGCCGCCGCAGCCGGGATCGAACCCGCGTCTTTCGGGTCAGCAGCCGAGCGCCGTAACCACTGAGCCACCGCGGCGGGGCAGATGCAGATTAGATATTGTGTAAACCCGGGGGTGAGACTGTGAGCAGAAGCAGATTAGATATTCTGTAAACCCGGGGGTGAGACTGTGAGCAGATGCAGATGAGATATTCTGCAAACCCGGGGGTGAGACAGTGAGCAGATGCAGATTAGATATCCTGTTAACCCGAGGGTGCGACTGTGAGCACACGCAGACGAGACATTCTGCAAACCTTGGGGTGAGACTGTGAGCAGATGCAGACTAGACATTCTGCAAACCCGGGTGTGTAACTGTCAGCAGATGATATGCAGAAAAGGATATTTGTTCGAAGTTTAAGAAAACATAATTTCATAGTTCTTCCGGAAGGGTGAATTAGCGATTCATTCTTGTTCATCGCTTACACTGATGACTTCATCCAATGCGTGAATTCTCTAGACTATTTAGTTCCACAGAATGAATTCTCTAGACTATTTAATTCCACAGAATCGCTCTCTCTCTTTTGCTACAATGCAACAACCGCGAAAAAGAGAGAGAAGGAAAAAATAATTCGCTCCATTTCATTCCACCGCTATTGTCACTATAATCGGCCTACGTCCACTGCAGAACAAAGGCCTCTCCCATATATCTCTCTAATTAACACCGTCCTGTGCCAGCTGCGGCCAGCTTGTCCCCGAAAACTTCTTAATCTAATCCGCCCACCTAACTTTCTGCCGCCCCCTGCTACGCTTGCCTTCTCCTGAATCCGTTCCGTCACCCTTTACCATTACTACTATTACTACTCCACTACTAAAATGAGTTTAAAAAGTGGCCTCAATCTCATTCTATCCAATGTGCAAGTCGATATCACCAAGACAGATAGCTGGGGTCGGATTTCAATAATTATGCTTGAACACAGACTTTTTTTTTTAATTCACATGTGTCATTTATTTTGGGGAGGTTTCACCACTTGGCTTTTGCTCATCGCGATCTTAATTCTGGTTGATGTGCCGCGCACGCCACGTCATTTCCGTGTTTCATAATAACAGGGAAACGCCAGCTGTAGAAATTATACACAGAGCACTTTGCGTAAGCTCTCGTATTCTCATATCCAACCAAACTTTCACCAACGCAATGCAGTCATTGGTAGCGTCATATTCAGGCGGCGTTAGATAATGAAGTGGCGCATCTGATTGCAGCCTCTACATATTCATTACGCTCATAAAGCCCCCCCCCCTTTAGTCCAGCCGAGGAGCATCTGCCTGGGTAATGCGCACGCAGTGAGCTCTCGCGGTTGTATGCCGCTGACCGTTAGAGCAAGTTTCCTGCCACTCGTGGGCTTGTTTGATGTCCGCCGAAAATATCCCGTATTGTGGCGTGAGCCAGACACCACCAAGTAGAGAGGGAGGGAAGGCTCTCGCACGATCTCTCCCCCAAGCACGTGCGTCACTACTGTGAAAAAAAAAAGTCCTAGAGAGAGGATCCAGCCGCTGGGGCCGGAGCTCTTTGATCACACCGGTTGCGAAACTGACCATTGGGGCATGTGCATAAAAAAAATGATGGTCGATTTGCGTAGTTAGGCACAATACGAATTAGGTGCGCTAACAGTTTGGTTTTCACATCGGTTCCGGTGTTCACATCCAGTGTCCAAAGATGCCAGTTGCTCGGATAGCGACAATGGGTTAATGTCCATATCAGTAATTCTGTCCCTTATCTTCACAGATCCCTGTGAGTCTTCCTACCACTCCTAGCTTGGTAGTACAGTGGTTAAGCGATGCACCACGGCTGCCATCGGCGGGACCTGAGTTGCATGGAGGTTGCTATATATATATATATATAGCGAAGTATACGCTTCGTTAAAGGAAACATATTTATTCGACTCGACGTTTCGATCGGAAGACCGATCTCCTGAAGAAGATCGGTCTTCCGATTGAAACGTCGAGTCGAATAAATATGTTTCCTTTAACGAAGCGTATACTTCGCTGTATACTCTTGTAAGCAGTCAAGTACTTTATGATTTCGCAACACACACACACACACACACACACACACACACACACACACACACACACACACACACACACACACACACACACACACACACACACACACACACACACACACACACACACACACACACACACATATATATATATATATATATATCATTCCCCTTCGCTTTTCTGCTTAATTGCTTAGCGAGGGCCTCGGTTCTGGCAGCCTTGATGCCATAGGAAGTATAAGAGGGTTCTCACACAGCTTCCACCCTCACCGTTGATGACGCTCCACGTCACACCAGCGGCAGCTCAGGACGTCCTACGTGCGCCGCTTATGAACGTGGATGGCGCTGATGAACACTCTCAAGGTTAGGCCAATTGTAAAGATAAATACCCCAGAAAGCAGAAGATCTGACAGCCGTCGCCGTAGCTCAGTTGGTAGAGCACCGGACGCGTAATTCTGAGGTCGTGGGTTCGGATCCCACCGCCGGCATGTGGTTGTTTTTATGCGAAGCATATTGCTAGAGCTACCACTCACGCCGTCGGCGTGGGACCCCTAGACGTCACACCACGTGACACCGTGACGTCACACCACGTGACATCGGATGAGAGAGGCGGCCTCCACCTCGCGCCGTCGCCGTGGGACCCCTAGCCGTCACGCCACGTGACACCGTGACGTCGTCGTGACGATGCCATCGCACAGACGCCGGAATGTCCTCGAGCGGCATTCCCGCGGATTTCGAACGCGCGTTCACACTCGGTGTAGGTGAAACGCTCGCTCCACCGGGCAGGCAGACGCGGCTTCCGTGGCAATCCAGGCGCTCACCCAACGCGCGTCTCGGGGTTAGTCGGCGTTCCGCTGTAGCCATGCCGTTGTCTTCCCCCACGACGAAGGCTTCTAGTGGTTGTATTAAAATGACCAAGTATGCAACCAAGGAAAGCCATGTATTACCAAGCCTAGCCACCAATATGCTTCGCATCTGACTAGGCTTAACCTTAGCTAAGCCTCAGCCATAATTTTTTCTTCTGCTTTTCTAGTAAATTATCTTTAAGCGATAACATATTCAGTAATATTCTCCATTGATCAACACCACAAAATAAATAAATATAAAAAGCCCCTGTGTTCCTTGGTTTCTGTGGTTGTTGGCTTCTCTGAAATGTAAAACGAGCCCCTCATTCACATTCCCTTCTCATTGGGAAAGAGCACACAGTATCCGTGTCTCGTCATACCAGCACCCTCTATAGAGAATGGTGTTGGTCATACCCTTAAAGTAGAAGCTGACGTACCCCCCCCCCCCCCAAAAAAAAAAAACTATTTGTCTAATCGATCCGCCAAACTTCAAGATGCTACCTCGAAATTCTCTCTTTATTTAAATACAAATTCTTTTGGTAATTGCCCTAATTTGAAGCCACCAATCCTCCAAATCTTTTTTACTAATGTGTAAGGCAAAAAGATTTGCGTTACCTTCCTTGTCTCTAAACGCCAAGGCCACAGAGATAGCGACTGTGCTAAACGGTGACTATGCCTGCGTCGACATCTGGATGGATGATGCCTCATTCTGTTTAAGTATGCTTAAGGTAGGCAGATTGTCACGCCCCCTGCGGCACGGAGAGGAACAAACCGCTCTGATGAGGTTGGACTGATTAGGCTTTTTGGCCACTCATCTTTTCCAGTCAGGCAGCTGCATTCAACTTCATAGAGCTACTCTCTGCGGCCTTTGATAAACCCGTTCATTTTGCTTATTCTGGTTACCTTCGCTTACATCAGCATTGAATACGGTATTCCCATAAAAAAAGAAAGTCTTGATACAAATCCTGAAGTAGGGCTGAAAACGTCCCCAAACATGATCCTCAAGGCATCCTGAGTATGCGCAACGGATGGACAAATGGTTCCCATTTGGGCTGCTTGAGGACCAATTAGAGACGACCTGAGGACGTCTGGACATCCTGATAATGGACTTCCTGAGATCATACTCAGGACGTCTTTGCGTTGTGTAGGAAGTGGAGCTCTTTGATTACTGCAGTTGCAAAACTCTCCATTTGGCTCATGTTTCGAAATTTAGCACCGTGAGAGGCCCAAATAAAACTAGAAGGTTAATAGACTGTCCCGCGCAGCTTGTGGCATTCAGTTGAACTCGGTCGCCGCTCAAAACATCTTCATTCCTGACGACGAAAAGTTACTGGGTTCCTGTAATAACTTTGGCTGGATGCTAAGCGTAATTTAAATCTGCAGACCTAACAAGCCTTTTCAGTACACTTTGATCAGTCCGCAGTTTCTTAAGGATAAAATTAAAGGATCGTGATTTGAAATCCGTTCCATTACTTGTCTTCTTATTCATGTCTGTACACCAGAGCTCTTTCTGATTCAGGTCTGTTTTCTGGTCATCTAAATTCCGTACTGTCTACGTGAGTCCTGTTGACATTAAAGTTATATGGTTGAAGTAAAAACGGTCAAGCACTGCTTTATCGAGGGAATACCAGCACGAACCATAAGCAGAACAAACTTGTGCAGCCGTAAATCCACTTAAGATTGGATATGAAAGTCGTAACTTCAACGCGACTTCTTTTCCTCGAACGTCATAAGAGCGCTAGTTCTTGCACGTTGCCTCAACGCTTTCGTTAGTACTTCGAGTCTCAAGGGAGGGGGGGGGGGGGGGGGGAGCTGAGGACGAAGGTACCGCATTTGATACTCTTCTCGCTAAAATCCTGCAGTGTTACGAAAGCTTAAACGGTGACGTCACTCGATCAGAGTCCAATCACGCGCAAGAGCTCTTCCTGATTTCTCGCGGCTTATGGCCGTTATATACCACTGGCTGTTGCGATTGGCTCGCTTATGCACTAGCCTACAGCCACCGACCAAACAGAAACTGTTCTTACGTTAGGCAGGCATTGCGAATTAGGCTTTCAAATGGCCAGACGACGCCAGCACTGGCTTTGGCAGTGCTGCATGTTTCTACGGAGTAGCCATCTGTCGGCTCCAAGGCACCGTAAGAGGCTTCGAGCGAGGTATGTGCGGGAAAAAAAAAAAAACTGTTTAATTCGGTCGTCGGTGAACGATGCCTGTTTTTGTTTGTTTCTTTTTCGCCTGTTTGAACTCCGAAAACTGACTTAATTTTTGACGCAGCGAGCCAATATTCCCACTTAAGGGAGTAATAAAAGCTGAAGAACACGTGCGCTGGTGCTTCTAGCAGGATAAGCGAAGCAGCGGAAAGAGAGCAAGAAGCCGATCTGGCTGCGGATCCAGGATGACGTAAAATAACGCTGAACTCAAAAAAGATGATGAACGACAGGAAGGAAATGCAAGCCAGGTGCGGACTTGCTAGAAAATTAAAGGGAATCTATAATGACGAGAGAGCACTCAGAGAAATATAAAAAAAAAGAACAACAGAAAAGAAAGAGAGAGGGAGCCTGGGGCAGCAACGCATTGCCAGGCTTAAACCCATTTCAAGATACGAAAATGAAAAGGACCTAAACACTCAAAATAAAAACAAAATGAAAGAGAAAAGCAGGGAAGTAACAAAAAATATCAAGAGAACACCAAAGTCAGAGCATAGTCAAATTCACAGTCAGACAGTCAAAGCACAGTGTGCAGCCCACGACGAGAAGCGCCCATGCCCAACAAATCAGCTTTGCCTGTGTAACAAGGTAAACTTCGTGTAGTTAGCATCTCGATTTTTCTCATAACTTCATCAGTGTGTTTGATGTAAAATTCGGTAAACTACACTGTGTCTCTTGCCAGTCTGCGTTGGAGTTTTTCTCCTTTATAAGCCCATTGAAGTTAGCACTGTTGTACACAAAGAGACCGTATCGAATTATGCTCTGCCCCAGCAACAGATATGGGTGTTGGTCAAATGTTTAGGGGAATCCCCCAAGGTGGAGTAGATTTGTAATACAGAAGTAATTACTCATTGGCATCCCCCCAAGCGTAGCCACACGGCTAAAAAGGAAAGTTATACAGCTTTCACAGAAACATACTAAACATACGGTAGTTAAGAAAAATTCGTCCTGGTCCGGGGTTCGAAACCGGGACCACTGCTTCACCGGAGCAGTCGCTCTACCAACTGAGCTAACCCGAACGGCTAGCTTATGGTAGGGTGAGAGCGAATTGATCAATAACTCGAAGTGGGAACAATGGTGGTCAAATGTTTAGGGTAATTACTCCGTTATTAATAATAGATATAGTTTAGATTACTTTTCTACGGTATACCACTATCGCGTAGCTCTTATGTTATCTTCTTACAGTCTTATCTTGTAGACTACGTGCGCTGGCATCAGACACCGCTCAATTGTTGCTGGGTGACGCACAAGAGTAGTTCGATCGCCGAATCGTACTCCGTGTTGTTCAGGCCATGACTGTACACCAAAGCATGTGCACGAACACGTTCGGTAAATTACCTCCATCATCTTTCATGGTAGAAGTTAACTTGCCCAGTTTATTCCATTATTATTCAGCAGGAAAAACCACACTTCAAATCTCTATAGAAAATGGAAAAGTAAAATGAGGAAGCAATCGTTCTATGATAACTCTAGAGGCAGCGTACAACTCATTGAAGCGGGATCAGGGTGTCTTAAAACACGAAGCTCCAAAAAGAAATTTGGCCAAAAAGATGAGACATGTGCAACGCGGGGTAAATCCGCAGAGGCAATGAAACATATTTTACTGCCGTATCCATCCGAATGTCGGTACAAGCACAGTCACTCACCGTGAGGCCTTAAGGTGTAAAAATAACCAAGGTAATGTGAATTAATCTGCGGTAGACGTTACCAAAAAGTGACTGGAAGATTTATGGCTCAAAAGCAAGGCGGCGACTTAAGGATACAAGTTCAGGATTAAAAACTGGTCGAAGGTAAACTCAATACAATTTATATGTAATGAAATATGGCGAATTTATAGATATTATCTTGAAATTTGATCGATTGGTTCGAGAAATATAAAGAAAAGAAATTCGAGCTCGGCGGCACCTGCTACCACCCCGTTTCAAAGAGGGCGCTCCTTATATCCATCCACCAATCGATCCATCAACCCTACGAGGACGCCTAGGAGTGCAGGACACACAGCTGTAGGACACACAAAGGCATAGGTGAACGGACTAAAACATTATCACGCTAAGGGCGACAGAACGCTACCTCGAGCACCACTACGCTACGTTCAGCAGAGGTTTTCATGTTACCATATGGTGCATATTTCGCTTCAAAAGGACGTCGTGGACAATTTGAAGCTATAATGGCCGGTATCAGTAGATTACCGCGGTGTAATGACAAAGACGCTACGTTCACCCAAAACTGAGCTTTTATAACCTAGAGAAGGTCAAGGAATGTAATAAAGGTATTGCTTCCATGGGCTTAATTCTTCCTTTTTTTCGAAGCTCACCTGAAAAACATGGATAGCCTATCACCCTACCTACGGGATCATGTCACAAGACAGGCGCTCTCCATTGCTGTATAGGCGAGTTTAGACCTGAATTGTTTCTTTATTGGGGTTTAACGCCCCAAAGCGACTCAGGCTATGATAGACGCCGAAGTGAAGGACTCCGGAAATTTCGACTACATGGGTTTATTTAACGTGCACTGACATCACACAGTACACGGGCCTCTAGCATTTGTAAATTTGTTTTTGAGGAAAGGAAATGGCGAAGTATCTGTCTCACATATCTCGGCGGACACCTGAACCGCGCCGTAAGGGAAGGGAAGAAGGTAGGAGTGAAAGAAGAAAGAGAAAAATAGGTGCCGTAGTGGAGGTCGAAATTATTCCGGAGTCCTTCACTTCGGCGTCTATCATAGCCTGAGTCGCTTTGGGGCGTTAAACCCCAATAAAAATCGTGCCTCATATTGCAAGAATTGAGCGCTGCAATATCAAAGAAACGAGGATTTATAATTTTAACTTGGCGTTAAAAATCGCATTCGACCGCCGCGGCCGGGATCGAACCCGCGTTTTTCGGTTCAGCAGGCGAGCCCCATAACCACTGAGCCACCGCAGCGGCGTCAACCATTAAAAGGTACCGACCACTTACGAGTCATATGGTGGATATAAAGAAATCGTGCCTCATATTGCAAGAATTGAGCGCTGCAATATCAAAGAAACGAGGATTTATAATTTTAACTTGGCGTTAAAAATCGCATAAAAAGACATCTTGCGGTCTCCGGAATAGTTTCGACCACCTGGGGATCTTTAACATGCACTGACATCGCACAGCACACGGGCGCCTCTTGCGTTTCGCCTCCGTCGCCTCCATCGAAATTCGACCGCCGCGGCCGGGATCGAACCCGCGTTTTTCGGTTCAGCAGGCGAGCCCCATAACCACTGAGCCACCGCAGCGGCGTCAACCATTAAAAGGTACCGACCACTTACGAGTCATATGGTGGATATAAAAAAATCGTGCCTCATATTGCAAGAATTGAGCGCTGCAATATCAAAGAAACGAGGATTTATAATTTTAACTTGGCGTTAAAAATTGCATAAAAAGACATCTTGCGGTGAAACCCGCCATTTTCATTGTACCCCACCACGCGGCCACATCTTGGTAAAAAAATCACTTATTTGTCTTAACAGCACTGCGTTTTTACCTTTCAAGAGTGTCCGTGATGTTTTTATTATAGTTTACACTCCCTCCAGTGAGCCCTTCGATGAAAAGCAACGCTCTTTTCGCACCGTCGACCATGCGCTATTAGTTTTTGTAACTAGATGGCGCGACAGTGTTTTGAATTTCTTGGCTTGAGCGGAAACCACGGTCTGCTATAACTTTCGTCGACGAGGCGTACATCACTGTGCCGTAACAGTTTGGGTATGGAAACTAAAATGGATGGCACTGTATATTAAATATATCGTACTTGGGAGATCAACTTAGAAGCAAGATCGAGGTGCAGCCCATTCCGAGAAATATGCACCTCGAATATCGTAAGAAAAGAAGAAAGTCTAGGGCGAACGCCATCAGAGGAACATGGGCGGGATGGAAAAGGCAATTTACGTGAACGCGGCAGGACCGGTCAGCGGAATAACGAAGATAGCGTGCACGGATGTGCAAGGGAAATTAGTTAATGGGGCATAAATTCGATGCCAGGTAATCGTCCAGGCTGAGGAAGCAGCGATAGCTTTTGCGTAATTTCCAGGAAGGTCTCGTGTCATGCGTAATTACGAACCCCCAGACTGCATGTCGTAACAGTACAAGAGGAAGGATTGGTAAATACGCAGACAGAATACTCAGAACTAAAGAAGTACAGGCTTTAAATCCACCGTCATATGGACTCCAGGATGCTCTGCGGATGTTGGAAACGAAGGCGCTCACGCTGCTGCCAGCGCGATTACCCCGGGTCCCCCAACATTCGCAGGAACATAATTATTCTGAACCACTATTAAGCTACTGCGATTTACTCCAACATTTATGATTAACGAGGAAAGTATACGCCGAACCGCACAAAAATCTAACAGGGGGCAAGGGGTCATTTTAAGGAAATTGCAATCGAATACGTATATAAATCCTGTCAAATTCAACTATATGTTTCTAAATTCGTACGATCCGCATTGCGCTTTCTGCGCTGAAGTGGCTAACTTATACCACATGGTATATGCAAGCAAGAAGAACCCAGCTATACAAAGAATCAGTAACCCAAAAACTGAGAACTGGATGGCTGCATCCAGCTCAAGACCAGCTTTCGAACCGGGCAAGAGGGCGGCAAAAGCAATGAGGGTCCACCCAACTATTTTATGCATTAAACATTTTTTTCTCCCTTTCTTTTACTGCAGTCTGGCGGGTGAGATTTATATTAGTTCTAAGGCAGCACTTTTGCCGACGTGCAGTCGCCATTACGCTCGCTTATCACATCTTCCAGCACCTGGATACGTAAAAACTGGCGCACGCAGCGATTTAAAAATTTCTTGTAAAAATTTTCTGCAGCGTTTTCAGCAAAACCGTTGCGAAATCCATCAACTCAGACAGCAAGCTTCTCGTTCTGCCGAAAAAAATTGCGTGCTTAAAGTTCAATGTTCGGTCCTACCTGAGGCAGAGCCTGAAACTCGTCATATCTTCTTGAGTTCCAAATAAACAGGGCAAATAATGCCGGTTACGCTAGCCGTCCCCTGTTTTCACCATTTTCTCTTCTTGTAAATAAACCCATCTCTGTAACAACTTGTTGGAGCGTGCCGGGTAGTCCTAGACCCCGCAGAACCGCGACGGAGCAGACGCTTGGTCTGGCTTCCGCCTGACTGAACAGCCATGGCGAGCCATGACGGAAACGGACTCTCTTAGCACACGACTATAGAACGGCTCCCAACCCAGACCGCGAACATCAGGTGCCGGTCAGTTCCTGGCGGCACCAGCGTGAGTGCTAAACGTTTTCCCGTCTAATCGATGAGAATGTCGAAGATTGGCTGGCCCACTACCAACGAGTCAGCCCGTATAATCACTGGGATGGGACTCAGCCATGCAGCTCGCCAACGTGGTCTTCTTCTTGGCAGGCACAGCGCTGTTGTGGTTTGAGAACCACGAAGACACACTATCTACGTGGGACAAGTTTGTGGACGAGATTACTAAGTGCTTCGGAGACTCTGCTTCTAAGTAACGCCAGGCGAAGACTCTTTTTCAACGAGTGCAGTTGCCGGGAGAAACGTGCACGACTTACATCGTTGAAGTCCTGAGGATCTACCGCACTGTGAATAGGCGCATGTTCAAGGAAAACAAGTTTGGCCCTCTTTTAAAGGGGATTTCTGAAGATGTTTGTCATTTTCTGATCCCGAAGGATACTCTCGCCAGTACCTCGGATGTTATTCAGCACTGCCGCACGTTTGAGGCTTTAAAAATGCGGCTAATTTCACCCAGATTTGGACGCCTTTCTAACGTTACAACACTCTCCAGAGTTGACTATTATGTTCCCGACGGTTTTACCTCACTGGTCCGCAGAGTTTTCAGTGAAGAGCTGACAAAGCACTTTGCAAGGCGTCGGCGCACCACCTGTCCACCACGAATGCGCTGTCCAGCCACCGCATGCTGAACCCCCAGCCTCGTGGTCCTACCAGCCAGAACATCCGCGATCCTCCTAGTCATGGTCACACCTCTGAGCCTATGGACACCCGGTTTTCACCACACACGGACGTGCAGAGAGAGAGAGAGAGAGAACAACTTTTATTTAGAAAGCCTGCAGAGTCGGTTAGGCTCCCTCCAAGCAGGGAGGACAAACTTTTACCGTGTGGGCAATTCCTCTGCGCGGGGGCGCACAGGCAGTCACTCGAGGCAGGACTTTGTACAAAGGGTTTATTCTCACATCAGGGGGGCCGGTCGTCGTCGTGGCAGCTGGGTCAGGTGGTCCTTTCGGCAGGGCTGGTCCAAGAGCAAGAGGCCGCGAGCCTCTCCGGTCTCGCCTTATAAAGGCTTTCTCCTCGCCTGTCTCCCCCCGCCCCACCACTCGGGAAGAAGGGGTCCGAGACTACCCGCGGTGAGCGGCGCGAGATTTGACTTGCCCGCGAGCAGACCCTACATCTCCCCCCCCCCCCCCCCTCAAACGTCCGTCCCGGGGTCCGCCAGCAGGCGTTCGATGACCTCCGGGTCCGGGTCCATAGAGTCGTCGCAGGGGGGAGGGGTGCTCGCCGGGGGGCCGCTCACCGCTGGCTGGACGGGCTCCTCACGAGCCGCCTGGGGGAGCGAGTCGCCTGGCTCCGCTGGGGGCCCTGCCGGCAGCGCCCTCCAAAGCTCCTCGGCACTAAACACGGCCGGGGACTCCTGGTCCCTCTCCTCCAGGGTCAGGCCGCGGAAAGGCAGCGCCACTTCCTGGAGGTCACCGCCGCGAAGGGGCTGCACCTGGTCCCGCCACCTGGACCGCGCGCAGTAAGAGATGGCCGCTCCGTTGGCGACCGTGGTCCAGGTGGCCACGTGCCGCAGGACCCTGGGCCGCTTGGGTTGCGGCTGCTCGGCGGCCGAAGCGCCGGCTGGGTGCTGAGGGGGGCCCTGCGCCTGGTCGTCACTGGCCCTCTTGCGTTGGCCTGCACCACTGGGAGGTGCTCTCCAGTGGTTAGGCATGTGGTTTGGCGGGCGGTGGGTGCCACCGCGGCCGTGGAACCTGCGCCACTCGCGCGGCTCCTGCCGCCAGCCGGGTGGCGCGCCTTGATGGCGGCCACCGTTCGACGGTGGTCTGCCTTGCCTTCTGGAGTCCGAGCCACGGGCGTCGGTCCGCTGGAGCTTCCTAGAAGACATACTGAGAGGGCGAGAGCACTGCGAGTGATAATTGATCGAGAGACACGGGTGCTACCTGGTCCTCAGGTTGTAGCGTCGGTTGCAAACCGCACCGCTACCTGCTCGTCCTCCCGGGGGTGAGATCGCCGCATCGCGCTGATTTTCCACCGCTTCGCAGCCATCGTCCTTGCGAAGGTGGAAAGCCTTCAAATCAGCGACATGCACCGGACCGGCGGTTTCGCCGTTTGTCAACAACCGCAACTGGTAGGTGAGCGGCGTAGTCCGTGCCGTAACTTCGTACGGCCCAGCCCACTTGTGCGCTAGCGACGCGGCGAAACCGCGCGCTGCGTTACTAAGTGGGTGCGTTCTCTTGAGTACTAGGTCGCCCGTGTTGAAAACGACGTGACGGCGACCTTTGTTGTACTGATCCGCCTGCTCCATGCGCGCCACATCGAGGTTTTCGCGGGCTGCTCGCTGCGCTGCCTCCAGGCGCTCCCGGAGCCTTGCCGCGTACTGCGAAAGCGGAGGGGGCGCAGGCCCCGCCGCGTCGAGTAGGGCATTCTCTAGCGGAAAAGCGATCTCTCTCCCAAAATTCAAGTAAGCGGGTGTAATACCCACTGACCTGTTCACGGTTGTCCTTGTAGCGAACGCCAGTTCGGACAGCCGCGCGTCCCAATCTCTGTGCTGCTCGGTCGTCGCGACCAGCATGCTCTTCAGATTTCGATTCACCCGCTCGGTTATGTTGCTCTGAGCGTGGTAGGGACTCGTTCTCCTGTGGCGGATTTGAAGCGCCCGACAAGAGTCTACAAAGACTTTGCTTGTGAAATACGAAGCATTGTCTGTAATCAGGTCGGAAGGGAAACCGAAACGAGTGAAAGTCTCCAACAGTTTTTCCCAAATTCGTTCCGACACAAGCTTCCTAAGGGGGAAAACCTCAACCCACTTGGAATAGTGGTCCGTTATTACCAGGATGAATTGGTTTCCGCGCGCGGACCGAGGGAGGGGTCCCATGATATCGCACGCGACCACTTGCCACGGGTAGTTGCTAACTACCGCCTTCATCATGCCAGCGGGCTTGCCCGCCCGAGGCTTGGCTACCTGGCATACCGGGCAGGTACGGGCGTATCCCAGCACATCCTTTCTCATGCCTGGCCAGGTCGCGACACGGCATAACTTGTCGTAAGTCTTACTGCCGCTGCCATGGCCTGCCAGCGCTGAGTCATGGAAGTACTGCAGGAACCGTTTCCGCAACCTTCTCGGGACCACGACCCGGAAAGGGGATGCTATCGCCGCTTCCTCGTCAAGTTGGGGAATATAGCGGAGCAGCAAGCCATCATCGCCCAGCAGATACGCGTCGTACTTGCCCTCAGCGTTCCCGGTGCAAGCTGCGCTGCTCGCAAGCTCCTTCAGCACCCGCTGGCAAAGACCGTCTGCTTTCTGGGCCTCGATCAGCTCTTCTCTACTGACCGCTACTCCCCAAGACAGATTTCTTTCTGCCTCGCTCCTAGGCAGGCGAGCGGTCGCCGCCACGAGCTGCTGTGTTTCCCTTCCGTCACAGCACCGTGCGGGACCTTTGTCCGTCTCCTCTCTCTCCAAACCGGGCGCGACACTCCCGTCCGCCCTCTCCTCCTCTCCAACAGCGGTGACGCCGCTTTTTACAAAGCTGGGCTGCGCCTCTGAAGCGCTTCCGCCAGCATTCCATGGTGCGCGCGATAAAGCATCGGCCACCTTGTTCAAGCTGCCCCGGCGATACTCGATGACGTACGCGTAACGTTGCAACGTCAGCGCCCATCTCGCGAGTCTGCCTGCGGGGTTCTTGAGCCTCTTTAACCAAGACAATGCCTGATGATCTGTCTGCACGGTGAAGACCGCTCCGTCTAGGTACATGTCGAACTTCGACAATGCGAACATGATCGCCAGGCATTCTTTTTCGGTCACGGAGTAATTCCGCTCCGCCGATGTGAGCGTGCGACTAGCGAACGCGACAGGGCGCAGTTTGCCCTCGTGTTCCTGTAACAAAACAGCTCCAACACCGTAGTCACTAGCGTCTGTCTGCAAGACAAACTGCTTGTTCAGGTCGGGGAGGCGCAGACTAGCGGTATTCGCTATCGCGCGAGCCAAGGCAACAAATGCGTCACTCTGTTCCTTGCCCCAGACCCACTTCGAGCCTTTACGCAACAGCAGGTTCAGCGGCCTTGCAAGCTCCGAACAGCGCGGGATGAATTGCCTGTAGAACGCAACCATCCCCAAAAATCTCTGCAAGCTTTTCACATCCATGGGGCAGGGGTAGTTCAGAATTGCCTGCAGTTTGTCATCATTCGGTCTCAGTGTGCCATCATCCACGACAAAGCCCAAGAGGTTCACTCTCTTCGATGCCAACTGCACTTTCTTTGGATTAATGGTTAGACCGGCACGTCTCATTCTATCGAGAACGGAATTCAGGTGAATGAGGTGCTCCTCATCCCCCTGGCCAAGGCTCTCAGCCGCATCCCGCACTTAGGACACACACTTTACGCGGATGATATAACGGTTTGGACCACATACGGCTCGGATGGCGACATAGAATCGACCCTTCAGGAAGCCGCTACAACTATCGCTACTCACGCGGCAAACATTGGGCTTGAATGCTCCCCCACAAAGTCAGCACTCCTCATAATCCGCCCGCGGCGCGTCCCTACCTCCCCCATCACTATCTACCTGCATGACACTCCCATACCGCAAACACCTGCCCTCCGCATTCTTGGCCTGCATTTACAGGACACGGGGAAAAACAACCTTACATTGAAAGCACTAAAACAGTCCACCTACTCCGTCATCCATCTTCTTAGAAGGGTTTCACATTCACGAGCCGGTCTAGATGAAGCAGATAATCTCAAGGTGCTGCATGCGTTTGTGCTTAGCCGCATTCTTTACGCCACTCATTACCTAAACCTATCCTGTTCGGATAAAGACAAGATCAATGCTCTTATCCGCATGGCTACCAAAGCAGCGCTAAACCTACCAAAGAGCACTAGCACGGACAGACTCTTAAAATTAGGAATGCACAACACTATACAAGAACTTATAGATGCACATCGCTACACACAGTAACTTCGTCTGGCTGGCACGGAAACTGGACGATATATACTGGATTCTCTGGGAATTCGCATACCGGCACACACGACAGACTTCATCTCTCTCCCTCGCGCCATACACTCCGCGCTTATCCTGAAACCCCTTCCTAAGAATGTCCACCCTGAATACCATCAATCCCGCCGAGTCGCGCGAGCTAAAGCTCTCCATACAGAATATGGCACTTTAGAGGATGTGCGCTGGGTGGACGCCGCGTGTGGTACAGACCGTTCAGTAGCTGTGGCTTATCATCCAGCAGCCCCCCCATTTACCCATTTCATAGACCCACCTTGTACCCCGGAAGAAGCAGAGGAAGCAGCTATAGCAATAGCCATTGCCCAAACCAATGCGGCTTATATACTAAGCGATTCCAAAACAGCCATTCTTAACTTCGCCCGCGGACGCGTCCATCCCCCTGCGTGGCAGATATTGATAATGTGCACCCTAAATCCCGATAGGCGTATTGAGCTCGTGTGGGTGCCGGCTCACTCTGGCAATCCCGGAAATGAGGCCGCCGATAACATAGCCCGAGGACTTATTTGCCGGGCAAATGGCGACCCCAGCCGGGATTTCTCGAGGGAGCGGGCACACACGTTCTCAGAACTAACTCAACAAGCACGCCTTGCCCGTCGACTCTATCCCCCTCCCCACCCCCGCCTATCCCACTCCCAACAAATCCTCTGGAGGCGACTCCAGACCCGAACTCTTCCTACCCCTCAGCTTCTATCCCACTTCCGCCATGTTTCCCCCGAGTGCACTCTCTGCGGAGAACCGCACGCCACCCTAGACCACATCCTCTTCGGCTGCCCTGCCGATCCTCCCCCGCAGGGACAGCCCGCCATCGGTACATGGGAGGAATGGGAGGCCCTCCTTGCGTCGCAGGACCCGGACGCGCAACTTCGCTGTGTGAACCGGGGTGCCAGTGCCATGGCCCTACGTGGCCTGGACACATGCGCGTAATGTGAGGGCTGTGCGGTGGCCCTGAGACCTTGTACGGTCCAAACTCACTTGCTCAATAAAGTTTTCCATCCATCCTCGAACGACTGTGAGAATATCACAACGTCGTCGAGGTACGCCATGGCGTAGTTGAACCTTGCATCGCCCAGCACGATGTCCATCAGTCGCATGAACGTGCTCGGGGCGTTAGACAAACCAAACGGGAGTCGAGTAAATTCGAAGAGCCCGCGGTGGCAGGTGAATGCGGTTTTCTCATGTCACCTTCGGCCACCTCAATCTGCAGGTACCCTCTGCTTGCATCTAGGACTGTGAAGAACCTCGCGTTCCCTAACGCGTACATCACGGCCTCGATCGACTGAAAAGGGTACGCAACCGTAGGCGTCAGTGAGTTGAGCTTACGATAATCAACACACAGCCTGACCGATCCATCTTTCTTCGGCGCTATAACCACTGGGGACGCCCAGGGACTTTGTGAGGGTCTCACCGCACCGGTGTCAATCATCTCGTCTAGGGCACAGTCGAGAAGCTGCCTCTTATGCGCACTTAACGGCCTCGGGTTACACCTGAAAGGGCGCGTATCACCCGTCTGAATCTCGTGCTGAAGCAGGTCGGTTCTGCCCGGTTTCTCCGTGAAGCAATCCGAAAACGGGAGTAAAGTTTCCGCGAGCCTTCGGCGCTGACTACTGGGTCCTGAGAAAGACGCAATAATCGCTTCTAACGGGCCACCGTCTCTCAGCGTCTCGAGGGAGCTCACCTGCCTTTCTGTCGCACAGGTGTGGACACCCACCTTTTGTGCAGGACAGCCGGGCAAGGATGCGCTTTCGAAGGGAATGAGGGGGGCGAGCTGGCTGTAACGATAGCCATTCTCCCCCATGTCGAGCACAATGCCTTCGCTCGAGAGAAAATCCCTTCCCAGAATTACTGGTATCGACAAGCCAGGCAGATAGACGAAGCGATGTCTCCGCTTTCTGCCGTCAAAGCGCATCGTAAGACGCACTGCTCCCTTTGCCTTTGCCGCCCCAGCTGCTAAGCTTAACGGGGTTTCGGCCGGTCTGACACGGATGTTACCTATCCGGCAGGCCTCGTACACCTCGTCACCGACCAGTGACAGCGTTGAGCCCGTGTCTACGAGTGCAGAGTAGCATCGACCCGCTAACTGCACTAGCATAAAAGGGCTTGAGCGCGGAACGACTCCCTGAGCTCTACAGGCGAGCGGGACAAAGGCCTCCCCGTCGCCGGCGCGGGAGTTCTTTTCCTGACTAGCGCCTTGACAACCATGAAATTCTCCCGCTGACGGTGAAAGGTCGGTGCCACCAGACATCACCGCCAGCGCCTGGCGTTTCCCTGCATACGCCTAGCTTGGCATCGCGTGCCACGTGGCCGGGCTGGTTGCAATTTCAGCAAAGCCGGTCATTCACCCGCCGCGTGGACGGAGGACCCCTCGTTCCACGAAGCGGTTGGGGACGGCTCTCCCCTTTCTCCGCGCATTCCTGACGCTCGCTCGGCGCGTGGCCTGTGAGGCCGGCACGACGCCGCTGCTCGAATGCGTACGGGTCAAGCGCGCGAGGGACAACAGGGGGTTCCGCCTGATTTTCCACGGCCATTACCTCGGCGCGCCGAGCCCTCATCGCGCATTCTCGGCCTCCATCCCATGCGCATCCCGGTTCCAGCGATTCGACCGGCCTGGGGGGCGGCTGGTAGCGCAGTTCGGCGAGTAAATCCGCCTGCACGGTCTTGGCCTCCTGCGCTAGGGCCTCGAGGTTTGTAAAACTGCGGCCCCGCAGATACGGCTTGAAGCGTGGATGGCACTGCCTGATCACACGCGCAACCTGATCTCGGTCGGTTGCCGTCGGGTCTGCCCTCTTGTACAGCTCTTGCATTGCGCGTACGTACTCGAGGAGGCTTTCCTCTGGGTGTTGGGTGCGCAACGCGAGCTCCTCCAGCATCCGGCGCTCATAATCAGGCGGCAAGAACTCGGCGCGGAAACGGTCTTTGAAGTCCGCCATCGACTGGAAAGTCGGCTGGCAGCGCCTCCATCGCGCCGCGCTCTCGACGAGTGCTACAGGCAGGACCTGCCCTAGCATTACGTCATCTGGGGCGCCCAGAGCCGTCTGGTAGTCCTCGAGTTGTTGTAGAAACTCGTGGACTGATTTCGCGTCCGTGTACCCGGAAAAGGAGGGGACCTCCATATTTATCCGCGGGCGCGATGCTGTCGCCGATGCTACCGATGCTGCGGCCTGGTTGGCGCCAGCCACCGAACCGAGCTGACGGGCTAATGCGGCAAACATCTCAGTCACCTCCCCTATTACGGCCGCCGCGTCGGCCATCTCACTACCGGCTGCCCCGCCATCCAAAGCCGTGGCTGAAACATCCTTTCTGGGAGGCATAGTTCGCGCTAACTGTCCGGCCGCACCGGCTAACTGCTCATGGCAACAAGAACATTCACATACACAACAATCTATCTACAAACACGCGGAAATACACAACAGAAAACGCCCGAAAACTACATAAATAACACAAAACCCCTAACAAATTTACAACACTACACAAGTCGCTACCCCGCGAACATTCCGCCTGACCCGCTCCTTAACCCTATCGGTCCGGCGTGGCCCTGAACAAAGAGGGCCTGCCACGAGTCTGGCTGCACGTCCCAAAATCGGCAGAGAAATCGTCCACAAGGTGTTAATTAAAGCCGCACGCTGGGCGCCATTATTTGTGGGCAATTCCTCTGCGCGGGGGCGCACAGGCAGTCACTCGAGGCAGGACTTTGTACAAAGGGTTTATTCTCACATCAGGGGGGCCGGTCGTCGTCGTGGCAGCTGGGTCAGGTGGTCCTTTCGGCAGGGCTGGTCCAAGAGCAAGAGGCCGCGAGCAGCCTCTCCGGTCTCGCCTTATAAAGGCTTTCTCCTCGCCTGTCTCCCCCCGCCCCACCACTCGGGAAGAAGGGGTCCGAGACTACCCGCGGTGAGCGGCGCGAGATTTGACTTGCCCGCGAGCAGACCCTACAACCGCGACGCGGCCACTACGTCAATCTCGTGCGTTGTGCTCCTTGAGGTCTTCCTCGCTACTTCCGCGGGTTCGAGAGGGCCGCCGCCCCCTTCCTGGGGGTGCCGCCCCCCTCTCCTCGGTTTCGCTCGGTCGCTGCCTCTCGAGAGCTGCCGAGACCTGCTGGACGGCCTTGAGTTGTGTCTTATGATCACAGCTCCTCGTTGCAGCCTCTAGCTGCGGCGGGATCGTCGTCTTCTCGCTGGCTTCGCGCGGATTTACGCTACAGTCCCAAAGGATGTGAGCCGCGGTGGCTCTCTCCTTCGCGCACAGTCTGCATATGTCACTCGCGTACACACTCGGACACACGTGCTTAGCTAGCACCGGGGTGAGCAGGGACCCCGTCTGTAACTGTCTATATAACACTGCCTCCTTCCGGGTAAGCCCCGGGTGAGGTGGCGGCATAGTCTGTCTGTTCAGTCTGTACCATTTCACTATTTCGTTGAAGGTGGTCATCTTGTCCTTGGCACTGCGTCGCGACCAGGACTCCGAGTCGGCCGTACTTTCAGCCGCGCGGTTGGTTAGTCCTCGCGCGGCCGAGTTGGCCGTCTATCGACCACCGTCCACTCCCGCCGGCACCTACCCTCATCGTGACTCGCCGATTTGTTACAGCTGCGGCCGCCGCGGACACATCGTGTGGTTTTGTCAGCGCCGGCGACAGCAGGCCGCACACTCTTGGACCCGATGTTCTCCTGGTTTCCGGAACAAGGCTGCGTGGAATCAATCTCGTCGACAACTACCTCCCTCTGGCGCCTTTCGGAGTGACTCTCCCACTTCTGACCGCAGCTTCACACCCCAGCCCCCTCACAGAGGTCGGTCCCCGTCACCGCACCTCCGCCCGCCTTCGCCACTGATGATGATGATGATGATGATGATGTCCTCGGGCTGAATGGCCACTGCCGGGAAACTAGCATTGGCGGCCGATGGAGGTGAGGGGTCGCGGAACAGACATCTTCGCCAATTCCTCTGTCTGCTGTGATGTTGAAGAACAAAGTGCATGTTAGTGTAAATGGTGTAAATACTTTCGTTTTAGTGGACACCGGTGCCGCAGTCTCCTTAATGAATATATGTTTCAAAAATCGTCTTGGGCCAACGGTATTATGTGGGCGACCTAGCTTTCGCGGTTTTGGGGGAGAACATCTGCGCCCTGTGGGTCCCTGCTGCGTGTCATTCGCCATCGGTGAGGAAACGCTTCGGGCTGAGTTCGCAGTTTTAGAACGAGCCACGCATGATGTCATTCTCGGCACTTACTTTTTGCGCAGTTGTGGAGCGACGGTCGACTGCGCAGCAGGCGGAATTTCTCTTCAGCGCAATATTCTGTCTGCCTTTGTAAAAGAATCACCTAACCCTAGTGACGGAGCATTTTGCGTCACCAACGATGCCTTCTTACCAGCTCTGGCAGCAATGTTTGTGCCTGTCCACTGTCCTGGCGCGCGAGAAGACATCCACCTTGTATTCATTGAAGCCGACTTGTTCAACGCCGCTAAGAAAAATCTGCTAGTGTCCCGTGCCGTCGTTGAGGCCGTAGGTAGTTGCGCCCACGTGTGGACTGTGGTTATTTCGTCGGAACCTGTTTGTTCACCCTCCAGCCTCAAGTTGGCTACATTTGACGATTAAGGAGTACTTACCATTCGGTCTGTGTCACCTCATCCGCGCCCGAGCGTGGATCCTGACTACGGCAAAAATATTAACCGGATGATAAACTAATCCCGCCCCTCGTCCGACTTGCGTGATTTACGTGAAGTTCTGGCACATTGCGCATCTGTGTTCGATTTTGTCCAAAAAGGTGATTTTTCTGCCCCGCCTTCACGTATGTCAGATCAGATCAATAATGACGACTCGACTCCGATCAGGCAGAAGCCCTATCCAGTGTCCTTGGCTCAGCGGTGGATAATCAACGAGCAGGTTCTGGACATGTTGAAGAAAATTTTTATGCGGAAGTCCTCCAGTCTTTGGGCTGCCCCCTCATATTGTGGAGGAAGAAGGACAACTCGTGGATATTTTGTGTAGATTATCGTTGGTTAGACGCCGTTACGAAGAAGGACGTTTACCCTCTTCCGCGTACAGATTATGCCGTGGACTGTCTTCAATCCGCTCCCTATTTCTCATCTGTCGACCTGCGCTCTGGATATTGGCAGATCCCGATGCATCCGTCGGACCGAGAAAAACCAACGCTTCTGACTGTGCAATGCCCCAGTGACGTTACAACAATTTATGGACACCATCCTGCATGGCTTAAGGCGGGAGCTATGCATGTCCGGCCTGGATGATGCAATAATTTCTGGGGAGACATTTCATGAGAGTAATGAGCAGCTTAGCCTTGTGTTGAACTGCATTCAACAGGCCGGTCTAATTTTAAACTCTAACAAGTGTCACTTCGGTGAGCGAAAGACCCTGAGGCTGGGATTCCTAGTGGATCAGGACAGTATTCGGTCCGACCCACAAAAGATCGCTGTTGTGCGTGACTTTCCAGAACCTCAAAATGTAAAGCATTTAAGAAGCTTTTTGGGCCTAAGTTCATATTTTCGCCGTTTCATTCAAGAATTCGCCCAAATTGCTCATCCGCTCACTTCCGTGCTGCAAAACGACTCTCCGTTTGCGTGGTCCTCGGAATGTGAGTCATCCTTTCGACGACTGAAGTTCCTGCTAACCTCTGGCCCTGTTTTACGCCATTTCATACCGAGGTTCATACTGACGCCCGCGGCGTGGGCATCGACGCAGTGCTCGTCCACCTTAAGAACGACGCTTTGAATGTTGCAGAAGTGGAATATCTCGCAATCGTCTTCGCTGTTAACAAGTTTCGACCCTATCTATATACGGCCGCCACTTCAGCGTAATCATTGACCATCACTCCCTGCGTTGTCTTGATGGTCTGCGCGACCCTTCAAGGTCGACTAGCTCGTTGGACATTACGTCTCCAAGAATACGACTTTTCTGTGTCCTATAAGTCGCCGCCACGCTGACGCTGATTGTTTGTCTCGATATCCTCTTCCTTGCGCGGCAACAGGTGACGAAGATCTAGACGACTGCCTCGCACCTGTGACCGAGACATTGCCAGACCACGTAACGTTCCAGGACTAACAATGCCAAGATCCCGCTCCAACTCCATTGTTTGATATGACCCGAAGGTCACCTACAACACCCTTCATTATTCGGGATGGTCTGCTCTTCAAGAACTACTCAGCTGATGGCGCACGTCTGCTGCTTGTCGTCCCGGCTTCTCTCCGCGACGACGTCCACATGCTTTGCATGATGACATCACCTCAGGGCATCTCGGCTTTGCCTGCACTTTCTCGAGAGTCCGACACGTTTTTATTGGCCCAGATTGTACTCAAAGGGCTACGTCGCAAGTTGTGCCCCCTGCCGACACCTGAAGCGATGCACCCCGCCATCGGCTGGTAGACCAGTCAAGACCTCTGCATCACCTTTTGAGAAAATTGGAATTAGCTTGATTGGTCCTTTCCCGAAGTCGTCTGATGGTCGCCGCTGGATTATCGTGGCTGTTGACTAGTTGACTCGATATGTTGAAATGGCTGCGCTCGTTTCTACCAAAGCAGCCGACGTATTCTTTCTTGACTGAATCGTTCTTCGCCACGGCGCGTCAGGAGGGATCATCAGTGGCTGCGGTCGACAGTTTACTGCGGTCGTTGTGGACTCTGTGTATCAGAATACTGCCATTCTACTCCCTACCATCCACAGACAAAGGGCCTTGCAGAATGCCTCAACGGACACTCATCAACGTGATGTCGATGACCATAAGAACTCGGACGCCGTCTTGCCGTTTGTGGCGTGCGCCTATAACACCGCTAAGCATGAAGTAAATGGTTATTCTCCCTTCTTCATTCTCTAGGCAAACTTACAGCAAACCTTCCTCGACACCGTTCTTCCATTCTCCGTACACGATGACCCTTCCGTCTCACAACATTTCTGTCTTGCTGCTCGTCTGCGCACCAACGCATCGTAACACCGTTACAAGGTGCGATACGACGCAGCTCGTGTTACAGCCACCTACGAACCGGGAAATCTCGTTTGGCTTTGGACGCCATTACGGCGCCGAGGCATGTTATCAGGAGTTCTTGTGCCGGCCGGCTCACTCGCTACCAAGGAATGCGTTCTTGTTGATAGCACAGCATAATTTAACAAGTGTGGAGGCTATACGAACATGTAAGGAATCGTTCATTGAATTGAATATAACGTCGGACTATTTCTTATACGAACGACATAGTTATATTTGATTCATGTGGAGAGGTACTCTTGCACGGTCACGTTGGTCTGTTCAGAATAGCGAACATTAGCGTGTGCGAAAAGCCACGTGCTTTCATTGCATGATTTGTCATAAGCTGTTTAATGGCGTGTTTGCAAGAAAACAGCTGCGGGCGGGAATAGCCCGAGTTTCAGCGCTGTTTGGTCTTCGTTTATGTCACCGCATTGCAATGTCGGGCAAAGGATACCATAAAGCACGCGGTACCTGTTGCGAGCACGCCAACCCGTGTCCAGCACATGTTGTCAGACGGCGAGCGCTAGTCTGCTCGGCCGAGACAATGCCAGTGTTTCTTCTCACAGCTGTCCTGAAGTAAGATCATGCTGGCTAGTACGGTGTTGCAAATACTTGTTATTTTATTCAACGTCTACAGTAGAAACCAACGGAAGCCACGCTTTCTGTTTAGCACCAGTCACATACACAATGCTCAGTGCCGAGCTCTTTCCGTAAACACGCCGCACGTGATAAACGTGAGGCCATATAATTCGAGCTAAATTACTAAGTTCAATGCATGAACCACTATTGTGGGCCGAAGAAACTTAAAACCCGTCACAAAGCCTTCAAAAAACCCGCGCTCAAGACTTCCCCCTCTCCTCGCGACTCCGCGAACCCCATGGCGAGCCCGAGCCCGCAAGCGACTGCAGCGTCACCTCGTTTGTTTGCAAACATGTGCTAAAATTGTACAGTGCAGTGCAGTGCAAAAGTGCAGTCTTTACAACAGTGCACTGTTAACCTGTAACAAAGAAAAAAGTCACAACGCACGCATTACAAAATCAACAAAGGGTACTGCGTACCAAGACCTACTGAACTGCGTACATACAAACAGAAGTGCAGAGCGAGTGCATTGTTGGCCGTGTCGGTCATTTATGATCAACAAACGCTACTGCACACATATACAAACAAAGATGAAAAGGACACAAAACAAGCATGGAATCAAGCGCCTTGTTTGCATGCGCGTGTACCACTCTTTTTTGATGATGATCGACCATGATTAGTCGACTTGCGCATCAACGCACTCTCCTGAAGCCATAGAGTTTCTTACTATGCCTGAAGCATTACACGAAAGTATAGTGTACTAGAATATCTAGTACACTATAACGAAAGAAACTCTTTACACGAAACCGAAACCAAAAGCAAATGTTTGATGATTACAAGTCGGATTGGATTGAATTGGATCTTGGGCATGAACTGGTAGCGCGACCTGGCGACGAAGCCACCACCTAACGCGACAGCTGGTCGTGTTGTTTCCGTGCCGACGAATTTTTATTCCCCTGCAATCCGTAAATGTCGACAGAAAGTCCTGCCAAGGTGTGCGCGAGCACCTGTTCGGCGGCTCTGTGATATCAAGAAATTCAAGTGTGGCGACTAAAGTCACGGTACTTCGTTGAAGCATTCCGTTCTTGGTGTCCAATGTGGACGCTCCCAGCGCACTGTCCATTCGCTGCCGTCGCGCTACTATCGGTATCAGGGGACGCTACGTAAATCGCTGCTCGCAGTGTTCATGCTATGTAGTGTTAAAGTTATAGTTTCTCCTCGTCCACGGTAACAACTTCGTGGAGCAAGCTGGAACCGCCGCAGAACCCGCCGGCCTGCGTCCACGGAACCCTTCAACCTAGTAGCGCTGGTCGATCATCTCCTGACAACAGGTTGGTTTCCGTTTTGTTTTTAATTGCCTCGCTCGTACCACCAGGCACGAAGTATTGACACGACGCGCCCTGTGCCATTGTTGTCGCTCCTTTTGTATTGTTCCTTTATCTTATTGACCCATTTCGATTTTGGATGGAAGAGGACACAGAGCTATACGTATGCGCCATCGCGTGATCAAGTGACAAGTTCACAATATTATGACGAAAGTTGAAAACAGGCGTGACCGAAGAGTGCGTGTGTGTGTGTAAAAGAAGTTCCGTTCCTGCAGTACTGTGTTCTAAGTGAGCCCACTGCAATTGCCATTCGAGAAGCGGATTATCCACCCGTGCTGTCAGCTGACTTTCTCACGGATCTTGTGATGTGTAATGTGGTGCGTGCTACGTAGACCGCGCGCGTACTACATCCTGGTTCCTTTCGGCACATTCGCTGCGTCGCATGGTGCGCTATTAATAGCCCCGTAATCGACACGTGTACTTAACAGGGGCCAACTATGCGTGTCGCATACTCATGTGAAACTTTATATGAGCAAATGTTTCGCCGGGAATCCTTATTTTAGTGTCCGAGTTCGCATTTTGCCTCGCGCTTTCGTCAGGAGACTGGCGCTATCACACATTCATCCTCGGTCTTGCTTGTTATTTCATCATGATGCTACAGCACCAAAACTAAGAAAGTGAGGCTCGTAATATTTTTTTTTCGTATTTTTCTATGCATTATTAGCCTGTTTTTTTTAAGGAAGAGAAATGTCGAAACTTGTGAACATATTGGCTTCAGTTTTCTTATCTCATTAAATGGCAGGAACAAACAAATCCCATCCTGTGTCTTTTTGTGTCACGCTAGTTTTCAACGCACATCAGCTTAGAGCCACAAATCGCGGTACAGGCCTGGTTTTTTCACTGAAGGCCTCACATACACAAGGCATCCAACAGTCTGGTTCATCACCTCATTACAAAGGTGTGTGAGAAAATCTGCAGGCAGGGGCAGTCATTGCATCTGGACACTCTTCCAGATCCCGCTCTAGTTGGTGTGGCTTTCCCATACTAGTTCAGAGTTGAATACGCTGCTTGTGATCACTGGTGCAGACACAGCTGTAATAATGTGGAGCGTGCGAGTGCCGGCCAGATAACATTAACATGCTACTTATCTGTCAGTCTGTCCTCATATACACCTTGCGCACATTAGTGCACCCAATTAAAAAATTTGCCCCTGTTTTAATCCCAATGCTGCTGTTGTCAATAGAAAGAATGCTGCTATGTAGCACTCCAAAATACTGTCAGGTGCTGAGCTCCCAAAGGCATAGCGTTGAAAACTTCGGCCTCTTAGTATGAGGTACGATGAGCGTCAGAAGTGCAACTTATCTCTGCCAGTAGCAGATAGAGCACTTGGCAGGTATTTTACAGTGATAACCTTATGAGGAGTCTGCTGTGGGATTTTTGGACAATTGTGTGTTGTCAACAGGGTTATTCATAACTGAAAACATCTGCTTTCACCTGCTGATGAAGCCAAATTTAATATTGGGAACCATTACGAATATCCAATATGGAGTAGAGGAACCAATTGGACTGTCGAAAGGAAACTAACTAATTGGCCGGGAGCATGTGGGAGTGAGTGCTTTCATAGACAGTTTAGTCCTACCCAATGTCTGTTTAGGAACCACAGCACCCCCCCCCCCCCTTCCCCCTTTGTGCATCCCTATGGGGGAGAGGGTCATGCAGCTATCACTGTCTGTTCTTTGGCCTAATGGAGGGCAGTGTCTCACTTTTTTGTTACTGTATGCAATCTTCCAGTGAGGCAGCCATGGCCGAGGGGGGACCCAGTGGTGAAGGCCGTGTGGGACGCAGCACTCTACACAGGGTATTTGGTTGGTCCTCGGTGGCTCGTTCCTATGGTGCCGGACGTGGGCTGAACTTGACGGGCTCCAGGAACTTGCGGCGGGACATTCATCATGTAAAGACGCCCGACTTTTTCACCGCTCATTATTTTAGATTGCATGCTGACGTAGCAAAGAGGAGATTATAAATGAAATAACAACGTTGTGTACATAAAGAAACTTTAGCGATCCAAAAAAGTGCCTCAAATTGTGCTCCCATTAGAAATTGGAGCGCAGCCAAGCCTATTCTGTAATAAGAGGAATTCTTTAATGTTGTCAAGCTAAACACTCCACTCACTGCATGCCTTTTTAAGCAGCAGGTAATGATGTCCACTTTGAACCTGATGATTTGGCCACCATTTATTTATCTCACGAAGCATTCAATTTAATTTTTGTCATACTGTTTCGTAACAGTATACTAAACCATTCCCTTGCTAGTCACGTTTTCTTTCTATACTTGTTGAAGTTGGTGCATGCTTTTGATGCATACGAGAAGGACTAAAAAGATTTCATTTTGTGCCCCCTTAATGAACGCAGGTCCTCATGGGATTGACGCCTCTGATAGAACAGTCATCCCTGCACGCCCAGCCATCGTCGCCACTCTGGCATCAAGCGCAGCAACTCCACGAACATGCACGCCCAGTCGGCTCTCCGAGCGTAGCTTCGTCCTCTTCCGCAGGTGAGCATGCTGCTCAGTGCAGCCGTTGCAAGTGTTGCAATACTCAGCTGCTTTACTCCGTCTAGGGCCTATTAAACCAGAAATTTGAGACTCATTTGGCGTTCCGGCCACATACAGGACGTTGCAGTAGCCAGAAGCTTCAATAACAAATGACATTAGAAGAGTATTTGCTTTGTCCAAAGCTTTTTTTCCCAGAGCTGTTCGTGCTTACATAACCAGATTGTTTTGGCCGAAGAAAGGTAAAACGAATAATGCAAGCTACCGCATCAAGGTAGTAGTCACACCAAAGCTTGGTTTTTGTGTTTTTTCTTTGGAATGCTGCGCAAGATGCCAGTAGGCATGAATTACCATGTGGAACTCACCTAAGCGCAGTAAATACTTCTCTTGTTCTTTCGGTTTTAACTGCAGAACGTTGGCTGTGACATCGCAGATGAGTTGAGGCAGTGTTCAGATCACGTGAGGCATACAAAATTTGTGATGTATATTAGCCGTTTGCTCATTCGTTGTCAGTCTGGCTCTTGGAGCAGGCTGGCACAAGAGTCAGAATGAACTGAAAATGATAAAGGAGCAATTTTATATCATAGTTTTTGTTTGTCTCACATGACCTCAACGTTACCTCAACTTGTCTCTGACCTCATACCACCGTTCAGCTGTTGAGACTAAAACATGCGAAGAAAAATGAATTGTAAATTATATAACTGGCACTAGCTAATTCCAAGTGGTGATCTATGAATACGAATGTCTCACCATTTAAAAAAAAAAATGCAATATAAAGTTTGGTGTTCCTACTCCTATAACTACTCTTCATAATTCAACTAGGACAAAGTGGCTGTAAGTTGGACTTCTGGGGGAGAGCCAAACTATTAAAAGGTGGAGAGCTTCCAGAGACAGTTTCTGATATCAGTGACTCAAACTGCTAGCTTAGAAGTTTTTTTCAGCTTGCTTCTTTTGTTTTGTTTTTTTCGTTCTCTTATAGTATCATCTATGGGTCAGGCTTTGCTTCCTGATGGGTGTTCAGCTGTACATTCGAGAGCAAAAAGGATTAGCACTAGTGACGTGCTGCCGAAGCGGCAGATAGCAACACTCGGCGCTGTGGTTACGCACACGCCGATAACAAAAATGCCAGGTGTGTTCGAAAAGCGCGGCACTGCGCCAGCCGCACGGTGCGATTTTCACCACTCCGATGATGTCATTGTGCTAATCTTTTCTACTCGTGACTGTACATTTAGCTTTCATCCTGTCATTTCCTTCTGCTGATCCTTTCCTTCTTGATGCACAGTGTGCATTCTATGGAGAAGTCCATGTGTAACCCAAATGCATCTAGCAGGAACCAAATGCAGCCCAAAAGATTGTGCAAGATATGTCATATGTGAGCCATGTTGGTGTGCTGATTCCCATAGGATACTGGATCGAGGAATTGGCAGTAGCTGCCTGAATGCCCTCATGAAGATTGCGTCAGTATGCGAGTCAGCTGACGAAGGTGACCAAATTTAACAGAGTAAATTTTTCTGAAAATCTGAATGCAGGTAGTGCAAAAAACTAAGGAGACCTTAAATTGAGTTATCTTCTTATCACGGAGCTATTTGATAAAGAAAAAGAGGAATAGATTGTTGCATGCTTGGGTGGAGTGGCACATAATATGAGGGGGAATGTGTCTCTCTTGTTGCCTGTAAACAGCAGTACAGCTAGACAAAGCACACAAGAACACTGCTCGTACTTGCATCAGTCACTTTTCTGGTGACAGTGCTAAGTGACCTTGACAGGAATGCCTTCAATGGTCAATTTGGCCACATTTGCAGCATGTATGACTGCTTATGATCCCAGCCAAACATCGGCAAGGTGCTGACTGTTGTGGCCTTGACTGCTACCATGTACAGCTTGTCTGAGCTGTGTGCCTTGAAGAAACGAAGAAAAATGGCATGTTTTAAACCCACTCATGGTGTCAAACTTGAGTAGCAATCCTCCTGGCACTTTTCCTTGTAAATTCTAAGCTGTGTGTCTTCTTCTCTTCTGTCCAGGGGAAATAAACGCAGGTGCAGGCTCATCATATGTGATCAACATGGAGCCAGAGGCCTCGCCCACACCTCCATTGCCAAACATACGCAGCTCAACTGAAGTGGTTAGCGGTGCGGCTTCAGGGGGCAGCGGGGCACCGCAGCCGGGCCCTACTAGTCCCGAGACGGCCACGGAGACAGAGGAGCGGCTGACCACCACTCCCGAGATCCGGGCCGTGCTCATGTTGGTGGACAAGTATGTCACCTTTGTGCTCATCCTGCTCCTGAAGTTGGCCTTCGACCATCGTGTGGGTGAGTTTTTTCCTCTCTCCTGTTCATAATAAGGGAGTATTACTCATTGGCATTCACCCCAGCGCAGCAATAAGGCTGCAGAGAAAAGCCATAAAGCTTAAACCCAAACTTCTTAGTAAAGAAGAATTCGTCCTGGTGCAGGGTTCAACCTGGGACCACCGCTTCACCGAAGCAGTCGCAGGGTTCACTTCTACTTTGTAATCAGTTATCTTTGAGATGAAAGATTGTTTACACAGTAATTTCCCATTGATCAACACCAGAACTGAAAACATTCCTCTATGAAAACAAGCCTTAGTCGCTTTGGGACGTTAAACACCATCAACCATTCCTCTATTCTCTCCTAGGTCCAATGGCTGTTGCCTTCCTCCATATGCATGTCATAACGAGCCGCTCATTTCCCTTCCCTTGTCTGTTCACGTAACAACTCTTGTTTGATAATATGTTTGGCTCTCCACAACATTAGAATGTCTGTTCACTTGGCCAAACCTTGAGCAAGTCATTTTTCAGCATTGTGCTTTAGTTTAAAAGGATATGAAAGCACCCATGTGGTTTCCCAAGACAACTCGCCTTTCTAGCGGTCTTTGTCTGTGTACTGGCATTCCTGTGCACACTTCATTTCTTCCATTCTTTTTGTTCTAGGTCCCTTGTACCCTTCTGTCAGCATCCTATTCCAGTTCACCTCTTTCTCTTTTTATTGTTTCTCTTGGTAACATGGCATTTCAATAAATGACTACAATAATCGAGGCGCCGTCTTGTTTTTTTGCATGCTACTTTATGCCTGGCCTATAAATGAGTTGTGCCATTAAAGGGACACTGAGGAGAGCTCTATTAATATTTTCTTTATAGCAAAATCCAATAGTTCGGCCTTCCATGGCTTTGTTGCCACTTGGCCGGCAGCGAAAGATGCATTTATTTCTAAGAAATTTGGATTCAAAGTTGAAAAACTTTTTCCCGCCGCTCTGATTTAAACTTGGGATTCTCCTATGACGACACAGGACTAAGTGACGTGAAACATGGCGTGTACATGACGTAACGCAGACTCCGTGATTTCTGGCGGCCAGCAGTGCAGCCCAGCAGCAGCCGAAAAGAAAGCTACCGCCGGCCGCACGTTGAAGGCATCTATCGGCTGTTGCGGCCGTCGCTTCATTTACGTTTGCACCGGCATTTTGCCAGCGTTACAATGGATCCCGTTCTCGAAGTCGTCAACGAAGTTCTCGCAAATAGACACCTTTAGCATACCGTGTACCTTGTTACCATTAGCAGAATACCGGGAGCCCGCTTACCGCTGCGAGCAGGCGCTGATTGGTCTCCCGATGCTGCAGGAGCGCGCATAGCTGTCGGGTACGTGGCGCCATCTGGCGACGTCAAGGAGATTTGCGCATGCATTTGCTGCGCCTCAGTCATTCGTGGCTTCTCGTGTCTTAGTGTTGCTAGAACTATTGGTTCTAGCAACACTGTTTTGTCCTATGACGTCATCACGCTTGTACTTGCGAGTTTGGCCTGTGGCGGCGATACCTGTATTTTGGTTCTTTCTCTTTTCTATGTTACAAGAGCTTTGTTGTCAGTATCAGTGGCGTTTTTGTAATCAGGAGCTGGTATTCTGTCGATACAAGCCAACTTCAATTTCTCCTCAGTGTCCCTTTAAGCCTCTTAGTGCAATGTCATGTGAACAACTTTAAAATGTAGCTGTTGATAATAAAAGGTAGCTGTTAGGCATTAGGCATTCAATGCAGTTTACTTTCCTGTCATATGGATGTTAGATTATCGTATACATTCAGAATTTTTCTCAGTTCAGCACTTATCCCATTCACCTTTAACACTTATGATGTGTCAGCATTTAGCATTTTTTATAGCTTTTTTACTGTACAGTGGAATGTGTGGACTTTTTTTGTTTTTGACTCATGAATTCTCTTTAACATGTTACAATTGTATTTGGTTTCTTGTGGTGTGTAAATTGTTGTGATGTATGCATCAGTTTTGTTTGTCCCATGTAGCGCTTGTATTTTTTTTTTAATGTCTCCATTGCTGCTGGCTTATTGCTGAGGCAATGAAGACAATTTCAAAGTTGATAAAAGGCCTATGGAACCTGTAAGCCATTATGTAATACAACTTTTCGCTTTGTATCTTCCCTTATGTAATTTTGCAAATACATAAAAGAAAAAATTTGCATTTTCTTCTTAATTCCCTAATTTCTTATTTATTCTTTTCAGGTGTTCTAGTGATCATAGGACTTTTCATCACTTTCTGTCATGCCAACTCTGTGATCAAGCGTGAAGTCGGCAAACAGGTTAGTCATTGCACATGGTATCTTTACTGCTCTGCTTTACATTTTACTAGTGGTTTTGCTTCCTTTAGCATTGTGCCTCCTTAGAAGGAGGCACAATGTATTTCATGCATCCTTGACCATTCACTGGTGGACTCCATTAAGGTTAAACATTGTATGTTATGTGCACTGTTCAATGATGCTTCTGCCTGGCATAATTTCGACTCTGTATTTCTTCCGTGTTTGCATATTTTTAAATTAGATGTGAAACATTTTAGATTACTATGGAATTGCAAGAACCAAGGATAATGTTTTCTACGTTAATGGCAAGTACAAGTTGCATCAAGTTGCATTACATTGGTACGATAGTTTTGTATGAAGTCATGATCCTGCACCTCTACACTTTAGTTAACGGAAGGTTAGAGCATAAGTTTTCCTTGTTCACCATATTCCGTTGTGACTGCACCTGTTTCAAACTGGTAAGTTGAGTCATTACGTTGGAAAAGGGAGTAAATGGCTGCATAGCGGGATTACCAAGAATTGTGATATGTGACACACAGTTGTGAAAGCCAGTATTCAACATTTTGACAGTACCATGCCAGCGTGTCATACACCCATGTTACGCGCAAGTTCGGCTTTCCCTGTCGCCCCTGAGCTTGAGCAGTAATCTGGCTTTCTTTTTTTTTTCATTGCTGTTTGTTGCAGAAATTTTGTGATACCACACCTTTATGGTTATTTATGACTGTAGCCACTCAGATCGCCCAGTTTGAGTACTGCGAGGTCAAATTCAAATGCAAACACTCTTATGCATTATTCCTCCACTGTTTAGCAAAGCATTGAAGTGCATCTAAGTAATGAATATGGTCTTTTTGGTACCTTTGTCATGAAAACATGAAACACTGTAGCTGCTCACCATAGCCTAATCTAAAAAGGAGAAAATCATCATCATTTATTGACCCTTAAAGACCCCTGGCGGGGTATTACATAAGGGGGGGGGGCGAACATCGAAGCAAGTAATGACATAATTAGGTAAAAAAAAATACATATACAAAAAAATACAGTAAAACAGTGAAGAAAAAAAAGTGAAAAGAAAAAAGTATACAGTGAAGAAAAAGTATACAGTGAAACAATCGTTGCTTGGGGAAGAGAAAAAAAAGAAAAACACGTTTATAAATCAGGCAGACAGGTGCAGTAGTAGATCAAACAATCATAACATAAAAATAAAACGCAAAGGCAACAGTTACCCACATTGGGATTTCAAGTGCAATGACAGCATTTGACGGAATTTAAGAGCGTCGCGTTCAGTGACAATACGTTCGGGTAGTGAATTCCATTCATTAATGGCAAGAGGCAGAAATGACTTGTTAAATGCGTTTGAGGAGCCATGGAGTCTTAGGATGCTCATGGAGTTGAAAAGACGGCGCGATGTTCGGAGGGGAGGGAGCAGAAGGGAGTGTCGAAGTGAGGGAAAACAATAGTACAATTTATGCAATAATGATAAACGGGCAATTATACGCCTATGATTCTGTCAGAAGATTCTGTCCTCTCTATACGCAGTGTTCGCATTTGGTTAGGGCCCGATAGTAAACTGTGAAAAGAGCACTTTCAGCATCTGTTGCTCACCTGAAGAGAAACATTCATCTGAACACCCCTTTTTTTCTCGTTGAATTGGTACTGAAGCAGCTTTTGCAAGTGCTGCCATGCTTTCCTTGTTATTTTTTTCTTGTCCTTGGAGGAGGCCTTTCTTCTCGGTGCTGCCAGAGTTCTGGGAAGGTGTGGGTGACTGGCCCGTTTTAGCATGCACAGTGCTCTCACTGCTTGGCCAATCAGATATCATTGTGTTGCCCAGTTTTTCTTTTTCTCCCTGTCTTTGTTTGATGATGCGCTCTTCTTATTTCTTATTCAAAAGACCATTGTATAGAGCCTCTTTCTGTTGTTTGCACAGCAGAGACTGTCTTGGCATATAACGCACCCCACAAAGGTTAGAGAGGAGTTGAAAGTAACAGGAGAGACGCTAGAGCATTTCAGGTTTCCAGTAAGAACAATGTACTGTCCAGCATTAAATGAAAACTTGAACAAGAGAGCTGTGACAGGAACAACAAAAAGGCAGTTGAGAGAGACTGAATGTTAGTGCACTTGATTTGTTGTGAAAACCGCTGCATAAAACTCTTATTGGTGCTCACCTGTATTTTTTCTCCAGTGATTTTTGAATTTGTATTTTCATGCTACAGTTATCCTGTTTGCATTTCATTTCACGCTCACAGTATCTTGCATGACTGTGCTTGGTAAATCTTTTTCGCCTTGGCTGGCCAAATGACCAGCCAGACAGGCCACTTGTCAACTTAGCTTAGCCCAGCCTGGCCCAGCCCAGACTGACCTAGCCTCACCTAACGTAACCTAACCTAACCTAACCTAACCTAACCTAACCTAACCTAACCTAACCTAACCTAACCTAACCGAACATAACCTAAGAAGCAAGAGATAACACGCGGGTTCGATCCCGGCCGTGATGGCTGAATTTCGATGAGGGCGAAATTCCAGAGGCCCGTGTACTGTGCGATGTCAGTGCACGTTAAGAACCCCAGGTGGTCGAAATTTCCGGAGCCCTTCACAAGAAAAGAAGACGACGGGACAGCGCCTGTCCCGTCGTCTTCTTTTCTTGTGTCCCCTACGGCGTCCCTCATAGCCTGAGTTGCTTCGGGACGCTAAACCCCAATAAACGAAACCATTAGGTCACTCCTATACCAATTTTCCCAGTTGTGGTTTTTGTTGCTTTTGCTTCCACAGTTTCACAAAGTAGTTTCATATGATTTGCTGACTTGAACTTAATTGTCATGTAACTGTTGCCGTAATACCACACTCACAAACTGGCCTTAGAATTAAGATGTACCCACTTGCAATTTCGTTCATCAAAAATTGCATTCCATGGCATGTTGTGCAATAAATTTTTAGTGCATGTGTTAAAACAAAGAATAATGCCTCAGTTGTGGTAATCTTGTCTTCTCAATTATATTTATGGAATTTTGCTCTTACATTTTGTTTCTTTATTTTTGAATTTGAGGGTAAAAATTAGGGGCTATCCTTGCTGCTCAAATTCGGGTGCAAATCAGGTTATCCAAAAAAAAAAAAAGTTGCATATTTCGGCTTGTTTGGGTAATTCTGCTCACAGTAGTAATTTACTCATCAGCGCTCATTTTTGTTCGGGACATACAATGGTTAATGTGTGTTTATTTTGTTTGTGTTCTTTTAATCGTGTAGAAGTGGCACAGTGCACTTGTGCATTGTTTATAAAAGCAAGCATTTTAATCTTGTTAATCTGCTACAATTACTTCATAATTGCAACTCTTGCACATCTGGGTTGGAACTCTGTCATTGAACAGTGCAAAAACATTCGTTAAACGTCACAGCGCCCGTTTTAAATGCACAGCAGCCTTGGAGGAGGGCTTCATTATCAAATGTACAATGATGGCAATGAGGCTTCCAGTCAGTATCTAAGGCTTCCAGTCAGTATCTTGCACATCTAAAACATACTTTTCAAACTTATCCTCAGGTTATAGGCAACATCTTGGAGAACAAGCGAAAGAGAATTAAAATACTCAACACTTAACTTAAAATACTCCTTTTGTAACATGTATAAGACATCCACTACTGTCTGTGCAGTTCTTTCAGCTTTGTGAAACTGCACGTTCTTGAAGGTGCACTTTTTAGGAGATAGAAATCTGGTTTAGCGTGATTTTAAAGAAATCTGTTCAGCATGCGAGAATCTGACGAAACTGGGTTTTGCCTGGAAACAAAGGGTCCTAATTATATTTCGTTGTTTATGTTTTACTGTAGGTCTAATCATTTCTTTTTGTGTGTATATGTAACCATTGTAGCATGATTTCTTGCACAATACTGGAAACTTTTTTTTTACATTTCAGTCTGCTGTCAAAAACTATCATTCAGGGGGTCTAGACCATGATATACTTCGCAATAAAGCCACCTTTATTGTGGCCACTTGTATCTTTAACGTAATTAGCATTATTATGGATGTGGCAGTTGGGAAACTTGCGTAGTATTCGTTGTGATGAATGTAGTTTGCTTGGATTGATTTAATCATGTGGACTTATCTAATGATGTGAGCTGCTGATAAGCTAGCTTACTCAAGCCAATGTAACCAAGAACAACACATAAGATATTACCACATCACTTACAGCAGTTGCTGTGAGGACCAGTGTGTTGCTGAAGTATTTTCTATTCTACTTCTGTGTTTCGAAAATATATGGAGCACACGCAAAAGTATAGTTAGCTCTTGTAGAACTTTGTCTGCACCATACGTTATAGCCAAAATTTGCTTCAGCCCCTCTTTAATGACTTGGACATTCCTTAGAATTCTAATTTGAGCACCTTTGTTACTGTATACAGGTTCACATTACAATAAGCACATAATTTGAGCACCTTTGTTACTGTATATAGGTTCACATTACAATAAGCACATAATTTGAGCACCTTTGTTACTGTATATAGGTTCACATTACAATAAGCACATAATTTGAGCACCTTTGTTACTGTATATAGGTTCACATTACAATAAGCACAATAGAACACATCCAGCATTAAAGTGTTAGTGTGTCAGCTTCTATTAATTTCAGGTTTACCTGTAAACCTCTAATCCAGTCGGGAAAATTCGTTGAGTACTGGTTATTCATGTCTAAAACTTGTTCGTGGGAACAGTCGTTAGACGTGATTGAAGCTAACTGAGACCAGGTCTGTATTTAAGCTCGATTTTCAGCTGTCTGATATGGTTTTTATATAGCAGAAATTGTAACATCGATCGTTGCAAGCTCCCACTTGTAGCCCCAATTCATTTGTAGAGTTAGTACATTGCACCTCTGTAAAACAAAGTTATAGCATAGGCAGGTCTTTCGAAAGCATATTTCCTGTTTATTAGTGGTGTACATAACTTCTTTTTTTGCCAAATATAGAGGAAAAATGATGTCGATCTGCTTACTGCATTGTTATGTGTTTCAGTATATTATGCACTTTTGCTATTGAGAATAAAAAAACCGGAGTTGTGCTTGCAGGAGAGATGTAAAAGAGGTTTGGAAGTTACATTCTTTCAGTATGTATTTTTTATTCTGTGTTCTTAGAAGAATAAGGACATGCAGTGTGTCTGTATATTTTTTTAATCCTAGTGTTCCTCTGAGGCTGTGAACTTTCAAAATATTTCTTTTTTTTTCGAACTACATTTCATTAGTTTTTTTTTTAATTTTGAGCTGGTTATGCATGCTTTCCTCATTTATTTTCATTTATGTGTGCGAGTTTTTTTTTTTCTGTGCCCTGAAACTGCATCTCAAATGCTCTTGTTACCATGCGGGTTTTAGCCATTGTGATAGTTTTATTCCAGCCCTGCTTCCTTGCTTGCTTGCCCAATGCATTATTTCTCAGGGAGCACGGTCGCAAGAAACGCGTCTGTCGGGAGAGGGGACAGATCTCCTTTTCTGCTTCTTTCCTCCTCCGTCTCTTCTCTTCTCCACTCCCCCTTGTCCGACATCTGTTGCTGTCCAAAAAACAGCTGTGCCTCACGCAGGCACCAGCCGTAGACTGCTGCTCGCTTTTTTTTTATTTTCATCTTTCTTGTTTGGGCACAGCTGGCCATTTGGAGGAGGATCTAACAGTTGGGTGAAAGGCTCCCAGAGGCAGGCTGTGTGCTAAACGTGCTATAGAAAAAAACAAATAAGACAAGAAAAAAAATAAGGCAGCTTGGGATGAGAAGACAAAAGGATATTGTGGAGAAGCTGGTGGACTTGGCAAGAAGGAGAGAGAGGGATGGATGAGGGTAGGTGAGGAGGTGTTTCGAGCCCAGCAGCAGCGACGCAAAAATCGTGCATCACTTTCTCTCGTAGCTGCTTCGATTGAGTCCACTTGCTCCGCTCGCACGGTTCTGTTCTCTCGTGTGGCCCGTCTGGCCTGTCTTGCCAGTATTGATTTCTCTCGGCGCTGTCATTCGCACGTAACTGCTTGATTTCACTCTTTACTTTTTGTGCGCATTTTCCCAGGATAGTCTATTCTCTCATTGTTTCATCACACTTACCGCTTCGCGCGGCAAGTTTTTAAGTTGTCATTTGTAGCTTCCGTTGTCAGGTTGCATGTGTTCTCTAGAGATGTCAACAGGTTTTCCTTTTTCACAGACTTCTGTGCTTCGCTTTTGAAATTCGCCGTTGGTGAGGTTTGTCTTTCGCGCATAATTTCGAGTCTCTTATCAAAGAGTGACAGTTTGTCACAGCAAATGCTGTTTTGAAGCTCTGTGATGCTTTTGAGAGCCTAGTTTTGCTTGTTCATTTAGTCACTGAAACATGGTGCAACCATGAACGCCTTGCTATGGTCCAAAATGCACCTCTCTCTTTACACTTGAGAGTAAGCTCCTCACCTTGCGCCTCTGACTCTACTTGTGTTCTGCAAGTATCCTTGAATCCTCAGAGGTTTGTTGTCGTTCTTTAGATCACACTTTTGAGCAGCAGTTCAGCACGTGCCGGCCTTTCTAGCCTTGCGAGGTTCTTGTAGCATCTTCCTGTGGGCCTTGAATTGCTCGGCAGGTTTTCTCCTTCGCGTACTGATATCCCCTGTAGTCGTACTGTCTCGAACCTACCGGGCAGCTTCGTGGTGACTGCGGAAGTGTGTGTTGTGCTTCGTGCTTCTTCTCTCTGGAGTCTCTGTAACCACGCTGGACTGCCGCTTGCGCTCGTCGAGTGTGTTTGCGCTGATTCCGCCTCGCCTTTGCTTCGTCCCCGCCGCCATGGTGTGCTACTTGGCCCTGTTGGGTGTGCTGCTGTTGGTGTGCCTGTGGTGCTGTGCAGTGACCATGGGATCTCCGAACCCCGCAGGCGAAGCGCCAGCTTAGCAGCCTGGTGCTGGTGGTCACCAACCTGTGCACCTGCATCTGCTTCGTCTACTTCCTGCTGGCGGAGAAGGGCCTCGCCTATGCGTGAGTCCATTTTGCCCCAATCAGCATCTGCGGTAGTACTGTGCTGGTGTCAGATCAAATCTTAGTGGCAGATTTGAAATGCCTGCAGCGACTTACGAGATTTTTGTTGAGGGAGAGATCAGATGCTTTTATGAGTAATTATCGCCTCTAAATTGGGATGACCATTCTTCGAAAGTGATATCGTAGCACATTTTGTATTTCTTCACCCTTAATTGTTATCCTGTGCCTTTGCATTCGTATTGGAATTGTTCCTTTCATGTGTCATTTGACATTGATAGTGCAGGGAGGTCCAGTATAAAAGGGAATGAAAATTTGCACGTGACAACGGATTCTGCTGCTTTTTCTGCATTGAAGCTTAAAAGGGTTGATAGGCATCGTCCATCTAGAGGAAAAATTGGTTTATTGGTTTATTAGGGTTTAACGTCCCAAGGCAATTCAGGCTATGAGGGATGCCGTAGTGAAGGGCTCCCGAAATTTCGACCACCCGGGGTTCTTTAACGTGCACTGACATCACACACTACACGGGCCTCTAGAATTTCGCCTCCGTCGAAATACGGCCACCGCTGCGGAGGAAAAGTTACTTCACTCATACTTATGGAGAATCACTGGTCAGATGCAGATATTGTGTTTTCTTTTAGATTGGAATTATTTTTACATCTGCATAAGTTGAATCTGAAAGCTCTGTAGGAGAACAGTACAAATTTCCGGGGTTATAACTTTTGAGCATGTGCCGATTAGCTGGGATGATGGAACTGGATGTAGTCCAAGGAATTAGTGAGCGCGTTACCCTTGAACATCAGTGTGATGATGTGTAATTGTCTGGTACATTGATGAAAGTCGGAGGGTGGGGCCTGCATTCTTTTAAATCGTAGGTGCCTCCTTTTTGGCTCAACTGGTGAGACCAGCGGTCTCGTCACTACTGCAGCCAATGCAGTTTGCTGAAATAAATGTTTCTGGCACCTCTTTCACAGCTGACTGTACAAACAGGGTGCATGCATTTGAATGCACTGAGCTCGTTGCGACGAACAAGATGCGCCATCAGACGTGGTGCCACTGAGAGCTGCTTTGTCTAGGCACTCTACAAGATACAGTGTGGTATCTGCTTTTGTCTGTAGCGGACACAGAGCTCTTTGCTGTATCTAGGCACTCTACAAGATACAGTGTGGTATCGGCTTTCATTTGTAGTGGACACATTAGCATAAAACTTGACTGTTGTGGCTCACTTCTGAAGGTACCAAAAACATGTTGAATTCTGTAGATCTGTGCATGATGTATACTTTGCATAATTGTACGCATGAAAAGCAAAATTTGGTTGGGTAATGGTAATCATTGACAGGAGAGGCTTTGGTTCACTTTTCAAGCAAGACAAGGCACCATTTTCAGAGTCTGAGATAAGATTTAAGAATCCAGAAGAATTGTTAAAAGTGCACCATTGCTAACTGCATATACAGTTCCTGAGAATACGTAAGGAGGCGTAAAGATTACCTTATAATAATTGCATATTTGTGTTTCCAATCTTGGATTGCCATCACATTATTCGGGTTCTTTTTATTATTTTATAAGGAGACATACAGATCACCCTAATATAATTGCATCTTTGTGTTCCCAATCTTGGATTGCCATCACATTATTCGGGTTCTTTTTATTATTTTCAACCAATTCAGAATTACTATTCATCTTTGTTCTAAGGTTTAGTGTGCTGAGTTGAATTGGTGGTCTCCGACTTAAATACCCACTAAGAAAGCTGCCAACGTGGACCGAGTGGCTTGCGCTCGCATAACGTTCTAAACCTAAACAACAAGAGCTGACAGTAAGCACAGATCGGCACACCCTGGCTTTACTGTGACTCATAGGTTGATGTCACCTCTTCTGCCTGCATGATGGTTTGTGCATGGGGATTGTGCTATAAAACTGTGTATGTCGTGTACGGAGCCTGACAGAGCTGACTCTCTTGGGGGATTTAGCAAGGCAAACAGGTGTGCGTCACGATCGTGAGCAGCTGTTCACAGTCGTTCATGGAAGATTGAGTGTATGCTCCTTCATTCTGTCTTTGTAGGTTTTTTATGCAGGCGTGACGCACGGCTGTTGACTCATAGCAAGCATATGTTGGAAGCATAACATTCAAGGCCGAGTGCTGATAAAATAAAGGGGTGGCATAGACATTGATATTAATTTTAGGTTTTATGCATAGACTGGAATACAAACGTGTTATTAATGGGAAATGTCTCCGATGCTGTCAAGCCTAAGTGCACCTAAGAGCTATCCTAGCGTGGAGTTAGTTGATTGGTGTGAGATCTTGAGTTGCTAAGAGCTGTGAAAACCTTGAAGGTGCTGTTTGAGAGCTGTATATAATATGCAGAAAAATTGCTGTATTTTGTGACTAACAATGGGGGAAAATGGCTAGAAAGCATTTGTGTCATTATTTTTTTTTCTGTTCTGGTGCCAGATTTTGACGTAATGCGTGGAGTGTAATGTGAAGTATTATTATTATGTGACCAAAGTGACCTTTCAGACAAAATAAGTATGATCTTAAATATAGAAATAACAGTCTTGCTATGAGACAGGTGTGTCCTATCAATGTTGTGAACTGTGCTCCTGTACTGTTGTTCTCCAGTTTATTTGTCTTTGCCATGGAAACTTCCATATTATAAACAGCTGCTTGAGGTGTATTGTGTGTGCCCAAAGGAAATGCGCAGTCACACAACGAATGCCCAGAATTATAATATATATTATATGCATGGTATAGTACGATTAGATCAGAAGTATTTTTTTTAAGTACCAATGGGAGGCAAACAGTATTAGAGATGCGATTTTGTTAAGTACACTGCTTCACAGCTGAAACTTGGAGGAATTTTAATTTTTGTTCAAGATGGCCATTATTAATGTGCCTAACAGTTAAGGCTGTAAATAGTAAAGGTTTGAACTTGTGGTGTCACAGAGTTCTGGCTTGCACATGAACTTGTAGCAAATGTATTTTGCTGTATATCGCATTATATTTGGAGTGGTGAAAGCATGGAAGCAGGTGGGAAGATTTACAATTTTTCAGACATCAGGCTTTAATCATCTGTTATGTTTGAATAGTAGCCCTAATAGTGGTAGCACTGCGTTCATTTACTACTTTCATTTGCTATTTTCCTCTCACATTGAAAAAGCCTATAATACCACCTGCAGCTTCAGTGTCCTATTTGGTTTAACAGCGCAAAGCTTTTGTGGCAGGCTGTCGAACTGTTTGAGAGATTTTCTTTTAGGCCACTTATAGCCTCCTAGAGCCACTATTTCAGATGCAACTTGGTACAACTCTTTTAAGAAGTTTCTGTGGGAAAAATGGCGTACCACACAGGTCTACGTTCATTGCCACAATGTTATCAGGCACGTGTGAATGGTTTTTGTGTTTCGAAGCGAATAGTTTGAATAATTTTGAACCAAATATTTCGAATACTTCTGGCACAGAAAAAGAAGATTAAACGGCACAGCATGAGAAAAAAAAAAAGAGAGAATGCATTGAAGCTCTGTCGCGCTCATTGAAGCCGTGTCGGCTTTCTGAAAAAATGGCCACTGGAAATTGGGGGGGTGTGGCCTACGTGTAGTTCCGGGCGTATATCTGTGGTGCGAGGTGTGTGGGGTCTCCAACTGCCGCTCTTAATTGCAACTGCATCGTTACGCAGCTGTTGCTTTTAAGCAGCAACCCCATGACACATCAGTCGTCGGAAAGGGGCACCCATCTCCGCGTGTCTCATTGGCTCGCCATGGTGCTTGCTCCGTCACGCTCGTTTAGCGAATTTCACGCGGAGAACAGCGCCTGCGGCAGCTGCACTCAGCTCGGGCTTGTTCCACGGATGTCAAGGGAGCCGCGCACCCTCCGATTAGAGAGATTTAGCATAGCAGGATCCGCTTCCATGGGGAGCCACTGCACGTGCGCAGATTGCCCTGAGGATGCCTCAAGGAGCCAGGCGCCATCCAGCTGTTTGTATGCCCGCCCCGTCGGGACCAGTCAACAGGTGCACACTAGTGACACGCAGAAGCGGATCGCGCTATGCTAAATCTTTATTGATGCACACCGCCGTACCGGTTACGGTGCACGCACCTACCAGCCAGGTGTACCACACCTGGCTGGTTGGTGGTACAGGCTGGTACAGATCTTAGAAATTTCGAATACCAAACATTCGGATCGAACTGAGTATTGAATACTTTAATATTCGACCGAATATTCGAAATTGTAGAATATTCGCACATGCCTGCTGTTTTTTGGAAAATTTAACTTCTTAGCAAAAATAATAGCCCATGGACGACCCTGCGCTCTTTCTGTAATGAACCTGATGGGAATCCAAAGGTTGCACATACCTCCTCCAACATATCAGTGTATGAGACAAATTTAGCTTATAGTTAATAAAATTGTAGACTGTTAAAAAAAAAAAAGTCTTGTTGCTTTCCTGAAAAGTCAGTGGTGGTTCGGTTCTTTTGTGACTAAAACAGTGTATACAGTCAGATCCAGCTCCGTATTTGAACAATACAAAGCTATATGCAAAACACTGACATAACTTTCTAAGAACAACATCTGACAGAAAGCTCCTTTTTCTGCCACACATAAATCCATTAAATGTTGAAGCCTCCTGCACCCTAAAGCTGCTTTTAATCTGAGTTGCATATATTATATGTGTGTATCATTCTTTCACACTCTTTGTATCCTATTGTGTTGGCTGTTGACACAAGAAAGCAATTAGCAAAATGACATGCTGTAGCTGTGGTGCAGTCATTGAACATGGACACCATATTTTTGATCCGTGGCTGTAAAATCACTGCTGTGTTTTTAGTTGCCTGCTATGGAAAGTGTGTAAAACGGTTTCACACGCTTATGAAGAAAGACGCACAATGTGAAGAAACAGTGATTTCTTGTCACAGTACCCATTTGGCTTGGCTTTACAACCTTTTTACTCTTGCTTCATCTGCAGGCTCATCTTGGTGCCTCCGTACACGCAACCTATTGGCGGGCTGGAAGTGGTGTGGATCGTCGTGGTCACCGACTTCGTGCTCAAGCTGATCACCATTCTAGTGAAGGCAGTGATCCTCGCCCTGCCAGCATGCCTCTCTGCTTTCCCCAGACGAGTGCGTGTTCGCCTTCTCACTTGTTGTAACAGCCATAGCATACTGAAGGAGCATCGCTACCCCTCTTTTGCTGTAGTTAGGCAAGGTCAACTCCTTGGTTTTCGGTGTGCATGGTCTTAAGTGGCCATACTTGAAACGTAAGGCTGTATTTTGCATCTGTAGCGATCGTCTCTCTTTGCTTTGACCGCAGGGCCGCTATTACCTGTTTGTGGAGAACTGCTCGCAGCTGTACCGCTCGGTGATGCCCATGCAGCATTGGCTCTACTACTTCTCTGAGTCGTACACTGGCACGGGCAAGATGTTCAGCATGGTCCTGTCTGGGGCGTACCTGCTCTGCAAGGTCTGTGTTGTCTGCGCATTCATTGTTTTGACATTCATTGCACATTCATTGTCTTGACATTGTTTGGCACTGGCTGTGTAAATGCTGGTAATGCCTTTGGATGTTAACTGAGCTCCCTGTCTGAAATATATGCACATATTCTGCTTGTGTTGTATTCCCTTGATTTGTGCTGCGGTTTCTTGCTGTCAAACTGCACCTAATGCAGCGCCAAACTCTGCCAAGTCCCTTCAAATTTGAATAATCAAGATTTTACTGTACATTTGCACATAACAATGGGTTTCATATGCCTGAAATTTGTAAACTAGTTCCTGACCACAGCATCTGCGGAGTTGATAAAACCCCACGACTGAAAAGGGTTTCAGTTACTCTTGAACTTTAGAGAACTTCTTGCTGGGCTAGTTGGTAATTCATTGTAATATAAAGGTGCCAAAAACCACACACACACACAAGACAAGAGAACGGGAGAACGACAACGGTCCCGTTCTCTTTTCTTTTGTATGTGTGTGGTTTTTGGCACTTTTACGTTACAATTATCTCTTGAACTTAATGGCCAGCCACACAAGCAACTGTATATCTGAAGTCGACACAAGAAACTAGATTGATGAACAGGAGGAGTACAGCTAGAAGCGGGAGCGTGTGGCCATTGTACTTTGCAAAGCGCTGCAAGCGACAGATAAGAATCGGCGGTAAAGGCTCATGCAAAGTAAGCTTGGCCGGCTGCTCTTTTTGAGCATGCCCGTGATGCCACCGTTTCTCTTCGGCTGTCAGCAGCAGCAATTTATGAAGCACAGAGGCCACGCACTCCCATGTTCCCTTTCATATTGCTAGTAGCTGTACATTACTTCCAGCAAATAATGTTCAAGTCTGGTCTCATGTATCTTTGGCATCATTCGGGCACGTTTTCTGTTTCGGTGCAAATGATGATGGACATGTACAATTGTAGTCACCTCAAGTTGAGGAGTTTTTGATGTGCACAAGCCAAGTTCTGCCAAGTGGCGCAGCTGTGAAGAGGAAATGTGGTTAAGAACAATGGAAGACAGCACAGGGACTACATGGAGCTAGGGGCAAATGGAGCACTGACTGACAGCCAAAGTTTTTTGCTCGCGACACAAAATATACAGGGAAGGAAAGGAAAGGTGTGATGTGTATTGAAGATTTTTTTCTTTCATACATTTAGCAGTGTGAAAAAATGAGGACACGAGCCAAAGACTCAACTCGGCACAGTGTGAATCAGCACCAACTCGTTCAGTAAACTGTGCCTGTGTTGTGTTACGCCTTTGACTTTTGTGCTCGTTTTTCCATGCTGCTAACAGTATGAATCAACACCAACTCACACAGTTATCTGTCCTTTCCTTGTATATTGCACTTCAGTTGTCAGTCAGCACCCTGTTTGTCTCTTCGCTGTGTGTCATCCTTGCACTGTTTTCAGTTGCTCTTAAATACAAACCAACAAGCTCACATAACTCTGCTTGATTAGATGTGGTGAGTTGAGTGAAGGCATTTTCAAAGCTTCGTCAGAGCAGCCTCTGCCAACTTGGCAGTGTTTGTTGATGTAGTGTAGTTTGTCTGGTAAGGAATAGTACATCTTAGCACGTCAGATGCAAATGGTGTCACTTATCAAAGGGTGTAGGATGGGGTGGAAGCTGGCCGTAGTCCGTGTGGATGACCTGCAATCTTTTTCATTGCAACTTGCTGTGGTTGGTGTGCTTTCCTTGAGAGTCAGATGGAAGCGTGTAATGTGCTGGCTGAAGTACCTGGATATGGTCTGCAATTTGTAGTCCTCTACTCATGGTACTAACGTAAAACATTTAATTTTTATTTTGTTTTCAGTGCACAGATGTTGTCTCCAAAACCAGAGCATGGAAGAGGGGTCTTGTCCAAGTTCTGTCAAATGTGGTATGTTGTACTACTTTTGGACTTTATGCAAGACAGCAGCAAGTGGCATATAGTTATGCAGCCAGGAAACCCAGTAAAGAAGGCTCTGCTGATTTTTTTAGAAAAAAATGGAATGTTTTACAGTTGAATGGAAGTGGAACAGAACAGCTTGATATGGTCAGGAGCGTGAATAATGATCCTTGATGAATCGCGAAGGGTTTGAACAAGCATTTTCGTATGAACCCCAATATTCAATACCACAATGCAGTGGCATGCATTAATACCGGTATCAGTTTAACATCAGTGAATTAACATCAAGTGAAGCTGCTTCACCTTTCGCCAAAAGTGTTCAATTTCATTTCATTTCATTTCATTTTAATACCTTAAAGACCCACTGGGGGTATTACATAAGGTGTGGGTACAAAACAGTCAAATGAACAAGTGTTATGTTGAAATAAGGTTGGTAACAGCTTCGGCAAATGTGGATGGGCATGAGATGGTAGCGATGTCATTGGAGAGGTCGTTCCAGTCTACAGAAACACGGTGAAAAAAAAGAAGCGGCACAGGTAACAGTACGGGTACGTGGGCGAAACACTTGGAAAGGATGACGAATGTGATGGGATATGCCGGCTGGCAGGGCAATGTAGGGAGCGCGGCGCAGCAGACTATGGAAAAATTTATGGTATAGGAAGAGGCTAGAAATACGACGACGAAGTGAAAGGGGCACTAAACTGGATTCCGCTTTTAAAGATGTCACACTGATGTCATACAAATAGGATGAATGAATGAATCTGGCTGCTCTGTACAATTGCTTTGGTATATATATTTCTTATCCGAAAAGCAGGCAGATTGAGTGGCCAGTTTTGCAGAAAGCAACTGTCATCAGTTGAGAGTGCACGAAGAGTTACGTTCTACTGTTTTTTTTCTGTATTTATTTTTGTTTACTGGGTGCTGTACTATAAAAAAAAAAAAGCATGTAGTTTCATCAACAGGTGGTTGTGTTTAGTGGGTGAGCTTACTTTTTATCTGCAGTGAATACTTTGCATAAAGCTTGCTCTGCTGGCCTGAGAAGGGCATGCTTCAGGTGAACTGATTGGAATTTGTAATATGCAATTTTCCTTTTTCTCATTCGCATGTTCTCTGTGCATGAATGTTGCCACTTGTCCATTTGCTCATTCAAACAGTGTCACACTCTTTTGTGTTTCATACTTACAAAGTGCAGCGCTTGCATTCCTGCTTGCACCATGTACTTACTTTCAGAATTACGGGCACCCACCCACAGCCGAGCAGACAAAGGCGGTGGGGGACTCCTGCCCCATTTGTCAAGATGACTTCAAGCGACCCACCATGCTCGCATGCAATGTGAGTAGTACTGCCAAGCATACTGCTGAATGGACTCAGGATGTATTGTAGTGTACTAGTTTGTCCTTTGCTGCTCATGCACAGCACAAGTTTAAGGCAAAAACCTGCATGCATTTGCAGGTTCATTCCCAGCTGCGGTGACCACATTTATAGGCGGGTGCTCAGATTTTGGTGCGCTTTAAGGGAGGGAAGGTGGTCTTAGAAAAGAAGCTTTTATTATTGATGTCGCATTTATAAAAACATCAGGGAATGTGTGCAAGTGTGTCGTTGTCCACCACTTTGCGAAGCAGCTATAGCGTTTGCTTTCATTTGATTGCTACGCTAGCAGTAAGACACAATATCAAAAAAAAAACTCTTGGTAATAAGACATACCTTCTAAACTATACAGTTATAGATAGTATATTTTCACCTGCAAAAATGACCTGCCTTAGTCGCTTTGCGGCTTTGGTGTTTCACCACTAATATCGCCACATTAAACAGAACAGGTGTCAAAACAGAGCCCTGCAGCACACCCAGTTCAATCGGACGAGGTGCGGAGAGAGACCCTGAAACACGAACACACATTGTGCGCCCGTGCAAAGAGCCCTGAATATAGCGCTACAGGCACCCGCTCACCCGTGGGAATAAATCCTGACCACGGAAACCTCATTGCGACAGCAGTGGAACACAGGCATTCCCATGGTGTGCAATGTCAGTGCACGTTAAAGAACCTCGGATGATTGAACTTATTCCAATATAGATCCTACTGCTACAGCATCCTTCACAGTCCTCATGCGGTTTCTTGATGTTACACCTCACGTATATTTACACCACTCTTCTCTCACTAAAAAACATTTTAGAGTTAACACAGAACAAAAAAAAAGACGACTATCTCTTAAGAGTATTAGTAGTCTTTTGCAACCAAAAGTATTGCAAGCAAATAGGTGCACTATGAAGTTTTATGCTTTAATAAATATATCTTTTGAGCTGTGGAGCAGTGTCAGGTATCATTTGCAGAATGGGGAATGCAACTGGGATTAACTGGGACGAACTGGTTTCAATGGGACTTAATGGGTCCCCGTTGGAAGCCAACTGGGAATGAACTGGCCCCATTGGGATGCAAATGGTCCCAGTAAGGGCCTCAATGGGGACCAATTGGTTCCCATTGGGACCAATTGGGAGGCTACTGGTATCAACATAGTGAAGCTTATGTTAGTAAAATCAAAAGGACATTGGCATGTTGTAAAGATAAAGTAGCCATTTAATAGATCATGCAGGAATGAGCCAAAACCACAGCATGCCTCGACATAGTACATCCATGACAGAGGTAAATAGGCAGCCCTGTCCTTTCAACATCGCCAACATGCTAGCAGGTATAAGGACAACATGTCTGGTGCATAACTGTCTACACATTCGGTGCATGGCTGATCATGTACCATATGGCATGTATCTGTCTATTCATCCTTTTTTTAAACCTTTAGCTTTTAGTGAATAAAAGCAAGAAAGCCTGCTGTGGCATTTTATTGTCAGTGATAGAGGCCATGTTCCACAGCAGAAGCCATAGAGGATGGCAGTGATAGGGATAGAAATAAACATGTGAAAGGGGCTACAAGAGTGCTTGGTGATCAGTTTTACACAGGTTTCTCAAACTCTCCTCAAATAATTAAAGAAAAATGAATGCACTGATTGTGCATACATATTTAGTTGAAAGTGTTTCTGCAGGTTATGTATTTGCATACAGTATTGTACTAGTAGTGTTTGCTGTCCATTTTGCTATGAAAGATGTCTCGTGGGCTAGTTAGGACTTTGGTGCAGAACAACGACGTTGTGGCAAACTAAAGCACAGGACTAGTTACAAAAGCTGTCTTGAAGTGTGAAGCTGGCTTCAGAAAAAGAATTACTGCTGAAGAAGCTGTGTTTTGTCTGCGTGCATTGCTTTTCTCTTAAGACGAACTCAAATGCTCATATTTGCTTTCTCTATTATGTTTTTACTTGTTCGGTTATTGCATAGCTCTTCAACTAGATTTCAGGCACTAGCATCTACATTGTGAAGGATAGATGCTTGCGCAGTGGGGTCCAACGTTTGCAGCAACGATGTGGCTGCTTGAACACAGCTTTTTTTTTCTATCACTGCCGCATCGCTTGATATGATGGGCGATTCTCATTCTTTTCCGCTTTTTTCTTTTCACAGCACATCTTCTGCGAAGAGTGTGTGTCAGTGTGGTTCGACAGGGAACGAACTTGCCCCATGTGCCGAGCGCAAATTGCAGACGATCCGACGTGGCGTGATGGGTCCACAACATTCCTCATCCAAGTCTTCTAAGTCTTCTGAGCTGGGACCAAACTGAGGCGTTGCTTTCCGAGCTAAAAGAAAAACAAAAAAAAAATGAACTCGGCCTGCGTCTAGAATGCCTTACTAAAGAAGCCCCACCGTGTGTGACCATTTCAGACTCCAACACGGCTGCTGCTGCACGTTACTTTTTTGTGCTTCTCTGCATCGCCAAGCCTCACTGAGTGACTGAGAAATTCTGGTGAATTGCACCACAGAAAAAAAAATTTTTTTTTGGATGTGTCGTGCGAAAAGCTTCTTCACTTGTCATGTGCACGTGCGTGTGTGTGTGCAGTATAGTCAAAATGGTGGCAGGGCAAGTGAAGTCTAATCAATAAAGCAAATTATAACAACTCTTTTTATGGGTAGGTTCAGTTGTTTTCTCATGACTCGCAGCGTGGAAGCAAAGGGTTGTGTGTTATTACCTTTCCAGCACATTTTTTTACTTTGCAATCCATGTACCAGAATGAAGCTATTGGGTAGGATTTATGACTGCATTGAAAACTGCTCAATCAGATCGTTTTGCTCAGCTTCCTCTCTCTTCAATGCATTCAGCTGTATTCTCAATCTGAAAGAAATGAGGAAAGAAAGCGCAACATTATCAACAGCATGAATATGTACCACATTTGTAGAATAGAGAAACTGCCGCCACTCTACAATATCTCTCCTCAAATTCACGTATCACATTTGGGAACTATGTTGCAACTTCAATGCAAGAAAAGTTCCTGCCAAGGAAGCTGTGATAGCCTTGTTGTCCACCCCTTATACTCAAACGTTATTTGCTACCCAGCTTTGGTAATGGTTAGGTGACAGCAGTTGCATAATGTCTCTTGGTTTGACCTGTTTTATATATTTGACATATCTGACAAAACAGGTCTGTATTTCAAAGTTTAGTATATTTTTTCATCATTTTTGTGGCTTGTTTGAGGAAGGTGTCCCTGTTATGTTGTTACACATGGAAAGAAACTGCAAGCGGAGTCAAGATAGAGAAATTGTGCAGGAATAGAAAAGACTAATAAATTCGTGGTAGAATCTAGATTGCCATAGAACTGCATAACAGCAGAGTTGGCACTTATAGGGGAAAAAAACATACAAAAGTTACTGTCGTCTTCCTTTTCTTGTGCTGCGTTTGCCACGCTGACTTCTTTCACTGCTGTATGCAGCTATGTGCTGCATTTCATGAAATGCTTTTTATGGTTGGTATCGTTGCACTGTCAAAGCAGTTGAAAGAGCTCATACTGGGCACTTGACCAATGGATTACAATCTCCAGGTGGTTTGGGTACTTCTTTGCATCCTATGCAGCGTAGATATAGGCTCTCTGCTGTTGTCAGGCCAATTAGTAACATTTGTGTATATTCGCACTTTTCTTCTGTCTACACAGTCAGATATCTAACCCTCTTTCTACCCTTTGTGCTTTCCTCTCCATTACAGAGCAACGGACCAGAGAACTGAATCAGATTACCCGCTTAGTGTTTCTTGGTAAATAAACCTGTTTTCAATGCAAGATGGGACTAGCACCTCACATGACCAGCTTAATTTTAGTGGTGACCTGGGGCCCTATTCTCGATATGCGTGGCTACCATTCGGAGCCATATAATGTCTCTGATTGGGTCTCGGATTAATCACGTGCTAGTCACAGATTTAAAATTTGTAGCTTGAAATCGTTAGGTTCCGAATGCGCTTTCTGCGTTGACGGCAAATTTACATGACCTTGAGAACTGACTCTTCGCAGAACTCTTGGAGCCTGGATGGAAAATATGAGTGATTGTGGAGGAGATACGAAGATGGAGGTAGCAGAGAGGAGGGCATTTGTTTTAGCAATTTTGAAAAGAGAAATATGTACTGTGAAGGGCTGCTTCCTAAAATGTGACTGGCTGCAGCAATGTTGCATGACTAACGTGGCACGCAAGCATTATACAGTGAAGTCAAAATGACGTCTTGCGTCGCAGAGGATGTGCCTTCCTCGCCTGAATGAAAAAAAAAAAGGAAGGAGGGAGGGAGGGAGGGGGCAAGAATGAGCAGGAGAAAGATGCGGTTTGTTAACTTCCGATTAGAGCTGACCGCCCTATCCTTGTAAGCGCCCTGTCCGCTTGTCATAGGCAACGGTCATTTGTTGGAGGCCAATTCTGCCTGCATGCCACCGAGCGAGCGGCGTTACGCGGAAGGCCGCAAGATAAGTGATGAGAACATACACGGTGCAGCTTCGCCAGTGATACGTTTCCACCTTTCCCGCGAATCTGACGCTCTTGCTGTATTGACAGCTGCTTTCCCAAGTCCTACATAAAGCAAAACGAATTAACGTCGCCACCGACCTCGCAGTGGCTAAATGAAGGCGTTCTGTCGAAAGTTCGAGCCAACCCGTGCTGCGTTCGCTAAGTTTGAAACGCACCACAGAAAAGAAAACGTAAACTGTAGTGTTCAATGCCGAACCTTTCTAGCTCTATCTTCTTTTCAAGAACGAGAGCTTGGAGCTGTTGCTGTTGCATTTCGCGGTCTTTTGCCACAGACTTCAGCAGGTTCCTTGACCCGATGGCCTGCAATGCGGATTGTGACACGTAACTGCGTCTTTGGTCCGAAATGCATAGAATGGTAAATGGATATGATTACCTTTAGTTTTTCTTGTTCCACTTCTGCGGCCAGTTTATCGGATATTGCGATGTATTTGTCCACTACAGACTGGAATTCCGTCATCCCTGATGAAATGAAAATTTCATATAGTTATGTTAACGAAACAGTAGCGGAACGGTTAAACTCCTTACTCTCAATAAATTTGTGGCAGTCATCCTTCAGCTCCTGTGTTTGTCTCGTAGCATCCGGATCTGCAATGCGAATCTTGTTCAACTCATCAACGTAAATCCCAGCTCGCGAGAACACCTCGTTAGCCATTTGTAAACAAACTCGTTTCTACGGCAACAGGATGCGTTGCTTTTTATAGTAATGTACTTGTTTTGGGCTAAAACTTCACTAGTTTTGGCCAAAAGCTTAAATAATTATTCACTTCAAACCTGTCGTGTAGAGTTTTTGTCTTCTAGTGACGTTTTTATGGTGTTCGGTACTCTTTTATCTACTTTTTTGTATCTTGGTCGCAGGTTGACCACTTTTTGAGTTTAGGATCCGGCAACCGTGATCGCAGCATTGCATAATGTTTCTCTATGGCATTATTGCATCATTGTATTGTTGCATGGTTGCATCATGGCGAAAAGTTTGCAAAAGGTTATGTAATCGGGTATAACGGTATAAGTCTGTGTCGGCTGGAGGGATAAAAATGGTATTGCTAGGAGCGGTTTACGTCTTTACTGCTTGTGATTTGCGAGCAAAGCGAAAGCCAATCTCACCCGCGGCGAAAAAAGCGCACTATGATTGCGGTATGGTTACGAAGCGCAGATGCTTAGGTAGCCTAAATGGCAGGGTAAGGCTTGGGCATCGATAACCATATGTCTTCGCACTGTGTGGTATTTGCCGAGCAGTGGAAGAAGTAAGAAGTGGGCAGACGAAAGGTAAGGTATGTGTATCGATTTTCTTTATTAGTTTGAATGGCGATGTTTACTCTCTCGCTATTATTCCTTCTCATTATTCCTTTTATCACTAATTCGTCTCCCTATCGTCTCCCCTACCCCTTTTATTTCCGCCGGCCGTAACTCAGGTTCTTAAGAAGATAGTGGTGCGGCCAACGCCCATTGTTCCCGTTCGTTGGTTTATTTATATTTCAAGATATGGAGCCTAGCTTTCCGTCCAGACAAAACAACATGACTGCTGCTGGAGTTCCGCCCAAATGCAGCATCTACTGGCAGTGAAATTTGACCTATAGCAGCACCCATGACAGCCACTGTTCCATTTGGACGTGAACTCGGCAGTTGCTCTATATGGGCGGAACTCTAGCCACAGCCTTTAATTAATAAAACCAGTACAGACTCTCTGTTGCATGAGTGTGCAGTGTGCACCAGTGGCGTAGCCAGCAATTTTTTTTTTTTTTTTTGGGGGGGGGGGGGGGGGGGCTCATGTTGCAGCGCGGCCTCCTCATAGAATTTGTGGAAGAATCAAACGTAAGAATAATAACTGCATTGCCATATTGAAAATGCCAAGTATGCATTTTTTTAAAATAACAGTGTATTCATATGCCCTAAAAATCAAGGCAGACATAACTGATACCAATGCTTCCATGTTTTTGCGTATTTAATAAGTGAAAAAAAATATCACACGAAGTCTAGAACTATGTCAGTCCGAAACCAGCAAAGCAGTTCATGCCGCTGATATGAAAAACATAAAGGCCATGAAATGAGCAAGTAGAGGACAAATATTTTAATGAATCTTTGACCTTCAAGAACCTTTACATTTTTGTACAAATGCAACGGCCAAGGAAATATTTCAATGACGCTGTGCTTCGTTCCAGTGTACTGCGCAGCAGTGGCTGTCACCGGTAATGCGTTAGGAGTAACTGCAGTGAAATTTTAGTCGCAACAGTTAGCACATGTATAAACGAGGAATTCTGCAAAATATACATTAGAAGTGCGAAGATAAAACTGCTAATATTCTCTTCTTTGGCATGTGTCTCATCGGACTTTGCTGGGTGCTTTGTCAACTTGTCTAATAGCGTGTTGATTTGGCTTGTCTCGTTGTATGGTCTGATGTACGAGATTAAAAAATTCAGTGCATTATAACAGTAATAAATTAATGGAAGTTTCCGATTTGAAAATCTAAAGCACGACTTTTGAAATGTCAGTGCAGCTTTCGCGTCAGAAGTTTATGGGAACTTTATGCCCATTAAGTTTCGGAATTGAAATGCGTGGCTCCGTAGACTCCGCGGCTGCCACGGGATGCCGGGGCGAGCCCGCTTGCCATCGATAGGCGCTTGAAAGTTTGTGCTAGGATAGGGCTCCTTGCATTACATGACTCCAGCTGCAAGTGTGTTGCCACAAAATCCAACTCGAGTTAGCAATGTTCGCGCCAAAATGACTTTTCTAGACTGAAAAAGACATTGTAGGTGACAAAATCTAGAATGAATTCCGGCGCCGTTGGTTGTTTTGGTCAGTGGTGCGTGACAGTTCGAAAAAATTCCAGGGGGGGGGGGGGGGGGGTTGAAGCCCCATAAGCCCCCCACCGTTGGCTACGCCCCTGGTGTGCACTTGCCTTACAGCTAGCTGCATGTGGATCATGGACTATTATTATTTCTGTGCAGATGTTTTGCAGATTTTCACTTTTTCTGGCTTTCAAAGCTCGTTCGTGTTTTGGGCCAACCAGTATATGCTCGAGTTAGAATGCAATATGGCTATCAATATGCAAGATAAATGGTATTTAAAGCCTTTGCCAAAAATCGGCAGCCCTCGAGGTTTGCTTGCAGTTGCCATAATTTGAGTTTTTAGCACCTCTAAGCTTTGCAGCGGTGGGAACGAGGTGACCTCTTACCTTCGAGAGATTTGGAACACTGACAATGCAAAACAAGCCACGCTGTATGGCCCAGAGGAAACCTGGTGGGAAGTATATATAGTATTGTTACGTGACGGCTAGCCGATGAAGGCAGGACTGCATGATGGATGGCGATGATATGATTTAATGGCTGCAGGCCTAACACGAGCGCTCCTGCCCGCGCTACTGCCACCTTCGTTGTCTTCTAGTCCGTCACATGACTCGGGGTCACCGAGCGATCATCCCAATCACGCGAACTAGAAGAATGGCACAGACGATGACACGCAGCAGACGACGATGGACGTGGCAGAGTGGATGAACAGGGAACAGATGTAGGGCTTGCCGTCACGATGAAAGCGATGATGAGAGGATGAAGCGAGGTCCACGAAGACTGAGGAGCCTCCGGTTTCTGGAAGTCAACGCCGAGGCCTGTGGACGCACCCAACGGCAGTGGCTGGGGTACTGTGGTCATGTGTGGGTGGGTGCTCATTGGGGTCTCTGGTCAGTGGTGGTGGTCTCGGTTCAGTGAGGTCGTAAGTCATTGCGTCTTCTAGTTTCGCATGACAGTGGTCAGTGGTGTCTCTGGTCGTCGTGTCATCTTGTCTTCTGGTCGGGGCTTGGGGCGGGGCGGAGGAGTGCAGCGGCATCGGAGCATACCTGGCAGGATGGGGAAGTGCCGGAAGGTACGAAGCCATAAGCACTCCACAGAAGACCTCGGTGGACAGCAGGCTCCTAAGCTCCGGGACCGGGATGGTGAAGTTACCCCGCACCTCACACCAATGTTATGTGACGGCAAGCCGATGAAGACAGGACTGCATGATGGATGGCGATGATATGATTTAATGGCTGCGGGCCTAGCACGAGCGCTCCTGCCCGCGCCACTGCCCGCTTCGTCGTCTTCTAGTCCGTCACAATATCATTGACAAAGACTGTTTGTAAATTTAGGTGTCACTTTGGTCAGAACATGCATGTCCCTGACTCAGATGTGCAAGACAGTCTACCAATCTATTTTCCATTATTGGTGCATGCCTTGATGTTAACGTTGCATCTGTGGTGCTTACAGAGAAGCAAAATATTGCAGGGAAAATTTAAGAAAGTTTTTGCTAAAAAACTCATATGAGCATGCAAAATGACTTCAACAGAGATTTGACATTTCTACATTAGTTCCTCAACTGATGTGTACATTTTAAATAACCATAGGCTACAGCAAAGGCCACTTTTACAACCTACTTAACTTTGAATCTATTATTTGTTCTCTAACAGAGTTTGTTTAAAGTTAGTGAAGTTGTATTGACTTTTGAAGGCACCATTACAGTCTGCTCACTATTTAATAAGAGCTCGAGCTTGTATTAGGAGTGCTTTTTAACGAGGATTTGCTTGACAGCAGCACAGAAGCCCCAAGCAGTGAAGGTACAGGTGCCGTCAAAAGTAAATGGAAGGTGATATTAATGAAAAAATTTAATCATTGCCCGCTCAATTCATGCATCCTTGAATACATATGTGCAGACTAATTGTGATTGTGCGAATTGCACTGTGCACCAACAAAAATGGACCATTATGCTTTAGATTTAAAGAAATTAAATTTTTTTGACAAAGTCGCCTTCCATTTACTTTTGACGGCGACTACTTTCTAATGATATTTGTTTCAACCTTGGAAAGCTGAGGTGTGCTAGAGAGGCCAACTGCCCGCACCAGGAGGTGGTCGTCTAGTGCCCTGAACTAATGAATGAATTATTAATAAAATGTTCATGAGTGCGTGATCAAGACCACATACCAGCTAACCTGTGTATCCACTGGTCTGTCCATCTTATAACTGAGATAAGCAGTGACTGTTCACAGGAGCCAGAAATCTTCACCTCTGTTTTTTGTTCCTTCAAAGAGTATGTGGTATTCACTCTCCAATTCGACTTTCACCTCTTCTTTCTAATAAAATCGTATCTTTCATGACTTCCCACAAATATTTTTACACAGTGGTCTTTGTGCGTTTAAGACCACCCCATGGTATCATTGGTGCCTTCACTGATGCACATAAAAAGCATGCACATACCTAAGCTTTTTTTTTTAGTTAGTCACAGGCTTGTAAGCTCACCTGTATTTTAACTAAGAGCCCTAATAAATCCTGCAGTCTTGTGCAGTTTTGAAACTTTTATGCATGTACTTTTAAAATTGGTCAAAAAAAAAATTATCTTGCACCAAACAAATAACATTAGGCATGAAATGTTACACAGGCGGTTAGAAAATAAATGTGATGGTCTGTAGTGATGTGCTGGCTTGTTCTGTGTGTTTTAAAGCTCAAGACAAGACTTGAGACTACAGGTCTTCCTATTTATCCACATGTTCCTAGACTGGGCTCATGGACAGTTACATCAGTCCTGGACTGCAGTGGTGACACGGCAGCGTCAGCGGTCGCTACTGCAGGGAGACTGCTTGTGTTCACACATCGGAATCTCTGCAGCGCGTAATGATGTCTTGCGTATTTCCGAATTGCTGCCTCTCAGTCAAAGTCAGTGTATCCGTTGCTTCCATATTTTTGCATGTGATCTCCATTTTTTTGGAGCCGTCAATTGGCTGTAGTTGGCTTGAACAGGCTAAGATCGCATTATAATTAGCTTTTTTTTTTTCGTGCGGTCTCAAACTTCCCCTTCACATATTCCTGGTCGCATATATACATGTAAGTAGGGTGTTTTGTTTTTATAGATTGAATGAACCTTTACTGCTAAGGGTCAGTGGTTTACCGGTATTTCTAACAAGTTTTATTGGTGCATGGTGGAAAAACCTTTGAAAAATGCACACTCAGAAATTATAATTTTGAACAACTGTTGCATACTTGATAATGTGGCAATATCTTTATTAACTCTTCCTTTCCTTTATTTCGTGCAAGCCTGAACAAAATTTAACATGCCTATTGAGACGCTGTTTTCTTAAGGACAGTCATTGCAAGTACCTGGAAGGTATGTTGCAAAAAAAAAAAAAAAGAGAAAATGTGGCACGCAATTACTTCAGAATGAAGTTATTCAATGGGTATGTGATCCCTCTATGGAAACTAGTGGTGTGTCCAGTTATCTTATACACGACAGGCTATCATAATTACTGTGTGATACGGGTTTTATAGCACTGTATCCAGATTGCCGTGCGCAATTTTATTGTATTAACAGTATAAAGAAAGTGGTGTTAGTGCACAGCTGTGAGGGGTTCTGTTACTCCTCTTTAAAACCACTCCAAATGTAATAATGCAAACGTCTTTTTGTGCTGGCTGCTTTCACTTACTCTTGTAGAACTTTCTGCTTTTCAGGTGGCAAAAAAGAAATGAGCAAGTTATTGAAAGCACAGAAGGAGATAGTTTGCTTTCTCCTGCCAGAGTCCAAGAAAGGCTTGTTCAGCTGAAAGCCTGGAAGTGTGGCATGACAGCAGTGGTGCAGCTTGCAGTGAAAGGAACTGATTGTAGAAGCCAGCGTCAACTTCTCTTTGAGTTGTGAATTTTGTCATTGCTACTTTGATTTGGTGCTCGACATTTTGGAAGTACTAAGTTCATCTACTACTTGACCTATTTGTGTACATTGCGGTTTCGAGCTCACACGTTGTAAAACTGTTGTGTATATAATGCATGTGTTTCATTTAACTGTCACTAGAGTTATATAAACAACTGATTTGTTTTGTAAGAAATCCAAAGCAGTACTTTTGCAACTCGCCTGGTACTTTTGCAAGTATTTTTCATTTCAAAATGTGCTTGTTAGATATTATGTGAAGATAAGTATTATGTGAAGAAAAGTTTCAATTTCAGCTCCTTGGTGTCATTTTCATAAGAGCCTAAGTATTTGGAGGAAAAAGAAAGACAGTCTCTTGAGAATTTCCATAGTTTGACACGCATGGCTTAGTGTGTTGAAATAACATACAGAATAAAGCACTGTTTTTTAAATCATGCTATTTTTCATTTCTTTTGACTCTGCGCAACTTTCTCACTGTAACTTTGTGGATGTCTGTAGCAGTTCACATCATGTTTGCAGACTAGCTGTTAAATAGGGCACAACACTTTTGGATGTGTTAGGTGAATTAAGCAAGTATTCTTTAGCCTCGGTTCAAGTGATGGCAAAATGCTTCATTTGACAAGTTCCTCTCTATTTGTGCAGTGTGGCAAACTAATGTCTCTTTTTTTTTTTGTGGCCATAGCATGTGTTAGTGACGAAATTGTGGCTGAAATGCCATATTTACTTACATAATAGACACACTTCTTTTTCCCCAAAACAATCTGAAAATTTAAGGGGTGCATCTGGTAAAATATTCAGAAATAGAAACGTAGCAGTAAAAATGGGTCAGAATTAGGCTGGTGGAATAAATACCTCAACCGCTGTGGCTCACTTTCTAAATAAAACAAAATGCACTCTTCAACACTTTCTCCATGCTGAAGAGCGTGCCCAGCAACTTTTTTCGTGAACTGTTCACGTATAATTCACGGAGCAATTCATGAGCGGAACTAGAGCTCACTCGAGCCCAACCACAACAAGTTGCTACTATTCTTCATACGGCAATTCAAATAGAGAAATCCAGTGTGACCAGGTGTTCTCTCTGTTGGTTCTTGGAATCCTCACGGAACATTTTTATTGGCTGTTTGTCTCATAGGGACAAACAGCGTACAGAATAGAGCACTGTTTTTTAAATCATACTATTTTTCATTTCCTTTGACTCTGCGCAACTTTCTCACTGTATAGTAGTCTCAGCATTCAACAGGTGGGGTTTTACATTATTGCGTCGTTGTTTTGACGTCAATAAAAGGGCGCTTGATAGCGTTCACTCTGGGTATTGGCAGACTGCGTGTCAAAAGAAAGCGGTGTGTTTATTATGCGGGAGAAAAAATCGTTTTTATAGCCATGGGGGGGGGGACGCGTGTGCATTCGTTGCACAAGTAAATGTAGTACATGCCTAGGATCTGTAGTGCTTCATAGACAAGTTTCAACACCTCAAAGGCATATCTTTCAAAAAGAGGTAGCTAAAAAATTACAGGCAAACCTTGAAGCCTCTGTTTTTGATACATGGTGACTTGCATTTGTGAACAACGCCTATGTTTTCTTTATTCACTATGCACCAGTAGCGTGTGATCTCTGTGTGCAGTGTCTTGTTTGCTTTTTTTCGTTGTTGTCCTGATGTGGTCTTTGATGCTTTGTGTGGTGTTGCATATATATACAGTGTGCAATGTCCTCGAGTTCATTGTCTATCATTCTTCCTTCTCACTTTTCCATCTTTCTGTCCCCTCTCCCCTGTGGAACAAGTAGGCATTGTGCCCCTTGCAGTGCTCATTACCAGCCTGCTCCATCCCCCTCCCCTTTTTGTCCGTACGCAGTGTTTACTGATGAAACCATCGCAATTACATCGCAATGCCTTCCTGTTGTCTCTGTCATAATGAAACATATTAGGTTTTTCTTTTTCCCCACCCAAATGATACGGCATGCTACCACACTGCCCTTCACTTGGTGAAAAATCCTGTACAAGGATGTCTTCCTGCAATTAATCTATTATGTGGCAAGCATAGCTCTGCTGCCATGCTCTGAAAAAATCACCAACAAAGCCAGTGACGTGTGCTACAATGCTATTCAAAAAAGAAAAAAAAATGTTCTGGAGTTTTATATGTCAACGGTTGCTTAACATAAAAAAAAAAGCGGTGATTGAAGTGAAATCATTCACACTTTCTTTTTGCCATGTGTAGGTTCAGTGCTGTGTCCTAAATGTTGTATACCAAGGTCCATAGACACAAAAATGGTTGTTACGAACACAACCCAGGTCTTGACACAGATTGTTTGTCTTAATTTTTTTAATGCATTTTTCTGTTGTTAGTACCATGTAGCTAAGTACGAGTGGCTAAGCTATTCATTGCTGAGCTCTGAGAGCACAGAAGACCATGGAATGAGCGTTTTTAATTGGGCCACAGAAATTATGATATGATTAGCTTTACCCTTTCACTTTTGTTTGCTTTTGCCTGGAAAGAAAGAGATAATATAAAGAAGTAATTTTGAATAACTGCTCCGTGTTTGTACTTTGCAGGATGCAGCAGCCACAGTGAGTTAGTGCCAGCTCAGTTTCTAAACTTCGTCAGCACTGAAGAACCACTTGCTCTGGGAGAGCGAGATGTTCAGATCAAATCTGAGCCAGTGTCGCCACGAGCTTATGAAGATGAGCCGTCGCTAAACCTGGGAGATTCTGAGCTAGTGTTGCCATCGGGTACTGAAATTTGGCCATCACTTGGCGTGGTCGCAAGAAATATCGACAAGAAATCCGAGCGACTGTTGCCATCATGTACTGAAGAATGCCACGCATCCTCTGCATACAAGTCTGCATCCTCCAACCCTGTGGGTGTATTGACAGTGCACGAAAGCCCTTCAAGTAGTCGCCTCATTTCACTCAAGTCCTTTTCACTGCGAAGGCGCCGCACTCCATCACCGTCAACTTCAACGGCAGTCTCTGCCAATGCATCGTTGTGTGGAGCTTCGGACTACGGAGTGGATGGGTACAACAGTGAATCAACAGACGGAAGTTCTGTTTCCAGGGCCAACGTGCCTGAGTCTGGGCTTGATTCAGCATCTGAAAGTTTGAGCATTCCTTTGGGAGTAGGTGCAAAAACATGCAGCCAGAGAGAGCAGAAACGTCGCGAAGTCAATATTAAAGCAGCTAAACGGTACCGGGAGAAGGAAAGTCAGGAGCGCAGAAAATTACTTAAAGAGCTGAGTGCACTTTCAGAAACAAATGCCAGTTTAAAAGCGGAGGCAGAACGCATAGAATATGAAATTTTCGTAAAGAAAAGAATCCTTCGAGATCTCTTTGGAAACAAGCCCACAACGTAGTAATGTTCTGTATTCGTAGCTTTCCTTAAAGGGGCACTAAAGACAAATAAAAGTTGGCCTGTATCGACAATGTACTGCATTCTAATTACTAAGAGGCCACTCTCACCGAAAACAAAGGTTTTATAGGCAGAAGAAGACCTAAATACAAAATGCAGGTGTCGCCATCACTGGCCGATTTCCCAAGTAAAGTGGATGCGTCGACATCGTTTTTTGGGAACGTATCCCAGAGGTTACGCTACCCTACCATTCACTTGAGAATGAGTTTCACGAGTTTTAATCGACTGGCAGCAAGATTGTTTAGTATCAAATTCTCTTGCTGACAAATGTCAACATAGCCAGATAGTAAGTTTTTACGAAGAACAATATTTGGATAGAGTTGTCCTCAGTTTCCTTCTAAAAGCTTTCTAGCACAAATGCTTAACTAATGCTGAACTTGCATATAAAAGGCTTGAGGGGTATGGCAATGTTAGAGGTTGTAGTGCAAAACCATTAAGTACATGAGCTTTAGGGCACCCAAAGGAGACGTAGGAGTTCCAGATGTATGTAAATTCATAGTTCTGAGGCAGTTGTTACATTTTGTTGATTAAGGAAGATTTGTTAGTGCACGTTACCATGAGTGACATTCTACATAGCTTTGCACAGAAATTATGTTAAGGTCTGCTTATGAAGCCAATTTAGGTAAATCTAATTTTCCACAGCTGTGTTTGTAATGTATGAGCTCATGTATATTCCAGTGTGGCTGCTTAGTTTTGTGTATACTATACTGGTATGAATTCTAAGAGACCCGTGTACTGTGCGATTTCGGTGCACGTTAAAGAACCCGAGGTGGTCGAAATTTCCGGAGCCCTTCACTACAACATCTCTCATAGCCTCAGTCGCTTTGGGACGTTAAACCCCATAAACCAAACCAAACCATACTGGTATGCGATTTTAGCTTGCTCGTAATCACTCTTCAGCTTGCTTGCCATTCCTTCATGCACCATGTATGTACTTTGGCATCATTTTTTGGTGTGAACATGTGCCATACCTGCATAATTATGTAAAGGCATGAACTTCACGCAAATAAAGTGGACCTATTTCCTCTCCTTGTACAAAAGTATGGTTGATGTGTTGCAATTTCATGCATGTTTTCACATCAAGATATAGTGTGAGCTACTTAGTATGCATTAAGAGTATAAGACAGTGAACTGGAATTGCCACAGACGAAAATGCATGGTAGTAGAGTTAAGCATATGGGATTCTGATTGCATTTCATTGGATCTTGTTAGCTTAAGCCCGTTTCAAATATTTCACTTATTTGAACTGACGTTTTGGTCCTGTTATCAAATACATTGGAAAAACTGTCACTGATTTGATGTCTGCATAATTTAGACAAATTTCCAGTACCCTTCAGAATTATGAAGAGCTGAGCTGTGTATGGCAGCATCAATTTTCAGCACATTCTTCTCCTGATTTGCAATCCTAATGCATGGCTCAAGCTGAACAACTAACCAAAAGTCTAGGTTGTTAAAACTGTCTGTGTGTGTTAACATAATGCATACATAATGTCATATTAGTGCACATTTTCCCCCTTCTTCCATATAGTCAACAATACATCCATGAGTTTTTTTTTTTTTTTCTCATGTCAAAGAGGGAGGAGTGCAGGGCATATTTCTGGAGCTCTGCCTGCTTCACGCCATTGTCGTTGTCTCTGTGTCAATTCTGAACCATCAGTTTGATGCAAATCCTTGCTCAAGTTGACCAGGTACACTTAAAATGTAATTTCAGAACATTTCCAGAGAAGGCAAAATCTAAAACTGCAAAACACAGTCAAAATATGACGCGAAGCCCTCCACAGCAGTGACTTGATAGACCACATGCAGCTTCAGAATGGTAAATCTCTGGTACCACGTATTACTACTAAGTATGCTAGCTTATAGCAAACGGTTGCATGGCTTTGTATGATATTCATGTAAGGTGAGGAAATTTGCATGGTTTGTCATCGTTAAAAAGGTTTTTGAAGCGGAGGTATTTTCGGAACTTGGTTCGATTGTTTTGCAGTGCGATATTTTTTAATGAAAGGGTTGTGATGCCTCACGGGGTTACCATTATATACGGCGTATATTTATTCATCAGCGAGAAATAGGAAGATGTAAGCTCCGTGCGTTGTGGCTACACAGCAATGCTGAACATCGGCACGTTAATCGCTGCAGACTGCGAGGAATTCGGGTGCCTAACTTTATTAGAACGAGCGATAAACCACAGAACAGAAAGGGATAATTTTTTTTTTTTTTTTTTTTGCTGCACAGTCGGGTGGTTTGCGGTAAAGGCAGACTGACGGGCTGTAATTAGGCCTTCAAATATTTCTTATAACTTTAGTGAGTCGCATTCATCATCGCACCGCACATCTGATGCATGGGACACGCACAGGCATGCACGCAGTTGTCCTCGATGCGCGCAGGTGCATTGCAGTTTCGGTTTCGGTTTATTTTAACGCACTATTTTATGCAGCGGAAGCTCAACCTAAGCCGCATGAAGTCACTCAACTACTTGGTCACGTGAGCTCTGCACGAGCGATTGTGGCTGAATGTAGCGCGCGTTGTCAGAAATCGGAGCTTTGGGGAGTGCGATCGTGAGTGTTATTTCCTCGCGGCTCCCATCTTGGGCTGGCGCGCCGACGCATTTGACCAACGGCTAGCACGAAGCAACCATAGACGACCTGTGCTCTTCGACGCTGCCGTCGGCAGGGTCGACCGCCGAAGAGCCCAAGACCATGTCTGGCGATCACCGGACTGTCATCAACGGGAGCCCGAGCCAGTATGTGAAGCTCAACGTAGGCGGGTCCCTCCATTACACCACTATTGGGACTCTCACCAAGCATGACAGCATGCTCAGAGCGATGTTCAGCGGACGAATGGAAGTTCTTACCGACTCAGAGGGTGAGTGGCCGTCGTTGTGTTTATCTGTAGACCGTGTTGCAGCATATTATGCCACTCCCATCGCGAGTCATCGCGCCGACAAGGAGTGGATGCGCCCGTCCACTTTCCGAGCTCCGCTCGGGTGGTGTTTGTGAACTTTGGTTTGCACTAGATGTTTAAACCTCACTATCCTCTATCTTATGGTACCCAACTATTTGCAAACCGGACGTCCAATTTTCCTTCGGTAGCGGCCGTGTCCTCCTGAATTGACGTTAACTCAGTGTTCTTTCGCTTTCGCTGTTTGTAGGCTGGATTCTTATAGACCGATGCGGAAAACACTTCGGCACTATCCTGAACTTTCTGAGGGATGGCTCAGTGCCGCTGCCGGAGTCTACGAGGGAGATCGCCGAGATGCTGGCCGAAGCCAAATACTACCTCATCCAGGCACTCGTCGAGAGCTGTGAAGCTGCCTTGCAGAAGAAGGAAAGCTGGCAGGAGCCAACTTGCAGAGTGCCGCTCATAACTAACGAGAAAGAAGGCAACTTGCTAATAAGTACTTCAACGAAGGTGAGTTTCACAGTTTATCCCCAATTTTTCACTGATTCCCGTGTAAATCGCAAACGTAGGAAAACAAGTTTCAGAACTCTGGTGCTTCTAATTCGTAGCAGCGCATCCCAATACAATTAGTGTCGGATTGTTTTTTTGGTGACGTTTAATGCTTCATCTCAGCATGCATATTTATAAACCTGCTGACCTAGCAGCTGACCATGTGCGCATATTTCGGTAGCCACTAAGGTTCACTTTCGTTTGCGAGACCTATTGTTAATGGAACTGTGTGGACATGAACATCTTATCGTTTTGCTGTTTCAGCCCCTGGTCAAGCTTCTTATCAATAGACATAACAACAAGTATTCATACACCAGGTATGTTTTCTTTTTCTCATACATGTTGACCCTGATAAGATAGGCTTGTGCCATTATTTATGTTACTCATGCGATTTCCTGTTATGCATGAGACATGTTGCGCTCTGAGTAAACAACACCTGTGCCTAGCTGGATGCCTTCGGCATGAGTGCATATTTGTGGTGATTTGTGCCCCAGATGTGTAATTCTTGTTAATAATTCACAGCTGGAGCTGTCTTTTTACTTTAGTTTAGGTAAGGTTAAGATGTTTCCTTTGTGTAAATCCTGGAAAACTGCATTCTTCCATTCCTAGAACTGAAATTTCTTAAGACAGCAACTCGCTTGAAGTATCCCAAACCATGAACAACCTTCTTTGTTTTGTTTTGATTAGGTAACTGGTGTGTGTGGGACCGTAAGTAATGTGTTCAACTCTTGAACACCACATAGTTTATTGTTTAGTGTTTTTATCTTTCGCTTGATGTCTGATGGTAATGTTGCCTTTCTGAAAAAATTTCTGGAGAATGAATGAATAGTTGCCATAGAAGATTGTGTCACGACCAGAAATATTGTTCGTCCCAAGTACTGTGGCTTTTGTGGGAATGCTGAGTGCTGAGAGCATTCCTGGGGGGGCATTGTCAATAATTATTGTACATTTTGTATGACAAACATAATGGATTTCTTTGCCCTACCAGATTTGTTTTATATACCCCTTGCACAGGAGCATTTTTTATGTACATTGGTGCTAATGCTCATTGAAATTTCAAGCAACTGTGCATTGTTGCTGTATAGTATGGCTCAGTGCCCATTGAGTGTAAAGTACGGTATTTTTCAAGAGTGCTAAAAACTTTGTTTCTAAGTAATAACAAATAAAACATATTTTGCCATTTTGCAAAGTTTTATTTATGACATACAGGCAAATGAGCCTTGTGCAAAATGAATAACCTGCTCCTTTCCAATTGTTGCGTTGTTGTCAGGTCCACAGGTCTTTCTTCTCTTTTGTAATGTCTATACTTTTAGTATTTGCTTTCAACATCATCATTTAGGAGTTCCTCTTTGTGCTAATGTAGTTACCATGACTGCTGTGGTGACATGCCAGCTAGAAGAAATCTATGCCATTCTTGACATTCCTGTTAAGGTTAAGGTATGCGCAGCATTACGTTTCAAAAACTCGTGTTGAAATGATGGGATCTTGATTTTTGAGGAAAGCATGCACATGTAGTCACTTACCACATGACCAAAGCAAAGTTGTTTGCAAGAGGCTCTGAAATCTGACTTAAAGGTGCACTGAAGAGGAATCTGAACTTGTCTTTTTGCCGCGGGAACTCGATCTACACGTTTCTAGCATTCTTAGAAACTGCGACTTATTGCCCTGTATGGCCGATTTCCCAAATTAAATCGAATTAACGGCTGGCTCCCGCCCTTTTTTTTTTAATTCTGCCTCGTACGGTGGGCGGAGTCTACCAACGCGTGGAGTGCCTTTCACCCAGTCCCGTGGCGGCTTGCCGCTCTGCCATCGGCGGAGTAATACATAACAGTCCGTAGTAGCAAATAGTCCGCGCGTATTTTTATTTCTGCGGGCTTATTTTGCGGCTATATTATCTGCGAATGAAACTATTTATTCATGGAAACCTAAAAAACAAAATAAAGCGAAAGCAAAGCCTCCACGGAGCTGGCTGAAAGGAACTTCACGCGTTGGTCGACTCCGCCCATCGTACGAGGCAGAATTAAAAAAAAAGGGCGGCAGCCGGACGTTAATTCGATTTAATTAGGGAAATCGGCCATACAGGGCAATAGGTTGCAGTTTCTAAGAATGCTAGGAACGTGTAGATCGAGTTCCCGCGGCAAAAAGACAAGTTCAGAATCCTCTTCAGTGCACCTTTAAGGCAGAATATGAATCTGCTATTGTGAAGGTGTTTGGCTTCCTCTGAAAAGATAGCAGTGACATGCTACAATCAGCTGTACTGTTTATGCAGTGTTGAGGAAAGCTGCAACATGGTATTTTATTGTAACAGCATGGAAATGCGATCTTCCTTTGTTAATGAAAGTCAGAAACATGCAACTCAGGTGCTGGCTATCAACTTATCATCAGAACAACAGTTGATAGTCAGCACTTCTGTTCATTGTCAAAGGAAAATTGGGTTTTTTAGCTGTTAGGTACACTAGTGGTGCGGGGAGTCTGCTTCATTTAGACTCAGCTACACTCTGTTAGCACATAGTGCACCAAGACCAACTAGCCCAACTTTCAGTGCTTAAAGGTGCACTGAAGAGGAATCTGAACTCGTCTTTTTGCCGCGGGAACCCGATCTACACGTTCCTAGCATTCTTAGAAACTGCGACTTATTGCCCTGTGTGGCCGATTTCTCTAATTAAATCGAATTAATGTCCGGCTCCCGCCCTTTTTTTTTAATTCTCCCTCGTACGGTGGGCGGAGTCGACCGACGCGGGGAGTGCCTTTCAGCCAGCTCCGTGAAGGCTTTGCTTTTGCTTCATTTTGTTTTTTAGGTTTCCGTGAATAAATAGTTTCATTTGCAGATAATATAACCGCAAAATAAGCCCGCAGAAATAAAAATACGTGCGGACTATTTGTTTCTACGGACTACTACGTATTACTCCGCCGATGGCAGAGCGGCAAGCCACCACGGGACTGGGTGAAAGGCACTCCACGCGTCGGTCGACTCCGCCCACCGTACGAGGCAGAATTCAAGAAATAAAGGCGGGAGCCGGACGTTAATTCGATTTAATTGGGGAAATCGGCCACACCGGGCAATAAGTCGCAGTTTCTAAGAATGCTAGGAGCGTGTAGATCGAGTTCCTGCGGCAAAAAGACGAGTTCAGATTCCTCTTCAGTGCACCTTTAAGAACCTCACTGTTCCTGTTTTTGTCCTGCATTTGTGAACTTCAAATGAAGGGTGTGAACTGAATGAATATGCGCATCTTTACACAGGGAAGTGGCAGTTCATGTCGTAGAAGTGAAATCTGTTGTTGTGAGGTGGCATGGTTGTTTGCAAAGCTGCTACAAAGAAAAGTCACTGAATGAGTGGTCCAGAAGTTTTTATTTTTTTTTTCTTGAAAGTTTATTGTTGCAGCTCTTGACAGGACCAGCAGTTCTGCTTGCAGAATTTTTAAAGTTTTGAGAATTAAGACTTGCCTATGACCAACCAGAGAGGGACTTACAGCTAGTAACACTGAAGCTACCAGTAGCTCATTTGCTTGAAAAATGCTACAAGTAACATCCAGGTCACATTGAGCTATGGAGTGGTGTAGCAAAGCGCAGCACAGTGTACAATTTCATTGTGTGTCTTGTTTCAGTTTAAAATCACTTGAAGCATTCCGTGAAAAGTATCTGAGAACGCTTGTTTTCTTCTCGTTCTCTCCAGCACATCGGATGACAATCTTCTAAAAAATGTTGAGATGTTTGACCGGCTGTCGCTGCGGTTCTGCAGCCGTGTCTTGTTCATAAAGGATGTTATTGGCAGCAATGAAATCTGTTGCTGGACCTTCTATGGCCATGGCAAAAAAGTGGCTGAGGTTTGCTGTACATCCATAGTCTACGCAACAGACAAGAAACACACTAAAGTAAGTCGTTCATCCCCTTTGTATGGCTGTGTGGTTAGAGCGGTCCCATCTGTCTGGGAACAGGAGCTTGTTACAAACAGGAATGAGCTGAGCTTGTTTATTGCCAAAGTTATGCATTTCCAGAGTTTACTTTTTCACTGATTTAGAGAGTGTTTCTTGTAGTTTTTTTTTTTTCTGCGAGAAGCTTTTATTTTTCAAGGCTTTCGTTTTCCTGTAAGTTCACAACTCTTAAGATATTCATCATTGCTGCTGTTCGAGTTTTTGTATTAAAGGGGCTGCGAAACATTGCTTGGGAGGATACCGGTTATACTTCAAGTGGGCCGCCGCGGTGGCTCAATGGTTATGGTGCTCGGCTGCTGACCCGAAAGACGCTGGTTCGATCCCGGCCGCGGCGGTTGAATTTCTTTGGAGGAGAAATTCTAGAGGCCCGTGTACTGTGCGATGTCAGTGCATGTTAAAGAACCCCAGGTGGTCGAAATTTCCGGAGCCCTCCACTACGGCGTCTCTCATAGCCTTAGTCGCTTTGGGACGTTAAACCCCATAAACCAAACCAAACCTATACTTCAGGTGGATTCTTTATGTCACACAGATGCTGACTTAAAAAGAATTACAGGAATCGATGCACAGGAACGGGAGTTATTCAATGAAGAAATTTCAAAATACAAGCAAACAAAACGCTGCCCTCAACTCGATTTTGGCAGGGCTTCCCACTCATATTTCGCTCTCCCAATGACGGCACCTGGCGCAACCAATCAAAACAGCCCGCCAGAGCACGTCGCGGAAGTTTGCACTCCATGGTTGCCTGCTCTTTGTAACTCGTTCTTGCTGAGACTGGCAGTGTCGTTTCCATGCCAGAGCCCCTGGTGGTGTATTTTTATTTTACTTGCTTTGCAGGGCTTTTATCTGAGACAAGCAAGTTGTTTTTGTTGATCTAATATAAAGCACCGACAGGTGACAATATGTGTCTCTATTTATTCACACAATTTGCAGTATATTTACTGTTTGTCCAATCATCAAGCTCACGCCAGGTGATGTCATATCCGCTGCTAGAGCCCGGCACTGTGTGGGGACACCATCAGAGCCATGAATTTGTTTTTGGGAGGACATTAAAATATTAAAAAACGGAATATACGTGGTATTACCGACGCTAATAGCATCATTGTAACTCACTCTATGCGATCAACAGGCAAAGCAGTCAACTAAGATTGTGTTTCTGGGCCCCTTTAAAAGGGTACTAAAGGGAAATATCAAACTAAGCAAGACTGATAGATTATTCGTTGGGACCGCTGCAGACATTTTTTCTATGTGTTGTTTCTCTTACTGCTTGCACCCAATTAGCTGAAATGTTCTTTTGCAGCAAAGGTGAAGGGTTAGGCTAGTTGGGGACTCATATGCAGTGAAAAAAAGCCGTGCAGACAAGGACAACAAAAAGAAGGTGGAAAACAGTGTGAAAACAGTCCCAGCATTTAAGCCATTCCTCAAAGCAGCCTTGACACCTTTTAATCTGAATTGCAGCTAGCTGTATGCGAAGCTCATATAAAGGAAGTAGCATGGAGATTCTGTCATGAAAAAATGAAAATTAGTGAGAAAAGGTTTTTGAAGGCTTTTAGGTAAAAAACAGTCTGCCTATTTGGTTGTAAATATAGTACTTCTTAAATTTGAAATTTTTCAGAAGCATCGAAATCAACAAAAGCTTACTAATGAGCATTTCTTAGATTCTCTTGGACTTGTTCAATAACACACAAACCTGTTTATGGAGCAGAGCAACACAAATTTATTGCACCCGTGTGCGTGGAGGGCATTCTTTGTGCACTGTCAGGTAATTAAGTTCCTGTTTCGTGACATAAATCAGTAAACGCCATCAATTGCAACCTTAATCCTTCTCAGTGAGTCCTCCTGCCATTAGAGAACTCACGTGCGGGGTATCATATCTTTAATCATGAGCTGCAAGTTAGGAGAATAATAAAGCATTGTGGTTGTAATGGCAAGGGTTTCTAGGGCAGCTCATGTAGTTGTTGTAACAATGATGCTGTCAGTTTGCAGTAGAATTTTTTCACTAGAAGTTTGCACTAGTAGTTTTCAAATTACTACTGTATTCACAGTTGTTCACAGTTGTATTCACAGTCAGTCTGTCATCAGGCAAACGAAGCTTTTGGAAAGCACGTTGAGGGCAATGTTTGCATGTAGGTCTAAGTTTTTTTATAGAAGAACTTCTGTTCATGTGCACTGGTTTCTGTGGTTCTTTCTTGCGTTTGCTTCCGTGTGACATAAAGAATTTGCTTAAGGAATAACCAGTATCCCTTCAAAAGGTGTTCAGTGCCCCTTCAAAGAATATGATTAATCAACTAACATATTATTCGGTGGTCCTGGTTTGTTTTTGAACAGTGTGAAATTTTATGTATTTTTTGTCCTTGATTTAATTGAGCATCTGGCTATAAATGCCTCAAGCAGGTTGATCCAGTATTCTTTATTCTTGCGTTATTGTGAATGGCGTGAAATTTTCTTTTACCTGTGCTTTACAATGAAGTCAGCCGCTGACCAGATACATTAGAACTGATTGTAGGCGAGGTGTGTTAGTAGAGTTGTCAGTGCTACAGGTAAGTATTGCACAGCGTACTTATGTACTATCGGGGACAAAAGTGGTATAGTACTACACGGGCGGGAGCTGGACGAACGGAAAACTGCATTGCAACGCCATCTACAGGCGGCATCTGGGATCGAAACAGCCAGTGCGTGACCTTTATTATCAGCAGGCATGTTGCTTGGCTCGTTTCAATGTTACGTGCTTTAGCTCGCCAAAACGCTGCAGTTTTCTGTTGCTCCTGCTCCCACCTCGTGGAGTATACCACTTTTGTCCCCGATAGTACAGTATGAATGGTTAATCCTTCATAGAGATGCTTTCTCTTCTGCGATTTTCTCCAGATTTCTTTTCCCACGCTATTTTCTGCCACCAGGTTGAATTTCCTGAAGCTCGCATATACGAGGAAACCCTCAACATCCTGCTGTACGAAAATCGCAACGGCCCGGACCCGGAACTGATGCAGGCGACCAGCACGCGTGGTGCCGTTGCCCGTGGCGCCACCACCTGTTACACGAGCGATGACGAAGACGAACGGCGCGCCCCGGTAGGCGCGTGCAGTGGCTGCGCAAGTGCCCGCGACTCGCGGGAGTCGTGCCACCTGGGCCGCATACGGAGCACAAAGCAGAGTAGCTGAGGCAGCCTGTACGTCGCTGCCTTGCTCCTTCGCGGAATCTCACCGGTGGGGGCAAGGTACAGGCAGCTGTCGTTTGGTCGCTGCAAGCCAAGCTTGGCGTCTTTCTGCTGTCCCTATATGGACCTCGCCTAGTACGGAATGCGACGAGCGCTGCTCTTGTCGACGCGTAACCGCCGCTAATTCTCGCAAGGCGTCAAAAGTGGGATGCAGGCTGCCTTGCATGAGTTGCTCTTCTGTCCCTGCTGGCTCACACTGAGTGGTTGGTCTCGTGGAACACTCTTGCTCGAGCATTGCCACCAGGCGGTCAGCTTGATCTGAGATGTGGTGCGTGTGTGCCCCTGCATTGAGTTTATAAAATAGGTGGGCCACGCAGTTTTTATGCCGTGCAATTGTATGTCGGCAGAAGGCCTTGTGTGCTGGGGACAGTCGTTTGTTCTCATCAGTGTTGGAAATTTGTCAGAGGTGCGAGATTGACGAGCGTACCGGACAACTTGGCCTGTAAAGTTTCCTCAGCACCGTGCACGTTTATCAGCTACCACCAAAGCCGGGTTCTGAAGAGAAGTAACTCACTGTGGTGTTCACCTGCAGATTTGCGGCGAAAAATTCTTTGCTCCAGCATCACAGAAGTGGAGTGCATTGTCATTCCGCTGCCCTTTCAGCGCACGGAAACAAATGGCGATTTCTGGCCGACCAAGACAGCCGGCTGTAGGCATCTTCACAGATGAGCTGTTTTTGTGTGGCGGGGGTGTATAAATGGCCCAGCAATATTTGCGATGTCTGCATAAGATACAGGGATGAGCGAAGCCGGGCAAAGTTGAATGGCAGTGCTGAAATCTACTGGTCTTTGGAGCACACAGACAGAGGTGTGCTCGGCAAATGGAAAGTGGCGTTTCCCCTTCTTGTTGGCTCATAAAACAAGCGTCTTGACTGCGTAGGAGAACCAGTGGGCGACAGAGTACATTGTCAGGCAACTGTGTCTGTTCCAAGTTGTCAGTGTGGCTGTTGTCATTGCCCAGCTGCTTGAAAATGACAAGGAATGTGCAACTCGTGTAGCAAGCGGCTGCAGAGCTGCTTTTATGAGAATGGGTTATGTGTTGCGTGAGGTAAGCGATGTCTCTCTGCATTTTCCATACTGTTGAAAGAATGACTGAAGTTGTTCCTTGACGCTTGTTTCTTTGATCATTTTTCTGTCGAGAAGAATGCATTTTGTAGCTACGTGCACTAACATGCATTTATGGATCTTGTGTGGGTTTCACGCGCTGTACTGGCTTAGTTTAAATTTGATATGTCAACTTTGGCATATATATTGCTAGTGCCTCCTGGGGCTCTAGTGGCGCATATATTGCGCTTCACTGTTTTGGTGACATTTTGTTACCTAAATTTGCCGTTTTGCTGAGGACACTTCATTTACAGAGTCTCAACTGAAGAAACTTGGTTCCTCTTCTTGTTCTGTTTTATGGAGCCCCATAGCAGTGTTTTTAAGCTACACTGCTTGTTGAGGTGTCATATATTCAGCAGGAATGCTGAGCAATTCATTTGTTTACACGTTGTTTCAGAAACGTGTAAAAGATCTGTATTGTGCAAGTTGCTATCTGTTTGGACCCTTCGTGTACCTCTAATTTATGCATGCGAACTCCCTATAGTTATTATCTGCGAAAAATTGAGAGTAATACAGATTTCGTGAATGAAATGCTGTCGCTGTTAGTTTGCGACATCATAAGTGTACTGTTTATCGGTGAGCAGTGACGGCAACTAGGGAAAACTTCCGTCATTAGCACATATGTTCGTAGGCTACTTGCTTAGCAAATTCTTTCCTCATTCTTTGAGTTCAAGTAACTGGAGGGGTTACGTTGCGTGGTTTGTGCTTTATAACTCATTTATTGCATTCCTGAAATGGGAAAATATTGTTCAACGAAGCCATGCTGATGAAAATGTAATGCTCAACTTAGTTTTTGGGAGTGCAGTGCGGTGGTTTCAGTTGTTGCACTTGTTGAATTAGATGCATTTGGCACCCTTTTTCTTGCACTGGTATTTCTTTGTTAGACATAGTCACTTTTAGTATATTTAGTAAAAATGCTGTCGCAGGCTCGCAGCATTTTCCTTTTAATGTTCTTTGAATTTGAAATTGATGTCAATTTGAGAGTAGCTGGGTTGTGAAATGTCGCAGTTTTTCATGATGCAGAGTCTTAGCATGTGTTCTGGTGTGGTTGGAGTGCTGTTTGAATTGTTTCGTTGCAATTTTATCCCTGTATTGTTGCCTCAAGGCTGTCTCAAGCATTTTATTTCTGTTAATAATTCGACTTCGTTTACTTAGTTGTCCTTTCATTCTTAAGTACACTAGCCCGGCCCAGGGGTTCTCAGTCTTTCTAGCCTTGAGGAAGGCTTCCAAAGGGGCTGAGGGAACTAGCGTATGTTGTTTTCCACCCCTCCCTGCCTAATGTGCATGCAAAAGAAAGGACGCAGACCCAGAGCCCCCCAGAAAAATGGCCCCATTCAATAATTATAATGAATGGCTGTAAAGTGGTAGTCTGCTACAAGCAATTAATGATTAGTCCCAAAATAAAGTGGGTGGAGGAAAGGTGGGAGCTTAGGCACGCAGGGACGCTGCAAGGAACCCTAGGGTTCTGCAGACTTAGTTTGAGAACCCCCCAACATAACAAAATGCAAGTTAAAAAAGAATGACATTGTTGCACTAAAAGCCTTCCTGTATTTTGGGATCTCTGTTTGGCTGCTTTTGTTTAAGACAGCTGTATGTTTAATAGTTAGGTACACATCTTCATACAGAAAGTTAGTAGATTTTAAACAGTATTCTCCTGATGTATCGTGTTGAGCCAAATTGTGAGCTGTTCTGCGTGATGTGTGTGTTTAAGCATAATCGGTATGCTGATAGTTGTAAGGAGCATCTAGTCCTATCAACGTAAGGCTATTTGTCCACTATCTGAAACACGCTGTTGAGCCTGTAAAGACTTGCAGGACTACCATTGTATGTCGTTACCGGCAGTTAAGCAGGAAAGTTTCCTGCCGAAAGGTAGTTATGTGGTTGCCGTGTATGGATGTTGTAACATTGTCTGTACCCAACATTGTGATGAAACTGAAACACACTCAGTATTTAGAGCAGTGCATTGTTTTTGGTGAGGGGTGTGCATATGAAATGTTTGTTGGAGTTCTATGGTAACTGCACAAAACTACTGTTGATTGCTTTGACCTTCAGTCTTCGAAAGAGTGATGCTGTGGTGTTGCCTTTGAAACTTTCCTTTTGTGCGTGTGCTGGTCTCCTAAGGTATGGAGGCTGGCAAGGAGCTGATGCTACCTAGAGTACATTTTAATGATCTTGTTTCTGTGTCATGATTCTAAAGGTCAAGAACTATTTGACAATGTATGCTAAAGAATAGCATTATTTTTGCAGCCAAGTTTGAAATGGCTGTTGCATTGGGACCGCTTATTTTCCCATGATCGTTTACACTGATGATTATCTGCTCTGTAAGGCCATTTACTGCAGCAACTTTCCTATTTGTCTTTTATATTTTTTCTCTCCTCCAAGTGACAGCATGTGAAAATGAAGGCCTGGGAACTGTTTTAAAGGCCTTCCCAATGCATTAGCAAACTTGCTCACTTCACGTTCCTCTTTTGCTCGTGAATCAAATCGAGTGATCTGTCTGTGCTGTGCGTATTTGTACATTTCAATTGCCATATATTCCGTATGTGTGCTTGCCGAGTTTAACTCGGTAAAATAAAAGCATTATGGTGTCGATCTTACCTACAGCCAGTCGCACTCATATTTAAAGGGATACTGAGGTGGTTTTCGAATTAGCTAATTTTTTAGGGTTTTGAAGTAGTGTCATTGCTGATCACGTGTGTGAAATTATTTTTTCGATTTTGCCTAAAACAGTGGCACAATCACCAATTAAATACGCGATGTTCAAATCTCCCGCGCCCCGCGCAAGCGCAGGAGAGGAGAACAGCGGAGAGGGAAACCTCGTCCATGTCGGCCAACGTGACGTCACGTTGAGGAGCCGGGGATACTTCGGCGCACCCGAGCGAGCTTTCAGCGCGCGTTGTTTCTCGTGCTGCGTGCGTTGTGACGTACAAAGCGTGTCAGCCGACCTTGAGAATCAGATTCAACACGAGGTACTACTCTGCGTTCGTGTCCATGAACAAATACGGCCGAGGCTGTGTCGTCTTGCACTGTTTTTAGCAAGATCAAAAGCTCGCAGCGCAAGCGCTCGCTGCTGTGACGAAGAATTCAAGCTGACCAAAGCAAACCTACTCTGCTAGAAGCACTTTCGTAAGAGCGGCTACATGCAGAGCTTGTCCCTAATGTGACCTCTGGTGATTTCTGAAGAAAAGGCGTGGCTGAACCATGACACAGTTCCTTCGATTTTCTCGCGCATGAGAGGCGTGTCACCATTCCGAAGAAGCGCCTCTTTTAAAAGTAGAAACATGCTCACTTAGCCCCTGAAGAAACCTTATAGAGGCTCAAGCATGTGTCGCTCTCCTCAGCTTAGGTGCGGCCAGACCACCTGAGACGTGCTCAGCAAGGCTCGGTTAGTGATTTTATACTCGGTTCGACGTGTCCAAGCAAGCAAGCAGAGCAAAGCACAATAAAGCAAAGCAATCAAGCATTGAAGCTCTTCATATGCGGCATCTCGTTTAATCGTAGCTAAGCAATTAAAATGAAAGCGTTCGACGTTGATTTAGGATGCAAATTTATGAGAGAAATGAATGCCAACCGAGTTTTTGCAAAAAAACACCGCAACCTTACTCGGTTTCTTCTTCAAGTTGTGGCAGCGGGCGAGTTGCAGCTAGCTTGGCTTTTAGACACAAACTACTTCACTGAACCTGAACTGCAAATCTAGGAAGGGTGAACGTTACCGAGGCAGCGATTAATATTTTCTGGCATCTGCTGAACGCGAGTGAAGCAGCAGCCGTGTGCGCGTATTTGGCTTGGTTTCCAGCGCACAATGATTGCGTCACTATCTTGTGGTCACATGCCTCGCAGTGCTTGGCCATTGCGCTTCGCTAATTTTGACACCAACTTTGTGCTCCTTCATCGTTTCCTTGAAATACTTTCTTGCCCCAACCTGCAACGCCGGGTACTGAGAACAGGATTTTTTGTACACAGGGCGTTGGGCATTTTCTTTAGGATGACGCTCTTCCGGGCGAGCCAGGAGGCGTCCGGTGGTGGTAATTGACTTGAGTATTGTTCGCACCCCTTCCTTTCCGAGAATACGAGCCGAGGTTGTGCTGGCACCTTTTACGCATGGTCTGCATCGCGTCTTTGACGCTGGCGTATGCTTGTGCTAGGCGTAGAATTTTTTGCTTGTGTCTTTTTTGGTTTCAGGCGATACGTGGAATGAGCAAACTGTAGTATCCTTTTCTTCGGAGGTCAGTAAAAAAAAAATAATCGCCGTATTCGCTTTTACAACGACACGGAAAGCTGCGATCTGCACTCAACGCAGCGCCGGATCCGCATCGGCAGCTTCTCCAGTCCTCAAAGTGACGTCACGATCTCTCTTGACCAATCACGGGCGGCGGCGCGCCGCGCGGCGTGCCCCGCGGCACAGGCCGCATATTTCGGCTAAAAAAGGCAATTCGCACTTGTTTTTTTTTGCCTTATTTGGATGCGATATTCCAGTATACAGCATGAAAAACTATAGGATGCCGCTGCCAGCCCGATTTTCAAAAAAAGTGCTTCAGTCTCCCTTTAAGCAATTTATCACACTGCTATGTCTCATGTAGGACACTGATGGGATCTCACTAAGAATGTGTATCCTGTCTTTGCCCGTTTTCAGTTCAGGTATTCAGGAATGAAATACTCAGCTGTGAGCATCCGAACTATCATTTACCAGCCTGTGAAATTACTTTTTTACATCTCTTATTTTATAAAGTGCCACAAAATGTTAGATGCTGGCAGCCTATGGGGTTAACTAAGAAGCATTGAAATGCCTTGAGAATGTTAGATTGGTGTGGTGCGTGCTGCTATCATGTGACTTCCGATATTGCGCTCAGGAGTGTAGTTTGATACTTACTCTTCTAATATTGTGTGCGCGGTGGATTGCAGAGAAGCAACTAGCTTTCATGCCAATTTCAATGAAATCGCTCATTAAAACCTGCGCTACCAGCATTCCATACATAATGTGTAGCTGTTGTGGTAGGGACGTGGTCTGAAACCAAGCTGTGGATATCATGTAGTGTAGCATGGGCACCTGTTGCAGAGGCTGACATTCTGGCCGCTCAAGAAAGAGAAAAAATTGGAAGACTTCAAACCTGAGAGACTCTTCAGCTTTCCACTAAAAGTGAATTGACCGAACACGAAAGGGAATGGGAGTGAAAATATGTGTAAACAAATTGCACAGAAAGAACCATCATTGTATGGCTTCTCAAGGAAGTTGAACCATAAGAGGGGGAGGAGGGGGGGTAGTGTTCATGTGTCGAGCTCTCTTCAGCAGAGCTGATAGCGGTGAAATTATAGGACCTGCTGCGTCCCCGCGTAAAAGATGATACCTCTAGGGCGTTGCCTAGCTGTTTGTGCTGCATCTTGTTGATTGCACTTGGCTGCTGAGTTTGAGGGTCAATCCCGGCTGCAGAGGCCACGTTTCTATGCAGGCGAAACACAAAAGACGCATGTGTGCTGTGCGATAATTAGTTTTTGAAGTAAGTGCACGCTTAAGATCCCCAGTTATTCCTGAGCCCTCCAACGGGGCATCTCTTTCTTCTTTTACTCCCAGCTTCCGGCAGCAGAGTTGAGGTGTACATCAAAAAGTGAAACAGTTACTGCGACATTTCCTTTCGTCAAAAGTCACTAATTAGGGGAAGGAAATAGCACAATAACTGAGCAAGGTACGCCTTACAGTACCCTACACGGTCTACCAAAGAACTGAACTTCCTCCATCGATCCACAAGGTGATCTATGACCATCCCAGAAATATGCATCCGACATTTAATGCGAAGCGAAGAAATGCCAGAGCGGGAAGCCTGCGCAAGAAATGGGATGGCCACCCGGACACGCTCTACGTGGATGCAGCCGGTCCAATCCAAGCGCCGATGACCTTCATAACGAATCCCTAGGGCAAACATCAACTGCACATCAGTGTGCATTTCCAACCCCACTCACTGAGAGGAGGCAGCCATTGCGCTAGCGCTAGCTACCTACCCAAGCGCTATTGTTCCGATAGATTCCCGAAATTCGCGCGGAAATATAAACAACGGACTAATCCATCAATCAGGTCTCGCACTGTTAGCCAAACATCCTCCTAATCAAGCCTCAATCATATGGTTTCGAGGGCACACGGAACACACGGGAGGGAATGATTCTGCCAACCGGCACGCTCGAGCTCTACTGATCGATGGGCTTATTTCTTTTGTAGCGAGAGCTACACTACGCCAGCACCGAGCCTTCAGCGTGGCACCCCTTGAGCTCCATGGCGGCGCCGTTGGTCACGTGGTGCGGAGCGGCAGCTGCTGCTGCCGGCAGCGCGGCGTGCCGGCAAAACTGAGCTGCAACAGCTGTGCGCATGCGCAGTGTCGAGTTGGGGGGGCGGAGTGGAGTAGGCGGCTCGGCGGAGTGGGACAAAGATGGAGAGCAGAGGAGAGGACGAGCTGAGCTCGACGGCTCTGAAAGAAGCCAGGGCTCGGCGTTGGAACGAAACCAAGAGGAAGCGGCGAGCCGAGGAGACCGAGGAAGAACGTGCGACACGCCTCGATAAGGGAACGACGCGGTTCGGAAGGCGCGCCTAGCGCCGATAATGAATAATGAAACCACTCCAGGTTTAACCAGAGCTAAACCACAGCCAATTTCTTGTAGAATGTTGCCGAAGAAAGAGGCAGAGGGAGCTATAATTAATAGCCGACGCTACAGGCAACCTGGCGGATGCATGCGATGGGAAAACACGTCAACGTATAAACAAAAACATCGCTACCTACAGTTCTGCTTTTAGGTCTCCAGAGGCAGCTAAAACTTCATAAGAACACAGCTTTGCGTTTGTTGAATACAAATAACCAAAAAGCGCCGGAGCAGTAGCGCACACTGCATTAATGTTAGCGATAATAGCATCATTTGCACTGAGAACGGTGCAATTTCGCCAGCTAAGCTATAATGTCAGAAAATACAACAGATAATAGGTGGAGACAGGTACAGCACAAACGCTTGTATTGTATCTGTCTCTGCCTCTTGTCTATGCATTTTTTTTCTGCGCTGTGTAATGAATTACCACAGACACGCCCATCGCCCAGTTTTGCGATCGACCTTCTTAACGTCGGAATATATAGGACATTTGTAGAACGTTGGGACAACGCATGAGTACGTGGGAATTACCGCGGCAATCCTTGAACTTTCGAAGCACTTTAGTATTGGAAGTGTTTTAATTCAGTACTGGAAAGCCTTCAGCGTCGCAAGACGAAAGCGCGAGCCATGGCTAACATCCTAGCAGCACGTATACTGTATATAGTGCTTCATCCAGACACGGCCAGACTGGACGCGTGGACTGCGCGCTTCCCGCCGGCGCGTCCAGTCCGGCCTCCAGTCTGCATCATCATAATTATCATCAGCCTGACTGCGCCCACTGCAGGACAAAGCTAGGCCTCTTTCATATCTCTCAAATTAACCCTGTCCTGTGCCAGCTGCAGCCTCCCTATCCCAGCAAACTTTTTAATCTCATCCACCCACCTAACTCTACCCATCCACCCTCCGCCCCCTTCTACTCTTGCCTTCTCTTGGAATCCGCTCCGTTACCCTTAATGACCGTCCATTTTCTTGCTTTCGCATTACATGCCCTTCCCAAGCCCATTTCTTCCTCTTGATGTCGACTAGGATTTCATTAACCCGCGTTTGTTCCCTCATCCACTCTGCCCTCTTCCGGTCTCTTAGCGTTGCACCTATCATTTTCTTTTCCATAGCTCCATGAACCCTTTTCGCTAGCCTCCACGTTTCTGCCCCATAGGTGAGTGTACCGGTATGGTACAGCTGTTATATACTTTTCTCTTGAGGGATATTGGTAAACTGCCTTTCACGATTGCTTAGCGTAGATCATATAAAGGTACACCCAGGCGAAATAGTGGAAGAAGGACGAACAGCAAACGCCACATGTTCGCTCGTCTGCCTCTGTGTTCGCGTGTTTTTCGATGCACTACACAAAAAGCCCAACGGGATAAAGCATGGTTCGAAAGAGAGCGGGCAGTCCCGACGTCACCATCGGTGTCCTGACTGAAGCGGCACTGTAAGAAAATGTGTGTGACGGTCTTTTAAGGAAAACCTCAAAAGCAAAACCACGAAGATCGAGCTTTCCAAGCCGTGAAATGAAATCTACTTCGCGTAAGCGGCATCTTACTGGGGATCTGGAAAATTGCGTCATCCCTAAACGCCGCGCTCGAATCGAAACACGGCCCATCACTGCTCTTTGCTTGCCTGTCACTTAAACCCTCCCAACAAGCACAAGACCTCCCCATGTGCGCCTAGAAAGGATGGAATGTCCCAGTCCCAGTACGACGTTTCTCAAACGTTTCCAGACCATAGAGACAAGACATAGAAACACAAGCAAAAAGGCAGTGCTCCCACTAAAGGTCTAGAAACGTTTTTTCTGCAGTTTTAAGCAGCAACAAAAGCGAGTTAATGGATTTTGGTCCCAGAAAGGTAACTGGGCATAACGTTTTGGGACCAATGATTTTCAACAAGAAACAAAAATCGACTGCTCGCGTTCTTTTCTCTCTCCCTCGCGCCACAAGCTGCGGCGAGAGGAGGTTTTGCTCTTGCACGCGTCGTTTCGAGAGATGAAACGGCAGTTTCATTCGAACAGCCGAAGGAAGCAGTTAGCCCCGCATCTCTCTCGGCGCATGCGTTTCTTGCACGTGGGCCGTCGGCTCCATGCTGCAGGCAGGTGGCGGCGGTCTCCATTTTCATCGCGCCGCCGTAAGCGGCGGTCACCAACTTTCCCGTCTTGTAGCGTTTCCCCTGCTGCCGTCCAACTGCAACATTGTGTGGTGGCCCCTCCAGGCATCTCCGGCTATCGGCGCCTGCGCCGCTGTCTAGCAGAAGTGCAGTAATGGCCTCCCGTCGCTCGCCCGGCTTCCTCGTTGGACGGAAGGCATTTTGCGCGCTGTTATTCGCGCTGCCTCAGCCGTTCGAGCACAAGCCCCAGCGCGCGGCAGTTCTTGCTCTTATCACTACGGCAACTGGGCTGTCGTGGACTTCGTAGCTACGGATTCACGGCAGTTTTCCCGCGCATCTCGGCGTGCCCATACCATTCCTTTTGGAACTGATGCAGCGGCAGCGCATCGCAAGTCCTTTGCGCAGCTTCACGGCCCTACTGATGCCGCTGTTCGAGGCGGCGGAGTTCGTGGCAATAGGCGACTCCTCATACGCACCTGCATTCCTCAGCGCCTCTGACGACTGCAGCGCGTTGGTGGTGGAAGCGTGGCTCTCAACTACGGTCATAGGCGGGAAGGACCTTCGGAGACCCACCACTCTCTTTCTGCGAGTGCCCATGGATTAGCCTGCTCTACCTACTTCGCCACCGCCCAACCATCCTGTCGCAGCGGTGTAGTTTGTGCAGTGTTCGCGTGGCTATACTGACTCTCCCGCACCGGATTAATCGTGCCTTGATCTCGACTCTCACGCCGGACTGTGCCGCATGCGCGGTCTGCCGCACCATGGATGCAGCGCGCCACTGCACCAGCCTCGAGACGTCCCCCCTCCCGCCTAGCTTCAAGCAGTCTTATCCCCGCACTTAGTCACAAGAAAATAAAACTCCCAGGATCGTTACGAGGGTGTAACGCGTATGTTTGAGCGTTCGCTGTGCTATGAGAAGGCGCAGGACAGAAGGCTGCGTTTAATTCATGGTTTCAGCTGTTGCAGCCTCCTATTTCATCCCTGGGTTTCCGTAGGCAAAGTTGTCAAGGTATGTTGGTTTATTTTATTTATTTATTTAAACATACTGCAGGGCCTTTTCGCACTTTTTTTTAATTTTCGCCTGATAGAACTATTTTTTTTCTGTTTTGATAACATGTCGCTGAAGCTTGTTCCGAGAGAGGGGGTTTCAACTTGAAGAAAATCCATGACCTGAAACTGCGTGTCTGCAGCGTACGCTCATCTCGCCTTTTGTTTTGTCATCCAAGTTGCTCTTTACGTACGTTTGCTTTTGCGTGTGCATATCTGCTTTTGTAGCCCTTAGAATACTTGTTTAAGGTGCATCAACTTCCAGTCCATGTTCTGTTTTACTTTCTTCAGTTTGCAGATTTCTCAGAGCTAGAGAAAAAGTGGCCATCATAGCACTACGGCATGGCGCCGTAGTGCTATGTACAAATTGTGTATTAAAAGGTGCCTACGTTTGCGTCTGCTGTTTGTATTCATTCAAATTTGCGCCGTTGACCGGAAGTTTTGTTCAGCACGGACTTTCAATTCGTCTGTATTGTTTTTCTTTGACTTGCATTTTGATTGTGGTGGTGTATAGTGCTGTCGCCGGTATGGACAATAGGCTACAAGTCCGTGCTAAGAGTACGGCTAGTAAACTGAAATGACTTCTGTGTGATGCTGCTATTTGTTCTTATATATGGGCAAGATGGGGTGACTTTTTGAATTCATATTTCCTTTGTGTGTAAAATGCTAGGACATTTCACAGTGCGAAACGGCCGAGCCAGCACGCATTCACACAAGTGGACAGGTGAATTACATCACCTGTAAAGTAAGTATGCACCTGAAATTTGGCAGATATGTGCGCTTGGATGCCTGCAGGCTGCATGAAAAAGGAGGAATAATTTTATTGAACCAGAGCCGAGAAATCGAGCATTAACCTTTTGGGGCTTTCCATGGGACGCACAACTTTTTGGACATCGCTAGTTGTGGGGACGTTTTTTGGATGTGTTCGGGAAAAATGAGCACCTCCTGGGGAGATTCCAAATGTCCAGATGGGTTATTTTTGGGAGATTTTGAGGAGGTTTTGTGTTTGTTGGGCTGTGCTAAAATGGCGATGAGGACTCGGAATGATAGGTAAGAGTTCGGTAAAGGTCTTAGCATACCACGACGACGAGTTGTTTGGCCATATACTCTAAAGAAAGGGTTACAAAAGCGTATCAGTTATGAGCCCAAGAGATTGAAAAAATACGCAATGTCAAACCCTCTGCAGACTTTAGGCCTCTGAAATATACACAGTGCGCCATAACACTAGGTTGAAGAAAATGTGCAGACACATAAGGAACGAGGTACAAGAAAACTAAGAGCGTACAAGCGCTGCCTACCATTTGATTTGATAAATTTTTTTCTCAAGCAAGGCACAGAGAAAAATTACAATCTTTGTCTCGCTAAATATAGGGAAACAAAGTATATCAGCTCAGGAAGATGGCAGCAGCTGATGAACTTGATCTCGCGAACTGCGCAGCGCCATCTCTCGGCGCTCCGAGAACTAAGTCCTCCATGTTGGTACGGTACAGAAAACGAAACCGCTGCCCAGCGTTGGGTTAAAACGGCTGCGCTTCGTTTGAAAAGTAAAATGCCGATGCAGCGTTGCGCTACCCTCTCCACTGTGAAAAGACACTGCGATGCGTGCCACGACTAGGTGCGCTCCAGCTTTTCGCTTTTTTATTTTTTTACTCCGTCCCAACGTTTTAGTAACACAAAACGCCATGCGAGGTATCATGTGTCAGCACGCGGATCAGTGCGCAGCTTTCGCTTTCTGCGCTGATTTTTGACAAATCTCTCGAGGTGATTTGCGTTTAAATTAAGATAAGGACCACAGCGTTTGTTGTCTCTGATCAAAATTAGAAGCCGATTTCGTGCATTTATCAACTCTCCGGTCGGGCGTGAATATAATGACACATGCCTTCCTTAGAAGATGAGGAAGAACGCAACGGGCCATTGGAGAAAGACGAAGTTCTTTGAAAGCGAAATGGCATTTCTCCGGCTTGATCGTCAATTGTGCGCCTTTGAGTGCTTGAAGCACAATGCGCAACCGGTCCAGGTGTTGCTCGAAAGTAGGCGAGAAAACGACGACGTCATCTAAGTACACTAAGCACGACTGCCACTTCAGACCTGATAAAACCGTGTCCATCATACGTTGGAACGTGGCCGGCGCAGAGCAAAGACCAAACGGAAGCACCTTAAACTCGTATAGGCCGTCGGGCGTCACAAATGCAGTCTTCTCTCGGTCTCTCTGATCCACCTCGATTTGCCAGTATCCGCTTTTGAGGTCTAATGAGGAGAAGTACCTGGCATCGCGTAGACGGTCGAGGGCATCATCAATCCTGGGGAGCGGATAGACGTCCTTTTTGGTTACGTTGTTTAATTTCCCGTAATCGACACAGAATCTCAGGGTGCCATCTTTCTTCTTGACGAGGACTACTGGCGACGCCCATGGGCTCGTCGAAGGCTGGATTACGTCGTCCGCAAGCATCTCATCCACTTGCGTTTGAATGGCTTCACGTTCCTTAGGAGAAACCCGGTACGGGCGTTGGCATACCGGTAACGTGGCCTCATCGGTTATGATGCGGCGCTTGGCGACAGGAGTACGACCGACCTTGGAGCCAGTGGCGAAGCAGTCTGCGAAATCAGTCAGAAGAGCCGAAAGAAGATTCCTTAGATCGGGCGTCAAGTCCGGGCTAATTTTAACGGTTTGAAGGAGACGGCAAGATGTAGCCTCCTCTTGAGGGTTGGCCCCGGCGGTGCATAAACGAGGCGAGGCAGTAACGTCGTGAAGGAAGGCAACAGCCGTTTCCTTGGCGAGGTGCCGCATCTCCTTAGCAAAATTCGTCAGGAGGACAGTAGCACGACCGTTACGCAGTTGAACGAGTCCTCGAGCAACGGCTATCTCCTTCTCGAGAAGTAGCGGGAGGTGCCCATCCGCGATGCCCTCGTAGTCGTGAAACAAGTCATGACGCACAAGAACAAGCACACTAGACCGTGCTGGCACCCTCACGTCATCGTCGACAATACGCAGAACGTTGAGTTCCGGATCCTCGATTTCAATGCGCTCCACGGCCCGTTTCGTCGAGAACGTCACACGCGCTTCTTTCAGGTCAATGACAGCGCCGTTACATCGGCTCCATAAATCTTTACGCGCAGATCGGAGGTAGTGTGTCGGATGCTGTCACCACCTGTCCCAAGCGGAATGTCGTCGTATCGGTCGAAGGTAGCCCGTCGGATGCTGTTAGACGCATACTTGAACAACGTAATAGAGAAGGTAATTTTTTTGAGCGGGCCAATCGCTCGTGCCGTGGCGAAATAAGTTCACTCGAAGAACCATATGCCGATTACTGCCTAGTTTGCAACGTGTTCAGTTAAGTTTTTCCCGTGCTCAATTAGTTTTAGAAGGGCGAGCAAACTCTCTGGAAGCAATACAACCTACGCATAAAAACTGAGGTGCGAATGCTTTATTTCTTGAGGATTCCTATACCTTCGATATCTGCGGCGACGAAAATCTAAAAAAAAGAAGCGAATAATATAGCTACTTTATTATGAAGGAGGGACGCATTTCTAAGCTAGAAAGTACGTGCAACAGTGTTCTGAAAACGCTTCAGGCCATCAGATTTTATTATCGTTGTGGCAAGCTCCAACAGCTTGCTTCGCAACGAAGCCATTTGTCCAAGTTTGGGAGTAAGCTAATTAAGTTTCGGAAGCAACCGAACGTGCTAATTTCGCCCCTGCACACACAGATTGACCAGCGTATCGAGTCCGTGCATGCACCTACAGCATCTTTCTCTAATCAAGCCGCCGCGGTGGCTCAGTGCTTATCTGAAAAAAAAAAAAAAAAAGCTGCGTCTTTGCTTACAATATTTTGAATTATATGTGCATGCCTACTTTCCTCTTGCTAACGTCGACTGACTGCGTCTTAAGCAGGACGCGGTTTCAACGAATTGTGGCGAAAATCAACCGACGCTGGGCTCTGAAACGGTGACGTTGAAAACCGCGGATGCGCATTGCACATTACAGTAAATGAATCGAATTACGCAGCTGGTCGAGGGTCTTGTGTGATTATACTGCAATGCACGAAGCTCCTGGCGTCGGCGCGAACGAAAGTTCGCACTGTCACAGAAGTTTGTCAACACACGTGCGCACTCACCGCAAAATAACCGCTCGCTACCCTACCAGATGAATTCGTGTCCACCTGGGAATAAAATAGCCATGATAATGCGTGATGCTTGAACTGGTGCTTTAATGCGAGCATTAAAACGACAACAGCACACGGTCACGGTTCGACTTTCCGACCCACTTTCGAGTGCCGATTATTGCGATTATCATGCAGCGCCAGACTTCAAGCGAAGCTGAGGACGCGGTAGGAGTAAGCTGGCGCTTATTGAAAGCACCTACATTTGGTCAAAGATCAGCTGTGAAAACAACGCAGCAGCTGAAGCTTGCCTGTTGAAATTCCACTCGCAAGAAGAAAGTACGCATAGCAAACGATGCACCAGCTCGACGAGCTCGACCGCGCCAAGATGGAAACCGGAAGTTGTGGGCGCGGTGTTGCCAGACCGCCAAGCAATTTCGCATATCGTCTATTGTCTAACGGGTATGTTATTAGAAGCCTGAGGGCCTCAAACTTAGGCGGTAACAAAAAAATTTGAAATTAGAACGCTGCGTGGAGACGAATGGAAAATTACAATGGCAACTTGAGATGGAAACAGAGCCACCGGGATTAGAGTACAATCTTTTGATCCTAAGGCCAAGAAATTGACTTGGACGGGATATGCAAAACAGTATTAGATGATTATATGGTCTGTCAGGGTAATACAGTGGATTTCAAGGGAAGCCAAATGTGGCCAGGGGTAACAGAAATACATGCGGTGACATTGCATTAGATTTCCTGGAACAGGGTGCCGGGTTTGGCGCAAGATAAGGCTGATTGCAGTAATTGGCGACTCATGTCGATTAGAACGTGCTCGACTTCCTATATATTGTTATTGGATTTCCGTGAGAGAGGCATTTGTCCTACAGTGGACATAACCTCCCTGATGGTGATGATGATGACTACCTCGGAAGTGTCATACTCCTGTTCTCCTGCCGGTCTGAGGGAGCCACATGTATCTATCTACACCAGACTGTCAACCCCATATGTCTTTTAAGGCGTCAAGGCGATGGTTTACCAACCCACAATAGCCTGCCAGGCATTCATATTGTACACGCTGACCCCCTTTTTATTGCTTCCCTTTATCCCTGCACCCGCCGCGCCCTTTAGTTTTTGAATAAATGTGCAGTCATTGCCTGACACCACCTGACGTCGTGCTTCAGACAACGAAGAAGCTGCACGCGGCCCACGCGACCACGGAGCCGTGATTACAGCTCGAGACAGCTGCGTCGTGAAGAACTGAGCAGGCGAGAGCCAGCGGGCGGTCCAGGTCCTCCACGAAAGCGACGCCGTTCTCCCGTCCAGCGACCTATATCCCACCTCGCTCGACCACCATGGCTTGCTACTGCGAGTACGTGCTGACGGCCAGCGGCATACTGAAGCTGTTCCAGATGGTCGTCGGCGCGGGCATCGTGTTCCTGCTGAGCGAGGGCCGCCTGGACGGCGACTGCAACCTGACCATGCGCCTCGACGCCCTCATCCTGTTCATCGCCTCCATCGTCTTCTTCTTCAACGCGCTGCTCATACTGGTCTGCGTGCTGGTCGGCAAGTGGAACTCTTCTATGTCCTACATCTGAAGGCCTACCACTTAAGCAGCTGAGCACAGGGGCAGATTTATGGGCAACTTTTGAAGGGGATATGGCGGTTCAGTTTGGCCGATGCATCTCCATAGCGGGTCAGTGTGTTTTTGTATAGAAATTTTCCCGCTTAGAAAGGACCGTCGCTCCTCCTGTTTTTATGGCTAAGACTAGTGTCAGGCTGCTGCTGCTTCTGAAGGTAAAACCCAAGAGCTTTGTGCGTCGGTTGGAGTGTGCATAGTTCCAGTGTAATATCAGGTGGTCATTCTCGAACGAAACTCCGCGATTTCGCTCAAATGTGTACTGTAACTGCAGCCAAGTCTGGGACGAGTTAACGTTTCAGTCAGTTTTTGCCTATTCGAAGTAACACAGACGGCGTTCGAGGATGTATACTTTCGCAACGTATAGCGTGTTCATGGAAACAACGCATTGTTCGTACCACAGCGCTGCCTCTGAGATTAAATAGATGTAGAGCAGAAGACAGGGATCATACGAGTGCATGACTGGTCACCAATACTTAGGTTTATTGCCAAGGCACACGTTTTTCCCTACCTAGGACACGGGATTAGATTTATTTAATCAAAAAGCAATACGCACACGTCAACCACAGTCGCGGTACATTATGCAAAATAAAATCCGGGTCCGTCCAACTCCCAGCTAGAGCTCGGAGTTGCACCCCTCCCCACAAACACACAGTGAAAAGATCATGTTATAATAGCCCGTGTCTGGTAACGCGCGCACTGCATAGAAATTGGTGGTGGTGGTGAAAAACTTTAATATGCAAAGAGAGTTTGAGGGTCAAAAAACCCTGCTACATGGTTGGTACCCTTAGTCCGGGACACCGCACGACGAGGCCCCGTCTCGCGCCCGCTTTACTAGAGCCCTTTGAGACACCAGTGTGGAGCAGTTGAGGAGGGCAGTCTCCCATGCCTCTCGGGTGGGGGTGGGGGAAGGGGGAAGGTGAGGATTCTGAGTACATGCCCACACCATGTGAAAGATATCGTAGATCTCTCCACAGTGCGGGCAGCGCCCATCTGTGTTCGGATCGAAGTGTTTTGCTATGGCAGGACAGAGAAGAATTCCTGTCTGCAGGCGCTTGGCAGGTAGGTAGCGACGGTGGCTGTCGCAATAATGAATTAGGATTTCGCGGAACCGAAGAAGCGGTTTATGAGCTTCTGAGCCAGGAGAGCTAGGAGGGGACACGAAGGTCCGCCTTGAAGGATATGATGCGATAGCATCATATCCTTCAAGGCGGTTAAGGGATGCGCCACTGCCCTGCGATGAAAGTGCCATAGGTGGGCCTTGAGCGACCCAAGTTGCTCTTCCCGAGCAACCTCTCGCGATCAACCGGTAATTAAACTGCCACTTGACAGTGTGGTTAGTTTTTCCACAACCCTATTGGCCGCTAGGTTGTGATGACCCCACGAGGTCACGTGACTTATATGTTGCCCACCTGGGCCACCCTACACCACCCTATTATCGCTTACAGCTCCGACGCCAGATTGTCTGCGTAACGGGGCCTTTAACGCTATCGCGTCAATCACCGCGCATCGCAGGCGCCCTGGAGATCCCCGGTTCCACGGTGTACCGGATGAACTACTTCATGGCCACCTTCATCCACGTGCCGGCCAGCATCGCGTACCTGTGCATCGAGACCCGCATGGGCATCTACGTGCAGGGCTCCATCGCCGGCGCCCTGGGCATCCTCAACAGCCTCATGTTCCTCGCGAACGCGGTCATGGCCTACCACCCGCGCGTCGTCTGATCAGCGCAATAAAGGCCCCGCTGCCGCACCGCCGTAGTCTTCGACGCTCCTGCTGCGAGTGGGGCAGTCGTGGGGCGGATCAATCTTGCGCTCTTTGAAACATTAGCTAGCGCCCATTTCGGTGTGCATTAAACATTATACACCCCAGACTCGTGCGTTTTTGCGTGCCCGTGACGGTGTGCCACGGAATGCCGTACGGATTGCCTGGCTGAAGTAATATCCTCGTGGATGCCGACGTTCCATTACAGTCAGCAAACGCGTCTTGAATACGTGCGCCAGTGTTTCTAAGCCTCCCTCTGCGTGTTCAGCTCGACTAATAAGAGGGCAGGCGGCTTTCACTGTGTAGTCTATAGCTTGCTTTTACGCAGGTCCTAATAAGAGTAAATGTCTTTTCCAAAGCACTTCTCTAGAACACTGCTTCTCATATGAGATACCACTAAACCTCTGGTGTTTGCGGCACTGGCTTTGCCGACAAAAGCTGAGCCGCGCGCTCAAGGTTGTGAGCTGCATCGGGTCTCGACAGAAGAGCTACCTCCGGGGCGTTGTATACTCTCCAAGCTTATCCGTTTAGCGCAGTGACTGCTCTTTCCTTCTGTGTCATGAAAGGGCAACAAACAGTTGTAAGTTTGTGCTTGTGGTGAGCGTCGTTCTGTCCCTTTTTACATTAATCACATTTCGAGCTGTCCATCCTCCAGCACGTTGTTCCGTTTTATCCTCCCGTGCTGTGTGCTTCTGAGACTGCTACCTCGGCATCCATCGTAGAAGAGCGGGGGGGAGGTAACAAATTGTTGTCTGCACTATGGGGGGTTAAACTTCTCAAAGCTGCACATGGGCTTCAAGAGTCTCCGCATAGTGGAAGGCTCCGGATTAATTCCGAACACCTGTAATTTTTGCAGGTGTCTCCTGCCCCGCCGCGGTGGCTCAGTGGTTACGGCGCTCGGCTGCTGACCCGAAAGACGCGGGTTCGATCCCGGCCGCGGCGGCTGAATTTCGATGAAGGCGAAATTCTAGAGGCCCGTGTGCTGTGCGATGTCAGTGCACGTTAAAGAACGCCTGGTGGCCGAAATTTCCGGAGCCCTTCACTACGGCGTCCCTCATAGCCTGAGTTGCTTCGGGACGTTAAACCTCAATAAACCAAACCAAACCAATCTCCTAACGTGCGGGCTGCATAAGAACTCGTGCCCCAGTTGGTATACTTGGCGTCAGAGCTGTAGTGTTCTGTGTATGGTAGGGCACGTGGTGTTTGACGTCCAGGCTGCACGTGGGCTACGAGACACGCTCTTAGTAGACGACACCGAATTTGAGCTTTTAACGCGCACAGACATCGCGCAGCACACCAGCGTTTTTCTATTTCGCATCTACAGAAATAGAGCCCTTGCGCGCAAAAGGAGCGCCATATAGATTTATTTATTTATTGTTTCAATGTATCCTTAAAGGTCCTCGAGAGAGGGCACAGTTCATGAAGGGAAGGTGAGGAGCGCAATACATATAATATACTTCATAGATAGAAAACGCTAGAAACATAGGGTAACCATCAAAAATAATCGACAAAGTGAACTTGGCGGAGTTTAAATCGGTTATAAATAGGGCCAAGAAGGGCCGGTGGGGGGGGGGAGGAGTGGTAAGAGTGTTAGGATGGAGAGCGTGAATCTTGTCCAGTCATGATGGCTGCGAAAGAGGATTAACAGGTTGACCTGCAAAACTGCGAAAAGAAATACACCAGCTCAGTAAAATCGGATCCCGGGGGGTGGGGAGCGTCTATAGAGATACCAAACATGGTCTTGAAGGGCTGTGTGTCCAGAGGAACACTTAAAATTAGAAGTCATAAAAACATAATCGAACGTAACAGAGTGTACTTTTTGCCAACACCGAAATATTTCTGGAGAATTTTGCTCGCTCCCTCCATAAATGCCAGAGGCAAGGTCTAAAAAAAAAGAGACCTGGGCTTTACGCATCTGTGTTGGTTAAAGTGCTTAAATTATATTGATTGCTTTTCCCCCACGCTTTGAGCATGCAGGCGCGAACACACATTCGTTCGCACAAAGTACAGAGCGTTAGTATTCAAGGTCTCATCGGAAGAGTCGAAAGCCTTGTATAAATCAGCGCTTCAATGAAACTGTCGCATCATCAAAGAAAAAGAAAACAGCTCGGAGGAACAAAAAAAAAAAGCAGCCAGGTCTCACCGAGACTCGAACTCGGATCGCTGGATTCAAAGTCCAGAGTGCTGACCATTACACCATGAGACCGAGTTATTCCGACGCCGGGAATCGAACCCGGGCCTCCTGGGTGAGAGCCAGGTATCCTAGCCACTAGACCACGCCGGAGACGCTCGTCGATGAGACGGGAGAAGCGCTCGGTCGGTACGTCCGGCCGTTGGAAGCGAGGCGGCACGCACGGACGGCTTTACGTCATTCGCTCGCTCGTAAGGCCCTCCTCCCAGCTGTTGCGCGCCCGCGAGCGGGAGGCAGCGGTCGCCGTGACATGAATATACGGCCTTCAAGTAGCTCTCTTGCCGCACTACCAAGACTTCACGTTGGTGCGCTGGGTCATTCTGGCATAATGTAGAAAGAAAAGGAATGAGAAAAAGAAAGCAACGGGAAGAAATGTAAAGAATAAAAAGGAATTATGTGGCGTAATCACGTGTCATATATATCGGAGCGACGGCTAAAGATAAAAAAAACTACCGGTGGCTTCACGCAACCACGAAAACGTGAACCAACAAAGCGATAAAAATCGGTGGGTTATCGCCCTGATAATCATGCAGTACGTGCTTGTGAAGGCGAACTTGAGAAACTAAGCGATAGAAGCAACACACAATAAAAATATTTTGCGATACTAGGAAGGGATCAGAGAGGCGTCGTAGGGAAGATAAAGCAAGGCTTCAACAAAGGCACGCACCTCGCTTTGGCTGCCTAGCACCTATTATGCCACGCTTGTCTGCACTCCCATACTGGTGTTTATCTCGTTATCGGGTTATCTCCTTGCCGTTGTACGGACCCATCGCTCGTTCTCCGTATAGTCGCCCTTTCTTTACAGCTTGTATCGTCCACGACGCGATTATTATTCTCGATGGTACGGCCGCTTGTTATTGTCGCAAAGTAGAAAAAATGAATATGTGAAGAGTGCAGTCCTGCCTCGTTAATACGGACACTTCGATTCGCGGTTAAAAGTTTACACCAAACGAATCGTCCCTAACGGTGAATAGTGAAGAAAAATCACACGCGCGCACAACACACACACACACACACACACACACACACACACACACACACACACACACACACACACACACACACACACACACACACACACACACACACACACACACACACACACACGCACGCACGCACGCACGCACGCACGCACGCACGCACGCACGCACACACGCACACACACACACACACACACACACACACACACACACACACACACGCACGCACGCACGCACGCGCGCGGGGTTGTGTTTGTGGGTGTGATTGGATATATATATATATATATATATATATATATATATATATATATATATATATATATATCCAATCACACTATATATACACCCAATCACACTATATATACATCCAATATATATATATATATATATATATATATATATATATATATATATATTGAACAGCGGTTCATGGGGACGTGAGCAACGCCGGCAACGAAAGCTCGGCCACACGTAATCCGAAAAACAACGGGGCGAAAGGCAGGGTTACGGCAAGAGCAGTTCTCCAGCACGAGCGTCAGCCGGCCGCCTCCAGAGCTTCGTAGTCGTTGGTGTCGGCGCATGGTCGTCATCTTCATTCCATTATATATATATATACATATATATAAGATACGCTTCTGTGCACACCAGTGCTTTCTTGGGAGAGCCCAGTGAATTATCCTGGTAGCCATTACATTTAAAATAATGTGATGCCGACTGGCGTACCTATAGCGGTTGATGAGACGTCTCGTGATGACGTCTCATATGACGTGATGAGGTATCTCGTGCTGCGATTTTTCTCAGTCGGCTCTCAGCGTACGAGTTGAAGAGGGCGTTTTTTTTTTTCACAGTCATTCATGTCATGTGGACTGGCCAGCTTGACAGCATAAAGCATGAAACACACACACAAAAAAAGCTATCGCTCAAGCATTTGAGCTTTCGCCCTGCCTTTCGCCGAGGTCATGCACTCGAAATACGATAGCATAGATATCTGGCTGGGGCAGCCGAGCGTTGTGTTGATCGCTGTATATATTAATGCGACAAAAATACACCGGGCTAAACGGCCTCTGCGCATTCCGGCCCTGTCCCTTTTCCGGACAGCGAGTTTTGATAATAACGAGGCGTGAATGCATTGAAAATGTTTGGCCCCCGAAAGCGTTCAAAATTCGAGTGGTCCATATATAACGGGGCAGGCGAGACTGTTACATTAGTGGCAAAACTTTTTAACGAATGCGCCACAACCACATTCGTGTTTCATTACTTAACTACGAAACAAAGGTTTAAACATGTCACATAATTTTTCGGATCAATGCCACGTTTCTGATGGAATTTTAAATCTGGATTTTAGAACGAATTTAAGACTGATTATCTCATAGTAATGGCAAATACGCTGTTTTTAGCGAAAGTAGGGTTTTAAAAGAAGTTGAAAAATGAAAAACCGTGTTTTACGGTATACAGTCCGCAGAGCGTACAGATATACCGATGTGACACTTTTAAGTTCTGGAGACCATATGGAACTGCGGTATGCACAGTAGTTCTGTTCTGAAAATCTCTCAACGTACGCATGACATGCTATGACTAAAGCGATTCCCCACAATAGAGAAAATTTAGACCGTTATCTCTTATTTCGTTCCTCGTTCGGCGTCCGCTGCGCCTCCTGCCACTTCCCATCTGCCACCTGCCTCGGTTGGCAGGTGGCAAAGTGGAAAGAGAGAAATACACTTTTAGGGGAGAGGGTGGGAGGAAACGGGTGGTCAAATGGAGAGGGGAAATTCTGTCCACTTTTAGGAGAGGTAGGAGGGGGGACAGGCTGAAAAGCGACGGGTGGCCTAGACGTGGCTTGCTAAGGTAATGTGGCTTACCAATGGCTCGACGCCCATCTCGTCTGCGGGAGGTGGTCTGTTAGAAACCCACCGACACCTAATGCAGATAATCAAGCAGTCCCGTTCAAATCCGGATTCAATTCCTTCTGTCGAACTTTTACGACAGAAAAAAAAATATAACATGGCGTATGTGATGTTTGGTGTGGTTTGGTTAGCGACTGAGGCTATGAGGGACGCCGTAGTGAAGGGCTCCGGAAATTTCAGAAGACCCTGCATCCACTCCATGGAGTCCAGCTTCCGCCAACAGTAAGATCTACTTTCTAAACCCGGGTTCAAACCCATGTCCAGCATCTGTTGCAGGAAACCTAAAAGTTCAGTTAAAGAACTAAATGGGTTGCAAGTATCCGTCAGACGGCGCTCTTCCCAGAAAAAGAGGGAGAAGAACGTTCATATATGCTACAGATTATGGCATCATCACCTTGATGATGTCATTTCTTAACCTTGATGATGTCATTACTTTCATTCCTTAACTTCCCCTTTCCCCCTTGTGTAATACCAGGCCAGGCACATGTTCCCACCGGCCGACCTCTCCACCTTCCTCTCTTTAGTCTTCATTTTCTCTCTCTCCTCTCCCACCTCCTAAAAAGAATCGGACAACGCGACAACGAGGATGTGATATGTACAGTCGGGGACAAAAGTCTCTGGACCGCCTGATCCGCAAACGAAGCTAATAACTGTATTATTAGTCACCTGCTGAAGTCCACACTTGTGGAGATGGAAGAAAATAATCTTGACTTTCACCTCCACAAGTGCGGTCCACAACCAGCGGCTAATAATAGAACTATCGGCTTCGTTAGCGGATCACGTGGTCCAGAGACTTTTGTCCCCGACTGTACACATCCCCTAACAAGCTTTCTAGTCTTTGCAATCTTGTCAATCTACTCAAAAGAGAGGGAAGAGCATGTACCACGGACAACAGGTCTCAGTTCGTTCCGTGTGCTGTCAGAATTATTTCCTGAGGAATTGTTTAAGCTGTGGCGCTGTCTATATTGGTCAAACCGGCAAATGAATCAATGATCGCCTACGTGAGTACTAATATAATTTAGAGAAAATGATTGCTCATTACCTCTGGGTCCACTGCAGCCACTGCGGCTCCCTGCCGTTCTTCGGAAGCTACTTCATAATCAGAAAAAGTAGCAATTTTAAGGTTTGAATAAGAATGAATTTTGCACATTAGCTGATCGAAAGAAGCATCCTCAGTATCCATGCAAATGTCATTCTTTTCACTCATTTCATGTCGTGCGCATCTCTTACATTGCCTGACTGCGCATTTTTCATTGATTTCAGACATCATGTTATGTTTTACAGTGCACTTTTTTAGCATTCAACAAATTGTGACTAATTAGACGCATCGCAAACTTACTAAAGCTGGTGCAGGCTTTAGTGACCAGCAGAATAGTATACGCGACGCTGTACGTGCATCGCACTAAATGCGAAAACGAGAAGATAGAGGGCATCATAAGGAAAAGTACCAAGGGAGCGCTCGGACTCCCCCACTGCGCACCCACATAAAGGCTCGTGAAACTCGACGTATCAAACTCACTTGCAGAAATTATCGAAGCCGGCAGGATCTCACAATACGAAAGACTCACAAGAACACAAACGGGGAGACACATATTAAACAGCCTTAATAGCTCTTATGAGTGCCAAAGTAGCGAGAAAAAAGACAGCAATAGACATCAGGAAAAGGCTAATAAAAAAAAAAACATGGATCCGGAATATCATAAGGATAGACGAACCAAAAGAGCTGAGGCCCTACAAAGGAGCAACAGATGTCGAAATGATGTGGTCTACGTCGACGAAACTGAGCATGAAGACTGCCCAACTATAGTGACAGTAGTAACAAATGAAAACCAAGAGATCAATGTTAGCTGCTCTATCCGCACAAACTCTACAGAAACGGCGGAAGAAACGGTCATAGCACTTGCATTATCAGCAACAGAGGCAAAAATAATAAGCGACCTCAAGTCCGCAGTCAATATCAAAGCAAGAATCTTAAAGGAAGCAAACAATGTATATACTAAATCTAAGAGATAAGGACATATGGATTCAAATTATGTAATCCGTGGCTCACTCCCGGCTACAGGGAAATGGAGGTGCTAAGAACTTGCCCGCAATCTAGCCTTCCAGGTGGGCCCGGGCCCCTCACGTGACAGCTGCCGGGACCGACCACTTGGATACAAGTATATCACACAACACTACAGACTAAGATCACTAACAAAGAGATCTAACTAACACTAATTAACAATATCACTAACACTACAGATCACTAAACAAAGAGCAAGAGAGTATCTGTAGACTCCTACAAACAAGAAGATACCCCAACCCCCTGCTCATGAGTAAGTGGTACCCAGGACAATAACAAGACACATGTAAAAGGTGAAAAAACACAGAACGTATGTTTCACGTGGTCTGGACATATCCAAACATAAAGCAAACACATAATTAAGAAAGATAAAAGACCTCCTGGGAGACTCTGAAGCTGAACACGGACCAAACTACTCAACTTGATGGCATCAACTGGCTTAAGACGCCGGACGTTTTCCACATGGTCTGGGCCTGTCCTTCCAATCCCCACCCATCCAAATCCTTTATCTCCCACCCATCCAAGGGAGGCCTGGGAGGCGGCGCTGCTCATCTACCATGACTACAGTAACTCTAACCATGACCTGCAGTCCCAACGGACCTTGATCGCCAGTGCGCGAGCGGCGTTAGACGCCATTGGGGCTCCGGAATAGGAGCTCCACCTAGATTTGTGAGGACCTGGGCCAATAGGGCCTAAGCCCAAACGTCTCCTTGTACATAGTCGATAAATGTTTACCACCACCACCGCCCGGACCCAACAGCTCCGGGATTTCGTCTAAGTGGGTGGGTCACCCCATCATTCTTTCTTGGATAATAAAGTTGTTTCAATCAATCAATCAATCAATCAATCAATCAATCAATCAATCAATCAATCAATCAATCAATCAATCAATTCGTCAATTCATCAATCAGGCGATCATCACTCACGCGCTTTCCGTTTACCCCTCACGAAAATTTCGCTAGTTGTTGAAAATGAAGCACTTCTGGAAAAGTTTCCCGTTTCTTCGCGTGGACGCAGGTCGTGCGGCGCGAAGTAAAAGAAGCACACACATGCTCGAGCATCGCGCGGCCACCCGCGACCAGAGCGTGCCTAGAGGCAGGGTCGACATGGCGGCGAACGTCCTGGCCCTGGGGCTGATCATCTGCTACTACATGGCCGTGGTGTTGCTGGGCTTCTGGTCGAGCAACAAGGCGCACTCGAACCGCGAAGACCTGAGCAGTTCTCGCTTCGTCACGGAGGGCCGACGCAAAAGCGTGGACGCGAACTTGCTCATGAAACTGTTCATGGCCAACCGGAACCTGCCACTGTTCTTGGGCGTCGCATCGATGACCGGTGAGCCCTTTGGGTGAATCGCTTGGTCGCTGTGCGCAGGAGGCCGAGAGCAGCAGCGCTATTTAATGCGCTGTTTAATCGCAGTCACGTGATGCCTTTGCCTTTTGGCCGTAGGTGTGACTATCTTTGGTATAGGAGGTTCAGGTCAGCTATGAGCGAGAAGTGCTAAAGGAATCGATGCAACTAGAGCAAAGATGTTTAGGTTAGATTAGGAAGTTCCTATATTGCAGAATTTCCCAAAAAACAGAATGCCAGCAGTGTCGTCTTATTGGCTCGCTGCAGTCGCGTGACGTGTATAGCCCCCTCTCGAGAATGAATTCTTTTGATTTGGTTTTTATAAATAGATAAAGAAAACCGGACAAATGAATAATTTTTCGCCTGGGAGTGCGTCGCCTTAGGCAGCATTGTGAGATTTTTTGCGTTAGTTTTTATTGCCGGTTGCCGGCAGCTTTTTGTGCAGGGCAGATAACCGTTGATCATTTAGAGTAATGGAGTGGATTCTAAGAGACGTCAAGCGTAGCAGAGGGCGGCAGAAAAGAAGCATACACAGGCGCGAGCATCGATGACCGGTGAGCCCAGTGGGTGAATCGCTTGCTCGCTGTGCGCAGGAGGCCGAGAGCTTTGCTTTGCTTTGCTGCTTTGCCGGGATAAGGGACCGCAAATAGCAAAGGACAGGGTTAATTAGAGATACATGGGAGAGACCCTCGCCCTGCAGTGGGCGTAGTCAGGCTGATGATGATGATGAGTCTGCCGGCAAACCAGCTGGAAAAACTGTCGGCGGTGTCGTATGATTGGCTGTATGCCGTGATGTGTCCGAGATCAGCCAATGGGGTCAAACTGCGGGCAAAGATCCCTGCGGGCTATTTTGCCGGCTGCCGGCACAATCGTCTAGTCTTGTGAAGTCTTTCGCGGTGAAATTCACGAGCATTAGAGCGGTGAAGGGCTAAGGTATCGTTGCCGACATTGCACTCACGTTCGTGACAGCTCTTTCAACACTCGTCGGCGGTGGCTCTGAAATAATCAAGTGAGGACGCCACTGTTGCTTGGTGTCTGCGTGCGTTATCGCCTTATTTGAATGCGTTTGCCTGCTTCTGAGAACCAGATTTGGGGCTGCCATTGTGACGTTTTCACGCACCATCGCAACGTCGTAACGTTGCATCTTTACGCAGAACAAAACCTTTCAGTTTACACATTGCAGAAATGATTTCGGTATAAACAACGCAACCCATACGCGACAGGTTCCCTGCGCAGTGCTTGGGGATCAGAGTCCGTTAAGCTTTTTGAATATATGAGCTTTATGGATCAGCCCTTTGGGAGGGTGATGGAATTCGTTCAGATATGCAGCGTTCGTCAGCAGCCGAGCAAATGTGTGTGAAGCTGTAGCTGTATTACGCAATGAACTATGCGCTATACTGGGCACAAAGTGACAAAGATAAACCTTGCGCCTCATGAATTCATTTAGAATTGTAAATCTCAAATCGTTTCTTAGCTGGTAGCTACTTCCACCAATTTTTAGTGCGTGAGCCTTTGTCAATGACTACACCTCCGAAACCTCGCTACGCTTATCGCTACTTCGAAGGCATGCGGATCGAACTGCATTCGTTGTTTTCTTTTTCTGTCTTCTCTTTCTCTGACTGTGACCAGCCACGTGGGTTGGTGGCGGCTACCTCAACGGAACTGCGGAGGCGGTGTACAAGGACGGCATCGTGTATTGCCACACTCCGCTGGGCTACGCAGTCAGTCTGATCATAGGTAAGCCAACACTGCGTGTGCCGCATCCTTCTCGGCTCGATTAAATAACACTGTTGGAGACTCAGGGGACCGTATAAGGTCGCCTAGCAGGGTATATATAGATGGCGTAGAGAGCAATGGCACAGGGGTCGAGCACCTTCCTCGCTACATGAGAACGCCTGTATGGAACATGGATTGCACTTTTGAAGAATGACTTTGTAAGTAGCCCTACTGTAGCGTTGCTGCCAAAGGAGCTTGCGTATCTGGGTGATATGCTTTGCAAGTGCAGTGCACTGGTGGTTCAACTGTGATACAAGGTATGAAAGCCACCCTTCCTTAATGCAATAAATTATTAGTGGAAGTTAGCGCTGTGTGTGTCTGTCTTTCACAGTCCTTGACTTTTTTGCGCTAGTATACGTTTTTTTACCTGTAACATGTGCCAACAAGCCCGAGCATCTACCCTTCTGCCTAAACCAGTCGTTCATGTTCTTTGAGTGCGTGGCACCAGCGAATGGCAGTGCGTAATTCAGAATGCCTGAGGTGATGGTCCTTTTCGTTGTGATTTCATGCTTGTTATTGCAAGGAGCCAGGTCGGCGCTCCTTACCATTTGACGTTTTGCATTTAAAGTCGTCACGCCATCACGCGCCTCATCAGCCAGCGGGAATTTAACACTGTAGGTACCGGATTATTTTAAAGATATTAACGACTAGTATAATGCGCTCGGAGCTCCCAAAATTTTGCCTAGATTCCAGATCACTGTCCTCTGCTGATACAGACGGAGGCCGTGGGCACGGAGTTCTTTTTTCTGAACTTTTTTTATTCTTGGCATGTTATTACTCATGTCTAGCTTCATGGACAGTTCTGCTCGGAAACCAAAGTAAAGTTTTCACTTTAACGAGGCACGACTTATATACAAGCAACTTCATGAGTTAAGCTGTAGGTTTCCAGAGGGCGCAGCTGTAGATAAAAGTTCAAAAGTAGGGACGCACCTGACGGGAGGGACAGCACAGCAAGGCACAGGTGTCGATGTGTCTAGTGGCAAGAAACAAATGAGAGTGGTGTGTGATATCGGCAGTGGGAGCTAGCGGCATCCAGTAGAGGTCTTTGTCGTTCTCTACACACTGTGCATGCTGCTTTGGACATGGTACACATGATGGCGATGTAGTCGAAATGTGCCTCCGTTCCTGTCTCATTTCTGCGCAGGCGGAACTTTCTTCGCGGATAAGATGCGCGCCCTGAAACCGATCACGATGCTGGACCCGTTCCAGCACCGCTACGGCCGCTGGATGGCGCTGCTGCTGTGCTTCCCAGCCGTCGCCGGCGACGTCTTCTGGACGGCTGCCGTCCTGGCGGCGCTAGGTGAGGATGGTTCGCGCACGCCATTTCTCAGGAGCGCCTAGTCACTGAAGACAGTCGGAGCTGTCATGGGTGCTTTCCCCGTCCCAAACAAACAGATAACTCTCAGAAGGGAACTCTTTGTAATCACTCTCAATGCGTACGCAGTGTCCCAGCAGCCGTTATAAATATAGCGCATCTCAACAGATTGATGTCAACACTATTGCAGAAGCGGAGTTTGAGGTGAAACATGTTCCTCACCCTTGCTTTACCCGATATTCCGTCTCCTCTATAGCCATCGAGCACACTGCTATAACGCAATACTGTGGTTGTGCACTTTTGGTCCTGCCAACCGGCTTCTGCTGAAGAGGGATTCTCTCTCGCAGGTGACTCGGCGGCCGCCATCTTGGAGGTGGACATTCGTTTCTTCACCGTAGCGTCCGCTATGGTAATATTCTTCTACACCTCCTTGGGCGGCTTCTACGCAGTCTCGCGCACGGACCTGCTCCAGTTATCAGTCACAGCCATCTGCCTGGCAAGTTTTCTGACTCTTCCGCTGAGGATCCCCCGGAACTGTTTTAGTTCGGTGTGGGTTAGGGAATGGAATACACTGCTCCGAGGCCCACAGTGTATACGGTGCTACATTGGTCGCACGGGAAATATTGGCAGTGATGGACAAGGGCTAGGAAGGATACAAGACAAGCGCCTCTCTCGCGACTGAATTTTATAGAAGAGTAACAGGTTGACTGTGCAAGAGTAACCCCGTTCTGTGATGCCCTTGGCTGCTGAGGGTACAAGGAAATGAAAGAAAACGAGAATATAGTCACTGCTGGTCACGCGTGACAGAACTGGGGTGGACCGGCACTACCACAGCCTTAAACAGCTCGATGTAAACCAGGGATATGGTCAGCTGAGCAACATCAAATGAAATACTTTCTAAGTGGCTCACCGACACGAAAACCCGGCATCGCCTAAAAAGTGACGGCGTCACAAAACTCATGATTGGTCGAAATGATGTGAAGTAATAAAATGGTGGGAAAATAGAAAACGTTAACCAGTAATAGACAGAACCCGTACTTAAAGCTGCACCAACTACAAAGGAATAGAATAAAATTAGAATAGAATTGAAGTAAAGCTGAAATAGTACTGTAATTTATTAGGATGAAATTGAAATAAAATTGGAGTAGAGTTGGAATAGAATTGGAATAGCACCGCGATGCTTTCGTATTAATCGCTCATAAGTTCCTTAAGTGCCCCAGGTAATTTTTCAGCGCATCTGGCTCAGGCTTCTACATAGCAATAGCTGTGCTAAGACGTCAAGTAGGGTCAAATTATCTGGCAGCCGGCATTGATTTCCTGGGTGATGTTCCCAGATAGCCACAGTGCATGATCGGCATAGCGCGACAGCGGGAACACGTGGAATGGAAGGTTTGTTAATTGCTGATCGAATTTTTAAGCCTATAGAAGCGACAGTGTGACCTATTAAGCTCGATGAGGTCTCACTATTAAAGTTGTACAAGAGCGTTTTTTTTAGAGCGCAGCTCTTTGGCGTCCGTTCCTGGGTTTCGCGTCGGCGTCGGCGTCGGCCTCGTAACCAGCTCCGCCCCCAATGTCATGCTTTTCAATTGGTCGAAATGCTCGTGACGTCACAGTGCGCGAATTTCAAATGGGGCCAATTGTACTTTGGCTAGTAACCATGCAACCAATCAAAGGGATCGTATAGTGATGCTGCAACTAAGTTGGAGTGAGTTTAGTTAATTGCTTAATTAATCAATTAACCTAATTAATATAGAGGAGAATGAAGAGGTCAGAAGAAAAGAAAAAGAGGCGCGCCGAAGCGACGCTGCTGAAAAAAACAGATAAATACGAAGCCGCGTTCCCTCCACCACCACGCACTTCCCCACTCAGTAACACGTTGCTCGTTTCATATACGTTGTGTCGAACATCCTAGACAGTTCCAACAATTCACAGGTTAATGACAGAACACGATGGATAGAAATAAAATAATATAAATATGAAATAGCCTAATTAACCTTTCTAGTTAGACCGCATAAATCAATAAAACCGAGAACGAAATTGGTCGAGTTGGGGAATCGAACCAGGGTCTCCGGAGTGCGATACGAGCACGCTAGCCACTCCGTAATGCCAGCTGAATGGTTTGGAATGAACAAAGGCGCGTCTAGCTAATACGGAGTCTTCGTTCACTCCCATCTTCTCCCTTTCCCTTACGGCGAGGTGCAGGTGTCCACCCAGATATGCGAGAGAGATACATTTCCTTTCCTCAAAAAATAAATTTACCGTCCAGCAAGGCGTACAGCCGAATTGGCGATGGCGTTCTGAGGACTCCCTGGCAGCGTTGCACTCTTACAGGCGAAGCTTAACATGTTAACCACACATCAGTAACACACGCAGACAGCCAATGGACGCGTCATTCGCTGGCAGCACTTGATTCATCATTCACAACCACATTCTTGACGTACGCTCCCTTGCCGCACATGCCAAGGACGTACACCACGATCACATTCTGCGCCATTCCTCTGTACTTTGCTTTGCTGAAACCTGGATGGATCCCGAAGAGCCTCTCGAAATCATAGATTTCCTATACTGCTGTGCTGCTCGCAGAGACCACAACAGAGCGGCGGGAGTCGCTATCTACTTGCGCACAGGTCTCTCTGCAATACCAGTCGAAATGTTTGGCACGTCACATGAAGTTGGCGAACTGTGCGCCGCAAAGTTGCCCAACGGCTTGCTGGTAGTAGCTGCCTACTTCGCCCCTACCGCACTCACGAAAGACGTCGTGCACTTCCTGCAACTCGCATTAACCGTCCATCGATCCACACCGATGTTAGTAGTGGGGGACTTTAATGTTGACATAAAGACACACAGCAATTTCCTAACACTTATGCGGGAGAACATCCCGTTCCTCTCGCTCGTAACGCGTCCCACGGCTGTGACAACCTCGCGAGGTACTTGTATAAATCTCGTCTTTGAGAATCAAGCATTGGTGTACCAAGTCGAACATATATCAGTCTATTTCTCCGACCACAAAGCTTCCTTCATGACTGTCAAGAACTGTTAGTGGAGTCTTTGTTAAAGGAATACGTGTGAAAAATACAAAAAAAATTCTGTGATAGCGCATACATGTGTTGCTCGATTTCTTTGCCTCAATCTATCGAAAAGGTGAAACAGCTTATTTGCTGCGCTCAAATTTCGCATTAGGAAGTAACGTAATCGTCGGTAATTTTTTCTTTTTTTTCTTATTGAAACTCCACGGCCACTGCGGATTGGGTCGACCTTGCAAAGTCGAGCCTGGAACCCATGCGCATTAACCACTTAGTGATGTCTAGGGTTAGAATGCGATCACACAGACTCAGCACTGGCGACTAAATCCTGAACGGGTCATTCTTAGAGGGCGATCTGCTTAGAGGGCGATCTTAGAGGGCTGCGCAGGGGACATGAGCTTTTGATCTGGAATGAACGTATTCAGTTAAGCTTAGTTTCATTTTTATAGGCAGCAGCGTGTACTCGTAACAATTGCATACCCTACGCGTTAAAACCAAACTGAGAGTTGCAGCTTTTGGTGTGTTCCTTTGGCGGCAGTGCTCAAGCACTAATGAGTCACTAGTGAAAAAGCCATAGTCATGTGCACGTCTCGTTGTAACTCGGGTAAGCTCGGAGGAGCGTCGGGCCAGCTGCAGCCAATGGGAGAAGGGCGTCGCACCAGCTGCAGCCAATGGGAGAAAGGCGTCGCTCCAGCTGCAGCCTAGTGGAGAGAGGGTGCGAAGGTGAAGAGCGAGAAACGTGGTTACGTGCACATGTAGATGCCCATGTAGATGGGCATGTAGAGGGGCGAAGGTTGAAGTCACCTGAGGACCGTGCAGTGCAGCAAACGTTAAGTCATGGATGAAGCCGGTCCTTCGACAGAATTCTAAGCCTAACGACGTGCACGGCGATCTGAACAGCAACGCAGAAAAAGAGAGCGCCGCCGTGAGTCAACCGATGCTGTGTACACAGCGGGAAGGCAACACAAATAAGAGCGGCGAAGGCAGTGTAACCTTGCTGGATGGGATGCGGAGTAGATGGAAAGAGAAACACGAAGAAGAGCGCGAAAGAAGAGGCGAATGATGAAGTCGCCGATGGAACGTGCAATTGAGAGACGCGTACAAATGGCTTAAGATACCTCCGAACAGAGGGAACGGTGACTCGAATCGCAACAAGCTACTCAGGTGGTTTATCGCAAAAGGAAAGCCGAAGAACGACCGCAAGAACATTTGGGAGCAACTCGAATATTCGAGCTTATAAAAAGCTAAATAAAGCTAAACAAGGGCAAACGAGCTAGCGCACCCAAGTCGCATTTAGCGGAACTGGGTACAGGGGAAATTTTTCTCCCCTTTACATCGCTTAGGGCCCTGCATAACCATGCTTCGGTATGGCGAATATGCCTTCTTTTTCTGCGCAGTGGATCTGCGTGCCTGCTTGCTTGTTTAACCATGCTGTCGGCGTCGTTGGTCCTCCTCAGAACGACTGGGTGGGCAGCATCAAGTCTCAAGACGTCAGCCAGCTCATCGACCGCTTCCTGATGACAGCTCTCGGAGGCATCCCGTGGCAGGTGAGTGAATGAATGCATGAATGGAAATTCCACCAATTGATGATGCCAGTTTGACGGGAGAATCTCTTCTGAGTTGCTTTCGCTTAAGCTACTATAGATTCCCACGATACCACTTCGTGTTTTCTCAGTATTCTCAAACGATCACTGCATAGCGGTGGGGCTTCAAATAAGCTGTCGCATATTCTCAACAAACCGTTTTTTCTTTTTTTTCCTTTAAACAACCTATGACCAGTGGTCCAGCTTGAGCTGGAGAAATGCAACGTGTGCTTTTCCGTCACCTCTTCCCTTCCGGTAATCATGTGGTTACCTCCTCCGGTAATTAATGAAACCAGAACTGCATACGCCGCCCATAAACATGCGCACATGTAATTGTTCCTTAACGCTTTAGGCGAGGTGTCCGAATAAAACGCCTTTACTTCTTGCTTTCACTTTAGTACTTTAACACTTATAGTGGCCATTCCCAGAATTTAGGCATTGTGTGTTTGCTGGTCTAAAGCCTGGCCTCACAATGAAACCAAGCATAAGCAAGCATTGCTCGGGAAGAGTAACCTGGGTAGCACTGGAGCACCTGCCATCGCAGGGCCATCGCTTAACCACCTCACCACTGCGCTAGAAGGGGTATCTATGAATTTAAAGTCGAGAATGATAAATTCTGCAAATATGGGCATTAACCCACAAAAGCTATCGCTTCGCACCCTTAAGGCGAAGCTTAAATGCCCACTCCATTTTTTTTACGGACAGCAATGTCTAAAAATTAGGCTAAAACGTTCTGGAAGCCGTAGCAATGACATTTATTTTTTGTTTTGACTGAGCAGGATTCTGCGAGTTAAATTCATGGCCGCACCGGCCGCATTTTAAAATAGATCAGAATGTTCATTGGGTATAGAATGTGCTGAATGATCTGACGTAGCCTAAATTAATATACTCTTCCACAATGGTGTTTCTAGTAGCATAGACATGCGCTTTAATTAGTGGCGAAGGCACACAATGCAAGGCGGTCTTGGAACAGACGGCGACCCGCGGGCAGACAGCCGTCTGTTCGTGTGCTTTGCCACATGTCTCACATTGCCCAGGCCACGTAATGATAAATTGTAGTTGGCACAGCATGTGTCCTTCAATTATATGCAAGTTCAGATTTCTTGGACATTACTGTTAATTGTTAGGCAATGGTGGAATATCGTAAGATACTGTTATGATCATATTGATGACAATGGTGTAATCTTCTAATGAGTGGCAAAATTTTCCTTTTAAAGTTCGTCCTGTGCTCGCACAAAGAAATAACTCGCATATAAAACCAGTGGGGTGTGTTTTGGACAATAAATAGTTGAAAGCTACATGCGTTCCCGATGAGAGATCTGCGGGTATATTGATTGTAATGGAGCAGTCTTACGATATGTGAAAAAATTGCGTTCATAAACAACTCGCCTTTGAAAAAAAAAGCGCTGGTCAAGAATTTCTGGGTGTCTGTCCATTTCCATCAAATGACTGAGGAGGCAAGGGAAAACGCTCTAAACGCCACAACAGATAACCTCCACCGCTCCTCTGCCGCCGCGGTGGCTCAGTGGTTATGGTGCTCGGCTGCTGACCCGAAAGACGCGGGTTCGATCCCGACCGCGGCGGCTAGATTTTCTTTGGAGGAGAAATTCTAGAGGCCCGTGTACTGTGCGATGTCAGTGCACGTTAAAGAACCCCAGGTGGTCGAAATTTCCGGATCCCTCCACTACGGCGTCTCTCATAGCCTTAGTCGCTTTGGGACGTTAAACCCCAATAAACCAAACCAAACCATCCACCGCTCCTCTTTAACACGCACATTGACAATCTGCAAAGAACATAGAAAGGTGTGCAAAAGGCGCACAATTGTTCAGATTCACCGAAGAGGTTTCAGTGAAGAAAATAAGCGTCGTAAATAATTAATTAATTAGCCCAAATTACAGGAAACTAAAAACACGTGATAGACTAAAACAATCGAGTGCATCGTCACCAAGCGGGCTGGGATTGAACCGTTGCACACTGCAGATATAGCTGCTGCTTTTACAATGCCATAACCTTGACTGGCTCAGGGGTCTCCATTTGTACGCAGTCGCCCATGGCGCCTCTGCCACTTACAGAGCTCTGGGCGTGCGCTGTGTCGACCAGGATTTGTAAAGATCTGCCCAAGGAGCAACTGGATAAGACTGCCACTGATGTCATATATTTCTAAGCCAGCATTTTTGTTCCGAAGGACGAAAACCCGCGTAATATTACCTGGCCACAATTTACCTATGCAGCGTTTATGATCAAGTACAGTTTTCTTACATTCCAGAGGTCGCACATAGTGTCCAGAGTACTGAAATTTCACTGCCTCTTTTGTAACCGATGTATCTCACGTAGCTTAACCGGAGTAAGCCGCCGGTTCATGGGTTACAACAATGTCCCTCTTTCAATAGACACCTTAAGCATACCGTGTACCGTGCTACCGCTACCGTTACCGGAATATTGGAAGCCCGCCCACCGCCAGTCCGCCCGCGCTGATTGATCCCGAGGAGGCAGGCGCGCGCAGCTGCCGGTTATCTGGCGCCATCTGGCGCCATCAAGGCTATTTGCGCATGCGCCCTGACGGCCCGCCGGATTCCGGTACTGCGGTAACGGTAACACTGTATACGGTATGCTGGCGTTGTAGCGGTGGTTTCGTTGCGTCAACGTCATTCCCCCACTGTGTGACGCAGGTGTACTTCCAGCGAGTGCTTGGCTCCGACACTGACTTCGACGCGCGTATGCTCTCCTACCTTTCCGCCGTGGGTTGCGTCTTCCTGGCTCTTCCTCCCGTCGTCATCGGCGCCGCAGCCAAGAGTGCCAGTGAGTGTTTGTGAACAAGGGAATGGCCATCCCAGGTTGCGTTCACCCGGCATGGCGTTGTACCTTCCTTTCCTTTCTTTAGTATCGTGGAAATGCTCCACTTCTATCATAGAGCGCTATATTATTGCCACTCCTTGAATCACTGGACGGCCAAAGATGCACAAATCAAAACACTTTAGTACTCTGAAATTACCCAATCGACAGCCTGTATGACAGCTCGGTTTTCTTGTTTTTTGAGAAGCACTTGTGTTCTCCTTGGCTGTGAGCCGGCTGCTTTTTTTTCGCCAGCTTCGGACGAGGAAATACGAGAACGTCGCAGTTCATCAGCACCATTTTCTATATTCAATGTTTATCCTCCTAGCCACTGTGGTGTTTAGCACGGTCTCATAATAAGGCTTAGCCACACATGTGCATGTACGAATGAATTTATGGCGTGGCAATCACATTACCTCACAAAACAGTGACGTTTCAGTGACACTACTGTCAGTTGTGCATGCTGCCATAAAGTCATGGGCACGCGTCCAGACCGCCTCTGCTGTCTGTTTCACATTAGGAATGAAAATTGCTCCGCCTTGAGACGGTAAATAGACTTGATAGCGACATAGGCACTACATGCGCCACAAGGGAAAGAGGTGAACATAGCTTGAGACTTAAGGACTGTGGCTGCTGTTAAAAATGTCTCGTGACTGTCCTGCGACTTCGGGCGCTTTTAGTCGGCACTTTAAACACGTTGAGCGATTATGAAGGCAGAAACCGGAAATAACACTTTTGAAGAGTTTTAAAGGTCATATCACTCATATCCTTCCACTGCTGTCTGAACTCACTGGACCTGAACTGTCGCCTATAGCTATATACGGCACATCCATGAACTATTGGTCTGCAATAAAACTTACCAGTAAACAGAACATCGGCATCGCTTTACATGTGCAGTGCGATGAGTTCCTACTGCGCTTCTTTCTGTGTTTGCACGCGTTCTTGTTGTGAAGGTTTTCCATGTGCTATTCTTTTCAGACTTCACAGCGGCTGGCTACCGAGGACCCCACTATCTGAACAATAAGGACAGCGTAAGAGTGCTGCCTTACTCGATCCGCTATCTGACCACTGATATAGTCTCCATCTTGGGTATGCTCGGAATCACTGCGGCCATCATGTCTTCCGCGGACTCTTCCATGCTCAGCGCCTCCCTGCTGGTGACCAGGAACATCTACCAGGCCGTCGTTCGGCCCATGGTACGCGTCCGGTGACTGACGGATTCGTTACTGGCAGTCACGCGCTGAGAAATATCTTTACAAAGGCGTGACCTCAACGGTCGTTGGACAATGCGAAGAAATCTTCCATATTGAGGTAATAACGTAGAGATAACGATCAAGCATATATGATGTCAAGCGGATACCAGCGCAGGTGCCGGCCACAGGGCGCACTGTTATCTTTCCGGCCGCGGAGGTTGGAAGAGGCAGACAGATAATTGTGTGGCCTCAGGATCCCGTCGCACCACCTATCATCGACAGCCCGCACAAGGTCGATAGAAGGGTGGAGAAGCAGAGAATAATTTCTGGATATCATTTTGCAAAGTTTGCGGGAACCAGCGGAATCGCGTTCTTATACTTTTGTTTCGTTAAGCAGGAGTTTAAGAAAACAAGCTCATGCTTGACAACGTTGTCCTTCGTAACTTAAAAATTATATAATGAAAACCCTCCAGTAGCTAGTCTTTTTATTTTTCAATGTCCCTTGTTGTATTCGTTGCAGGCTTCCGACGCCGAAGTGGCTGTTATCTTACGCATGATGGTGCTCCTAATTGGCGGCTGGACCACCTACCTGGCGCTGTCCGTGGAGTCCGTGTTTGAGATGTGGTCACTCTGCTCGGAAGTGGTCTACGTGCTCCTCTTCCCGCAGCTACTCTGCGTGTTATATGTCAAGCAGAGCAACTCGTACGGCTCACTGATCGGTAGGCGAAGATGCCTTATAGGTTACACAGGCACTACACGATTCCCAGCATTAAGTTCTCTTTGGGAAGGACAAGGCCGCCATGTCCCCGCCTCATTTTACTGTTTGCGCAAATCAGCCGGAAACACTAATATCCCTTCGAAGCGTCAATGGACTGCGTAGGGTGTTAGTTTCAGCGGCATGTTCGCACTGAGGGCATGTTTTATGAGGCCTCATGGAAAGTCGGAGTAGCTTTTTCCAATAAAAGGAACCTGCGCCAGTTACCCAACGTAGGCAACAATTTACTTCATGAACGTTACTGCCTCAGAAGATGAAAGGCTAAGTGAAAAAACTAATTGCATGACTTGGCACGGTACATGCCATGTAACAATCACTCATTTGTGACGGAACAGCGCAAAACACCGGGACAAGAGACAAGCGCTGCTGAAAAGAGCCCGAGGTACTAGAAATGAAATCAGCCAGGACAGCAGCTTGGGCACGTTGGTTACTTATTTGTGACGGAACAGCGCTAAACACCGGCACAAGAGACAAGTGCTGTCACAAAACACCGGGACAAGAGACAAGCGCTGTCGCAAAGCACCGGGACAAGACATCAGCGCTTGTCTCTTGTCCCGGTGTTTTGCGCTGTTCGTCACAAATGAGTAACCAACATGACCAAGCTGCCGTCCTGGCGAGCAATCACTCGTAGTTTTCTGGTGAGAGGCTTGTATCTTCCTAACTGATCTTTATGTCTTATTGTTCCTAGGTTTTCTCGAGGCTGGTGGCGGCAACGTTTGAGAAGGCTACGCACAAAAAAAGCTGTCGAATATAGCCGAAACGCACGTGCGCTTATGCTATTCCGAGACACCTTAAGTCGCTTGCGCTTGTTTTTAACCTCTAGCGCGCATTTGGTTTGCCTTTTTAACTGTTAAACGCACAGTGCTCAACTATCGATGTGCGGTGAAAACAAAAAAGCTTATTTCCGCAAGCTGCGCGTTTTCTCTTGTATCGTCTCCCTGTAAATAGCACCAAGGATGACGGTATAGAAACGAAGTAATAGCATCCCATTCGCTTGGCTGACGTATCGTTCTCACCATATTCTTCAGTGTCGCTTACAAAGCTAGATAGGGTGTCTTTCCGATTCGTTAGCTTCTCCCTGGTTTCGAATGCTAGGCTTTAGCTCATGGTGGTCATCGATCTCAGATCTCACTTATGTTCCTAGTGAGATTCTGCTGTGGGCGTTTTCCAAGAATGTTGACTACCGCCTTTGGCTGGTAATAAGCAGCGGCGGCAGATAAGGTTAATTTGAGTGAGATGACTCTTTCCTTCCCCATTTCTTTAATGTGTCAACGCTTTCAGGCTTCGTCGTCGGCTGCACCTCCCGCTGGCTCTTGGGCGAGCCGGCACATGGGATACCAGTGAGCATCGCGCTTCCATTCTACGACGAAGAGCAAGGCCAGCTGTTTCCAGTGCGGCTGACCTGCATGACATGCGGCGTGGTCGCCATCCTGCTCGGCTCGTACTGCGCGTCGGCAGTCTTTGAGAAAGGCTGGCTGCCAGCGCGCTACGACGTCTTCCACTGTTGCCAGCGTAAGCGAGACAGCAAGGAGCACGATAACATCGGTGGTGTCCAGGCCACGGTCCTTGCGCTTGCCCTCACCGCGGGTCCTGTCCCCACTGAAGCTGCCGTCGCCGGTGCTGTTCCAGAGGCACGGCGATCAAGCTATTATCCGAGGAGGGATTCGAAGGTCTCTAAGGACACGGCTCCGGACCAGGTCAGCAGAGACACCGTGTCCACAAGCAGCAAGACCAGCAACCTGTCCAGGAAGCAAAGCGCAATGGACACGGCTAGGAGCAGGACAGGCAGCGTGGTGGATGTCAACAGGCGTAAACGGGCAAGCTCCGGTGTCGACGTAAGCAAGCTGAGCAGTGCCAGCGTTCGAGACGCCAGTAAAATGATGACGAGCAGCTCAGCGACTGCGGCTGAGCTCCGGAGGGCCAGCACAATCGATATGGACAAGCACAGGAGGTCCAGTTCCCTGGCCTTGAGCCAGGTGTCCAAAAGTGGCACGACGGGCGACGTGGCATGGGATCCGATGGCAGGCAAGTCGGAGATGTGGCCCGATGCTAAGATGGAGGTGAAGCGGGACGGAAGTCAAGCAAGCAGGACCGAGGCGGCCAAGAGGAGGCATCGCCGTTCAAGGAGCCATATTAGGGACTCGGCAGCGGGACCAGGCGCAGGTGCCCCGCCGCAGGAAGACAAAACTCACGAGGCGCCGCAGTGAATCTCTTCCTGGCCGATCACGATCGAGATTAGACGTTAATTTGCATATTTTCATATTTGTTTCGTAAATTATCGTTTAGTTCCAAGAGAGGAAAACTGCTACGATATGCGGCTCTGCGCGTTCAGCTACGTGGCTGAGCACATTGTGGTCAAAGACTGTGCACGGGCTGACTACTTTAGCTATGATCTGCGCATAAGCGGCCGCCAAACTTGTGATTTAGAGAATAATTTCGGGGACTCCAAATATTGTAACAATCCTTGTACTGGCATTGCCACATGTGCTACGCTTTATTTTTGCTAGAGGCATGTATTTTTTTTTTGCGCCAGTGTTCTCTTGTTGCTTTTTTTAACATCCCCCTTATCTCTCTCTCTTTTTTTTTGAGGCCCTATCGAATCTTTGAGGTGGTGAGCTCAGATTTGTTATTGTGCCTGGCAAGGAATCGATGTTGCACGCAGCGCAACATACCGAGGTACGCGGCAACTTTGGAGATCGGGACCAAGGTGACTTTTTCTTGAGCTACGAATTTTCTGCAAAACTACATATGTTTCCTGTGTAGCTGTATAGCTGCGCTTGGGTTGGTACTAATCGGCAGTTATGCTTATTTCTCTTTATTGCGTCTTTGCGGTCGACTGTATGCTGGGTGCAAATACAGCACTGCCTCCGGCGACGCGTTGAAGGACTGCGTTTTGATGGAATAATGCTAGAAAATTGATTTTTAACTCGTTCTTTTGTTTCCTAAGCGTATTTTGTTTTCAAGTCGATTGTGCGAATTTTTTCTTCTTTCGTGCCATGCTTATAGACTGCCTCGACTTTTGGTGTACTGCATGTGTATACATGTAATACTTGTGCCGTTATAGTGATTTGTCATGTAATTATTTTGTTTGCTATTTATGCTCGGTTATTACTTGGAATTTCTCTGTTGCACACTGCTGCGTTAAATGTTTTGGGGCACTGTGACCTCGTCAGGCTTCACCGCCTTTTCACTGTTCCCTATTTCATCCTTGAAAGAAAATAGAAGTTCACAGCTTGCCAACCGTTCTCACGAGTTGCCTCTGCTTGATATAGGGAGCAGGAGAAAGCAAACAAAAACGCGCGCAAAGACTAGTACTTGAAAAATGCATGCACTCTGGCCTTCATTAATCAGACGAATGGGAAGGATTGGTAAGAAAATGCTGATAAAAAGTGAACGGAAAAAGCAGGAAAATAGGACTCGGTGCAGGGATTTCCGTTTCTGAGTATGGGGAATTTCTTGTTGCGGTATGGAGCGCCACTGTTTGAATGGGAAGAGCTGAAAATATTAAGAATACCTTAGTAACCTCGGATTTGCTGATGACGTCCTTTTAAATAGGGGGGGGGGGGGATTAGAGCGAGTAATTTAGTGCGTAAACACTTAAAGCGGTACGGTGGAGTTAAAATTAATACACGAAGAAAATGTTCAGCAGTATGGGAAGGAAGAAACAGTTTTAGATATAGGGAGTGAGAAAACGATTACATTTATCTAGAGCCCACAATTATTGCAGATTGGGGCCATGAAAAAAACAGCTAGGAGAATAAAAATGATTCAGTACATTGTTAGGTCACGAGTAGGCCAGTGTTACTCAAGAGGAAGGTGTTTAATAGCTGTATCTTTCCAGTTCCCACTTATGGGTATAAACTTGGAGGAAAACGAAAAGGCTTGTAAATAAATCGCTGTCGATTCGCTGAGCTACGAAAACGAAAATGATAGGTGTAACGTTAAAACATTGGAAGAGATCAGAGTGAGGTAGGAAGCAAACGCTAGAAATTGACAACCTAGTTGAAACAAACAAGAGTCAATGAAGGCGTAAGAGGGGGCGCTGGGCCGATGACAGTGATGATTGCCTTGCAGCAACATACGAGGGTGAGGGAAATGAAAATTGTAATCTTTCTTTAAAGGATTCATTGAGCGAATGAGAAATGCATCTGCATTATTTTTCTACATAATCTCCCACGCTGTCATACAACCTTTTCAATATTTACGAACTGAGTGAGTTTCTTCGTTACCTTATGACGCTGTTGAGGTGCACACCCTGAAGTGAGGTCCAGTCATGGGGGCGGGATCTGGTGAGGGAAGAGGATGTGGCAGTAACTGAAAATGCAGGTCATTGGTGGCCGCAAATTCTGCACAGGGAGTGAAAGGCCGAGCATTGTCATCTTGCAAAATGACAAGTGCAGACTGCTGTCCTCGTCGCTTTGATTTTATTGCAGGTCCAAGTCAGTAGCTGTGAATAAAAGGTACTATTGACTATGTTCCCCCTAAGTGTCTAGGCCCCCAAAATAACGCCTTGTTGGTCGCAGAAGAGTGTAAACAAAACACTCTCCACAGATGGTTATGTTTCTTTACTTTTTATTTTTTGCGGGATGTGGCATTCCCACACAAGTTCTACAGCTGCCATGGTACCCATTCTGCAGATACTTTCTGAAATTGGAGCACGTCATAAATATAACATGCTGAACCCTGGCTTCAGTCTGCCCCTGTGGCTACTTCATCAATCGTCACATGGCGATTTACTGTTATTAACGCGTCGGCTGCCTGACATGCGCTTGACATGGCGAGGAAGACATGGCGAAGTCCTCCACTACATATGGGTTTGCCCATCCGCGTCCCCGCAATACCTATCCCCACACCCTCTCCCTGGAATCTTTCAAGAAAGCTTTGTAGGCCACCAGTTCCTCCGAAGAGCAGCAGCTGATCACGAGGGACGGCAAGAAGATGCTGCTAGAGAGGTTGTGGATCAGGACAAAAGGACTCCTCCCAGGAAGACAGCCGAACTTTCTTATATTTCAATAAATTTTACTATCAATAAATTTTACTTTCCCTTGACCCGCCGCGGTGGCTCAGTGGTAAGGCGCTCGTCTACCGAGCCGGAGACCCGGGTTCGAACCTGACCGCGGCGGCCGCATTTCGATGGCGGCGAAACGCAAGAGGCACCCGTGTGCTGTGCGATGTCAATGCACATTAAAGATCCCCAGGTGGTCGAAATTAGCCGGAGCCCTTCACTACGGCACCTCTTTCTTTCTTTCTTCTTTCACTCCCACCTTCCTCCCTTCCCTTACGGCGCGGTTCCGGTGTCCGCCGAGATATGCGAGACAGGTACTGCGCCAATTCCTTTCCTCAAAAACCAATTTACCAACTTATTTACTCTCCCCCTCACCCGCGCAACACAAAGGAAGTGTCGGGAGGATGCTCTTTGATTTGTGCGCTGCTTCTGATGAGCGGCACTTTGCGTCATAGCAAGATGTTCGCGTGGACGCGTTGTGCGAGCCAGGGGAAGAAGAAGCTGGCACCCCGGCGAGCACCACGCGGCGAGGGAGAAGAAGAAGAAGACCCCACGAGCGGAGCGTGTCTTCACCGCGTCGGCCCAGTGCTCTGATGGCCGTGAACACCGGGGCCGTGGTGCTCATCTACTGCTACTACACCGCCGTGATGCTCCTGGCCTTCTGGTCACGCAGCAGGGAGCACTCCGACCCCGACCACTTGCACGCTTCGCGAACCGGCTCTGATGGCCATCGCAGGCATGAGGTCCATAGGCGCCTGCCACTTCTCCTGGGCGTTGGGTCCATGACCGGTGAGCCGATGGAGGAATGACGCAGCCGCTGAGCGGACGTGACCCTAGGGTGCCTGCATGCCAACGCGTCCGATTAGGGTAGCGGCAACCGTTGGGCCGGGAGACAAATTTGTTAGGGTTCGTAAACAGTATTTCGTATACATACATATTTCGTAAACATCTGGCATGGACATCAGGCTGGAAATTGTCTTCCCGATGTGGGACTTCTGTGCTTCGCAGCCCTTCATGAAGGTGGCATGGCCCCGATAGCCAAAAATGCGGCCTTTCGTAATAACACTGAGGTGCCTAAAATCGAGACGGGTGTAAAGTTTCATTAGATCTCGTACCTACTCCGGACATAATGAGTGGAAACGACAGGGGCAGACGCACCATGTGTCCCACTCCAGCCTATGTGTTGTGGATTGCTTTTCCTCCCGCTCTGACTTTGTCCAGCTACTTGGGTTGGTGGCGGCTACCTGAACGGGACAGCGGAAGCAGTGTTCAAGAACGGCATTCTGTACTGCCATACACCGCTGGGCTACGCAGTCAGTCTGGTTATAGGTAAGCTGGAAGTACCCTCTTATCCGGGGCGGCCGTGTTTTGACGCAAGCAAAACGCAAAAAGGCGCCAATGTGCAGTGCTATGTCAACGCACTTTAAAGGTTCCCAGTTGGTCGAAATTATGCAGGAGTCCTCCACTTTCGCTTTCTTATTTCACTCCCACCTTCCTCCGTTACCTCATGACGCTATTGAGGTGTGCACCGTGAAGTCTCAGAGTTACTGCGCCTTTCATTTCCTCAAGGCCAATTTGAATTTCTGTCTCCACTCAGAGGATGATGGATCCCGCGCCTTTCCTTTCTTTATAGCGCGCTCCCACTCCTTAGTGTGATTATGATGATAGATGATGTTTTATTGTGTGCCTTCGTGCTTCTTTTCTTCAGGTGGAACTTTCTTCACTGATAAGATGCGCGCCCTGAAACCGGTGACCATGCTGGATCCATTCCAGCACCGTTACGGCCGCTGGATGGCGCTGCTCCTCTGCTTCCCAGCCGTCGCCGGAGAGGTCTTCTGGACGGCTGCCGTCCTGGCTGCGCTGGGTGAGGATGATTGCTTACGCCATCTCGTGAGCGAAACGTGTGTTCGACCGCCGTGAAATCACTATAGACCTTATGCAAAATTGCTGCCATCTATCGGGGAAAAGAAGAACCAGCGGAAAACCGCCATGTTGGAGGATGACGGAAGCTCGTTCCGCCTCTGCTCTCTGGATTTAGGCGTGCCCTGCGTTAGCTTCCTTACTGCTGTGCTGGCTCGAAAATCTTATTTCCTCTCACTTGAGCCTGTAAACATGACTGAATGGTCAGTCGACCTGTTTCTGCTGCCCAAGTTTCCAAGTGACTTCTCAGACGCTTACTACGCGACCAAAACACTTTCCGAACGCCACCGGGTACGACGCTACAAGTTTTTCACTGAGTCCTTCTTCAGTTTGCCGACGCTGAGCACCAAGAAATGTACGAAGCAAGTGTAATTTTCGTTTACGGCTAAAAATGTGCGCATTTCGGACCAAGAAATGTACGAAGCAAGTGTAATTTTCGTTTACGGCTAAAAATGTGCGCATTTCGGTCTAGTTTGAGTCAGTTTTTATTTGGTTGGATACTTTGAACGGGCGTGCCGCTTGAATTGCTGCTGTTGCGGTAGCGTTTTCTGTGTGTTGCGTCGACACAAAAGCAAACGATAGTAAACTTCACGCTCATGTTGGCAATGTCGAAAGAAGTGGCCTCTCAACATGCGACCCTTTTCATTTTCCTTCAAAAGTTCTACCGCATTTGTTTGTTTGCCCTAGTGCCCTAGACAGAGAAAGAAAACGTTATTATTATTACCGGGCACATAGACCCCTAGGTCCCCGCACGACCCCACTACGCAATTGTTTACCATTCTTGGACTATCGCAGTTAAAAACACGTAGCCCGTGAATGCAGCAGTGTCTATGGTTTTACCACGACGAGCAAGCAGTTGTGTGCTGATATTTTTGGAGGATTCTACACGCGTTATGCATTCCCGCTACTAGTTTAAACTATGGTACCGCTTGAGCGGCTTCCCTTACGGTCCTTTCTTTTTTTTACACAACACACGGTTTCGTGGAAACCGGTCGGTTAAGTGAAATCGCTACATGCAAACAAGCCGTCGCTCCACAACATTGGCACCTTTCCCTGGTCTAACAGAAACGATTGACTGACTTGCAGTGCACAAACGTTCCGTGCCACGGGCACTTGACCCTTGCTGGTGTTTCCGTCGAAACAAATATTCGCACTAAAAGCTAATGCGTGTAACCGCTGCGGCGGATAACGCTAGAAGCGACGGCTCTCACAAAGCGCGACCCGTACCACTGAACAGCTGATCACGATTACCCTCTTGCGAGGCCGATAATCGCAGCACTTCACGGGCAATCGCAGGAGAAAAACTACTTTTGTGTGATATTTTCTTCGTGCGTACAAAGCTTATTTCTAATTTCATTTGCTACATGGCGATAACGAAATGCGTTTCGCGACGTCTCGACATGTAGCGACGGTACTGCAACATTTGTGTCGCGGATGTCGGGGATCGCAGTCCAAAAACAGAAATGCGCTCCAATCAAGCGCTTTTTCCTTTTTTCCCTGGGCGTCTCTGTGACCCTTCTGCGTAAAGCAGGGCACTGAGCAATATATGGGCATGCTGAGGACGGTGAAACTCGAGCGCGCGCGACGAGCGTGCACCAGTACGTGCTGTGAATCCGGCGGCTATCCTCCAACATGGGGGATCGCGCGCGGCGACCGCTAGATGGCAGTGCATTTCGCATAAGGTCTATACGCAGCGCAGTTTTTCTTAGTTCGTGCTAGAAATTGTTTGTAGAGGTGAGCTCAACGGGCACTTGTATATGGGCATGGGGCCATGTATAAAAAACGTACATTCAGCAATAAACCTCAGTGGCGAGTTAGCGCTTGTCTTCGTCGTCCTGTCCGTCTTTCGTGTTTGCGGTATATTTTACATGTATATGGGCGCTTGGCATTGGAGTGACCGGAAGAACTAACGAGGTCTCAGCAGTCACAGAAATCTGAAGCCTGTAAGGGGCGTAGTAATTAATGGCTTTGTAATCGGCGCACATTCTTCGTCTCGCCGAATTCGAGCAGGCCTTAACTGACAAGCGCCGTTCTTATAACATGACGAACGAAATTTGGGCAGCCTTTTTCTTTCCTACAACGCAGTGGCTGGGGACTTTCTTTGTATAGAATTATCGGGTCCGTCTGAATAATATTCTCAATGCTGTACTTCCGTACTGTCGCCCCGGGATATCCTCATTTGTTGAAGGCAGTGACTTGCTCGCAGGGGACACGGCGGCTGTCATCTTGGAAGTGGACATGCGATTCTTCGTCGTGACCTCCGCTATGGTCGTGTTCTTCTACACCTCGATGGGCGGCTTCTACGCAGTCACGCGTACTGACGTCCTCCAGATACTCGCCACGGCCGTCTGTCTGGCAAGTCTCTTCACTGTAACCCAAAAGAGTCCCTTTGGTGGCAGCAGCGCAAATAAGTACCGTTCTTCCGGCATCAAATGTAATGGGAGCGGGAGGATTGACTGAGAATGATTAAATACTTGCATGGTCAATCAGTCATTTCTACAACGTGATGAATTCTCCCCGAAAATTTATGGTGACACATTTGTACGTATAAAATTTCCTATAGTTACTGTTTTTGTTTTTTCTTGTTCGCTTTGTTCCGCATTCGCATCTTATTTAACGCCGATACATCGTAAATTGCGATACCTCTGGGGACCAAGCACAAAGCTTGGCTGAGTTGTCATGTAACTGTGACCAAACCGGAGACCAGGCGGCTAGGAGGTCGACGCCTTAGGCATAACGCCATGACCGCTCGATAGATTATTGCGTTGCCAGTGGTTATATCGTGTAAAAAAAATTTAAAAAATAGTTGCATGCTCTCGAGTATGGCAGTACTGCGTGATGTACTTGTAGCAAAAAGCGCTGCTAACTTTGTAGGCTTCTTTGTGTCTTTCTCCGTTGCTTATTTGGTTGCGAGGTAACCTCTGCGCCCACCCTTCGGTACATGCTTGACGCAACACTTCGCTAAGGCGAAGAGGCCCGCTTTTGTGCGCAGTGGATCTGCGTGCCTGTGTGCCTGAGACACAAGGCTATTGGCACGGTGGGCCCTCCGGACAACGACTGGATCGGCACCATGAAATCCGCCGATGTCAGCCCGCTCCTGGACCTCTTCCTGATGACCGCTCTTGGAGGCATCCCGTGGCAGGTGAATGAATGAATGAATGAATGAATGAATGAATGAATGAATGAATGAATGAATGAATGAATGAATGAATGAATGAATGAATGAATGAATGAATGAATGAAAAAACGAACAAAATCTCATCCTGCTGAAATTTACAGTCTGACATGAAGTGAAAACTGACGTCACCGCGGCGCTTCTTTGCAAAGTATAGTCTTCGTTTCAGTAGGCCATGTGTTGTTCCTTCCCTGCCGTTCCTTTTTGCATCAACGTTTTACTGACCGATAAGATAACTTCATTTCAAAGACTGCGAGATGTCCTAGAAGATGAACAGGTGAAACAACTGAAGTCACCACTTAATGTATTCAGGCTGAATTTGCTTATGATGAAGGTAGAAAATAAGAGAGAGCCTGGTTGAGATTGTTTATTAGGGCCGGGTGTCGTGGCATGACAGCGTTCTAGCCATCGTGACCTGCTTTTTTCAACGCTATTTCGTAAATTATTTCTAGTGCTTTGCTGCCCCATTATGATATAACGACCTAGTCCATACGCAACGGTTGCTTCTACTTTCTTTTCGTTTCCTAAATGTAAAATGCATTCCTCAAGAGCCAGCACGCTCAAAAACTCGCTCCACAAGTAGATCACTACCTGACATTCCACAAGAGCCTTTCTTATGAGCAAACTGTTGCGCAGTAGAGCACGAGGACACTGAAACGGAGACGAACAGCTCGAGCGCTAACTTCCAACCTCATTTCGTCTCTGTTTCTACGTCCTCTGCTGCGCTGCAGGCTGTTAATTGACTATGAGCCAGCAATCCCGAAACGTCACGCTGATTAACATCCTTTTCCCCACTGCACTCTCGGCGCAGGTGTACTTCCAGCGCGTGCTTAGCTGCCAAAGCGACTTCGACGCCCGCATGCTCTCCTACCTCTCCGCCATGGGATGCATCTTCCTGGCCATCCCGCCGGCCGCCATCGGCGCCGCAGCCAAGACTGCCAGTGAGTGCTTTCTGCATCCATACAGTATATGCTGCGGCTGAATGAAAATTTGCACCCTATCTGTGGCGTTGAAAGGTGTGACTTTAATAGACGGAAAGCGAGCAGAGTGGGTCAGGGAACAAACTCCGGTTGATGACATCCTAGCCGAAATCAAGGGGAAGAAATGGGCTTGGGCAAGGCACATGATGCGAAGACAAGATAGCTGCTGGTCCTTAGGGTAACGGAGTGGATTCCAGGAGAAGGCAAGCGTAGCAGGGAGCGGCAGGAAGTTAGGTGGGCGGATGAGATTAAGAAGTTTGCGGGGGTACATTGGCCGCGGATGGCAGAGGACAGGGTTGATTGGAGAGACATGGGAGAGGCCTTTGCCCAGCAATGGGCGTTGTCGGGCTCACGATGATGATGATGATGATGATCTGTGGTACTTCGTGTGTGCGCTCGCGAGACGCCGCGCACCGACAGTTGCGCAGCTGACAGAGCAGCTAAAACTATTTCTCTCGGCTAAACAACCTGGCTTGTTCACACTCAGATTTCGCGCAGAAGTGATGTTCGGGGTCAAATTTGTTTCCTGCTACGTCTGGGTGGGGAACTTGCCAGATTTCGATCAGAATTAACCGGACTCTATCCGTTGAACATAACGCGTTGACCCCTATTTCTTTCCTGTGTTGCGAAACCTTAATGCCTGGCAGATGTTCCCAACGGGACGCTGGGGACAACTCCATTCAGTTATTGTTATCAGTAAAAATTGATTCTCTAGCTTTTTCTGGCTGTTGTCCGGCAATAAAAGGCTCAATCCTCGGCATGAAAATTTGATTTAAAGATCTTCCTGTTCGTCGATTCAAACTGCGGACCTCTGGGATTCGTTCCCATAAATAGGTGTCTTAATAATGTTGTACTTGCGAAATCGGCCGATGGCAGCGACACCTGTGTTCCGTTTTTTTTCCTACCTTAGAAAAAGGTCCGTTTTCGGTGAAAGTGGTCTCTTTCTGATTGGAACCCGGTAACCTATCCATACAGATTAACTTCAGTTAGTCCCCACTCATTGGGCACTAGGAGCATACGCTCACAGGGGTGCTTAAGCTGTAAAATGGTTCTCTAGCACGAAGTATTTGCACTATCCTGCTGGGCCACCCCTGCATACGCCTTTCTTCGGGCTTGCCACACGGCGAAAACGATGGCTAAGACGAGCAACTACTGGAAAGGTCGTCTCGTAAATAAATGTGCTATTGACAGATCGCATTACAGCCGCTAGTGCACAGCCAAATTGCACGGCCAAAAGCATTCGTGCGTGTGTGTTTCGTAAAGCATTTTGGATTGCACTCCTTCTTCAGACTTCACAGCAGCTGGCTACCACGGGCCGTACAATCTACGCACCCAGGACTCGGTCAGAGTGCTGCCCTACTCCATCTACTTTCTGACCTCAGGCCTGGTCTCCATCATGGGCTTGCTCGGCATCACAGCGGCCATCATGTCCTCCGTGGACTCTTCCATGCTCAGCGCCTCCCTCCTGGTGACCAAGAACATCTACCAGGCCATTGTTCGGCCCACGGTACGCGTATTGAGACAGGCCCACTCGTTACAGACAGGCGCAAATTTCGTCATATGTGAAGAGTGAGCTTGCACCCAGGGGAGTGTCCAAGGGGGAGGCGTATTGGCTGAGCGAGATACTGTCATCTTTGCTATCGGCATGAATCGTGATAAGCAGCCGCTGTCCGTTACGCAGCGGTTCTATTAAGGCGAAAGCCTGTAGTGCCTCATCGTTGTCGACAGAAGGTTGTCAGCAGAGGTGTCACTCTTTTCGATTGGTCTAAATGGTTATGACGCCAGGTCAGAGTGCGCGGATGCGAAATAATGTCACCCGCGGTTGCCTAGCGCCCCCGTCTGAAGCGAAAAACAACTAATAACAAAATAGTTGTTGTCCACTCCGACAGGTGACGTAAGGCGTCCGCCAAACAGTGCGCCAGGAAAGGCTTTCACCTTGCAGCCCTTTAGAGAGCCAAAGTGCCCCCTGAATTTTTATTTGTGCTTTTTTTCAGGCTTCCGATGCCGAAGTGGCCCTGGTCTTGCGCATGATGGTGTTCTTTATCGGGTCCTGGGCCACATACTTGGCGCTGTCCGTGGAGTCCGTGTTCGAGGTGTGGTCGCTCTCTTCAGAAGTGGTCTACGTGCTGCTGTTCCCGCAACTGCTGTGCTTGTTGTACTTCAAGAACAGCAACACGTACGGCTCATTGACCGGTAGGTGAAGAGAGCTTGTAGAGCTTGTAGAGCTTGTAGAGCTTGTAGACCTTGTAGAGCTTGTAGACGAGGTCCCCTGCACACCGCCTAGTATACCGTTGGGAAAAGACTGAAATGCCGTGTCTTGAAGGGTTTTGTAAATTTTCGCGTGTCGGATTTAAAAAAAAACGCTTCAAAGTGTCCGTGCATTATTCTCTTAGTTCAAATAACAGCCGATTTGCACCCCTTGCAGATCTTGCGCAGCCAGAACGCAGAGTCAGAGCAGTTTTCGAATGAATCGATTTGCTTCCCATCTGCCCAGTGCTGGCAGCATTTTACTTGCATTGCCTCACTGTCTATCATAGACAGAATAAGGTCTATGATAGACAGTGAGCGACATTATTTCCACAATAATGTCGCGTTTTTATGTCGATGGTTGCGCCCTCGTGGGAGTCAGTATTTCGCTGCTGGACGGTGTAGAAGACAGAACGAGAGGCAAGGAAGAAATTACGATCTGGCATTTCAAAACAGCTGGCTTATATGGGGAGCGCTTGGCGGTGAAACGCGGACTTTGGAGAGAATTTTAAATCAATAGCACCAACTGGAGACATGTACAGCGAGAGAATGAGACAGAGAAGCGCTTTTTTTTTTCATTTAGCGCTGCAGGTAAGGCAGCCCGCCCCCGTTCCGCGTTTTATCGTGCACATAAATTTTAATGGCCATTAGGGTGTAATTACTCATTGTCGTCTACCCAAGCGCAGCTATACGGCTACAGATCCCGGCCGCGGCGGCTCTAGAGGCCCGTGTGCTGTGCGATGTCAGTGCACGTTAAAGAACCCAGGTGGTCGAAATTTCCGGAGCTCTCCACTACGGCGTCTCTCATAGCCTTAGTCGCTTTGGGACGGTAAACCCCATAAACTAAACTAAACTAAACTAACTAAAAGAAAGGTAGGCAGCTTCCGCAGAGACTCTGTAGTTAAAGAAAAATTCGTCTTGTTCCGGGTTTCGAATCCGGGACCACTGCTTCACTGGAGCAGCCGTTCTACCAACCGAGCTAACCGGGACGGCAAGCTTCCGGTAGGGCGAGAAAGAATCGATCAATAACTCGAAGCGTAAACGTTGATCCAATATTTAGGGAAATCCAGCGAGGTGGAATAGAGTGTAATAGGGAGTAATCACTCACATCCACACAAGTGCATATATACGGGCGCAGAGGAAAGCAATGCAGTTTCCACAGAAACTCCGTAAATAAAGAAAAATTCGTCCCGGTCCAGGGTTCGAACCAGGGATCCGGGGCCTGACACTCTAGCTACGAATATGGATTTCTAAGCGTGTGTTCAAGTGGAAAGCAAGAACAAAGATAGCCTTCCAGCGGTCTATTTTCCCGCACCATATGCTCCTTGCGCTCATTGTTTGTTCGTAAATAGTGGATGGATGAAATGAATGTAACGTCACTATGATACAATCTTTTCGTCCTATTCTTTTCGGGTCTTACCATCCACTTGAGCACATGTTTCCAGTCAAAGCGGAGGCATGGGCTAAACGAAGTGTGAAAAAAATTATACTAAACGGAGTACGAAGAAACCTTTTTTCCCATAAGCTCTTTTTCGCGCACCTGCGAAAAAGATCATAATTGTTTGTTAAGTGAGAGTTTATAACAAGGTAAGACGAACGGAGTCGATAGCATCTGGTAACCAGATGAAGTAATTAGATAAGGGAATTAGCTGGAGTACATATCGCCTTTAGGACTTTCTGTGGGCCTGGTTGATACATAACTGCTAGACAATGAAAGCTCAAACGTAGACACTAAGTTAACAAAAATACACGGAACGTGGCTCATTCTTTACTATCCTCGCTACGTGATGGCTACGCCTGCTCTCGCAATGGCTAGCAGTAGAGATGGCGCCAAAAAATTTGGAGACATGAAAAGCCTTTGCCTTGTAGTAGAGTAATCGGGTTGCTCTTAAATGTTTTGATAATGAACGTGGACTCGATCACAAATGAGATTGGTTTGAAGGCGCACAATCCGTACTGACCTCGCATTCAAAATTTTCATGACCTTTTTCTACTGCGCAGTATTGGTTCATCAATAATATATCTTCCCCTGTATATAGGCATGCCAGGACATTTGTGTAGCATCGATTGCACCTCCAACATAGGAACTTCATTGCACCGCGTTTACAATGTCTTTGTGTTGTCAACAAGACAAAGGGTAGTGCATGGTATGATACAGTATGGTATGTGCGGTTTAACGTTCCTAGCTGTATGTGGAGTATCACAGGCTCCACAGTGGAGCGCGCCAGATGAAATTAGACTATGGTCTTCTGTGCTGACATCGCACAGCACACGCATATGAGGGATTTGTTAACGCATTCATGACAAAGAAGGCTAAAAAACTTTGAAAAGACCACTGGCTTTTTTCTCAATGGTCTCAGATCACAAATGAGATTGGTTTGAAGGCGCACAATCCGTACTGACCTCGCATTCAAAATTTTCATGACCTTTTTCTACTGCGCAGTATTGGTTCATCAATAATATATCTTCCCCTGTATATAGGCATGCCAGGACATTTGTGTAGCATCGATTGCACCTCCAACATAGGAACTTCATTGCACCGCGTTTACAATGTCTTTGTGTTGTCAACAAGACAAAGGGTAGTGCATGGTATGATACAGTATGGTATGTGCGGTTTAACGTTCCTAGCTGTATGTGGAGTATCACAGGCTCCACAGTGGAGCGCGCCAGATGAAATTAGACTATGGTCTTCTGTGCTGACATCGCACAGCACACGCATATGAGGGATTTGTTAACGCATTCATGACAAAGAAGGCTAAAAAACTTTGAAAAGACCACTGGCTTTTTTCTCAATGGTCTCAGCGTGGCCGCTTATTGCTAGAGGACTGTTCGCCCCCTTTTCCTTTAATATGTGCCGACACTTCCAGCCTTCATCGTCGGCTGCGGCTTCCGTTGGCTGTTGGGCGAGCCGTCTCTCGGAGTGCCGATGAGCATCACGCTTCCACTTTACGACGAAGAGCGAGGCCAGGGGTTTCCGCTGCGGCTTACCTGCATGGTGTTCGGCGTGGCAACCATCGTGCTCACCTCGTACGGTGCTTCGACAGTCTTCGAGAACGGCTGGCTGCCGGCGCACTATGACGTCTTCCACTGTTGCCACCATAAACACCATGGCAAGATTCACCACGCAGTTGGAGCCTCCCACGTTCCGGACCCTGCACACGTCCCCGCTGCGGCTCCCGTCCAGAGTGAAGCCCCCAAAGCCATCTCCGCGCCGAGGTCGAGCCGAAGTCCGAGGAAAGACTCGAAAGCCTCTGCGGACGACGAGGCTCCTGACTTGGGCGCCAAGGACGTTGGGTCTACAGACAGCAAGGCCAGCACAGCTTCCACGAAGTCCACTACTGTGGACGCGGAAAAGGCCAGAAAAGTCAGCACTGGGCAAACGGACGCGGGAAAACACAGGAGAACGAGCTCCCTGGCCTTGAAGCAAGAGCCCAAAGGCGACACGAACGTCGATATGACGTGGCATCCCACGAGAAATGTCAAGTCGGAGCTCCCGCACGAAGCCAAGAATGAGGTCAAAGGAGACGGAAGTCAGGCGAGCGGCAGTGGATCATCCAAGAGCAGGCGTCGCCTGTCCAGGAAGCGGAGCAAAACCGACACAGCGGCAACAGGTGGCGCCTTGGACAGCAGCGCAGCCATTCCGGCGCTGGAAGACAAGACACGCAAGGAACCGCCGGTGACAGGTTCCCCGGCCGACCACGAGTGAGCCGCGAAGCGCGTCTGTTTTAAAACTTTCTCGTATTTTTAGTCCCCCCCCCCCTCCCATTTCTTCTGTTCAGAGCCAAAAGACTGATTCGATGGCGACTACGAAGTGCGGCTCAGTGTGTGTTCGGCTGCAGCGCTGTGGTTACTGCGACACGGCTGTGCATGGCCTCACGCTGAAACGATCGGCGCATTGTGCATACGTGGCAACTAATTTTCCCGTTCAGATAATAATTCCGTGGACTCAATTTGTCGGCTGTGCTGGTACTGACGTTACCTGAAATGAAACGCAGTGCCTATTTTCCTTCATATGCGATTCCGGATTCCTACATTAGACTGATCGACTGTATGCTGCTACCATGGCTTTCTTAAAATTCGACTACTTACGTTGCCTACCTTACCTAGTGAGTACATAGGTGATTTGGATTATTACGGTATGCCTTACGATGACAGCACACCCATGAACGTTGAATGCTTGGGCGCCTCAGTAAAGTGCACCCGCCCTGCGGTAATCGTTTTTACTCGTTTTCGACGAAGACTGGTTTCCGCAGCAACGGTGCGCCCTCGCCACTTTGAAGAGTAAGTCGCATCCTTTGAGGTTTTGTTGCACTGCCCCAAACGCAGGTGCAAGCTGTATGAAGAATGATCCCAGATGCACAGATTTTGGCTACAGCACGAGTACTACTACTACGACGTCGCAGCTGATCGTGTACTGTAACTGTGTATGCTTCGGGGATCTTTCGGATACTCGTATTGTTCATCAACGAAACCCGGCGACGTTGACCAAGCCAAGTGGTACCAAAGCCTCACGACGTCACCATGGTCTCGCAGGCTGTCAGCAGTAGACCATAATATAGTAATGGTTGTTCAGAGCAGACACATTAGACGAGACAGTAGTGAGTGATAAGGATAGTCAGTGGTAGTCAAGTGGTAGTTAAATGAGGGTCATGACAGTGGCGATAAAGGCCTTTAGTCTGAAGTCCTTTATGTATAAGGCCTTCAAGGTAAAATACTTCAGGTTAAAGTACTTCAGGTTGAAGGCCTATCGGTAAAATGCCATTGTAGTAAGGCCTATAGGTCAAAGGCTTATGGTTAAGACCTTAAGTGCACAGGCCTTGAGGTCAAAGGATACTTTAGCTTTCACTAGACGTAAGGAACTTCAGTGTTGTTGTTTCCTCAGTAAACAACAGCAACACTGAAGTCCACCGTAACCTTTTTTTTTTGTGCAACTCCGGCTTGCGAAATGCCACAGGCCTTGAGGTCAAAGGATACTTTAGCTTTCACTAGACGTAAGGAACTTCAGTGTTGTTGTTTCCTCAGTAAACAACAGCAACACTGAAGTCCACCGTAACCTTTTTTTTTTTTGTGCAACTCCGGCTTGCGAAATGCTCGTTTCCAATCGCGGTTCAAATCGCACTGACCTCTGTCGTAAAGAATGTAGCACGTCACACCAAAACTTCGTCCGCTACAAATCACATGATTCGAACCAACTTCCGGCCACCATTTCCATGAGACATTGACCAACAGTGCTCACTGAACCCTTGTGCATGCACTGCTACGCACGCGTACGGTAGAAATAAGCTGCTTGGTATCGAAAACAACGACTTGCAGTTATTGAGGGCTGCGTGCCGCAGACTGCAGAACATGCAGCTGATCAAGCTCGCAAATCGGCAACGACAACGCGAGCGTGTGCCTTCGGTGCACTGTGTAAGCTTCAAGAAATCCTCAAAAGCATGCGATCAGCAATCGCAATCTAACGTGTTTCAGTCGACACCACATAGGACGGAAAAACTCCCCGTGCGTTGTTTATAAAACGTACGACAAGCCGTACTCTCGGATTATTGCGTGTTTGCTTACTACGCAGTAAGTATATATGACTGGTATGACCGCCGACGATCGACCCTGGTGGACCCTGGTGGACTCTGCTGTGGTCGTTGCGATTTCTACGCTCGTAACCTGCTTCCTGTAAGCTGTAAGCAGAAAGGAATCGGGATACGTTCGTTCAACTGTAGTCTGTCGGCCGCCGGCTTTTGCTGCGGGCAAGGAACGCATAATCTCGGCAAAATTTGCGCATATCAGCTGTTGAACGCCCACCTAGAACAAGCGGGTGCGCTGCATAAATTTAGCTGCGTATCGTTTCTGTAATAATACAGCTTTATAGCAGAGAACTGGCACTGAAATGAAAGGCGCTACAATAAAGCCCTGCGTGTCGGCGCCTCACGTTCCGCGTGTGTTTGCATGACGATCAGCGCTAGAGCTCATTTTTATCTATTTTTTTTTAATGAGCCAAACGCGAGGAGGTACATGCCTGCGGTACTTCTCAGATATTTTGAGCATATGTAGCAGAAGGCCCGACCATGAAGCTGTACAACACTTGGCCGTGACGACAGAATCAGCACTTGGTCGGCGCGACAGTTCTGTGTGGCCACATATATATATGCCCGCAGAGATGTCTCGAGCAATGTGCTCGTGAGGGCTTCTAATAAAGGACATGTTTCAGTCAAGCGTTTTTCAAAGCATATCCACTTTTGCACTGCGCCAAACGCAATGAAGACCATACGCTCCCGTACCGCGCTCAACCAACACTTCGTAAAACACGTTCAGCACATGCATATATGCGCGCGTCTGAACGCGTACTCGGAACTGGAATCCGGCTGCTCTCGTGAAAGGCCTCGAACACCATCGCAATATCCGCCGGGCGCACGAAATTAACAGCCGAAATATTTTGTGAATCAGAAGTATGCGATCGTAATATGAAGCGAGCAATTGTGCTTTCGAGGTGGTGAGACGATCGAAATGTGATCGCGCATACGCACGCAAAACGTATCAATAAACAGCGAGAACTACCGCAAAAGGTATCATTGCAGGCGACACAGTCGATATGCACCGTGGCCTAGTCGAAACAAGCGCCTGCATCGCGCAAAACATCGCATGAAGAACCGCGGTCCTTCTAGTCCTTGTAAAAATGGCCGCGCGAGCTTCCCGCGACCATGCACCTCTCTGTCGTCTGCTAGCTGCCCGAGAGCTGCCAGCACAAAATCGTCCTGGCGAGTCTGACCGCCGGCCGGCAGCCCGAAACCGCCCAGCCAGAGAAAAACGAACGCGTTCCGGGCAGCCACCGGAAGTGGGCGGAGCAACCCGAGAAAATCGAGCGCGCTCGGGCAGCCCGCAAGCAACCCGCGGGCTGCCAGAGGCGGATAATCGAAGAAGCCCACTAGTAAAATTTACAGGTTCTTTCGTCTTCCTCTTTGCACCAGAGGTGCCCCGCCAGAGACGGTCTGTTTAACTCGAAAGACTGAATCTTATTTCTTCGCACCAGAGGTGCCCCGTCAGAGACGGTCTTGTGATCAGTTGAGATGCAGGGATAAAAAGGCAATAACTGAAGATTTATATACAGATGTTTACAGAATATACAAGTTAGATACAACGGCAAAAAGAGACAAAACAACAAAAAAAGTGAATCTGGCTTATACTAGGGGAGGCCCCTACTCGGCGTTGCCGAAGATGCGTAGCATCTCACCTTAGCGCAGAACCCAGCTTCCGGCTCCGGGGCCCAGTTTTAAAGCCCTAAAGGCCCGGCCCACATTCCGTAGCACCCAATCATTCTACATTCTTCATATCATTGGCTAATCGAGAGCATGGTCAGCCCTCCAACTACCGTAGGGTAACACCCTTTCCAGAAAAACAAACGCACGGTCGTTCCAGCATGTGCGGAGTAGAACGTTCTCTCCACCACAAAATAAAAATAAAAACAAACACAAATACACATTCGTGCCAGAACGTGCGCGAATCGGTTCCGCGGGGCGGGTGGACACCCGTACTTTCCGGCGCGTTCGCGAGCGGCCGCGTTCCAAGAAAGGAGACGCTCTGCTTTGAGTGCCCCCAGCCGCGTTCCAATGACCCCCGCGAATACTACCGATCCCTTACACGCCCTTCCCAAGATTCTACAAAGGGCTCAAATGCCACTTTTAGAATGACAACAATGGAGGGATCGGTGTCGGTAACGAAACTACCCTGTGGGTGACATACCGCAGCTACACAAGCACTGGCATCAAACAAACCAAAAGCAAAAAATGTACACGGGCACCAAGAAAACATACACAAAATGCACAGTCAAATACACATGGTGGCATGCCTGCTGTGCGCCGTAAAACGGAGTCCAAGTTGATAGGCTGTACGCAGTTCACCAGCATGCACACCCGCGTCCTGCTCGACACACACACACACCGACACTCGCAACTGGTGCGTTCAGTAGCACTGATACGGGCCACGTGAGCCTCCTTGGTCGCACCGAGCGTCCCTGTGTGCGTTCGAGCCACCACGCGTCTCAACACGATGAACGCCTAATGGCCACTATACTCATTAGGTTGGTGCCACAGCGGGGCAAGAACTAACAGCTGGTGCCCTCCAGGATCAAACACGTCATGATCCTTGGTTGGTCCAAATATCTGACCATGCGACACCCATAAGGGAACGCTCTCTCCGGAGCACCAGTACGAACAGCGTACTGCGTAAGGAACATTAGCCTTGTCCAGTCCAACTATAACAGTGCGGCCGGCTTTGCTACATCTAATTTGACATACCGCAGCCCGGAACGTACTGTTCCTCGCGCCCTAATTGACCCAACGCAAACACGCACGGAAACTCAAAAACACCTCCAAAGAGCAATACACAGCTTTCAGGGCAACACAAATCAATTGGCGCACAAGCTCCGGGACCAGTACTTGTGCACCACCCAGGACTCCCGCGGGCCGGCGTACTCTTATGCAGGTTCTGAGAACGTTGAGCTGGATCAACCGTTCCAGCTCCACGACCTGAAGGCGGCCCTGGCAAAAATGAAACGCGGCACCGCTCCGGGTCGGGACAAAATTACAGTCAAATTGTTAGCCAACCTCCCCGACCCAGCATACATGTCTTTATTGAATTACATTAACTCAATCTGGCTTGGGTAAGTGCCACTACCCATCGAGTGGAAGACCGCCCTGGTCACCTTCATTCCTAAAGCTGGCAAGGCCATCAACACGGACAACCTCCGCCCCATCTCTCTGACTTCCTGTGTGGGCAAACTCATGGAGACGATGGTACGTGACAGGTTGTCCGAGTTCATGGAATCCAAACACCTTTTCGCAGACACCATGTTCGGATTTCGCCCACACAGATCTGCACAAGATGTCCTTCTACAACTCAATCGGGCTGTCCTCGACCCCGTGGAATGCCCTCACAATGACAAGGTCGTACTCGCCTTGGAATTGAAGGGTGCATTCGACAACGTTACCCACGAGATCATTCTCACCCACCTCTCTCAAACTAACTGCGGCAGAAATGCCTTTCAATACATTCGGCAATTTTTAACCGACAGACAATCTTACATTCGGATCCAGGATAAAGAACATGGCCCTTTTCATTTAGGAACCAGGGGTACACCCCAGGGCGCGGTGCTCTCTCCTCTCTTATTCAATCTGGCTATGATGCGCCTACCGGCCCAGCTGGATGCTGTCGCCGGTGTGCAGCATGCGCTGTATGCTGATGACATCACCCTGTGGGCCACGCACGGTTCCCTTGCAGACATTGAGGCTAACCTGCAGGAGGCGGCGACCATAGTGGACCGTTATGCTCGCCGCTGCGGCCTCCAATGCTCCACCCAAAAGTCTGCATTTGTGCACATACGCCCCTCACCAAAGTGCACAGCCAAAATTTCATTGTCTCTTGAGACAGGTCCAATCCCTGAAAATATCGAAGTCCGGGCACTGGGGCTCTTTATACATCAAGACAGACGGTCAGAAACAACATTGGCCAAACTCCGTCAGGTGGGGGACCAGGTGGGCCGCTTGGTCCGCCGGGTTTCTAACAAGCGCGGGGGGTTACGATGTAAGGACGCCTTGCGGCTGGCGCATGCATTTGTAACCAGTCGAATTCTATATTCGACTCCAAACCTCCACCTGCGGAAGCAAGACGAGGATTCACTCGAAGTCATCCTTCGCAAAATTATTAAGCGGGCTCTAGGCCTCCCCGTGACCACCTCCAACAAGCGCCTCCTGGGCCTAGGCATGGTGAACACATTTCGGGAGCTCCGGGAAGCCCACTTGACTAACCAATACACACGTCTCTCGAAGACATCGTCGGGTCGCCGCCTCCTTGCCCGGCTACACATCCAACATACCACTCTCATGGAAGAGCGCGTACGTATTCCATCCCAGTGGAGATGCGCCCTCCACGTGCGCCCTCTTCCCGCGAACATGAACCGTGAGGACCATAATGGCCGGCACCTGGCGCGGGCGGAAGCCCTGGCCCGCCACTATGGATCGAAACCCGGCGTATTCTACGTGGATGCCTCAGGCCCCCACCATGGGGGATGGTACACAGCCGCAGTCGTCCACCAATCCAAAACAGTGAACGGCCTTACTTTCCGAGCCCGTGACATAACACACGCGGAGGAGGTCGCCATTGCGTTGGCTGCATCTGATTCCAATTCAAAAACAATTATTTCCGACTCGCGAGGGGCATGTCGGAACGTCGAGCAGGGCTGGGTACCGTATCTAGCCTACCGCATTCTTCAAAACAGCGTCTACACCGGTGACCCCGCGCACCGGCGTATCGTTTGGGCTCCCGCTCACATGGGCCTTGAGGGAAATGAGGCAGCTGACGCCGCCGCCCGCGCGCTCTCTCCCCGGACATTCCCCTCCGACCCTGACGATCAGGAACTCGAATTTATTCCAGCTTACACCTTCAAAGACATCGTTTTACTCTATCAATCTGGCCATGGTCTTTATCCCCGCCCGTGTAAAGGTCTGTCAAAGGCAGAGGAGCGGCTTCTGCTCCGCCTGTATATTAATACTTTGATGTGCCCGGCAGCTGTGAAACACTTCGACCCTTCTTTCTCGGGCAGCTGTCCGCACTGTGCGGAGAAGTCTTCGGACATCTACCACATGGTGTGGGCCTGCCCCTCCAACCCTGCTATCCCCCCTCACCCCAACCCAACCCGGGAGGACTGGGAGGCGACCCTGCTCGGCTGCTCTGACCTGCAGGCCCAACGGGCCTTGGTCGCGCGAGCCTGGGCGGCGGCCGATGCCACTGGGGTCCCGAACTAGGGACCTCCACCTAGTATTTGTAAGGGCTGGCCCCCTCTGGGTCAGCTCATGCATAACCTCCTGTATTATACCTGTACATAAATGTTTTCCACCACCTCGCACCGACTTTCAGTTTGAAAGCCACGCCCCTGCCTCCTGTTACTTCGCCTCGCTTGGAGCCATTTGCCCCGCTCCTGCACGGGCATGGAATGAAATTTCCGCTCCCTGCATTATAGGCGCTTGCCGATTTCGTGGCATCATATAACTCCGAGGCTACCTGCGCTCTTTCGCAGCCACTTAATCCTAATTTGCCTTGTGGCAAGTCGCCAGGAATTTCCCTGTCCTCAAATGAAAGGACTTTGCCATCAATAGTACTACGTGGCACTTCATGCCACATGCCTGGCACAGTGTGCCGTTGCGGCAACGTTTGACCTCCTCCTATCTCTAGCTCGCCAGTCTGACGTCTGTCGTCGCTGGTCGTCTCACGCTGAACCGACTGCTCTCTTTCGCAGCTTGTTTGAGACCGAGTTTTTGGAATTCTGAGACTCACTTCCAACAATCCTGAACTCGCGTCCGCGTCCCTGGTGTCATTTGGGGCAGAGCTAACCTGTGCAGCATGATCGTCGGAGTGCGCGTTCACCGCCTCTAATACCGCGACGCTGCGTTCCGTCACAATACTTTGTTCAACTGCGATTCCAGCTTCGCAGAAATCTGGCTCACTTCTTACTTCTGCCTGGCTGTTTTCTTGACCTTTACTTGACAGGCTTTGCCTTCCATCACTGGCGTCCTCTCCGCTCGGGACTCGGAGCAGTTCTCCCTGGCTAGTTGACTAGCTCTCCTAGACTCTTTGAGCTTAGCCAACTCGAGCTCTAGCTGCTGGCGCCTTGCTTCTAACGCCTGCAAATCCGGAGGTTTTTCCTCGCATAGCGGCGCCTTTCCTCCATTCACTTTTGCAAGCTCAGACTGATAGTAAGCTAAGCGCGCCTTCGCCAATTCCACTCGATACCTCACATCGAGTGAGGGCCGGCATGGATAACCGTCCATACCGCCGTATGTACCCCTCAACTGTCCTACCGGCTCGAACACACGCACAGGGACGTGCGCAATGCGACCAAGGAAACTCACAGTTTCGATGCGTCGATCCGCATTGCCAGCTCCTTGGCGTCGCAGTCCACCGCCACTTTCACCGGACGCTGCGATGAGCTGTCGCACGCCGCTGGTCCTGTGCCCTTTGTCGTCACTTGCTGCGACCCGCCGGTGACCGTCGAGTTCTCGACGCGTTTTTATCCTTGACCGGACGCAGTCTCGCGTCCCTGGACTACTGCCGTGGTCCTTGCGTCCTTGCCGCCGTCTCTCCGCAGGTCCTTTCTCGAACGCTGCTGTTTCCTGATCGTCGCCTTTCTCCCTGCGTTCAATCTTCTTCCTACGCCGTCTTCCGATGGCCGCAGGATCCTGTCGACTGCGCCAGTAAAGTTCAGGTTCTTTCGTATTCCTCTTTGCACCAGAGGTGCCCCGCCAGAGACGGTCTGTTTAACTCGAAAGACTGAATCTTATTTCTTCGCACCAGAGGTGCCCCGTCAGAGACGGTCTTGTGATCAGTTGAGATGCAGGGATAAAAAGGCAATAACTGAAGATTTATATACAGATGTTTACAGAATATACAAGTTAGATACAACGGCAAAAAGAGACAAAACAACAAAAAAAGTGGATCTGGCTAATACTAGGGGAGGCCCCTACTCGGCGTTGCCGAAGATGCGTAGCATCTCACCTTAGCGCAGAACCCAGCTTCCGGCTCCGGGGCCCAGTTTTAAAGCCCTAAAGGCCCGGCCCACATTCCGTAGCACCCAATCATTCTACATTCTTCATATCATTGGCTAATCGAGAGCATGGTCAGCCCTCCAACTACCGTAGGGTAACACCCTTTCCAGAAAAACAAATGCACGGTCGTTCCAGCATGTGCGGAGTAGAACGTTCTCTCCACCACAAAATAAAAATAAAAACAAACACAAATGCACATTCGTGCCAGAACGTGCGCGAATCAGTTCCTGCGGGGGCGGTTGGACACCCGTACTTTCCGGCGCGTTCGCGAGCGGCCGCGTTCCAAGATAGGAGACGCTCTGCTTTGAGTGCCCCCAGTCGCGTTCCAATGACCCCCGCGAACACTACCGATCCCTTACACCACTAAAGGCGCAACTGAAGGCGCGCTCAACAGCGAGAAGAGCGGGCGTCAATAGCGCCGACCGCGCTTCGCATCGCCGACGACAGGCGGGGCCACCGGCGCAACCATGGCAATGCGAACAGCAGACGACTCTCTACAGCTTCCTTACGGCTTATCTTCACGCCTCTGGAAACAGCAGCTTCCACTGCTGTCGAGTCTGGGCAAAAGCTAACATTACCGTACCTGACCATTCGTATAAGTGTTGCTCCTTCAAAAGAAAAACTAACCTCTGCTGAAGAAGAAACAATTCTGGATAGGTGCTGATGTAGTGGAAGCAAAATGTAGCAAAACTGTTTCATCGAAAGCAAATGCAGTACAGGGAAATTTTGTGAACGATCTGCAAATTTTTCAGGTATGCTTGCGTTGTGTTCATTTTACTAAGAGCTACAGAGCCTATAATATAGGCTTTTTTTTTTCATTAGAAGTCGCTTTCTGAGAGCACCGGTTCTTAATAGATGGCCACCGGAGCAAAAAAAGAAAGCTCTGCTGAAGTCACGAGATTAACATCTCCTCTAAATGCTGCAAAAGCAGCTCTCTTTTTTACGTGGTTGTTGGTTTTAAAGGCAGGCAAATATAACAAAAAGATCTTTTTATGCACTCCGTGTTTTTCTTGTTCTACTAGTACCAGCAATAAGTATTAACGCATATCATCGAAAGGTAAATATACTGCCCTTTCTAAAAAGCTAGAATTGCAAGATCGCGCGCAAACTATGTCGAAAACGGCCAGGGGTTGCCACCATCGCGGGACCACAGCATAGAGAATACCATAGCCCCCAGCCGTATGCATTGTTGCCCTAGTTTTCGTGAAGTTAAGAAATGTCGGAACGTTTTTTCTTTCCACACACGGTATGTTTCCACTCATACACATCTAATTTGCGATTTGGAATTAGCTTTGTTTTCGTCATAACTATGGAGCGCCGACAATCCTGTAATCACACCTCCTTTCCTAGTGTTTTCTTGTGCACCATTTTCTTTATACTGGATTACTTAGGTTTCTTTCCAATACAATTTGTTTCTTTTTTCGTATTACGCCAGAATCACCCAATGCAGTGCAATGCAAAGCCGCCGCAGGGAAACAGCCACCCCAAGACTGCACATTTATATCACGGCGATCACTTCGGGCGTGCAACAGCCTGCAGGGCATTACGAGCGAGCGAGTGACGTGAAGCCGTGCGTATGTGCCGCCTCGCTTCCAACGGCCGAACGCACAGACCGAGCGGTTCTCCCGTCTCATCGGCGATTGCCTCCGGCGTGGTCTAGTGGCTAGGATACCTGGCTCTCACCCAGGAGGCCCGGGTTCGATTCCCGGCGTCGGAATAACTCGGTCTCATGGTATAATGGTCAGCACTCTGGACTTTGAATCCAGCGATCCGAGTTCGAATCTCGGTGAGACCTTGCCTTTTTGTAGCATGTGCGAAAGTATTTTGTTTTCGGCGGTGCTCTGAAGATCTTTGCAGATTTCCAAAACGAACAGATTGCATATTGTTTTCTAGCATTTGTATTTTTGTTACGATTACGTAAACGCTGAGAGATATAAACACATAAAATTCAGCCACCGTTATTAGCCGCTCTTTCGCGCTAAAAGAACACGTTAATCAAAGACAGGCAGCGCAAAGTTTCCATATAATCATGCATGTTGGACCGCCATCAGCTGAGAACAAATTCTGACAGCGCAACCGGTTCCAAGGCCTCGAGAGCGCTCTTAACGCAGTGATAGGAGTTTGCTACGAGAGGCGCAACGGTTGGCCCAAAATTCAAAGCAGTCCAGTTCTTAGCACAGTAAAACGTGTCCATCTTCATCTCTCACCTCCTGGGATGGCAAACGAATCGCGCTTATCGTGATCGGTGAACTGTCCTACTTTTCTTATGTAAATTAAAAATAAAAAAACATGTGGCCTAATCTGGTCCACGGGAAAGAAGGAAAGTAGAAAGAGAAGAGGAAATCGACAACGAAGAAACTTTGACACAACAGAGCCGAGTGTTCTGTGGAAGCTTCATGAAGCAGCTCGATTGTAGTAGATGAAACGCCATTAAGGCTGAGGACATCATCAATATCAACTAAATGCGCCACTAGATTGAAAACCTGTCCGTACACAGCCTTGCTACGGCGATGAAGCGGAAGCACACACAAGTCGCACGTCAAAAAATTTGTAAAATTGTCTTGCCGTGCTAATCCATACAAAACACAACGGCAGAAAACAAATCACATATCGCATCAAAAAGTCATAACATCGCGGCTGGCTCGTTCGCGGCTGGCTCATGAGCCGTCAAGGATTTCATCGCCGCTTTTTAAGCATCTTTTCTTCCGACTGCTGGGCAGCTGCGCCGCTGTGCGACGTGCCGCCTACTCCAGCTGCAGAGGCCTTGCTGTGTCTCCTGGAATGGTGTCCCCTTTTCTTGGGCGTCTGGCTCGCACTCGCCTGACCATCTTCTCGCTTGACCTCCGTCTTCTCGACGGACGGGAGTTCCGATTTGACACTTGTCATTGGATGCCAGGCCAGGTCGGCCTTCGAGTCAAACTTTGACTCGAGTTGCAAACTTGCGGAACTGTGTCTCCTGCGCCCTCTCTCGGCAAAAGCGGCGCCCTTTACGGCCCTGCTCAAATCCCCGACGCTGGCGCTCCTCCGCTTGTTCATGCCCGCGAAAGAGGAGTCTCTACGATGCCTGCTCAAGTCCACTGCACTGCCTCTCCCGTCTGTCATCTTGTCCACGATGCTGGACTTCCTGGACAGGTCACTGGTCTTGCTGGTTGCGGACAAGGCGTCCCTGTTGTCAGCGTTCGGTGCCTCCTCCTCCATGCTTGCCTCCGAACCCATCCTCGAACTGTGGCTTGCCACGCGAGTCTGCGGCGCAGCGCCGGTGATGGGAGCTTCCGCTTGGATGGCAGAACCCATGACGTTCATACCACTGGCGGCGTGGGACTCCCTACTGTACTGCCTGTGATGGAAGCAGCGGAACACGTCCTGGCGTGGTGGCAACCAGCCTTTTTCGAAGGCCTTCTCTGCCGCGTACGAGCCAAGCAGGATGATGACCACGCCGAAAGCCATGCTGATAAACCGCACGGGGAACCCCTGGCCGAGCTCTTCGTCATAGAACGGAAGCCTTACCATTACCGGCAGGCCCAGCAACGGCTCGCCAAGTAGCCATCGAAGGCAAGAGCCGGCGATGAAGCCTGGAAGCGGGGAACGCAGTTTACCAACAGACGCTGTCTAGAATCATGTCGCATGTAGTTATTGTCTAGAGTCATGTCGCATAGAGTTGCCTTAACCGCTGTGCCTGTGCTGGCCTACAACAAACGCCACTAGTCTATACCCCGGTGAAATTCAACTCTCCACACGCGTTAGCCTCCGCTCGCCACTCACTTGAATAGGCATCACAACTGCAAAATTATATGCCACAAATTCTTCTCACGCAATGTTGGCTCTCCGGTCTTTGCACCCTTAACTGAAGCGTAAGGACATAAAGACATGGTGATTGTTAATTCAACATATTACTGGAAAACAATAGGTGGCGCGCCTCTGGTATCTTCCTGCTCTCTTTACCTACCCATGAATGAGCCGTAGGCATTGGTTTGATTGAAGTACAGCACACACAGCAGTTGGGGGAATAGCAGTACATAGACCGCGTCGGAGCAAAGCGACCACGTCTCAAAGACAGACTCCACGGACATCGCCAAGTATGTAGCCCAGGCCCCGATCAGGAACACCGTCATGCGTAAGGTGAAGGCCACTTCGGCGTCAGAGGCCTGTAACAGACACAAAAACTGGCACTTCACAAAGCACGAGAGTTAAACTACGGTCGACAACCATGGCTAGAAACAGCAGCATCGTGTCTGAAGCTTCTACTGATCGTTTCCTTTGAAGCCAGTTGTTTGTGAGCATTGTTCTAGCGTCAATGCTACACTAAAAACGAAGGGTAGGTCGCCAGACTCGGTGGCGATGTCTTGATCTTTCATCTGTTTCTGTACTAATGCAGCAGCCAATGAAGTCATTTGTAAGACCACCGACAGCTTTCTCATAATTACTTTATGTATTATACAACCCTGTTCAGCCGCAATATGAATATGTATAAACGAACGTGTACTAATCTACTTCTCCGGATGTGATGTCTATGTAAACAAACACTAATTTATTCACATGCGCTACGCAGAGGGGTGGCTGAACAGAACGGCGAAGAGTGGCGATTGAAGTGTCTAGAGTGAGGACGTCGACTTATCGGACTTGCGCACTTTGTTGTTTTACACTTCATGCCCAAAAGTTGACTGCCGCCGAGGCTACGTACACGGCCCTCAAAGTGTGTTCTGTGTACGCACTGCGACCTGATTGCGCACCTTGGCGAGTGCACTTATGTTACTCTGGTTTAGCCGTGCTAGAGTGCACGTTTAGCAAGTGACACTCTTAGTAAGTGCACTTTATTTTGCGCGCAGGACAGGGTTATAAGTTAGCGTTACTCAGTTTTCGAGACAAGCGTCCGCTTTTCCAAAGACCATCTGCATCTCTGCTCTTCACCTCAACATGTGCCCGCCTGCCCGTAACGAGTTGATTTGTTGCCACACACGTACCATGGGCCGAACGATTGACTTGTAAATGTTCTTGGTCACCAGCAGGGAAGCGCTGAGCATAGAAGAGTCCACGGAGGACATGATTGCCGCTGTGATGCCGAGGAGGCCCAGGATGGAGACCAGACCAGGGGTCAGATAGCGGATAGAGTAAGGCAGCACTCTGACGCTGTCCTTATCGCGCAGATAATACGGTCCTCTGTAGCCAGCCACTGTGAAGTCTGTGAAGAGTGAACGTATGAAAGAAATACATGTGCGCATGTGCAAACACACATGAACTGAAGCACAATATCGTGCGCGCATACCACAAAGCGCTAACGTGCGGATGCCATAATCATGAGCACTATCGCAAACACCGAGGCGGTCATTGGTCAATCAGTGAATATGATATATGAAACAAGAAACATTCTTGACCGAAGTACACTTAGGAACTGCAGAGGTTACGTGAGGATTTCAACTAATATTTTCGGTAACAGCACCCGTAGAAGCGGACATCTCGTTTTTCGTGGAGCTAAGAACCATGCACAGCAATGGGACCATGCTGATGTGTTGTATCCCCAAGTGCCACCAACTGCAGAATGTCATTGGTGCCCCCTGTAGAGATGTTGAATTTCCTGTACACCACGTGCGGTACACCACACTCAGCATCTGAGTAGACGTACAACATAAGTCCGAACACTGCGCGCAGCTAATCGCGTCACCTTCACTATCGATTGTTTTTTTCCTCGTCTTCAACATTATGTTTTTGGCCCACCTATATGACACTGATATCTGTTTCTTCCTCATTTTTTTTTAAATTTTTGCGCCCACTCAGATAACACATGATATATTCTGTAGACGGTGCACCGGATACAGGAAAGAGGTTGCCTATGCAAAAGAAAAAGAAACAAACAAATGATTGACGATTAACCGTGGTTAGGCCAAATGTAATTTAGGCTTAGGTAGTACTTCGGTTTTCAACTCGGTTTCGCTGAACGGGACAGTTAAGCTCCGCCTTTAAGGGTACGACGCGATAGCTATAATGGGCTAATTCCCATATATGCGTAATTGGTCATTCCCTACTTTAGATTCATAGATCCCAGGGAGTCCTCATGCCACTCCTGTCGAGAGTGGCGCAGCGGGTAAGTGATGGGCCACTACACTGCGATGCTTCCACCGCTGCAGGTGCTGCCACCGGAGGTTCTTGGGCAACCCTAGGTTGCTCTTCCCGAGCAATTTCTCGCGACCAATCATTTATGGAACTGCCACCTGTCAAGGTGGTCAGGTTGTGATGACGTCATAAGGTTATGTGACCAAGGTGGTCCATCTAGGTGGCAGGTGGGCCACCTAGGCCAAGCTGCCCACAACCCGGTGGGCACACAGATGAACCTCACAACCAACGGCCCAGCGGCTGGGTGGAAGCTCTAGTGCTAACGTCCTAAAACTCGGGACAGTTACCACTGTGTAACACAAGATTCAGCGACAGTTGTTGAGATATTACCCTCTCTCCTCCTTCCACGGTTACCACTATCCGAGTTCTTCCCTTGGCAGCCACCCTCCGTTTGCGCGTTTCTCTGCTCCCTCCATACCCTCCTCTTCTGTTCCAGAAGGGCCCGGTTGTAATCATTATCCGGTTACTCATTCCTTCTCTCTTGACATGCCCTCCTCATCTCACAAAAACCACCCTTCTGGTGGCTCCCATGGCAACCACCCATCGGTTACGGCGAACTGCTGCACACTATTACTACTACTAAGGCTATGACTGCTACTACTACTACTACTACTACTGCCACTACCACTACTACTACTGCTGCTGATGCTACTGCTACTGCTACTACTGCTACTACTACTACTACTACTACTACTACTACTACTACTACTACTACTACTACTACTACTACTACTACTACTACTACTACTACTACTACTACTACTACTACTACTACTTACCACCACCACCACCACCACCACCACTTCTACTACAGCGACGCAAAACCCAAGCTGTCGATGTAAAAACTGCAGTCTACCTCGTCGTAGAAAGCCGGTGTGAGAAATGTTCTGTACTACCGGCGTAGCACATTCTAGGACGGGTCATGTTACGAAGCAAGATGCGTTCTGAATGGGTCTAATTAAGGTCCGATGACTGCTTGACCGACCCGCCACCTTCGTCCGTGCCTGTGCTTTGAGCTGGGCAATTCGTTTGGTCTCCTCGGAGGCTTCCGCATCTTGGGGTACCTCCGCCTTTAGTCGTTCCTCTTCCGCTTTAGAAACGCGCTCAGCATCCTTCGCTGCTTTAGCTATACCTGACGCGCCATAGCGTCCACCTCTTTCTAAACAGTTACCACGCATTCGACCGCTTAGACCTCTCACCTTCGTGTGTAACCGCGTAAAGCTCCGTTGCCGACATAGTCGAGCCGTCGAGCAGTTTCCTGCTACGGCGTAGAACCCGCATTGCGTGTCGTATCTAGAAGGGCGCGTTGAATTAGAGGATGACGATGATGTTCATCCATGTCCTTCTTTGCATCAGTGTGGTAGGCAACGCCACCTATGGTCTCACCCAGTATCTATAGCAGCACAGTCATCCTTAAGCCGCGCCTTCTGACATCAGAGAGCAAAAGAATGTGGTTGGGATAGGGGGAAATAAGTCTGCGGCCCGTTGAGGGTAACGTCCGTGAGGGGAAGTGGGGCTTAGGAGTGCAAATAGCAGTGTGAAAGCCCTGTGGGTACATGCGAGGCGCTTAGAATAGAGCAGGCAGGCTATACCGGTTGTCTTAAGGGGACTAGGCTGCGGGATGGAGTTAGTTGCGCCAACCTAAACGCTTGTGGGTGGCGCTGTCTATGCTAAACGCCAAATACAATACACTGCGTGTATGTGGACTGCAATGGTCGAAGGGTTAAAGTGTCAGGCAGTAGGCTTGCTTGCTTCGCTCTGTCATTGGTTCGCAGGACAACGGGTTTTTTTCTTTCGCGAATACTAGTTTCGTTGAAAATTTCGGCTCTGAAAGGCACTGTATTCGACATCCGTTTCGTCTAGATTCTCGAACGGCATTCGGCTGATCTTGCACAGAATGGGCACTAAAAACACGAAGGCCAAGCCCACATCCATGATCCCATCGAAGCGACATGCCTCACAGCCAATACAGAGTACAGGAAGCACTTACTGGTATTCTTGGCTGCGGCACCGATGAAGACCGGTGGAATGGCCATGGCAATGCATCCCAGAGCGGAAAGGTAGGAGAGCATGCGGGCATCGAAGTCAGTCTCACAGCCAAGAACTCGGTGGAAGTACACCTGCGTCCCAAAGTGCGACAAGGCTTCTTACCCTCAGGAACCGCCTTTTGTTATAACCGGTAAGGATTCCTATTATGTGATGTACATGCGTTACGGTCTGCAGAAATAAGATAACTCGCTTCTTTGGAGGAAGAGTGCTTGACGTGACATTAAATGCTTCAAGTCTTCATCTCATGAGGTCATTCCGTATCATGAGAATCGAAGGTAGGACACTCGAGGTTATTTATGGCAGCCGGTGAAGTTCCTATAGTATTCTGCGGTACGGTATAGTGTGGTGTGGTTAGTGCATGGGGTTTAAACTCCCAAAGCGGCATGTAGGCTATGAAGGATGCCGCAATGAAGATTCGGAAAGAGTAATAACAATTGATCGATTTCATCGAAAGCTTCACTATACGACGCCATTATTGCGGATGATGTCGGTAACTGGTCTCAGAAAACAGCTTATAAGGAAAGACGCGGCGTTAACTGTCTCGTTCTTCATGACCACCTCATCCACGCCTTGAAAAAAAGTAAAAAAGGAAAAGAGAAAGAGTCGCTCTAGTTGAAGAGTCCGGATCAGTTTCGAGCACTAGGGATTCTTGAAAATGTATTGACATTGCACCGCACATAGGCCCCTCTTGCATTTCACCGCTACCAAAACGCGGCCGCCGCGATCGGGATTTGATCCTGAGCGAGGCCGTTATAAGATACAGTGCGGGTCGGATTGGATACATCTCTGAGGGAACAGTGGTGATCCGTAGAGAACTACTGGCATCACTATGGCCACGTAAGCTGCGCACGCACAAGTGCAGTAAGCTTAGTGACGTGGACCTATTCAAACCAAAACTACCTATTCTGCAGCTCTTGGCACACTGGAACCACCTATCCCCCCCCCTCCTCTCCTTTTCTGTCAACAGCAATAGAGAGTATTCAATCGTTCGTTCACCTGCCACGGGATGCCTCCGAGAGCTGTCATCAGGAAGCGGTCGAGAAGCGGGCTGACTTCGGAGGACTCGATGGTGCCGATCCAGTCGTTGAGCGGAGGACTCACCGTGCCAACAGCTTTGTGTATTAGGCACGCAGGCATGCAGATCCACTGCATGCACAAGAGAATACACGGTTCTTGGCGATGCATTGCGCTGAGCGTGTGTAAACCAATGAACTCGAAGCTTATGACGGGATAGGTGAACCGACGAAGTAAAAAAAATCCAAAGGAACAAAAACTGCGCTGAATCGCTACAATCGACAACTTGTGGTTGAATACACTCATAACACTGCGCATCACCATTTCACGAAAAGAGCCAGAATTGACAGGAATGCGCCTATCGCGACATTTTCCGGCTTCATGCCGAGAATTCGCGCCACACGACACCATTCATAAAGTTAACCTCTTACTCAGATTAGCTCGTTGAAGACTCCGTTTAGTACGCAAAACTGTGTCTATGTTCTTTCTACCCCGCCTTCTACACAACTTTGTCGGGATGACTGCGTCGCCAAAGCACTGTTGCGGCCAGCTGAAAACTTCCCTCATCTGTCAGAATTAAACATGTCTCTATTCGCCGACCGAAAAACGAGGTCTACAAAATGACCCTGAGCACTTATCTGTCCCCTTGTACATGTTCAAGACGCCTGTCCCCTCGTTACACGTCCGCACCATCAAGGCACCACTTCCATTTGCCCTGCTTAGGACAAGTAGGCCGTACCCACTCGGGCTCACACTGCACTGAGCATGGTATGCACCCGTACTATAGCACTTCCTTCTCTTCTTCTTTAACCCTCTCCTTCATAACCCCTCGTCTTCCCCTTCCAACTTAGTCCACCCTAGTGAAAGCTGGTGCGCATTCTTTTTCCCCGACGGCTCTTGACAGTGAAGGCCCAGAGCAGCAGAGGGCAGCGTGAATTATTAACGTAATTATTAATTACAGGGCAGTTTTACACCTGCCACGGTAGGCAGGTTGTGATGACGTCACTGGGCTCGCACGGCGACACGCACCGCTCGTGGCAGTCGTCATTTCCGCTGGCACAGACCCTTCAATGCTAAACCATTAAAAGACACATGACCCGCGCTTGACCTTATTGCAGAACTCCCGAAATGCTTATTGCTCGCTTGCCCGAGTCTACTAACTCCATCAGTTCGAAGAGCAGTACCGTGAACAGCATCGCTAAGACTTCGATCAACGATATATCATGCGCCAGCTTTCAAACCTTCTGGAATGGGATGAGGTCTGGATCGCAGACCTGTAGAAGAAGGGGAACGCGCAGGTATACTTGAAAGCGAGCTTGATACGGGAGGCGGCATCGTGCGGTGCAATCGGACCCGTCTTGGCCCTTTTTTGGAGCCTGATAAAGAACAAGGAGAACGAGGTTTCTCTCGACTGAGACATAGACGCAGTGCTTCCAGAGATTGAAGGTTTTCTAGAAGACTCCCACACAACCTGCACAGACGCTTCCCACCAGCAGACCAAGAGACTGTCTCCTCTCTCAGGGGATATGGCGTAGTCAGTAGCGACATCCAGTGGCTAAGCGGACACACATATTGGCTGCATGCTTGCGTGACGTGTGCTTAGAGGCTCGCTCTGGTATGTCATGGGACTCTGTCTTGCGTTGGCTGTCGACTGTCTTACTGCCCGAATAAGCCCCTCCTGCTCCCTAACACGGCATTATCGCTCTCTCTGTGATGTCACAAGGGGAGAGAGTGTTTCGGTCAATTATCGTGGTGCGATGCGCATGTTTCCACTCCCTCTCCATTTACACATGGCAGTGATTGTGTCGGGAAGTCGACGACGACGACGCGCAGCCAGAAACGGCGGTCTTAACTGGTGCCGCTGTGAAAAATAAACTGGCTGCCCGTCTCGGCGAAAGCGTTAACCATGGTGTACTTAAATGCCCTCCGAAGAAACTCATCTTGGTCTCACCTTCTGTCTAGACACTTTCAAATTCTAATAATGATAAAATCAGTAACTAAATCACTATTGAAGTGATAATAGCAGTGAAACTGTTAAAAGCACAGCAAGTACGCGAATATCCGCGATCTCTGCAAAGCACTAATGTGTAAGCAAGTAGAGCTACCGCTCTAAAAAGCAGAAAACTTGCCAGACAGACGGCCGTCACAAATATCTGGAGGACGTCCGTATATGTGACTGCGGTGAAGCCGCCCAGCGAGGTGTAGACGAACACGAGCATCGCAGAGGCCACCATGAAGAAGCTCATGTCCACTTCCAAGATGGCAGCGGCAGTGTCACCTGCGAGCGGGGCTCGATATTGAGCACCTGTCATTTTGTCGGCTGAGACAGTATGCAAGGCGTTAATGAGTAATTTAACCTATTGATAATTAAAGCAAATGTGCCGAATGCAGTCTTTCAATGTGCTATGGTTGCAAGCCCATAAAGTGCTAACACAGCTCAACAGACTTCCTTCTAGGTCAAATGCTGGGGGGAATCCCCCATGGTGGAGCATGCATTTGCAATACGTTAGTGTAATTAGTGAGCCGCCGCGGTGGCTCAGCGGTTATGGTGCTCGGCTGCTGACCCGAAAAATGCGGGTTCGATCCCGGGCGCGGCGGTCGAATTTCGATGAGGCGAAATTTTAGAGGCCCGTGTACTGTGCGATGTCAGTGCATGTTAAATGTGGTCGAAATTTCTGGAGCCCTTCACTACGGCGTCCCTCATAGTATCAGTCGCTTTAGGACGTTAAGCACCATAAACTATGAACCAAACCGTGTATACTGAGTCACTCGTATCCACCCAAGAGCAGCCACAAGACTATAAAGAAAAGCTATGCAGCTTGCACAGCTAAACATATAGAGCTAAACACTTGACCAACACTGTTCTCACTTACTTATTAATCAATTTTCTCGCCTTACCGGTAATACGCTAGCCGTCCACAGTAGCTGAGTTGGTAGAGCGACTGCTGTGGTGAAGCGGTGGTCCCGGGTTCGATCTTCGCACCAGGAAGAATTTTTCGTTAACTACGAAGTTTCTATGGAAGCTGTATAGCTTTTCTTTGTAGCCGTATGGCTGCGCTTGGGTCGATGTCAGTGAGTAATTACTCCCTTATTACAGACTTCCTTCTAAACCATCGAGCAGCGCCACTCGTAAATAGGTGCATTGCAGTTCTGCGCGCCCTACGTGAAACTTCAGTAAAAAATGGCTTCACAGTGGTCTAACACCTTTGGCGCACTGTGGAAAACCAGTCGCACCTAGAGCCGCCAGGATGGCAGCCGTCCAGAAGACTTCGCCAGCGACGGCTGGGATGCAGAGCAACAGCGCCATCCAGCGGCCGTAGCGGTTTTGGAACGGGTCCAGCATGGTCACCGGTTTCAGGGCGCGCATCTTGTGAGCGAAGAAAGTGCCGCCTGCAGAAATAGAGGCACACGCATGCAGTCATGTAATGCGTCCTCCTCCAGTCGCCGCAACCATGAGCACACTCGATGGCTGGCACCCACGCCGTCTGCGTTACAAGGTTGGTTGGTTGGTTTATGGGGCTTAACGTTCCAAAGCGACTAAGGCTATGAGAGACGCCGTAGTGGAGGGCTCCGGAAATTTCGACCCCTGTCCTTGGCGTTACAAGGACAACGCCAAGTTCCAATTGTGAAGTCAAGACAGAGATCCTTCTTTTGACGAAATTCTAGAGGCCCGTGTACTGTGCGATGTCAGTGCACGTTAAAGAACCCCGGGTGGTCGAAATTTTCAGAGCCCTTCACTACGGCGTCCCTCATAACCTGAGCCGCTATGGAACGTTAAACCCCCCACGAACGAGAACAAACCTTCTTTTGATGTTCCTTCTTGGGACGGACTAAATGAGCAAATGGGACCATCTGTTCTTCGCAGGACAGGATTTCTATATGATAACATTTTTGTGCAAGGACAGAATTCCTTGCGCTGATGCAGCCTTGAAAATTTACACGCAAGGCTGCTAGAGTCTTGCAGGACATTATTATGTTCGAGTGGAAGGCTGGACAAGTTGGTCCAATACTCAAATTTAACAACAGGCGGAAATGTTTTAATTTTTAAGCACTCATATTTGCATTATTACACGTCACAGTGGATGCACGTTACACGTAGCGCTCCTATGACCTATGACTTTACCTATGACCAGACTGACGGCGTAGCCCACCGGTGTATGGCAGTGTAGGATTCCGTTCCTGTATACAGCCTCCGCAGTTCCGTTGAGGTAGCCTCCACCAACCCAGGTAGCTGGACCACAAATACAGCGATGAAGAAAGGACAGTGGTTAAAGTGAAAGACAAACCAGTAAAATTAACAAAAATCTGCATCTGAAATGGCTATGACAGGAAGCCATCTCGAAATACGGAATTGCATTTCTGGAGTCCGCTCCTTCTCCGATACCTGCAATCGCTTCCAACTCTGCTTGAAAACGACGCGATGACAGCGATAAATAAGACCCGTGGAAACATTTGCGTCTCCCCCCCCCCCCCCCTCGGACATGATATGTTGTGCAATGACTCCCATAATGTTTACATCAATGATCGAAATGATACTCATGTCTTAGACATTAACATAGCATTTGAAAGTCTTGACACGTTCCTGCTTTCCGCGCATGTTTCTTACTCGTAATGTACCTGGGAAGATGGCTCGGTAATCAGCACATTTAAGTTCATGGAGTCTGTGGAAACTTCCAAAAAAACCTGAAGAAAACGTGATGCCGCTGTTACCGCTCATGCAACCAATGGTCGTCTTCCGGTGGCCTATACTACTGAACGCCGTTCCTCAGGCGTCCAAAACTCAAGAGATGTAAGGTGCACCGAAGTGCTCCTAGCGGTGTAAACATGGCGTAACACGCCACCAAGAAGCTGCGAGTGAATGAAAAAAAAAGAAACTCTGGAAGTTCGGCAACCCATCCCCCTTTTATTTTTTTGTCTTCTCTATGGGAATTACAGGATTCCGTACGAACGATGTTCGCTCGTGCGACGTGGGTGATTCTTAAACACGCGAGAGGGGACGAGAAATTAAATGCACGAACAAAAATGAAGGGGGTTCAGACTACACTACAAAGCATAACAAGACGTAAAATACGATCTTTCGCCACCGCCACCGAGCCCAGTTGGTCCTCCGTTTGCTGGGCCAAGCTCGCCAGTTTGAGTATCAATGGTTAAGCTATGGAGTAAATGAACGGCAACGGGACAGATTCGGCCCTTACCGTCAATTCCACTGTCGCATCCTAGCAGTAAGGACAAGGCGAGTTTGGGTTCACTCGAGGCTTTACATCTGAGCCACCGCAACATACGCGTTCGGCGTATCGGCGTCGGCCGAGTCTGATGCGCACTCCCGCTGCGCGCGCATGTGACGCCATCAGTCTTTTTTTTTATTATTTGAGGTGTTTGCCATTAGGCATAATGTAAAAGGGAAAGAAAGTTATAAGGAGTGTAAACAAGCCTCGCTTAAAAAGTGACAAAAGTTCACGATAAAGCAATTATCATGAGTCCACTTGCGATAGTCGCCTGCAACGTCCCATCGCAGGCCTACCTTCTTTAGGAAGCGTCGTCTCACGGAAGCTGTAGCCGGGTAAGTACACAGCAAGTGTTTTTCGTCACACTGGTCTGACGCAGCACCACAATAAGGACACTTGTCAGTCACTTGGAAACGTTTGTCACGCCACCGATGACGCACAGGAGTCAGAGCCGCTCCCGCCCGAATCCGGCGCACAGACACCTCCTCCTCCCGAGTGAGACTCCGGGGGAGAGGGTACGAACACGGAGGAATTAGAGCGCGTGTTCGCTGACGCAAAGCCTGTTTCTCGGAAACATGGGACAAGAACGGATCTGGGGGAAGAGGGGAAGGTGGCGGGATGTCTGATGTCTCAAGGTGTGTCATTTCATCCACATGAATATTATGGGGATCCTGGGCATGGCCGCGAATCCAGTGCATTCGCACAGGACAGGGGTATTTTGTGCAAAGTTGGTGAATGGATTGAGTAACTTGGAATGTGCGCCATCAGTCGGTCCTGCGTATTCCCCTAGACCTGCGCCTCCCAGAGCATCGCCCTGCTTTTCTACCGAAGCCGCGGCCAGCGCCGTTGAATCCAAGCCGCGTCCAAACAGCTGCCGCGCCGTGCATCTACACTCACCAGTCATAGATCCCACGCCCAGGGCCAGGGGCCAGCTCCGGTTGCCCATGACGAGCTTCATGAGGAAGTACGGGTCGTCGTGCTTGCGGCGGCTGTCCGTGCTGCTACGCGAAGTCTGCATGTAATCGCGCTCCGACTGGACCTTTCTGCGTGACCAGAAGCCCAGGAGCACCACGGCGGCATAGTAGCAGATGACCAGCACCACGGCCGGGATGTTCGCCGCCATCGCGTCGTCGCTACGGCGTTACCGTGAAGGAAGGCTTCGCTTGCAGGGCCGTCGCGTGATGCTCGCACGCGTGCCAACTTCTTCATCTCACTCGGGGCATCCGTCCAAGTGCGCAGATAATGTGAAATTTTAAGCGACCGTAACTTGCTTAGACCCAGTCAAATTAAGTACATGCTTCCAAATTCGTACGGTCCTCATTGCGCCTTCCGCGCTGAGGTGGCTGAGTTATATACGCCGTGGTATAGGCATGCCAAAACAATCCAGGAATTCCAAGAGACAATAACCCAACGACAGAGGACTGCTAGGCTGCGCTGTCCAGCTCACGTCCAGAAGACCAGCTTTCGCAGGTAAACCGGGCAAGAGCGGCGGCGAACGCCAATGGGTTCTTGGAATGAGGGCCCGCCCAACTAACTACGATTTCCCCCATGCATTAAACGTTTCCTCACTCACTCACGGCCGTGGCGAATTGTACCCATAAAAAAATCTCCCGCATGCGCTCAAATGTATTTGACGCAACGTGAATAATAGAAAAAGCAATTGGTGCCAATTTCGTGAAAAAGAGATAGTCTTTGGCAGGACATTGGATGCGTGGAACACGCAATAAGGTGTACCAACCTAATAGAAACCGAGTACTGCGATCAGAGAGCTGTAAAGGGTCAACAGTTATAAGCAGGGGAGACTACATGAGCTTCTGAGCAGGAATTACATGAAGCCGTTGTGAGATACGGTAGTATTCGTCGCGATGAGGGAATGTTCTTGTTCAGTGCGACCGCGTTGGAATCAGATTTCCTGATTGTCCTCCTCTCCCAACCGCTCAAGGGGAAATGGGCAGAATAGATGCCACAGCCTATACTTCTCCTCTTCCATACATCTTTCATTAAAAGTCCGCCATGACCTGATGGGCGTTTAATGCTTTACGATGCACCCTGACATTGTCCATCCTACTGCTGACGGGCTTGGCTGTCCACGGCGGCTGACGTGGACCAGTTGGCTTTTGTCCACTTGGAAGAGCACACACACGGTGATTTTAGAGCGTAGCTCTTAAAGGGTAACTGCATAGATTTTAGAAATCAACGAGCTTAAGAGGGTCCAATGTGTGAAACTTGCAGGTAAAGCATGCGGAGTCTTTATGGGCTAGTACTTGAAATAGTGGAGTAATCGCTGATTAAAATCCGGACGCCCTTCAAGCCTCTCCGCAGCGCACAACGCCAAGTGGGGGGGGGGGGGGGGGTGCATGATGACGTCATCGAAGGTATCGGTACATTTCCAACACACAAACGCCTGTTTTGAAGGGAAAAAAAAACAACGCCACCGAAGGCAAACCCTGCCGAGAGTTCTTTGGCAGCGTCTAACGAATCAGGGCAGGGTGTGGCTGACGACAGTCAAAATTTGAAATCTTACCTTCCGTGACGTCACGCTGAATTTCCTTGCACTCCTCCGTGGATTGAGGAGAAGCGCAAAATTCAATCGTCGACTACGTCACTATGTTAAATGCTAGTGCAAAAACACTTAGCATGCTACACCTACAGCCTATATAGATTTGAACCCTTGAATATTGCGAAATTCTAAAAAAAGTGCTGCAGTCGCCCTTTAAGCGCCCGTTCGTGGCTGGTGCGGCGTTTCTCGCCGTCAACGCTGCCACCGGCGTAACCGGGCGCCGAAAATAATCACAGATGCCACTCGCAGATTTCTCCTAGTATAAACCGCCTACCTATACAATTATAATACAAAATAATCTCGGCAGTTTTTTCCGAACAACGAGCGTACTTCGCCAGCTGCTACTGCTAAACGAGCTTCTTGAGGAGAGGCTCAGCGCCGACTTGGACATCAATTCCTATGAGGATCCATAGCGCACATAACTGAAGGGACACAACACAAGCGCTAAACTTCCACTGAACAATCTTTATTTGGCGCGGATAACCTTAAAGATCACGTAAGGTACAGGTATAGATGACTAACAACGATTCTCTTGTCAAGTTCATGACGTGCCAAGAATGAGAAAAAAAACACAATGCAAGCCACCAGTCAGTGAGCACGTTTCACACTATCGGAATCTAAGAAAGCTAAGTCCTTTTTTGATAATGACACCGAAGGATCACTAACGCAATTTTCCTATCCCTCTTTTTCCATCGCCTATGGATCCTCATGTTGACTACCCACTAGCCCGAACCATGACTCTTCTAAATCAATTCTTAATTGTGAGAAAACGGTGGAATATTAATTTTAATATACGGTTATAGAAATATTGAGGGTAATATTCCGATGTGCAGCAAAATCATTTTCTTTAGTTTGTCCATGGGTCGCATCCATATAAAAGCCATATAAAAGCAATGGGGAACCTTTCCGACAATAGCGATAACGTTAATAGTAAAATAATGGAAGCCTGACGACGTGAAATCTGCGGGTATGTTGATTTTAATAGAGGAATCTTATTATATATGAAAAGACTGCGTTCATAAACAAAGTACCGTTGAAAATGCGCTTGTCCGCCGAATTTCTTGGTGCGCATGCGGTTTTCGTGCAAATCAGGATATGTTTTTCGAGTCCACGAGGACATTGTGCGATCAGGACGGCATGAAACACGTTAACATGGCTATGCAACACTTAGGCACGTACAGAGAGATGAAATTTCAGGTAGAGTGACACACCGGTATTCGTATGCAAATTAAGCGACACTCAAGACAACTTTATACAATTTTTACTCTTGGTGAAAAACAATTTTATGCCTTTTTTTGCTTTAATAATACTTATGCGGCAGCAAAAGACGCATTTTTTGCTGAGAAGGCTGCATTTAAAATTGTAACACACTTTTTAAAGCCATAAAATCGTAGCCGTTATTACAGCGCGCTTTTGAAAACTGCTGTTTCCTTACAAAAAAAGTTTTAGACAGTCTATAGAGTGTCTGTAGACTTCTGTCTCTAAAGTTTACAGACTGTCTATAGACAAAAGTCTATAGGCATTACAAATGCCATAGAAAGCCTATAGACAATCTGTAGATTTATGGCCATACACTTTTAGTAGATTTTTGTCTATAGACTATGAATAGACAAAAAGCAATATCTATAGGGAGTCAGTAGAGTCAATAAGAAGTCTACTGACTGTCTGGAGACCATTTTTATAAGGGCTGGTACCGATACGTGTGCCATAATTTCGAGGCTTTAGTCCAAATCCAGTTTTAGACCCGCAGGGCTCAATGTGGGCTGAAAAAAAAAGTTCTTACAGTATATATAGTCATACCCGGTACATAAACCGCCGGTGCCAGCTGTAGAATCGACCCATATTAAGCCATACAGACGGACTTATTCTTTTAGTTTTTTACTAACATAAACAGTGCGTTAGCATCACTCATCTCCATTAGCTCACAATGAACATTAAAACAACCATAAACGTACTGCGGACGTTCAGGACGTCCCCAGGACGTCCGAAGGAGTTCCAGTACTTATTTGACTGTTCCGAAATAAGCACAAACTCTAATTTTATCATCCGCTCAGACCCCTTTGCCGCTGTCCGGCTTCAGCTAAGCTATGCACATACTTTATGAAAGTGAGGTATAGATAACCCACCGCATCCTTAATCTTTACTGTTGGGGTCAGACGCGCGAGCGACATTTTGCAACATTGAGATAGCAGCTAATACCAGTGAGTTGCCCGGTTTCAGCGGAATCACAGCGCTATTATGAACAAACAAAATCATCGCAAAAGTGAGAATCGCGTTTGGCATGGCATTTTATAATTAGCAATTGCAAGGACAAAAAGGTTGCGTTGTCCGAACATGTGTATGGTGTGCACAACTTAGTTTTCCTATTTCGATTTATATAGCTTACGTACCGCGCACCATAAATTAGAGTATTTCATTTTCCTGTCTTGTCAAGTTTATAACGCCTCCGCTTTCAGGGTAAGGGCGTCTATGTCATTATAGCGAGATACTAAATCCTAAATTTATTTTTGAAGTTCACTCGAAACGTGCCCATGATCCGACTCATTTACCGCACGTTTTAACCTTTCTTCAGTAGTTACAAAATTAACCGCAAATGCGATTGTGATGTGCTTGCAGAATGTTATGCCAATGATGGAAAACTTTATGTATTTATTTTTTTTCCAGTCTACGCCGAGAACAAGTGTTCATGCCATCGACAAGAACAGTTATGTCGTGGACGAGATAACCAGAAATGGTAGATAGCCAAAAACAATCCCTGGGTCCGTACGACGGCAAGGATTGAGAGGATCCTATGAGGAGATAAATACCCGCATGGGGGTGCAGACAAGTGCAACCTGATCAGCATAATAGGTGCCAGTGAGAGCAAGGGCCGTGCCTTTGTTGCACCTTGTTTTATCATTCCCGTGGTGCCTCACTTGGTGTTTCGGTGTTTCGAGGGGGGGTTATCGGTGTGAGACACCCCCCGAAATTTTCTGAGCGCTACATAACGTCCTCCCCCCCCCCCCCCTCCCGATTTTACGGTAACGGAGGTGAACGGACGATTTTAAGTAATTTTCAGCTTGTAGAGGAACTCACAGAAATTTCATGCGTTGCCGCGACGATATTTTAATCGCGCTCTTTTTCCTCGCCGATGGTTCCGTATTGAATTTAGAACTGTGGCCCTTATTTTTGTGTTTCAGTATGTTATTTATTTATTTATTTATTATTTTACAGGTACTGCCAACCTTATGCAAGGTCTTGGGCAGGAGTGGGTGGCCGTGACCGTACAGAATATATGCACATGACAAGAAAGCGCACTTCAAGATAACAAATGGTCAACAGCGACAAAATTCGCACGGTTCTTTGTACAGAGTTTGATTGTGACCGGGGGAAAAAAAAGAAACAAAGAAAATGTGTCGAGGGCGTAAGAGGTGAACACGGGGCACAAGAACAGGCTCAGAGCAGGTTACAATACATTTCGTTTTTTACTCAGGAGTGTGTCTGTGAACGCATCAAGAGTGGGGCATTCAGCAGTTTGGGCATCCAGCACATTCCAGATACGTGTCGTCCTAGGGAAAAAAGAGTTCTTGAACACGTTGGTTTTGCACGTGAAATCCTTAACCTTTCTGTTAAGGATGTTCAGGAATATTCTGATGCATTTGCGTTCTCTGTTGTTTATTCTCGAAAGACTGATCTACGAGTCGGGGCTCTATAATAGGAAGCGGAAGTTATTGCAGAAAAGAATCACTGTAGGCGCAGTTCACTCAATTCAACATATGTTTTCACGTCAGACCACTTTTTCATCATTTGCATTGTCCTCAAGTGATCATAACCTATCGCAAAAAGAAAAAGTGTTTTTTTTTTTTTTTAAGCGACTCTACAGCCGGGCGCAGGTTCACATGCATGGGGTAGAAGTTTTGACAAATGTCATTCGTTCGCAGTTGCTGACTTTGTTGTAAAGCAGAAGGTTTTGTGTTGCTTTATATTATTGCATATAGCCTCGATTTTTCTTACGACTGTTTATTTGTAAGCCGCCGCGGTGGCTCAGCGGCTATGGTGCTCGGCTGCTGACCCAAAAGACGCGGGTTCGATCCCGGCCGCGGCGGCTAGAATTTCTTTGGAGGAGAAATTCTAGAAGCCCGTGTACTGTGCGATGTCAGTGCACGTTAAAGAACCCCAGGTGGTCGAAATTTCCGGAGCCCTCCACTACGGCGTCTCTCATAGCCTTAGTCGCTTTGGGACGTTAAACCCCATAAATTAAACCAAACCTGTTTATTTGTAAGAGATTAAATGTTCTTAACGAATCAATTCCTCAGAGTTCTGCACGCACTCGTATTTTTGTGTAAATATTACAGTGAACGAAACAGCTTACCCTTCGGCTTTATTCAATCAGAAAAATGTCTAAGATATTATTTGGGTGCAGGCTCTCTATCTTTTTATTATTTTTTTTTACCGTCGGCGTGTAACACTCCCACAAATATTCATGGCTACGCCACTGTTTTACATTATGCCAGAGTCACCCAGAGCACCACAACGCGAAGCCTCTGAAGGGCGGCAAGGCAGCGACTCGTAGGCCGTATATTTATATCATGGCGATCGCTTCGGGCGTGCAACAGATGGGGGGAAGGCATTGCGAGCGAGCGAATGACGCGAAGTCGTCCGTGCGTGCCGCCTCGCTTCCAACGGCCGGACGCACCGACCGAGCGCTTCTCCCGTCTCGTGGGCGAGCGTCTCCGGCGTGGTCTAGTGGCTAGGATACCTGGCTCTCACCCAGGAGGCCCGGGTTCGATTCCCGGCGTCGGAATAACTCGGTCTCATGGTGTAATGGTCAGCACTCTGGACTTTGAATCCAGCGATCCGAGTTCGAGTCTCGGTGAGACCTGTTTCTTTTTTTTTCTCTCTCAGCTGTTTGGTTTTTCTTTGATGATGAGTCAGTTTCATTCAGGCGCTGATTTATACAAGGCTTTCTGCTCTTCCGATAGGACCTTGAATATTAACGAGCTATACTTTGTGCGTGCGTGTGTTCATGCCTGCATGCTCAAAGCGTGGGGAAAAAGCAATCAGTATAATTTAAGCCCTTTAACCAGCGCAGGAGCAAAAACCGCAAGCCTTTCTTTTTATACCTTGCCTCTGGTATTTATGTAGGGAGCGAGAAAAGTTCCCCAGAAATATTTCAGCGATGGCGAGAAGTGCACATTCTGTTACGTTCTATTATGTTTTTATTATTCGTACTGCATAAAGCCCAGGCCTCTTTTTTCTTTTTATACCTTGCCTCTGGTATTTATGGACGGAGCGTGCAAAATTCCCCAGAAATATTTCGGCGATGGCAAAAAGTGTTACGTTCTATTTCTATTATGTTGCGTTGTATTTTGTTACGTTCTATTGTTTGTAAATAATAAATAAATAAATTAATTAATTAAATTACTACTATTGCTACGCGTTCTTCCGGACACACAGCCCTTCAAGATTATGTTCGGTATCACTGCACCCTCCCCATAACACAGATTCGATTCTACTGAGCTGGCGTATTTCTTTTTTTTTGCTCCTCCGAGCTGTCTTGTTTTTCTTTAATGATGCGTCGGTTGTAATGAAGCGCTGACTTATACAAGGCTTTTTACGCTTCCGACAAGACCTTCCATATTAACGCGCTGTACTGTCTACGTGCGTGTGTGCGTACGAGCTAAAATAATTAAGGAAACGACAATCAGTGTTAATTTAAGCCTTTTGACCAGTACGCATAACGCGCAGAATTTTTTTCATTTTTAGAACGTTCCTCTTGTATTTATGTCGGGGACGCACAAAATTCTCCAGAAATATTGCAGGGATGGCAAAAAATGCATTCTATGGTATTTTATTGCGCTCCTATTATCTTCTTATTGTATCCGATAGTTACCGTCTATTACTGTATTTTTTATGCGCTATGTATTTTCTGTATTCCTCCCTCTCCTCCGTGTAATAACCTCCGTCAATGGTTCTTAGAAACAATAAATAAATAAATAAATCTATATTAAGCTCTCTGCTCGCCTCCCTCAACCTGCATCTGCATTTCTTTATGCTTGAAAGCATACAATAACTACACCACGGCGCGCAACCGTCCTCAAAAAACTCGGGTGCTGCCTCCGACCACAAGGATGACACATAAGCATGACACATAGAGTCAAAGCAGAATAGGAGCGTGAAAAAAGACATCATGTGTGTAGTCTCTACTATGGTCTCGACCATCTTCCTCCATGGTCTCGACCATACATCTGTGGCGCCATCTGTGGACAGACAAACAAAAACCTGCGCCACAGATAACTCGCATATTAGATGAGGCTCGAATATTAAGGCGAAAGCCTTTACTGCCTCATTGTTGTTGACAGAAGGTTGTCAGCAGAGGTGTCACGCTTTTCGGTTGGTCGAAATGGTTATGACGACAGAGTGCGTGGATTCGAAATAATGAGGTCACCCACTGAGGGGCTTTATCACCCATAAAGTCACTGGTTATCACCCACGGATGCCTGCCGCCCCCTTTTGGAGGACACGACCACTGATAAAATAGTTTTCGTTCGCTTCGACAGGGGGCGAAAGGCGTCCGTGGGTGACGACATTACATACCTCATTACTGGGAACAGTTCACTATACTGGGAACAGAGCCGTGGATACAACCAAACTCATCGAAGCAGAGGGAGAGTCGTGCTAAAGAAGCAAAGTCGGCAGTCAAAGTGTGTAGTTGTAATGTGTAGTCAAGGTGTGAAGCCAAATAAAGCACTAGCACAGCATAAACAGTGTCGCAGTCAATGCTAAACAGTGCGTCAGGAAAGGCTTAAGTTTCGTCTTGCAGCACTTTTAGAGAGCCAAAGTGCCCCCTGAATTTTTTACAACTTAGTTTAGTTAAACATTAACGGCTTTATAATAGCTCTAGTTGAGAAGTGTTAGGTTAAATGACCCCCGAGTGTCGAATCAACAATGCTTGGTATAGTTGGCTCCACATTCTTTTGGACCGCCCCCGGTTCTTGGACGCGAAGTCAAATCTCAGAACACAAGCACGTTTCCGTTTTGCCTCCTTCCAAATGCGGCTCGGCAGAGCTCGAACCGACGAACTCGTCTTCAGCAGCCGAACGCTTCACCTGCATAACGCTTGCGGCAGGTGGAGAATATGTCTTGTTCATGAACCGTGCGCGCACGACATTAATTTATTTTCCTACTTTCTGAGAAAGTGATAATGACAATTCATAGCTGATGACTACGTAAACAGAAGAAAAAAATGAAGGACGATTTAGAGTGGCTAGAGTAAATTTCAGGTTCTTCTACTCTCCTTGCACCAGGGGTGCCCCGTCGGAGACGGTTGGTTCCAACTGGAAGACTGAAGCTTGATCTCCGCACCAGGGGTGCCCCGTCAGAGACGGTCTTGTGTTCAGTTGAGACGCAGGGGTAAGGCGAACACTTCAAATTTTATGTACAGTATTTACAATAGATACACAAGTTCAGGCACTAGAGACAAAATTAAACAGCAAAGAGATGCAAAACAACAAGAAGGGTGGAACTGGCTAACACTAGGGGAGGCCCCTACTCGGCGTTGCCGAAGATGCGTAGCATCTCACCTTAGCGCAGAACCCCGCTTCCCACTCCGGGGCCCGGTTTTAAAGCCCTAAAGGCCCGGCCCACATTTCGTAGCACCAAATCATTCTGCATTCTTCATATCATTGGCTAATCGAGAGCATGGTCAGCCCTCCAACTACCGTAGGGTAACACCCTTTCCAGAAAAACAAACGCACGGTCGTGCCAGCATGTGCGGAGTAGAACGTTCTCTCCAACACAAAATAAAAATAAAAACAAACACAAATACACATTCGTTCCAGAACGTGCGCGAATCGGTTCCGCGGGGCGGGTGGACACCCGTACTTCCCGGCGCGTTCGCGAGCGGCCGCGTTCCAAGAAAGGAGACGCTCCGCTTTGAGTGCCCCCAGCCGCGTTCCAATGACCCCCGCGAACGCTACCGATCCCTTACAGCTAGGCCAAACAACAACTTCAGTGTTTTCACTTCGGTTTCAGTTCTGGCCGAGACGCGGTTTTCAGCGTCAAGCGGTCAAGCACGCGTCAGACAAATATGGGCGAAATCGTAGAGTGGGGGCCTTCGTGCTAGAACACTAAGACTGGAGGGGGCACTTTTAAGGGTATGACGCGATAGCTTTAATGGGTAAGTGCCCATATCCGCGATGGGGTTTGTGAGACCCAGTCTGCTCATTCCGAGCACCCTCTCACAACTATCATTAAATGAGCTGCCACCTGCCACAGTGGGCAGTTTGCTCACAATTCGGTGGGCTGGTAGTGATGACGTCACAATGTCACGTGGGCTAGGTGGCCCGCCTGCCACCTAGGTGGGTGGCACCCAACCACAAAGCTCTCCAAGATCACAGAGGCATGTCCGACATTCTTGAACAAAAATTGTGAATATTGGAATACTATAAGGTACTGTAATGGAAATATTGATGTTAATGGTCCATTCTTCCGATGCGTGGCAAAATCTTTCTTTTAAAGTGTCTCGATCACTCGCATCGAGCAGTTAAGACTGCCGTAGAAAACCAATGGCGCTTTTGACGATAGCAAAAAAATGCGAGCCTGCCGACGGGAGATCTGCGGATAGGCTGAAGATGATGATGATGGTGATGATGATGATGATGATGAAGTCTGCCACTATATGGAAATTTCGCTCATAAACTTTTTCCCGTTCAAAAATGCTCTTGTCCAGAATGGCGCAGACACAATGGCTAAGCGGCTGAGTGGAAGATCTAGTACTAACAAATTAAAACAAAGCGAATTAACTACACTGCTGCGTCACCTTAGCGGCTGTGTTCAAAGAACTACAGCTTTGTACAGAACGATCGTTAAAGCAGTGTATGCCTTTCCTCGAATATGCGTGGTTGTGACGATGCAGCCCATTTGCTTTTACTGCTCAATACGGCTTCCTTACGAGCTCGCGCCATTTTCTAGAGGGAAGTATTATCTTTCGAAAATATAAGCCTGCTCTCAGTATTTTGGCAACACAAAATTTAATAGAGTTGCATGTGTTAGACGCACTCCGCATTAAATGCAGCCCGCTGAAGCTGCGTTAAAGGTGCACTGAAGAGGAATCTGAACTCGTCTTTTTGCCGCGGGAACTCGATCTACACGTTCCTAGCATTCTTACAAACTGCGACTTATTGCCCTGTGTGGCCGATTTCCGCAATTAAATCGAATTAACGCCCGGCTCCTGCTTTTTTTTTTTAATTCTGCCTCGTACGGTGGGTGGAGTCGACCAACGCGGGTAGTGCCTTTCAGCTAGCTCCATGGAGGCTTTGCTTTCGCTTCATTTTGTTTTTTAGGTTTCCGTGAATAAATAGTTTCATTTGCAGATAATATAACCATAAAATAAGCCCGCAGAAATAAAAATACGCGCGGACTATTTGCTTCTACGGACTACTACGTATTACTCCGCCGATGGCATAGCGGCAAGCCGCCACGGGACTGGGTGAAAGGCACTCCCAGCGTTGGTCGACTCCACCCACCGTACGAGGCAGAATTAAAAAAAAAAAGGCGGGAGCTGGACGTTAATTCGATTTAACCCTTTGAAGGTTTTTGCCGTATATGTACGGCGGCGGTTTTCTGTCCCGCATGGTCTTTGCCGTACGGGTACGGTTTCGATCTTCCGTTTGAAAATTTGCGCCAAAAGAACAATGCGTGCTCACTGGGGGGTGCTGCCACCTCGTAGGACTTACAAGAAGTGTTTGAATTTTGTGCTGCCTTCTTACGGAGATAAGCAGAACTTATGTCTAGCTTTAGCGCGGCGGCACAGACTTCGGCAACACCCCTTTTGTAGTTTTGGTTTCGCCGCGTGATCGCAACGGAGTCGCGCGAAATTTGAGTTTTCTTTTTGTCAGCACTATCTTGCAGGGGCTGCCGAAGTTGATTTCTATCTTTATTGGCGCTGCTCTTAGGTTGCTTATCACCGTTGCTCGCGAGGTATTCTCGCCCTCTGTGGCAACGCGCCTACGCGGTTTCGATTCCGCCGCGGGATCGCAACGGAGTCGCGCGAAACGTGTTTTCTCTTTGTGGGCACTGTTTTGCAGAGGCGGCGAAAGTTGATTTCTATCTTTATTGGTGCTGCTCTTAGCTTGCTTATCACCGTTGCTATTCTATTCTATTGAACATTTTCCAGTTGTGAGTGATGCTATCACCAAAGTACTGTTCCTAACTTTTTTTTACTATTTATTCTCGATTATATACATATTGTAGATTCAAGATCCGCAATAAAGTAATTTGACCACCTGGGAAAGTTTTCTTCAAAATAATTCGACCCTCAAAGGGTTAATTAGGGAAATCGGCCACACAGGGCAATAAATCGAGGTTTCTAAGAATGCTCGGAACGTGTAGATTGAGCTCCCGCGGCAAAAAGAAGGGTTCAGATTCCTCTTCAGTGCACCTTTAAGCTAGAGCATTCTTCTTTACTCCCTTTACTGCTGAAAAACTTCACATAATAAGGAAGTAAGTATTTTACTTATCTTCAAAAGTGTATGGTAGTTTGACCCAGCCTTGGTGCCCCGGCCGAGGGCCTCGCTGGCGCATGCTGTGATAGACAAGCTCAAGGCCCGGCGATGACCGGTAGGTTTGTCGAGCATAACAGTTGGGGCAGAATTTGCTGTCATAAAATGAACTTGACTTGTAACATGAATATATATTTTTTACATCAACCCGGTGGGGTGGCTTAGCGGCTATGGCATTCGGCTACTAGGTCCAAGGATGCAGGATCGAATCTAGGTGTAATGCAAGACACCCGTGTATTATGGCACGATGTCAGTGCAACTTCAACAATCCCAAGTGGTCAAATTTAACCTGGAGCCCTCCACTACGGCTGACTCCTATATCTCGCCCAAACTAGTTAGCGTTTTTCACAACACATCCCTGAAAGAATATAGCTTACGCCACCACCGGAAGCGGATCTCTGTCGCTACTTATGTACGTGCCTAGTACCCACAGCAGTCTCCCCATTCCCTCCCCTACCCCACCCTCTTGGAAGGAAGCTCTGCGGGCAGCGGACCTCGAGAGCCAGATCGGCCTGGTACACTGGTCGAGTTAAATCCGGAGCCTTATACTACAGCGTCCCCCGCAGCTCACGTGCAGCCTAGAGACCTTAAATCCTGCATGGTTTAACACACACAGAATACACATAGGCCTGACGCCAACTACCAAATGAGGCAAGCCGCGCTTTTAGCGAGCCCGCACATTACCAAATACATGCTATGATATCATGATCTCTTTACTTCGTTGGGTGACAAGTGCGACAACTGCGAGGTGGACGAAACCAGATTGTCTTTTGCTTCAAATGTGGGCATCGTAGTAATCATCGTGTATCGACACTGGTTCACGCGTGCATGCTGCGTTAACTCCAGGCTCACGTTATACAGAAAACCCGGCATCATCGTCGGCGTTCTAAAAAATCCCCGGAGAACCAACCCAGGTGGGCCAACGTGACCTATAGGCGTCATCACAACCTGCGCACCAGATTGTGAGCAAACTCGCCACCGTGGCAGGTGGCAGTTAAATTATTGGCCGCGAGAGGTCGCTCGATGAACAACCTGGGTCGCACAAGGCCCACCGGTAGCAGCACCTGCCATCGCAGGGTCGTCGCTTAACCACGGCACCACTGCGCCTTAAGTGGTATCAGGACTCCCAGGGATCTACGAGAGAGACCTATATGGAAGGGAAGACAGTCTTCTGCGTATACGCCTCCAGCTACCCAGGATTCAGAGCGAAAGTAGCCTCGGTGGTCGACAGCACTCATCGGAAGGTCATCAGTGTCGCCGTCAACTATATACAAAACACGATGGAAGCGGCGGAAATCGTCATTCCTCTCGCTATAATTGGTGGCATCACGAGGGCCCTCTCGCTACTTAACAATAACGGACTCCCAGGCAGCCTGCTGGAACTACCTTAGGGGCAGCATCAGCAAGCTAGCACTCCAAATCCTACGGCAAGGGCAAGTGGCGTATTTATTATGGAAGTCATTCATGCCAAACAAAACAAGGTAGCTTGTTTTTTTTTTTTTTCACAATAATGCCGGGTATAAAAATGTGCCATCTCTTGGCGTGCAAGTTTCTTAAAACGTCGATGAATCGCGTATACCGTTATTATTCCATCGTTGCTTGCACTGATCAATCGCAACACTCTCTTCTCAGCCAATTGAAATGTCTGGTGTGAATTTGATGCTTTATGCCGAATACGTGCGCCTGCTTTACCAACAGAGTGCACTGCGCGACAGTATATGTACACTATATTTTCTTGAGCGCTTTAGCGCAATATAAATTGCGGCAGTGTTTCGGTGCTGTTGAATTGCTTGGTGCTCTGTAAAACGAATTCTCCCGTGGTGTTCATCGAGAGCAGGATGCTGGCCACCACCACGGTCTTGACGAAGGCGCCAGTCAGGATCTGTGGAAAGGCAGAAGAAAGCATAGGAATGCACGAATATGGGTTATTGTTTATGGTGAGTTTAACATCCTAAAGCGACTCAAGCTATGAGGGAAAGGGCTCCGAAAATTTCGACCACCTGGGGTTCTTTAACGTGCACTGACATCGCACAGTACACGAGCCTCTAGAATTTCGCCCCCATCGAAATTTGACCACCGCGGCCGGGATCGAACCCGCGTCTTTGGGGCCAGCAACCGAGCGCCATAACACTGAGCCACCACAAGGGAAACGCTCGTTGCCATCTTTGCAGAAATGCATGCATTCTCAGATTTTTCATAGAAGTCCACGTATTATTTGAAGGCTCTCTGTTCATACTACTTCACATTGAATTCATTTTCCTTTCAAGCCTGCCTGTACGGATAACAATGGAGAGCTATCATCCTCCCTACGCGGCCATGTATACAATGTAGGCCGTGTCTGTACACGGTGTACACATGGCGTACGCTTTTAAAGGCTTGTGTGATCTTTGTTAGAAAGGTGAGCTTTGCGGTGCGGGCACAGAGGCAGGTGGCGTTCGAGTCCTATTACGCATTTTCTGCATTAACAAAGAAAAATTTTGCATGTGTAGACAAGCATACCACATTTATGCCTTACATTCGGCAGTTTGTGTCTCAACACAGTTGCGTCCTTCCCACCACTTCTTCAACCCTGTGGTTCTGCCCAGGGGTAGGACACGTTCCGAAAACACTCTGGCAATAGTGTCGGGTAGAGAGGATGGCTATGGCGATGTGAGAGCATAGTGCGGATGCAAAGAAGCATTGGCTCTCACCAGCTGCTTCCGCGTGACTGGCGCCATGTCGTGCAGCATGACGAGCGGCAGCGAGACGGGCATGATGGTGTTCACCGAGGCGCCCACCGCCACGGGCAGGCCGAAGTACAGCGCGTCGTGCTCGGTGTCCACAGACTGCAAAGGAACGGGTCGATGGTGGTTCACTACGAAGCCGTGTCGTCACAGGTATACGAATGAAGCCTCGTGCACGGGACTCGCCGTATTTGGGACACACATGATCCAAGACACCAGAAAGAAAAAAGAGCCGCAACAAATTAATTTTCTTCACTGTACACAATTTCGCCTACAAAGAAGCGTGGTTGTAGCACCATCAATGATGAACGATCGAAAACAACGAAGTTACGTGAGCGCTAACACGCAAGACATTCAGTTTGACCTGCAGCCATCGTACTCAGGTCTTCAACGCTTGCCTCATTGCCACTCACGAGTGGTCGGGAATCTGTAGTAATAAATGTGGAAGCTCTGCTTCCCACATCCCTGCGCGCCCCGAAGTTGGTGGCCGCGGTCTCCCCTACCAGAGCACCTGCCCCAGCGCAACGCAGCTCAACGATGGCCCGACCTACCGCCTCCGCTTCTCTTAACTTTGTTACATTCGACCGCACCTGTTGAGACGGCACACATCACGCATTTTACCGCAAACCTTGACGCCGATACATTTCGGTCAAACTGCCTGCAGTACTAGCCAGCGTCATGATCTGTTCACGACCAGCCCGCAGACTATATCGGAGAGGCTGTTCATGCCTCTCCTCTCTGTCTTCACCCTCATCCTTTAGCAAGAGAACAGAGCTAGGAGAACATCATGACTCCGTTCCTATTCTCTTCCATTCCGCCTATCGTCGTTGGCTGAGCCGCCTCCACGCCCTCAAGGCCTGGTTTAGCCAGCTGGCAAGGCAGATGATAACAAAAGAAATGGAATCCAGTAAAGAGAGTCTGTACAGTGTACCGGCCCAACTGGCAGCCCTTGCGTGTAACCAGGTCCAGCGTACCCAGTATGCCACATATCTGAGCTCTGCTTCAGCTGGAGCAAGCGGATGAGTGGACTCACGAGATTGGCGACCATGGGCAGGATTGCGTCGCAGAGCGCGGCCGCGTTCATGAACTCGGCCATGACCGAGGAGACGACGGTGAGCAGCACCTGCTTGGCCAAGTCCGACTGCTGGCTCCAGAACTGGGCGCTGAGCGCCACCTTGGCCACGCCCGTCGTCTGCAGTATGCAAGGGGGTCACGCGCCGTGTGTCGCGCATAAAAGTCAAAGCACGGCGGCGGTGTTCCTTCAAGAACTACATGCTGTCGGTTTAATTAAGGGCATCGGTTCAATCATCGACTACTTGTTAATATAAAAAATTCAAAGCAGAGAAGGGTGCATGGCGGAGCAGAGAAGGCTACACCATCTCCCCAATTTCGAGTTGATTACCTCAATGGCAGTGCTCCACTCGAAACACGATAAAGGCGTCATAGAGGCGCGGGGGGAGGTTCCGAGGGTTTGTAACACACAGAGGCGCAGTCCTCAACCGCCCCTCTGTCTCAGACCTGGCGAGTGTAACAATTTTCTCCATGATGAGTGGCGCAGAAAATTCTTTGGTGAGGTCAACGGCACTTACTGCGTGCTTGAAGTTATACAAGCAGCAGACGACATAGTCATAGTTGTCTTATTCTTAACTAGGGAACCTCTGTTTGTTCACAGAGCTGCTAATGATAAATGAGACTCGAACAGGTAACCCTCCTTACCTAGCGATTAATTTTCACGCGGCTTTTCTGATACAAATAAAGTTATTCGAAATGACACCCTCCGAGTGGCTTTCCCAGAAAGGCGTCCAATACTGCCTACTAAGAACCACTATATAAAACATCAGCCTCGCCGCGGTGGCACAGTGGTTACGGCACTCGGCTGCTGGCCCGAAAGACGCGGGTTCGATCTCGGCCACGGCGGCCGAATTTCGATGAAGGCGAAATTCTAGAGGCACGTGTACTGGGCGATGTCAGTGCACGTTAAAAAACCCCAGGTGGTCGAAATTTCCGGAGTCCTTCACTACGGCGTCCCTCATAGCCTCAGTCGCTTTGGGACGTTAAACCCCAATAAACCAAACCAAACCAAAACATCAGTTTCCGCCGACAGGTGCAGGCACCTCGGAGAACCCAGCGTGTGGGTTGAACGGCGACGGTGTACGGCCCCTGAGCCCTAAGTCTTCAGTTCCAGGCTCATCCGTGCTACGCCTGGAATACCTGACTGAATGAAACGAGGCAGGATATTCCCTTACGCAGCGGTTATATTCTCGTTGCGCTTTCTCAACGGTGCTCCCATAGCGGCTCGTGCATTCTTCGAGGCTATCATCTACGCTTGCAAATACATGTGCGTTCCTCCGTTTTCCAGGAGAGATTGGACCTCTACTAGTGAGGTGGGCTTCCACTGAAACCCATGTATTGCAGATTTGGTCATGTAAAGAACGCAGGCCCGTATCACGGCATTCGACGTCAGCACAAGAGCACAGTGTAAGCACAGGTGCAGAGCAAGGTCAGACTAAGCAATGCCCAGGTGCACGTACATCGTTAAAGAAACTCATGGGGCTAAAATTTATCTCTATCCAGGTAAAATTAGGGACCCGGCGAGTCGGCTTCACCTGAGCCACGCGAGTGATGACCGATGCGGCGCCGTAGATGACGATGACGCTCCAGGGAAGCCTGGCGGTGAGCGCGGCAATACCGCTGGCCGCTCTGTCTGGCCCGAAGTCCGGCGTCTCGTCCCCGTCCACGTCCACGTTGGCCAGGAACTGCTTGGGGGTCGTCTTGCTCGCCGGCCGCGCCCCGGACAGCCCCGTGAGCGCCGTCGACGCGAGCAGAACGATGCCGCCCAAGAAGCAGGTGGTGAGGTCCCTGGGCGGCAACCGTCGGTGCTTCTCAATCCAGCGAAGCATGGGCGCATATTTGCAGTCAGATCTTGCCTACAGCAAAGTTTATTACGCGTCGACCTATTAAGACCGTTGTTTGCTCCTATTTGTGGATGGTTGGTTTCGACATCAAATGTGAAATGAAAGTGCGTAAAATGAAAGCAAGCGAAAAGTCACTTACTCAGAAGAGAAGATACGGGAATGCTACTTTTTTATGTTGCTGTGATTAGTGAGAAAAATTAGTGCGTGATCAGTTGAGATACAAGATAATTTTACAGTAACCATAAGAAAAGATGAGATTTCATTGTGCTTGGCCAATGGACGTCGCCTTTATGTACGGCCACTGTAGTGTATTCATCAGGCAAAGGTAGGGAGATCCACAGGTATCGGAATCCCCAACCTCCGCACGTCGCATACAGTGCTCTACCACTGCAAGCGACAATGCATGTTATAGAACATGTGGTAAAGACAATACGAAGGTATTGTCTTTTGCCGCCGGTGGAATCCAAACCCGCGTCCTCCACGTGTCCCGTACAGCGGCCTACCGCATGCCGTGCCGCTTACAGTGTTATAGTATAGCACAGCAAGCGGCATGAGCAGGTCGTGGATTCGAATACCGGCAGCATTTGGCTTTGGATCTCTGCACCTTCCCTGCTTACGCAGCGGAGTGGCGGCACTTACTGGCATCCAAAGGCCAAGCGATGGCGTTTACAATTTATTCGCTCGTATTGTGTGATGTCCAAAAAAAGCCGTTATCTATAGCCAAATCTGACAGCGGAGCAAAAAGCAGCTCATAGTTTCAAGTTATCCCTGTCCTAAGCCAGCCGCTGTTACCGAAACACTGTACAACACCTTCACTCTGCCCAAATGAATCTGTCGCATAGCGTATACGGTTTTATTCGCTTTAAATGTATTCTGTCGATAGAAAAGAAAAAAAACTATCTGTCACACGTTCTGTCCAGGTCTAATTCATCATAATAGTGACAGCTAGATTACCGCAAATTTGTACCTTTGCTGCACAGACAACGGCGAAAGCGCTGACTCGGCACTATTAATGAAGGGCATGGTGGTAAAAAGAGCGCTCATGTGAAAGCGCCGTTTATTTTTTCACATGACATGTGTATCACGTGAAGCAGAGGATGATATGGCCCGAAGTCTTTTTCTCGTTTTTCATTCTTTGTATGAAAGCTCAAAAGTTGAGAAATACTGGCACCATCCCATATATATATTAGCAGACCAACGTTTTGGTTCCAACTCTGTCCCTTCTGCAGGGATGACTGAGAGATGAGCGAGCATCAGCAGGGAAAGTTCCCCTTTATTGCCATGTTGGGGAGGATATTCACATTTAAGGAGGGGAGCGTTCCCGCCCTTACAAAAACTTCTTTAGACAGTCTATAGACTGTCCAGACTCTTGCGTACAGAGCTCATAGACTTTCTATAGACAAATCTCATATACTAGTCTATAGGCAATACAAACCCTATAGACAGCCCGTAGACAATATACAGATTTATGCCCATACATTTTAGTGGACTGTTGCCGAGAGACAGTCTATAGACTGATTATAGACAGAAGGAAATATCTATAAGAAGGCAATAGAATCAATAAGAAGTCTATAGACAGTCGACATCTTTTATAAGGGCGGGAACCTGTTTCCGTTCGCCTTGGTGAGCTGAAATGGGCCAGGATTGGCCTCTTCACAGGCCAAAAAGAAAGCCTGTCTCCGCTATGCTAAATCTCTCTAATATTGGTTGGTGTCAGTATCTCAACTTTCAAATTTCAAACCCGACCAGATGGACTTGCGACGAAGATGTTCTCGTCCAAAAGTATAAAAGCACATTCTGAAAGCAAGGCTCACGGCATTTTCCGCCAAAAAGTAATCCACGCGCTTAGGCAGCCTATATACTGTGTGCTTCACGCGAAACATCAAAGCTATACAAAAAAAAACTCTGAGATGACTGCGGCAACCCGCACTGGGGAAATGCGAAAGCAAAACGTTCACATACTATATCGACGTCCGTGGCTGCTCTGACGTCCATGTACTATATCGACAATGACTACTTTGACGTCTAAGTGTATTTTTCCGCGTTTTTTCGCGTTTAATTAACTAATTCTATCTCATCAACCAAATTTTTCTCACGCCAACATTTTATCACACACTATCCGTCACAACCACACTTTCCAACATTTATCTTTAGAGAACGGCGTAATCGTGCGGACAAAATTGCGGACATGTTTTGCGGACACTATTCGCTGACGCGACAGAGCCATAATAATCATTCCGCATTAATATTCCACTCACTGTCTGTGTATGTATCTACACCAGAGTATGATTCCCGAGTAGCCGGCCCAGGAGAGCAATATCAGTCGTTCGAAGTGCCTGCACAGATAATAATAAAGATCTTCAGTTCACCGAATCACTCTTTATTTCATTCACTTGACTACTCTGTTCGCATGTGAACCGGACCACTTTTTCTCTCTCAGACCGAGGCTCATGCCTAATTCGTTTACTGTTATCCATCGCGGCAAGGACCGAATACAACGTGACATGGAGTTTGTAATGCTTAATTAATAAAATACGCATTCCCATATAATACATCCGCAAGAAATAAACAAAATTGTCAAAGGGTGCAAATTCAAGTGAAAATTCAAAAATGATAACAATAAATGCAAAAGAACACTTATTTCAGTACATAAACGTTTTGCGACATCGGGCAACGGACTCTAGTTACGAATGTAAGACAGTCTTAAAAATTGCAAGCAAGAATAAATAATAAAAAGTGTTAGCACGGCAATGATGAAGAGCAACTTTGTGACGATGGTCGACACGTGAGGAGCGGTAGCTAGAAGACGTGACGAATTGACTATGTAGAGAATCATTATATATTTTATGAAACAAGCAAATTCTAAAAATTTTGCGGCACAATGACAGACACGGTAAACCTACGCTAGGCTTCGTTAACGTTATGCTGGCTGTTCGGTTATAATAACAAAGTACAAATTGAATAGCATTATTTTAAACCATTTCAACAGCACTATATGAAATATTTTGATTAGGATCCCAGATGGCAGCAGTGCATTCAAGTTTGGATCGTACAAGAGTTTATATAGAGGAAGCACTAATGAAATATATGAAACAGTTGCGTCCATAAAAAATTTCCCGTTCAAAAATTCGCTTGTACACAATTTCTGTTTATGATCTAAAACGTCTACGGTTGAAACTAGTTTCCGATAGTCGCTTTTAGGTCCATTAGAAATTTTAACAAGTTACTTTCATAGGGCGCCATCTCTGCAAGTGTAGTGCCAAAACTTATTAAAACTCTGCCCACAATTTTATCGTCTCACGAGGTCGGCACTAATGAAAAAATACGCATATATTATGCTAGCACATTTTCATTGCGTCCACCGCGGTGGCTCAGTGGTTATGGCACTTGGCTACTGACCCGAAAGACGCGGGTTCGATCCCGGCCGCGGCGGTCGAATTTCTTTGGAGGCGAAATTCTAGAGGCCCGTGTACTGTGCGATGTCAGTGCACGTTAAAGAATCCCGGGTGGTCGAAATTTCCGGAGCCCTTCACTACGGCGTCCCTCATAGCCTGAGTCGCTTTGGGATGTTAAGCCCAAATAAACCAAACCATTTTCATTGCGGTTAGGCAAAACGTTTCTGTACTCATAAGAATGTTTAACACCTAAATTGAAACCGCTGCCTCTGTGACGTGTGACGTTTGCGTTAAACTGATCCCTACGACAGCTGGCTAACCTGTACGGCCTCTGCGAGTTGGTATCAGAATAGAAACGTGAACTTGCTCGTATCTCTTCAGTTGGCTGAGCTTCAGCTTGGCGTAGGAGCGGACCACGTACTCTGACTGCGCACTGAGCTGGTTCTCGCTGTAACGAGAAAGAAAAAAAAAACTGCATATGAATGAATTGTTACAAATTCTCGCATGCAAAATTGTACTCTTTTATATCCCATCTGATGACAGAAATAACTGACCAGCGTAACGTAACAAGGTGCCGACAAGGCGTACAGCCGAACTGAGTATGCCAGCAGTAGGCTTAATTGTTTGCCATGTCGATGCCTCCCCGCAGTCTTTGGAATTAAGCAACACTTTTATCCCACTGAAACAAATTTATAAAGGAAACAAAAGGAAAGTACCGGCCTATTCAGCTCCAAACTATTTCATGATCTAAGCTCTGCAGCATGAAACCGTTTCTGTGGGAGACATTCATGGGCAACCCATAAAGGTAGTAGGCATGCCATTTTGAACACATTAAACACAGCCTCTGAAAACGTGGTAGGCTCGATAGCGAACGCTATGTCCATGGCCTGCGAAGAGTGATCGTAATGCAAATAGGTGTAACGAAGGCAACTAAATGCATTATAACACTGGAGCATTCCTGAAGCGCTGCCAGAGTGGCTATGGCTATATACGATAATTCATGTACACTGTTTTGGGTTCCGCTGTATTTCCCCAATTCCCTCCAGTTTTCGTCGCATAATGCACTAAGTATTCTACAACTTGAATTGACGGTGACTACTAATTTCGGTTCTAGTTAACCTGCCGCGTATAGATTGTTATCATTCTTTTAAATTCATTATAAGACGGTCCCTTTTTCTTACTCTGACCCCCTTGAGTATTTATCATCTCTCAATACGTTTGTGACCTGGAACGATATCTTGCAATTTTAACCTTCTTTACAACTATTTCTCGATTAAGTTGTAACTTTGTTGTTACTCTGCCTATGCTGTGTGCCCTGAAGCGTCGAGCATGCTTCTTGAAAATAGGCACTCGCAAGTGAAACTAATGCATGGTGATCTCTCCACACATACTCACTGGGCCTGCAGACTGCCATAGTAAACGCAGACAGAGGATAGCGCCGAAGCTGCCAGCGAGGCCGGAAGCGTGATCAACATCCAGCTCCAGAACGACAGGGACGTGCTGCATCATCGGCACATATTGCAAGAACACCACTTTTCTAAATCCCGAAACGCGCGTCGAAATTTTGCAATGTCCCGCCGTTTGGGTTATCCTTTATAGAGGGTTAGCATACAGCGTGCTTTCATCGTACCGGGTAGTTGACACATTGACTTTGCCTTGAGAAATGTCTTCGCAAACATAGTTTGTTTAATCCCGTAAAGATTTAGTAGTCTCTTTGGACAAGAAACGAAAAAAAAAAAAACTACTGACATCTTTACACTCACGTGGTACATGTAGACTAGTATAGCCTATGTTATTTGCTGAACATAAGTTTAAGGCAGCCGCTAAACTACGTGTTTCGAAACTGAATTCGGGGCACACAGTTTAGTCCGCTAGGAGTTGTATTACGTTCACGAGATCTTCACAACTAGGCGCAAACCATGTCGGCTACACCGAGGGAGGGCCTTTTTGATTCAGCTTTTGACGCCGATGAGTCCTTTCGACAACTCTGGGACAGTGCGTAGGTGGCAGAAAGATATATGGTTCATCCTTGCTGTTCGGAACGCATGAGCGATATCGTTCTAGGTATATCTGCCATTAGCCAGCGGCAAAAAATACCCCCGCTCTACCTAATTACATGCTAGCAATAAGGAGACTCCTTTCACATTATCCACGGAAGCGTGGAATTAACGCTCTGAAAGATCGACCATTAATCCTCAAAATTTCACTCATACGTTTATAAGTCGAAATTTGATAGATTATTTTTCCCTGAAGCGTCGCAGTAGTTGTTCAGGCTCTTTTCTTTTTTAACCACGACAAGAAGGATGAACGCGAGGCCAGTTGGAGCAGCATGTTACGAAGGGTAAAGCCAGCCGCAAAAACGCTGCACAAAATCAAGAAGAGCACGAAACAAGTCCTGTGCTCATCGTATTTGCAGCAATATTGGTATATTTGTAATAAGGGAGTAATTACTCATTGGCATCCACCCAAGCGCAGCCATACGGCTACAAAGGAAAGCTATACAGCTTTCTCAGAAACTTCGTAGTTGAAGAAAAATTCGTCCTGGTCCGGGGTTCGAACCCGGGACCACCGCTTCACCGGAGCAGTCGCTCTACCAACTGAACTAACCGGGACGGCAAGCTTATGGTAGGGCGAGAGCGAATTGATCAATAACTCGAAGTGGGAAGAGTGCTGGTCAAATATTTGTTGTAATAAAAACGCAACCTCCGGATTAAGTAATCGCTGATCATGTTCCCTCAATGACGTAACCACGTAGCAAAGTCACATGACCTGCTGCCATCGTTCACATGCGTGTGTGAACCATTGATGAATGCCCCACATGTAACTGGTAAACCCATTACTGCTAAACTCTGTTCCCATTTTTCTCAGCCTTCCTCTCACAAATACCTCTGACTCTAAGACTCGTGTCGAATTACTTAAAGTATAGAACCAAACTTTTGGGTGCGTGTTTGCTTCTTTGTAATGGGACGTAAGGCATTATTATAGACGGATTACAACGTGGTGTCCTTCTGCGAGCGCTGAATAATTTATAATCAAATTTCTTTCTCGTGCTGTTTCGGTTTCGGTTTCAACGGCCAAACGATGGTTGTGACGTCAAAGAAGTTATAGGTTACGTGATGCATGAAAAACTGCAGTGTAGTCGGTGCTTTTACATTCGCTCTCATTCCTACTCTTGAGAAAGGCTGGCTTCAGCACAGTGGTGAATTAAAACGACGAAGCAACGATTATATCACATTTTACCTATAACCTCTTTGACGTCACAGCAATCGTTCGGCTGATGAATCCAAAACCGAAAGAGCATGACAGAAAATTATAAATTATTTCGCGATCGTAGGCGAATACTACATAGTGATCCATGCATAATAGTGTCTTCCGCATCATTATCCACCAAACGGGGACGGGTATCCAGCGGCATCTGACTTCATCAGTGACATGGAGTTGCCAAGTGGCGCACCTGCCCATATTCGCGGCGATGGCTTCGGCAGCTGGCGTGAACCAGTAGCTGGCGATGCTGCCGGCCACGCTGGTCATGTTGCCGCATACGCACAGGGCCGCCAGAAAGTCCTCGCTGCGCCGGTGACTGCATTCCGACAATGAAACAATAAGAGCACACGTGTTCCAAGCGAGCTTCTCCACAGGGTTGGTGCTATTGTGGGAAAGTCAATAAGCAGTATAAGCAAGCTTTTTTTAATGCTGAAACGCATATCGTAAGCATGTACCAACTAGCCCAAGTAAGAGTTTTGCTTAAGCAAACTCGGGCTACTCAAGATAATTTGAACTCAAAGACCGAAGATCCCTCCGTCTTGCATGGAGTTCGAATTAGAAGGAACATTTTTAATACACTAATACATTACATAGCTGGTTTCCACAACCCCTTTCCTACACGTGCGTTGCATGTCAGATCATCTTATTACATGTATGTACAGACTAAGCTAACAGCATATATAGACGTGAATTTTAGTGTAAGCGATCGCATTCACTCAGGTAAGAGATACGCAGGAGCCACCACAAGTAATCTACTTGGCTATGACTGGAAAGGTTTAGGAATTTCCGTTAGGCCAACAAAACGTTTCGCGAGAGTCACAAAGTACGAATTCCGGTGGTAGAAAACGACACCAGGCTGTTCACACAAGTGCTCCCGTAACGTTGTTACGATTGTTCTTGGCTGCGCGGCCTTATTTTCCAGTATATTAAAGGCACTTTCGAACTACACTGAGGGTGTTGTAATAGCACCTACGACGCACCGAGCCGACACCGCATTTCTTTGAACGTTAATTCATTCGAAGTTCGGTTAAGCAACCCTTAAATTTGCGACAAGGTTAATGACACCGCGAAATGTAACTCGCGCCAAAGTAGCGGGCGTTTCACTTATCTCAAGAACAGCCATGTTATACCAGGAAGTCAGCAATCTAATTTGATCCCCCGTGATCCCTCCTGGTCGTCGTTCGAATGACCCATGGATCATGTCACTCATTGGTCGTGCCAGAGACAGATCACATGACCTGTCATTTATTGTTCGTGAGACAGATGACTCACTAAAACCTGTTACACACACGCCATGTTGTACTCGGTAATTCAAGGTGACAGCGCTCGGCCGTTGATTTCATGGTTCTAGAATTGGCTGTTGCATCCACAACCATTGCCCGAATCAACGAAGCGGTGTTTTGCTACTAACGACTGCTTAGATCTCTTGTGTGCCATCTCCCAAAACGTGTCTCTTACCGCTTTTCCTCGGCATCCTCGTCGTCGTCATCGCCAGGAGCGGCGGAAATGAAAGAAGACACTGAAAGGAGAAGAGAGGGTAACAGTTACGAGCGGCAAGCACAGTTCGACATTCTCTGCAGCTTTATAGTGGGATGGAACTTTGCCAAGGGAGCTCAACAGCCGCAGGTCTGTGATCGTTACACAGGTGAAGCACTCGCCAAGAACACTGAGGAGCCAACTACAACCTGCGACGGTTGGCAGGTGCCAAAATGGAAAGAGAAATGCCCCTCTCCTCTTCTGAGGGGCAGGACGAACAGACCACAAGGTGGCTGCCGTGGAAAGAACTGTCACCTGCCAAGTTTGGAACACTGAAGAGCCAGCTGCAACCTGCCACCTTCTACGGTTGGCAGGTGGCAAAATAAAGAGACAGAAATGCCCATCTCCTCTTCTAAGGGAAAGGACGAAGAGGCCGCAAGGTGGCTGCCATGGAAAAAACTGTCACCTGCCAAGTTTGGAACACTGAAGAGCCAGCTGCAACCTTCCACCTTCTACGGTTGGCAGGTGGCAAAATGGAGAGAGAGAAATTCCCTCTCCTCTTCTTAGGGGCAGGACGAAGAGACCGCAAGGTGGCTGCCATGGAAAGAACTGTCACCTGCCAAGTTTGGAACACGGAAGAGCCAGCTGCAACCTGCCACCTTCTACGATTGGCAGGTGGCAAAATGGAGAGAAAGAAATTCCCTCTCCTCTTCTTAGGGGCAGGACGAAAAGACCGCAAGGTGGCTGCCATGGAAAGAACTGTCACCTGCCAAGTTTGGAACACGGAAGAGTCAGTTGTGACCTGCCACCTGCCATGCTTGGCAGAGACAAATCCCCTCTCCACCTGTATGGCATGCGTGGCAGTGCACGGTAGTTCACAGCGAGGTTCTTATGCTATCGCACTATCACATCTAGTCCTAATTAGGTGTCCTCCACGCTTTCTTTTTAACGCAATAGCGTTAAGAAACTCGTGCCGCAAAAACTCCGGAGTAGGTGCCGCTGATCGTGAGCGAGAAATCAACGAAAAATCCCCAGAGAATTAACCCTAACATTAACTAACCCATCAACAACTCTATTAACCCATTAACGCTATCGCGTCAGACGCTTAAAGTGAAGCTTAAGTGTCCCCTCCAATTTTTTTTCTGCATATAGGTTAGTATCGCTTTGACGCGCATAGTGGTGTGTGGTAGCGTCCTTGCCGCTAGAGGCGCTCCAATTGCGCGCTGTAGTGTGTATCATTTCTGAATAGGCATCCGATCCGGTATAGCACCCGAATGCAGCGCAAACCAGAGGAAATCAACAAAATGCGCGCCTAAACCCATTTAAGGTTTACTTGCACGTCTCCCCATCGGATTTCTTGGATTGCCGTTGCCCTCTTTTTCCAGTGATAGGTGCAGAAAAAAGTTTCCCCCGGGTAAACGTCGCCGATGTCATAGAAAGTTGTAATCAGCAAAGCTTTCAGATCATGCACCATTTGCGTAACTTCCCACACAACTCTGGCGGGTTGATGAAACTGGTGAAAACCCTGGTGAAAATCTGGTGCTCTGATTGAGCCAAAGCTACAGGAGGTCAGCCTCCTGTCACGACTCCTGCGACGTCCAGACAAACTTCTCAGCGCTGTTCAAAACACGAACGCAATATAGAATCCATAAGTTGAAGGGCGCTACCAGTAGGTCGTGGCACAGTCCATAGAGGGAACCACGGTCTGCTAACCTGCGTGCAGTGACTTCGGGGAACAGCCGTGTTTCGAAATGGAGGTCTGTAACTGGTACGATCAAAGGGCTATGTTTAAGTGCGATTGCATGGGCGACTGGGACTTCATGACCAGAAATGGCGCAATCCGCACAACGCCCAGTTCATGGCGCATGTATGGCCTCCGAGCGCGGGCCGTATTTTGTACCTTCGTTCTTTTACCTTTCCTTCTTTTGATTATTTGTCATTGCTAGAGGCCACCTGTGACGTCACGGCTGAAAGTTAGCAAACAAGGCCTCTCGCTGGCTCAGTGACCAAAAGCGGACTTGACCAAAGACACAAGCGGAAGAAATGAACGGGAAAGAAGATGTGAGGCGGAGTACGAAAGACGCGGGTTCGATCCCGACCGCGGCGGTTGCATTTAGATGGGGGTGAAATGTTAGAAGCGTGGCAGGAGGCGGCAGAAAGTTGGGTGGGCGGGTAAGATTAAGAAGTTTTTGGGGACACGGTGGGCGCAGCTGGCAAGGGACAGGGTTAATTGGAATGACATAGGAGAGGCCCTTGCCCTGCAGCGGGTGTAGCCAGGCTGATGATGATGATGATGAAATGCTAGAGGCCCGTGAGCTGTGCGATATCGGTGCACGTTAAAGAACCCCAGGTGGTCGAAATTATCTGGAGCCCTCTACTACGGCGTCTCTCATGGCCTGAGTCGCTTTGAGACATTAAACCCCATAAACCAAACCTGAATAGGATAGGAACCAAAAAAATTGTATGAAGTATAATAAAAAGAAAAAAAAAGGAGTACAATTAGGCAGAACAGGTCCCCTCAAAAGATCAGAATCCCGGGGGTGACCTGACTGGGGATAGTTCTTGAGGAACGTGCACATGTGCGTTCACCTTAAAGTGTTGACATCACTGTTGGTTTCTTCAAAGCTTAGATTTGTTGTTGCTCTGTATTCGACGGCTGATTTTTTAACCTTCCTTTATAATTCGTTAATCCTGACTGTTCAGTAAAAAGTGACTTGAACGGTTAACGCGGGTGTATTTTGCAAGAAGCAAGGGAAAGCCTGGAGTCACATGTGACTGCAGTATACTTACTGGCGTTGGAGATGCTCGAGCGCTCTTCGGCACGAAACCGCTGGCCAGCGCCGACATGCTGCTTGGGCGAGCCGGCGCCCTGCATCAAGGGCTGGTTCGTACAGCGGATGGAGAAGCGGCGACTCTTAAGTGGGGGCCCACCGGTCTCTGAGGTCGGCTCGGGGGCCAAGCCGGCGGCCATAGAGACCCGCCGCTGCAGATGCTGCTGCGAACCTGGCGGTCGGGACGTGGAGCCCTGCGCGCCACGTAGAGGCGAGATTCCTAAACTCATCTGACGCTGATGATGACAATCGCGATTTTGAAGCAAAAAGCTTCACTAGGCTCCACAGCACCGCGCTTCGCGTGAGCCACTCCTCGGCGCCGCCGCGGCGCGCGCTACGTCGCCACTTCTCCTCGCCACCGGTTTACCCCTCGCCGCTGCCGTGGTGGTGGTGGTGAAAAACTTTTTTAATACTCAGAGAGGGTTTGGGGATCAGAAGACCCCGCTACATGGTCGGCATTCTTAGTCCGGGACACCGCACGACGAGTCCCCGTCTCGCGCCCGCTTTAAGGCCGATTCACACGACGGACCGTTCGCCCGCGGCCCGCGCACTACGTGTGCATGCGTCAGCACATTGAGGGGCGCGCTGTCGGCCGCCATCCATCCATGCATACAGCGCGCCCCTCAAAGTGCTGACGCATGCTCACGTAGTGCGCGGGCCGCGGGCGAACGGTCCGTCGTGTGAATCGGCCTTTACTAGAGCCCTTTGGGACTCCAGTGTGGATAAGTTAAGGAGGGCAGTCTCCCATGCCTCTCGGGTGGAGGGGGGGGGGGGGGGGGGGGGGATGGTGAGTATTCTGATTACATGCCCACACCATGTGAAAGATATCGCAGATCTCTCCACAGCGCGGCAGCGCCCATCTGTGTTCGGAACAGTGTTTTGCGATGGCAGGCCGCCGTCCTAAGAGGAGAAAGTTCTTTCGCAAGGCGTTGCGAGAACGCGTGAGCGGCGGCGGCGGCCGTAGAAGAGGCGCAGACGTTGCAGGCTGAATTTCAGCACCTCGATAAACACGGCATGGATACAGTCCACGCTCGGTGTAGGGCGCTACAAACAGACCCCGCCACGGTTCTCACAGTTGCTGCGCTCAATGTCAGATCGCTAATTGGGCACATGGCGGGCATTGCTAATCAGTGCGGACATTTTGATGCTTACAGAGGTTGGTGTTGCAGCGGGATCACAAACTGTCCCAATCCCCAAATTTATCATGGCTGTTTATGCCAGCCGTAGTGACTCTACCAGGAACTCCAGCGTGTGTATCTATGTGAAGAACGGTATTGAACCCGTCCAATTGCCTACCGTCGCAGTGGCCACATGAGAATCGTGTGGTGTGCGATTAAGTGAAACTGGAATATCTTTTCAAGTTGTGTACATGTCGCCAAACAGTACAGTGGACGATGTTGTGCGAGTGGTGTCGACTGCTATACCAAGCCAAACGGATGGTGAACTGTGTGTGGTTGCTGGAGACTTTAACCGTACTTCGTCAACCCTCGATGTGTCTTTCAAAGGCTGCTTTAACTTGGACTTGGTCACGTCTCCCATTGAGCCCACAGCACAATGGGGGACAACTATAGACCTTGTCTATCAGGGACAGGGTGTGCGTTCTGTATACTGCGTAGCAGCCACAAGCACAGCTGCTTGCTACTACTCTGGTCACCGGGCCATCTTTATGGCTATGCAGAAAGTGCAAGACACTGTGTTCATTGAAGAAGGAGAAATAGAGATTTTAAGAGCCTTGTATAACGATTGTATAAGCTTTGTGTACCTATAACAACACGTTTTAGAAAAGCTAGAAAACTATACCCAAATTGTAACCCTATGTATGAAACCTTAAGCTAAACCACGAGCGTCGCCACGAAGCTTTTCGCTGCGGGATATCCAGGCTTAACACTTTAGCTAAGCCTCAGCCCAACTTTTTTCTATGCATTTTCAATCTTTGCGGCACACATCTGCGGTCACTACCTGCCCTAAGTAGACGTACTCCCTTACCACTTAGAGCTCCTCGCTGCCAATCGCAAACTGATCTTGCCTTTAATGACGGAGCGGCAGCTGAGACCACAATGGACCAAGGGGTAGTTGTGGCCATGGCCTAAGGGGGCTTAGTTGTGGTGAAATGGTGAGGCCTAAATTTGGTTCATTTAAATGTGACTTTAAGTAGTATTTAGCGGAGGAGCAAGAGTTCGAGGGTACGATTCCAGCCGCAGCGGCCACATTTCGATGGAAGATAAGTCTCAAAACGACCATTTATACTGTACTTTCCGTGCACGTTAAAGAACTCAAGGCAGTGGAAGCTAAACCCGGAATGCACTCACTCCTAAGTGCTAGTAGTGATTAGACGGCTTTGGTTTTTCCAGGGACTTATACAATACGCTTCTTCACGTACCTGGCCCGAAAAATCGCTCGACGAGTCAATCCGGCACACTGCGAAATCGGCGCCCGCTCCAACGCCGACGACGATTGGTTCGGCGGCTAGAGACACCCCGGCGCCCGAGCCAACGTGCTTGCCTGCTGCTGCCTCTCCGGACGTTCCCGACGCGGAAGGGTGCGCCGCCCTGCGCGGCGAATAAAAGGCGCCACTGCTGCACTCTATAAACAGAAAGGAATAAAGAGGGAGTAAGCTATCTTCTATCGCACGCCCCTTTAAAAAAAGGAGTGCACTAGAGGACAGCTTACTATTAGATTGTGGGAAGAGCGCTTCCTGGAACAGGAACACGCGGCCCGGCAAGCGTGTCCGCTGTCATCTATATATTTCATTCAGAACGAGAAAAGAGTGGTGGCGTAACTTCGCTGGTCACATTCTGGGCGTCGCACAAAAAAGAACTTCATTTTACACATGGTAGTGTCTGTTGTATTCCTAGATGGCTTGCAAGTGATGTCAGAAAACCACGATGGCACACCGCGCCTATAGCTCCTCCCAAGCTATGTACGTGTACTAGGCAAACAAACTGGATTTCGCTCTCCGTCTGGTCCTTTATTATGGTGGCGAACGCGAGATTGGTGCAAGTATTGTAATGTATTGTAGTGAGTTTTATGGTGCATGAGCAACTCAGACCATCGTGCGCCAAACACATGGTATAGTTTCTTTCAAGAATTAGGTGTCCTCAGAGGCAGCCCTTGTCCGGACAAGAACTCAGAGGAGCCCAACAGGAAATGAAATGTAGAAATGCCACAAAAAACTGCGAAACGATGTCATCATGGGTGCCACAACAATTATAGATGAACAGCCATAGTCAAAGTCTTCAAGTCATAATGTCTTCTTCAAACCACCCCTCCCGCTCCAAATCTCTATGAAAACGAATAGGACCACTGTTCTCAACTTTCGATACATTTTTCTGTCTTTAGCGGTGTCGTGTATGTACCACTGCTCTCCGAGCACTCCGTGGCCGAGCTGATCACTACGAGCGGCAGAAAGAAGTGCCGGAGTTGCATTGTTGGTGGCGCGCGCCACGTCTCCACAGAAGTGGTCCGTAAGTGAGATCCGAGGTGCATAGCCCAAACGGCGCGCGTACCTGGTGAACGTGGACCTGCTGCCGGTGGGTTCCTCCGTTGGCGGCGCCAGGATAGCCATGCGGCTGGGCGGTGGCGGCATGTCGTGCTGCATGCGCCGGCGCTCACTGTACTCGAACACGAGCGGCTTGTCGGCGAAAGACTGTCGCCGACGCTTGGCACGGATCAGCTTGCCCTCGGGCGGCTTGCTGCCCTCCGCCAGGGGAGACTTCCCGTCGGCCGGATTGTCGACGAACCGGGGACCGCTTTCGTGAAAGAGCGAATTCGATTACGCTCTCTGCTATCATCATCAGCTTGTTTCCATGCGTTCATTCCAACACACAGGCCTCTTTAGCGTCAGCTTAAAGGAGTATAGACAGCTACCATGTTTTCTTCTTTGTAATGGTGCGTAAGGCATTATGATGCACTTTTTACCACGTGGTATCTTCCTAGTACCGCAATATAATTTATAATCGAATTTCTTTCTCGTGCTGCTTCGGTTCCGGTTTGAAGAGCCGAACGATGGCTGTGACATCAATAGGTCACGTCAGCCATGAAAAACTGCAATATAATCGGTGCTTCTACATACGTTGTCATTTCTGCTCTTGAGGAAGGCTAGCTTCAGCATAGTAGCGAATTAAAATGATGAAGAGCAACTATATCGCAGTTTTGCCATGCCTCACGTGACCTATAACCTCTCTTTGACAGTTCCGCACCAGCACCCAAGGAATTCTCGGCCATACTACAAAATTATAGAGGCATAAGAATGCGATATCCCCCGCCGCACAAATCTCTCAACAGAGAGGAAGCTGTCACTTGGAGACAATTACAGACAGGTTCTTATCCAAACCTACACATACTGAACATACTAAACAAAATGCACCCTACGATATACGAGGACAAATGTCCCTGGTGCGACGAAAAACCCACTCTATTTCACATCACATGGACCTGCCAAAACGTAGACGTGGTCGCCAAAATACAAAGCCCAAGTGCGGAGCAATGGGAGACTCTGCTGTCTAGCGGCCGCTGTGAAGACCAACAAGGTCTGGTAAAGCGAGCTCAACGGGCGGCAGTGGCCCGCGGAACCCTGGACTGAGGGCAACAGACCATTGATTAGAGGTGGACGACATCGTCAGAGAAGACTTCTGGGGATACAGCCAAGGAGAGTACATCTCTGAAGATGCCCCAAAACCGCGGAAAAAAGAAGCGCTAGAGTACAATAAAGTTTTCCTGCCTTCCCACAATGCTATCAACGGTAGTAAGGTTGAACACACTGCCGTATCCCGGCCTTTGTAGAGGTTTGGAGAGACTTAAGAGGAGTACAGAGCCTCTCAGCAACAAGGCTGCAGCAACTTCGAAACTGCTTACGCGGGCGTGGGCGTCAGTGCTCCGAGGGGGTCCGCGTTGAGGAGCGCCGCTTTCGAGGCAGACTTGAGGATGGACGCCTTCTGCTTCAGCGCCGATGCCCTCGAGCTCTGCAGGCACACAGCGAATAAAACAGGCGGCAAGTTCTTGCTTCTTTATACGCATTTCTAATTTCAATCTTCACTGTTCTCTTAAAGTCGCTGTGAAGGTTACTGAATAAAGATGGAGCGCAGAACATGACTGAAAGTGGCGAAATCATCAGGAATGAAATTCATGCGAACGAAACAGACCGGTGGAAGTAACAAAAGACCACCCAGGGTTGGCATTTCCAGACGTGCCTTGTCAGAAAACACGTGAAAGTATTATTTAATGATGCTTATGTTTTATGGGGATTTAACGTCCCAAAGCGACTCAGGCTATGAGAGACGCCATAGTGAAGGGCAAGGGAAATTTCAACCGCCTGGGGTTCTTTAACGTGCGCCGACATCGCACAGGACACGGGCCTCGAGAATTTCGCCTCCATCAAAATTCGACCGCCGCGGCCGGGATCGAACCCGCATTTTTCGGGTCATCAGCCGAGCACCATAACCACTGAGCCACCGCGGCGGCGTATTATGTTTTAATTATTTAATGATACGGCCGGTGACGAAGTGCTCAAATTTCAGATAGGGAGGACAGTTAGCCATACATTCAGGAAGCATTCTGATAATCGTTCGCGGCTGACATTAAGAATTATGCCCTCAAGATATTCAATATAGGGTATTCTTTATTTTTATTGACCCAAAAAGTACAGAATTTTTTTTTCTGGAAAAATTGGTAAAGCCTAGCCGAAATCTGCACAGGTTTGATGGTGGGTTTTTCATTGTCACATACCGATGGCAATGAAAGCATAGAGAAAATAGGCAAGCAATTTCGAATTTTAACTTTCAGAGCGTGAGCTCGAATGCCAGCATTATACATGAAACACAAGAACATTCAAACGCGACCAAAGGGTGGTACCATTGGTACACAGACTGTGGACCACCTAGTTGGCGTAGAATGTTCGGAGTGATATCAAATGATTCAGCACGTTACGGAGCATAAGATTACTAGTCGAAACAAAGCGTGCGTATCATAGGGATTCACACTGACGACCTTTGGTTCCCCAAACCGTAACTTCTTTTAACCTCAAGCATCCATTACGGCCAACCTAACTCTCCAACCCTGCAATCCCCCTTCACCCCACCCCAACCCGGGAGGACTGCGAAGCGACCCTGCTCGGCTGCTCTGACCTGCAGGCCCAACGGGCCTTGGTCGCGCGAGCCCGGGCGGTGGCCAACGCCACTGGGGTCCCGAACTAGGGACCTCCACCTAGTACTTGTAAGGGCTGGCCCCCTCTGGGCCAGCTCATGCATAACCTCTTTGATCATGCATAACCTCTTTGACCGTATCCGTTTATAAATGTTTTCCGCCACCACCAACCTAATTAACGTAGGACAGTCGAAGTGGTGTCAAACGATTTTTCTTCTTGCGCTGTATACGTTTGCATCAAAAAAGTAAATATCCGGATATAACGAAAAACTTGTTCCGGATATAGCGAAGAAGGCTAATGACGCAATATCCATTCGATAATGCTAACGCTCGATACTCATACGCTGACTCAGCGTTTTGCTCTTTTCTGCTGTTCAGAGGGCGTGCGTACTATCCTCACATATTAGAAAATAGTGTTAGCGTTTCAGGTTTACCAAAGCCCCTCCATAGCGTTTGAGGGGCTTTACGCCAGACAAGGTGAGTCTTCGAGCAGCCCAGGCGCGACGCACAATGGCTGTCCGGGTTAGGAAGATACATCACCCATCCCTCTTTGGGAGCCCACCGTCACCTGACCTACCAGCAGCTGTGGTTTCGTATAAAGCCCCTCCATAGCGTTTCTTCCACCAAGTGTCATGGAAGGGCTTTAGGTTTACCTTGGCGTCAGGGCTCTCGGTGCCGCCGCCGTGTCTGTCGTCGTCCTCCCAGCACTCGATCGAGTCCCTGTCAACCAGGCCTGACCGATGGCGCTTCCACAGGGCCATGGCCAGCTCCTCGTACAGAATCAACGTGTCCACCTAAGGAAGAAGCCGCCAAAAGGTTGCTGTTTCTTGTATGTTTCTGTGAATCAATGCACGAAATGAGCAACGTAATCCTTTTGCAGTTTCAAGACTTTTTAACAGAAAGTACAACACAAGTAAACGCTATAGACGGATACAACTCAAAACCGCAGAAAATTGGTGAATTGGTTCTCTGGTTTTCTGAGGAAAGGAAATGGAGCAGTATCTGTCTCACATACAGGGTCTGTTCTGAAAGTAGTAGGACTGATTTTTTTTAATAAAATTTATTCAAGAGGATAGTACAAACGATAAGAATTTTTCAAAGTAGCACCTTTCCGCACCTACACGCTGCTGGTAATGAGATTTCCAGTTTTCGTACCCCTCCAGGAACGCCTGGACCGGAATGCTGTTTAGCTCCCTCGTCACGGCATCTTTAACCGCCTCTACCGATCCGTGATGTTTCCCCTTGAGCGTCGATTTTATTCTCGGGAATAGAAAAAAGTCTGGCGGGGCTATGTCGAGGATATAGGGGGCCTGAGGCAGCGTTGCCGCCTAATGCTGGGCAAAAAATCGGGGTCCTCATTCACATGATGAAGATCCCGGCAGATCGCTTTCCGGTTGGCCTTTTGCTCCTCTGACAACACTCGCAGCACCAACTTCCCGCACACTTTCCACATGGCTAAGTTTTCTGTCACGATCTCAAAAACTTCGGTTTGAGGAATGCTCAAGTCATCAGCAATCATTCTGATATTCATCCTACAATCACTGTTCAATAAATGTTTCACTCTCTACACATTTTCCTTAGTCGTGCTGGTCGAAGGGCATTCGGAGCGGTCGTCGTCTTCCACTCTTTCCTGACCTTCTCGGAACAGCTTGTGCCACTCAAAAAACACCTAATCTACCCATGGCAGCGTCACCGTAGGCCTCTTTAATAATGTCGTGAGTCTCTCTGCCCGTTTTACCAAGATTTACGCAAAATCTGATCGCGTATCGCTGATCCAGTAAACGCGCTATGATTCTGCGTGACGAGACGTTTCGACAGGGGTTCACAGTACAAGCGATCTGCTCTCTTCAACAGCCGAGAGCCAACTGCCGATTTTCGCCCCTGCACGCGCAGACCGCCTCTCGTCCGCCCGTTCGCCCAGGAAATAACCAGTCCTACTACTTTCAGAACTGCGCCGTAAGGGTAGGGAAGAAGGTGGGAGTGAAAGAAGAAAGAGAGAAATAGGTGCCGTAGTGGAGGTCTCCGGAGTAATTTCGACCACCTGGGGATCTTTAACGTGCACTGACATGACACAGCACACGGGCGCCTTTCGCGTTCCGCCTCCACCCGCCGCTGTGGCTCAGTGGTTAAGGCGCTGGTCTACCAAGCCCAGTACCCGGGTTCGAACCCGACCGCGCCGGCCTCGTTTCGATGGAGGCGGAACGCAAGAGGCCCCCCTGTGCTGTGCGATGTCAGTGCACGTTAAAGATCCCCAGGTGGTCGAGACCTCCACTACGGCACCTCTTTCTCGTTTTTTTTTTCACTCCCACCTTCCTCCCTTCCCTTACGGCTCGGTTCAGGTGTCCGCCGAGATATGTGAGACAGATGCAGCGCAATTTCCTTTCCTCAAAAACCAATTTCCATTTACATTTATTCCGCCTCCATCGAAACGCGGCCGCCGCGGTCGGGTTCGAACCCGGGTACTCCGGCTCTGTAGACGAGCACCTTAACCACTGAGCCACCGCGGCGGGTAGAAAGCAGCGGCTCCTACCCAAGCAGAGCCATGTATCACAAAATGTGGCCGAACAGATACGCGAAAGAGTGCGTGTGGTGTGGGGGCTACGCCACAACGTACCACGCCACCTGGGGCTGCGAAAAAAGCCCTTTACTACCAAAGGTAAATAGCCCTAGTCTAGAGCAGTGGGAGGCCCTCCTGGCTGACTCCGACCCGAGCACACAGCTTATGCTGGTGACGAGGGCCAAGGCAGCGGCGGAGGCCAACGGGATCCTGGACTAGGGAATACCGACCACTGAAGCTCCACATCTATCTATCCCCATCCCCCTACTCCCTAACTCTTCCTTTTGAAAAAAAAAAAAAATAAATGTTTTCACTACTACTACTACTTCCTCGCCAAAGGACCCCTTTAGCCAATGGCCTCGGGCGATTCTCATGGCCCAGCTAGCGAGGCAATGCAGGGAGCGGCGCCACAATGGAGAGAGGGGTCTATGCCAACTAACCCGCGAGATTATCGAAGCAGTGTTAATAAATAGGTTAGCGGATGACTGTGTATCCAAGCCGTCGATCGCTTTTCGTGCCGTCCTATAACGAGCTTTCTGACCAACTCTGATGACTGTAAGCTTGCAATAGGGTAAGCTCCCAGTTAAGAAACTAAGAATTTACAGGGTCATCTGTAATTCGACAAAGTCATGGCGTCTGCGTTGTTCGCGGCTTCCGTGTGTTACCCTCACTGCGTCTGTCACGCCGTACGCCCCGCACTGCATTGATGGATAAGAGACCACGGGTGACACATGCATACCCTACCATACCTTACAATGCCTGCCTGCCTGACTGCCTGCCTGCCTGTTGTAGAGAGAAGGCAGGTAGATGGGTTCCTTGAAAACACTAAGTGAACAAGGGACGGGGTAGCCTCAGAGAGCTGCTTTACTGACGCATAATTCTTTGCGCATATTCTATTACTAATGTGCGACAGCACTCATACGCTCACCAACACTGACCATAAGCTTATCGCCATACGTTGTACTTGTTCGCCGTTCGCCGTACGTGCTTACAGTCTTTGTCCAAAGTCTTAAGGCCAAAGGCTTTTCGCTCAGCCTCACAATAGAGCCATTACGACACTATTAAAGACCGCAGGACCTTGAACTGTTAGCAGAAGGTTTCTTGTAAATGTAAAGGAGCTTCCTGATTGAATGATGGTTTGAATGATCCATTTCACTGCAGGTGAACTCTGTGGCCTTACTATCTCGGATTGCCTAGCAACCCGAGTTACTACCCGAGCTTACCCGAGCAGCGCCTCCTAGGAGGCGCTGACCCGAGTCACTGAGGAGCTTAACCCTTACAAAAACATTTAGACAGTCTATAAAGTTTGGTTTGGTTTATGGGGTTTAACGTCCCAAAGCGACTAAGGCTATGAGAGACGCCGTAGTGGAGAGCTCCGGAAATTTCGACCACCTGGGGTTCTTGTCTATAGACTTATGACTATAAAGTCTATAGACTGTCTATAGACAAAAGTCTATATGCAATACAAATGCCATAGACAGTCTATAGAGAATCTATAGATTTATGGCCATACACTTTTAGTAGACTTTTGTCTATAGACGGTCTATAGACTATGAAGTGACAAAAAGCAATATCTATAGGAAGTCAATAGAGTCAAATGAAACAGACTGTCCATAGACCATTTTTGGGTTACGAGCCCCCCTCCAATTGAGGAATGAACAACTTCTTTCGCACGTCTATTCGGTTTAACTACGTTACCAATTTTTACCTACATTACCAACCCCTACCAATTTTTTCTTCAAATAATATATCACATCCTATCTCTCCGCTTCTTAGCTTCAACCCTGAAATAGTTTCAGTGTCTGCAGTTCAGGGCGGTAGCAATATATCTCACCTTCAATCCCTCCATTATCCAGCAACCACCATATTTTATGGGCGAGCGGACGCACCTGTCGCGAGTGGCCCGCGGCTTCTTCAGCGGCGTGGCGCTCGAGGCACCGCTGCGTGTCTTGAAGGCCCTCGTCGCGCACGAACTTGCAGACCCGCTCCACGAGGCAGGTGACGACCACGGCGACCAGGCTCTGCGGTAGCACGAGCGACGCCACGAACGTGGCCGCCGTGAGCAGCACCAGCAGGGGCCTGACGCGGCCCCCGAAGCGGCCCACCAGGGCGTAGCTGAGCCGCCCCACGGTGGCCGTCTCGTCGCCCGCTAGCACCAGCCACAGCAGCAGCACGGCCGTCAACACATCCACCTGCCGCGAGGGGGCGCCACTGGCCTTGTCAAAGAATGCGCTGCCCTCTCGGGAGTGACGCGAAAACTAGTTTGCTACGCATAAAATTTCTTGGGCAAAATGTTTGTTTGTTTGTTTGTTTGTTTGTTTGTTTGTTTGTTTGTTTGTTTGTTTGTTTGTTTGTTTGTTTGTTTGTTTGTTTGTTTGTTTGTTTGTTTGTTTGTTTGTTTGTTTGTTTGTTTGTTTGTTTGTTTGTTTGTTTGTTTGTTGGGTTTAACGTCCCAAAGCGACTCAGGCTATGAGAGACGCCATAGTGGAGGGCTCCGGAAATTTCGACCACCTGGGGTTCTTTAACGTGCACTGACATCGCACAGTACACGGGCCTCTAGAACTTCTCCTCCAAAGAAATTCAACCGCCGCGGCCGGTATCGAACCCACGTCTTTCGGGTCTGCAGTCGAGCACCATAACCACTGAGCTACCACGGCGGCAGCGTATGACAATTGAGCGTTAGCAATATCGAATGAATATTGCGTCATTATTAATCTTCGCTATACCCGCTAAAAAATTTTCTTTATATTCGTATATCTACTTTTTTATGCCAACGTATACAGCTCAAGAAGGCAAATAGTTTGACATCATTTCGAATGTCCCATGTCAATTAGTTAGGCCGTAATGAACGTTTGAAGTTTCAAGAAGTCACAGTTTGGGGAACCAAAGGTCGTCGGCGCGAATCCCCCCGGTTTACTATGCTTTGATTCGACAAGCAATCGTATGCTACGCGTAACGCGCTGTATTGTTTGATACCACTCCGAATATTCTACGCCAATTAAGTGGTCCACAGTCTGTGTACCAATGGTGCCACCTACCTTGTCTTTCATACTAACGCGACCTTGAGGTATGCGAGCACTCAAGCTAACGCTCTGAAACGTGCACGTGAACGATCAAAGGCTCCAGAGGCCCGCATCAGTTTCACTGTAGAGACGATGTGGTGGTGAAAAACATTTATAGTGCAATAAATATTTACAGAGAGGTGATTGGGGTAGGCCCTATTGGCCCTTTCCCCTAACAATACTAGGTGGAGCCCCTATTCCGGGGCCCCATTGGCAAGCAACGCCGCCCGCGTCCGGTGAACCAAGGCCTTTTGGGTCTTTAGGTCCTGACAGCCGAGCAGGGCCGCCTCCCAGTCCTCTCTGGTGGGGTTGGGGTTGGGGGGGATGGATGGGTTGGATTGACACGCCCAAACCATGTGGAAGGTGTCAGCCACCTCCCCACAGAACTGGCACGTGCCATCAAAGGATTCGTTGAAATGTTTAAGTACCGCCGGGCACAGTACAGTGTTAGTAAGAATTTTGATGAGGAGGCGCTCGTCAGCGCGATCCAGTCCCTTACAAGGGGCCGGGTAGCGCCGGTGCTCCTCCTTGTAGTAATCGGTTTGTCTATCATCTCCTCGTTGGTTGTAGTTAGGGCGAATAGCTTCGCAAATTCAGCATGGTTAAGTGCCGCAGTACCGCGCGTTTTTTGTAAGGTGGGATAGGGCGTCCGATGAAAGTAATCTATGGGGAGGCCTTTTTTTTCGGAGGTGGTTGAATCATTCATTCTATCAGTTACGCGACCAAATCCGAATAGAAATGTAACAATAAGGAGTTCTACTTTCTATATGTTCCTGAGTTCCCAGTTTATCTAGTGTTTTTTTAGACACACACACTGTGGAATCGTGAGCGCCACGCAGAGTCCTTTGTCGACATGCGCGTGTTCATGAGGTGCCCTCAAGCAAGGCCGGCCAGAGTGACCAAAACATTCGATGGCGCACGCAATAAAATGAGTTATTCGCACTCTTGGCACTCGAACGCTGCTCTCTGCAGCTAAACCAGCTGTAAGACAACCTTGTATCCGACACTAGGCTACCATCGCCGCTCTTCCCGAGCTCCAAGAAAACTACATGCGCGAGGGTGCCCAAGTCACATGTAATTAGCTGCGCAATGACCAGCAGCGTTTCCAGAATGGATGCTGCTCTTTTGTAGCGAGAGCTACACTACGCCAGCTCTTCGAGACTTCAGCGTGGCACCCCTAGAGCTCCGCGGCGGCGTCGTGGCCTGGAGCCGGTTGGTCACGTGATGCGGAGCAGCTGCTACTGCCGGCGGCGCGGCGCGCCGGCGATACCGAGCTGCAACAGCTGTGCGCATGCGCCATGTCGAGTCGGGGGGGAGGGGGGGGGGGAGTGGTGTCGCAGCTGTATAAGTAGGCGGCTCGGCGGAGCTCTCGCGTCACTCCACGTTTAACCACAGCTCAACCACAGCCAATTTTTTTTTAGCAGAGGCCAAGATAATGATTAGGCCATCGCACTGAGTGGAAAGACGTGTTTCCGTGTGCAGAGTGCTCAAGCAGTACGAGGCAAACGACAAAAGGCAAAATTAGACCGTAGCTGATATGATAGCCTTACAGGTGGTGTGCTCATGTGCATTGGGGTGTAGGTCTGTGTGGCTCGACTTTCACCCGAGCGCCTGTGGGCGGCCTCGTTTCCAACCAGACCCGAGTGGGCTGGTCCAGATAATACCTCATAATACCTCATACGAATTCAGCACTACAGAGGAAACCAATACCTTTAATAGCATCACAGACATTCAGAAAAAGAACAAAAGGATCTATCCTCCTCCGGATAGATCGCTTAGCTCGGCTGAGGCCTATGACTGGAGAAGACTCCAAGCTAGAAACTTCGCATCCCCGCTCTGGAGGAGCTGGACAGGAGGTGACACGAGGGAGGATGCGGAGGTGTGCGAGTTCTGCGGGCATACCGCTACACTCGAACACATACTATGGAGATGCCCAGTGCCCCAGGATATGGCAGAATCAATAATTCAGAGGAATGGGAGACCATACTCAGAAGTGCCGACCTTAGCATACAACGATACGCTACCCGCCTGGCAGCAGAAGCTGCGCGACTATACCGTTGCTAGTCTTCCAGCTGCGACGCTGCCCCTCCCCGGACGCCTGCGTGCGGACCCGGAGGGGCACGGGTCTTCTTCTGGCGGAAATAAAGTTTCTTCACTCACTCACTCACCCGAGCGCCGCGGCTTGAACCAAGCAGCTGCGACAGGGCGTCGCTTAGTTTAGGTGAGGTGAGGGGAATGTACCGAGAAGTAGTTGGAGGCGACCTGCTCGTGTCCCATGATTCCCAGCAGTGGCAGCGCGATGGCCGGCAGGAAGGCCAGCACCGCCTTGGGCATGGCGCGCAGCTGCCACCAGCACATCATCAGCAGGACGCAGTAGAAACACTTGCTCTCCTGCGTTCGCGAAATCCACAGTTATCAAACAGCCGCCACACCCAGCGTGGCGCTACAGTCTATAACGATGGTTGAGACAGACCTTGGTGCCGGGGTACAATATGGGGCATAGGTAGAACGGCAATAGGTAGCTCAGCAGTCCAGAAGTCTGGCGCTCGTGCGGTTCTGGCTTGTCGTACCCGCTCCAACGCCATTTCATTTCTGCGCAGTCAGCCGTAAGGAGTGGCGACGGTTAAACGATGGCTAGTGAACTCAACTGGTTCAGTGATTGAAAAAGCGGAACTCGCTTGTTCAATCGTTGCACCCTTTGCTGCTGGCTGGAGCCAGGAATGCAACTTGTTTGGACGCTTTGAATTGGTCTTGTTTATTCAACCGTCCCTTCGTATGGAATTATGGAAATATGGAGTCCATATCATATGCAAATTATACGGACATTCATAAGCTTTTGTATGGCGCTATTAAACTTTTCATAAGACTTTCATTAAATGGGCATGACGTCATATGGAGTCCGTAATTTTCTATACGCGCTCTTCATAGAATCCATACTGACTCCATGGCCTCCATATTTACGCCATATAATTCATATGGGAATATATGGAATTATGAGACTCGCCTTGTGGAAACTTTCAGGAGGTGTTAAACAAATATCAGATATTCCTATATAACCCTTGAAATGGGACTGGTGACGCAGTTGAGAAAAGCTCTACTACATATCGCTTTCGTTCGGGTGGAGCGACTAATTCGCTCTCCAGAGGGAAGTATTTCGGCATGATTCCGCAAATCTTGCGATATAGATTCTGTACACTTCGCCTTATCGCAGGGAAATGCATCTTTCTTCTGATAAGATACAAGCACATGGGAGAAAATAATAATGTGTTCAGGCCGTGATACTCAAGTTGCTGAAATACAGGCTCGGTCTCATTGTCAAAGGTGTTGCGATCTGGATACTGAAGCGAGCTTCTTCACTATATGACAGGATCGATATCAAGCAAAACCTTGTGCGCCAACCAGTCCTTTTACTCACGGTGCACAGGCTTCAACCCAATCAATATTCTTGTGTTAAAACAAGTGTAAAAGTATATTTCAGTGGCTTATAATCGACGACGCTTAGCAGTCAAATGGAGCCAGAGTAAGAGTTCGCGTTGGCGATGCGGTGTGCATTTGTCGACGACTTTAGCGATATCTCACAGGGCTTTGAGCGTCAATCAGTATTAGTGATTTCGTACCAGATTAATGCGTCTTTTAGCCCAGGATGCCTACAACGACACATTTCACGCAGATAACTGTACGAGGAACCTTGCACGGGGAAAACTTAATCGCTGACACATGACAACATGATCTCCGAATGTTTACTGCTCTCATGTGACTGGAGTGAGCGTGGCCTCCCGTGGCCCAGTTAGGCCACGCCCACTTGGGTTATGTGAGAGGGTCCCCGGCGTGGCTCACCGTTGAGGGACATGCGGCTGCACTCTCTGCTCCGTCTCCCCATGTCAGGCTACGCGGTCGGACCGAGTGGTGAGCGGCGGTGAACGTCACACTGAGGTCGTGCCCGATGAGGTGCGGTCAGCTGTCCTGCGCTGCCTGAGGAGCGTCGCTCGTTCAGCTGCGGTCACCACGAGATGCGCGAGGCTCTTCTTTCTTTTGCTCGAGGCACTTCGTGGTCCGTGCTGTCCGTGATGATGTGGCGATGATGGTGATATTACTGCCAGACCCTCGAAAAGAGCGCCAGATTAGACAGTCCTGCATACTAGCGCTAGTCAAGAAACGTATTGTTACGGGAATAAACGCCCCGGGCACGGCGTACGCCGATCAAGTGCCCTGCGCGGAAAAAGAAGAAGCGCAGGGCGAGCGCGAGGAGAGAGCGCGCGGCGTTAGCGCGAGAGGTCGAGAACGAAAGAGAATCGCCTCGGCCGGTTGTGTTTTCCTGGGTCTCCAGCGTTCCTACGTGTCTCTCTCTGCGCGGGTCCGCCGTCCTGTAACATTTGGTGGCAGCGGTGCAGTAGCGCCCTAGCTGCTCGAGCGTTCGCACGGCTGCCCAGGACTGCGCCGTCCCAGCCGCTTCCTCCAAAGGCTGTTTCAACGTGGGACGAGATCCAGCAACTCGGCGCCACCAGCCTGTGCACGCTGAAGTTCGTCGCAGAGGTCAGTGACAGCCAGGAGGAGCGGCGACCTGAAGGGCGTGGCGAAAGTGCACCCACCCAAGCGTCTTCCGATGTCCCGCAGGATCAGGCGCCCGCTCCTTCCGCGTTTTCGTCGACATCACCGAAAGCATCGCTTGTGGAGTGCTGAAACTGTGCTTGAAGAAAAGGCAAGAATCGGTATGCCCAACGACGAGACCCAGCCTGGGAAGGAACCATCGAGGAAACAGTCGGCCCCATTTGAAAACGAAGACGGAGACCCGCCTGAAAGGCGAGCAAAAGCCGCTCATACAGATACGGTCACCGTTGGTCCACAGCAGGCGACCACTGGTCACGGTAATACGGAGGTGAGGGCCTCTCAGGGGCTCCTCCTGGCAAAACAGGAGAGTGCGCCACTTGGAGCTGCATCTACAGCCGCGCCGCCATTGACAACGCAGGCAGTCTCCAAAGAGACGGAAGGCGGGCAACGTCTGCCAAGCGGTGTGGACTGCGGGGGACCCAGGCGTCGCGTCAGTACAGTGGCCACTCGCCAAGAATCTCGCCTGGAGACAATGACAATAGCAAGTCTAATGCCAGGAGAAAGCGCGGCTACGGAAACGCGTCTGAAGCCAGCAGCCACGGTGCAAAGCGAGGTACTCGCACCCGCCGCCGATCGAGAAGCACCGCTGGCGGCAAAAGCGCCGCACCAGATCTCGCCGCCGAGCCAACTCAGCGTCCTCGGGCAACAGCGGCGCTTCCAGGCGCCATGGCCGGAGGCGCAGCCGGTCCGGAACTTCAGGCTCGACGCGCAGCAGCGCCCACGGCAACCGGACTGGAAAGCGGCGGCACCACTCGACAAGCGCATCTTCAGAAAGCAGCTCGGCGGGGAAGTCTCGCAAGAAAACGAGGCGCTCTAGGACCCGCGGGAAGCGCGGGGCTGCCAAGAAGTAAAGCCTGGCAGCGAATTCGACATCAAGGGAAGTGTACGTAATTCGAAGTACTGAACCAACACGACTCCTGGGGAGAAAAGGAACAATCCGGTGGCAAGCTTGTCACCTATGCTAAAACAGACATCTTGATAAAGACGGGCACTTGGTCGGCGTACGCCGTGCCCGGGGCGTTTATTCCCGTAACAATATACAGTACTTAAAAGTTAAAGATCCGGCCGCGCATCAGTGTCCTGTGTTAATTCATCTCAAAGTGCTGTGAATGTTTCTTGAATAACGCGAAGACGCAAGACTGTTGTATACGTGGTTTTGGTTTTGGTTTCAGTTTAGTGGATTGTCTTGTCACTTGTTTCTATGTGCGTACTTTCTATCTGTCTATAGAAGTGCCTTGTGACTAAAGGGTATTAATATCGATGTCCTCGTTAAATAGAGTATTCCATCTGCCACTCGACCAGGGCGTCGTCTCCTTTCCTCCGGGGGCTCTCACCCCCCCCCCCCCTTTCACCCCTCTACCCCAAAGGAGACGAGGATGGAATTTCGTTACGGAATAATAGGACATACTAATTCGATCGTCGAGCTGCGCAAGGGGAAGCCCGAAGATAATGTTAAGCGTCCCTGTTAAGCAGCCCGTATAAGTGGACGCGTTTTCTTTCAAGGTGCACAAGATGGCGTCTCATCACAACAGGCGTGCGAGGTCATAGTTCTGGAATCCGTGCTCATCGGCAGAATTTACTGCCTAGCGACCTTAATTCAAGGCACAATGGGTGGAAAATAAGGAGGAAAGCGCCAAGGACAGAATAGTTCTATAAGCAACCAAAAGAATTTGGGAAGTGCAAGTGTACGGCGACGGCATCTGCTTCCGGACGAGGAGGGAGCACATGCGGTTTGACTCAACACATTTCGCGGCGAGGCCCAACGAAACCCAGCCTTCTTGAATCTGCGCAGTGCGTTCGGAACTTCATTCTTCAGAAAGCAAAACAAAGATTTTCGCTTTTTTTCAAGGAATACTGCAGCGTTTTCTGGAAATGGCTCTTGAGGCTACGAGACTGAAGCCCAACGTGCAGGCCGCCCGAAGTCCCGTGGACTCAATGGTTCCAGAAATTCCAGATATACCTGTGGCGAGAACATGGCAAAATAATTTCACCAGGGCTCTAAAGTTCGCTTCTTAGATATATATACTGTTACGGGATTGGAGAAACGCAGGAAGGGCAAGGCCGGAGAACAAAAGAAGAAGAGGTTGAGAGTGTTGTGCCCCGTTGGACGCTGATTCCCGCTCGCCGATCCAACCTCTCGCCGCTGGCCTGTTGAACCAGCTAGAACACCCCGGCTTTAAAAATTATAGCCGTAACAATACTTTTTAATTTATGATTTTTGTTTGAATTCATCATCATTGTGGTCGTCCCAGCAACTGACAACTTACCCCCACACACTTCCTAATTTCTTATGCCCTCCTCACTCTATGCCACTTCATTTACGCTTACCTTATCTTAGAATCCACTCCGTCACCTGTAAGGACGATCTGTTATTTGCAGTCCTCATTACCTGCCTTATCTATGCCCATTAACACTTCTTTGTTTCAACCAGGATATAAATAAGAAGCGTTTAATTCCTAACCCACTCTGCTCTCTTCAAGCGTTCGAACGTTACACCTACCATTTTCGTGTCCGTAGCACACCGAATCATCAGCGACTTATTTGTACGGCCTTTCGTAAGCCGCCAAGTTTCTGTCCCATACGCGAATAATGGCAAGATGCAAAATAGCTAAGGGTACCATAAAATGCACACCAACCCATTTTTATTCTTCCAGCTACATCACTTTCATGGTATCGATATGCAATCACTATGTGTCCGAGATATGTGTATTCACTTTCCACTTGCAACAACTGAATCCCCCTATCTAAAACTGCTGCGAAGAAGTCAGAAAGCTGTCGGCCTGTGCCCACTTTTCTCTGCCGGTTTTTGGGGGTTTTCATCGCTGCTCGACAACTGTATTCAGATAACCGGCACTGCAAGATCCTAGCATGTTTTCTGCGGCGGGTGCGTATCCGCCGGTGCTGCACCCTGGCTCATCATGTAAATTTCTCCTGGCGTTGCGTCAAGCCTAACTCAGTAGACCGTATACCTTCTCTACAAGCCCTACTCTCTGCCTCGAACCCAATGCCTTATGGTCACTTTCCTGCTCTAGCTGCATCGGGACTGGCATCTTCAGATCATCTCAAGCCGTGATTTGCCACTACCTTCAGGTCAGGAGGATTTCTCTGATTCCTCAGAATCTTCTTCCACTTATCACCCACATGGACATTACTGCGAAGTCCGCCCAATGTAGCTAAAAGAACTAAGCACAACCTTACGGTTGCCAGCAAACTAACTTATTCTGCGCAAAGTACTACTCGCTTCAGAGGCAAGGATTAGAATCTGTGGGTCCATAAGGCGTTCTTCAAGTTGTGGAAATCCTGGATTCCCGCCGTTGCCTTTGCGCGGCTGTTGCAGGCTTCCCGCGTTGTTTCTCCCCTTTCCCTTGCTCCCGCCTCAGGCGGTGGAGAGGCGGCTAAGTGACTAATCACTGTCATTTGGCCACAGCTCCGCCCCGGCTCCCCAACGGCCTTTGCCATTGGTGCCTTTTGGCGGGATTTCGGGACCCGCTTGGGCGGCCGCGCGCCGCGCGACGTGCGCTACTGTTTGTCCGTGCCGGCCTTTGCCGCTCGGACCAGCGCATACTCGAGCTCGCCCGCACGGGTCCTCTGACCTACAGCGGCTCGAGCCTGTCCAGTATTGTAAGGGGTGAGACCCACTAGGGGCCTCTCCCCGAGCACCTCTCTGTACATTACCAAATATATGCTTTGCTCCTCCTCCTCCTCCAGCGGGGTCCAGCGACCTCCGACAGGCGTACCTTGCGTTGATTTCCCATTCTCTCTCGCAACCGGCCCAACGGTCGACACGAGAGGGAGATCACAGCACTGCCGCGGGGACATTCTCCTGCAGCGGCGTGCTAGCGGCGCGCATTGCTCTGGTCGCTTCGTGCGCGCAGCGGAGCCTTGCTCCCCGCACGCCCCCGGGACGGGGTGACTATTGAGTGTGTGTGTACCAGCTGGAGGACGACGTGAATAAACGTCTCCTTTGTGAACTTGGAGGCCTATTTCCTTGCGGCGAATCGCTCTCCTCCCTGCGGAGGTTGAGTGCGCCGTAGCGGTGCCCCAGGGTGTGTGTGGTGACGGCTGGTCGGGGCCCTTCATCATCATCATCATTTATTTTACCCTTAAAGGCCTCTGTTGAGGCATTACATAAGGGGGGGGGGGACAAAGCAAATGCAACTGAGAATAATACGTTAATACAACAAAACATAATGCAATACAATAAAATGAAAAACGATACATCACAATACAACGTTGGTCAATAATGAAGGGCGCAAGGCTGAATTAGGCGGTAACAACAACAACAACAACAAGAAAAAGAATAAGTGTAACTGGGTGAAGTTTGAGCAGTGTCTTTTATTCAGTACAGTGATTAATTAATGCCTGTCGAAATTTAGTAGAAATTTAGTAAAAATTTAGTAATTTCGCGCGTGCCAAGGGCACGCGCGAAGCCCGAACCCGCGGTGGTTGGTGGCCTGTGTCCACTGAGAAACCCACAGTTTATGGCAACGAGTGGCTCAACCTTCTGGCAGTTGACACCTGTACCACGGACGCTTCTGAGCGCCTCTTCTAAATAACAAGCATAGCTGGGATTGCAGTTCGTCTACGAGATCCGCCCCAGTAACTGTGCAGCGGGACACATTAAGGGTGTCCCCCTGGAACTTGCTCAATCAGATACCTATTCTGTGTTTGCAGCGATAAAGTGATAAAATCTGTCCGCAAACATCAGAATTGTATTTGCGACCGAATGTGCGCCGGAATACATTATTCCGGGCTATACATGGTACCGTGTGCATGAGCACTTTCAAACACCATGGCAATGCACCAGATACCAGCGCTTTGGTTATGCGGCTAGCGCTTGCCGACTTACCTTGCGCTGCCCATGATCGAACTGCATATCCAAGTGATGAACCCTTTTTTCCGAACTGCGGTAAGCAGCCTAACGCTACGTTTTCCCGCTGCACTGCCTACCAAAAGGAAATCATCTACAAGTACAAGAACTCCAACAATAGCGACCATAAGTCAGCAAGAGCTGTTTTAATCGAGTAAACTAAATCCGGTGTAGTCTCCACAGAAAAAAAATTGCGCCTCTCCCGTAACCGAGAGTAGAGTAAGCATGAAATGTTTACGGGCCTAACACAGGCTCCATTGCTCGGCTTAAGCAGCTGTGACGGTGGCGGCATTGAAATCCAGGACGATGCAGAAGCGTACGCGGACACGACGAGACGCAGGCCTGACAAGAATGTATATGCAGCGCGTTCGAATACTCCGCGAGCGTGTATACATCGGCCTGCCAGAGGGGGAAAGGGCTTGAAGGCCAAGCGGCCGGTCTTTTACATGCGTGAGTGTGGGACCGCAGCGCCATCCTTGGGGAGGGAGCGAGTTTTCCGCCGAAAGCCCTTCTCGCCCTGGAGCTCCCCTCTTTCTCTAAGCGGCCTTCTCTCAAAACCCCTAACAGATCACGTATGACAACGAAGTGTATTGTGGCATGTATGTGCTTTTTCCACGCGTTATTAGAAATCGGAAATTATAATTCCGTGCATTATCAAATGCACAGCTCGACTGATATCTTGATAAACATTGAGAAGACACTGGCAGCAGTTATTTTTTGTGACTCGTTTGGAGAGCAACCGGCGCTTGTATGCCGGTCCCGTAGGAGGGCTTAGAGAGTCTCGTTGAATCTCGTTAAGTCTCGTACGGTGCCCGGATATTCTCGTTTCAGAGCCTGGTTGAGTGGAATTCAGTGCCCGGATGATGGCTCTCGGTCTCGGCGTGACGTCACCACAATGCCGACAACGGGAGCTAAAAGCATTTCATGCTTAATATTCACCGGCGGGGAAGAAAGCATCTAAGTCCCGGACAAAGATACAGCCAGCGTCCCGCGCATGCATTGAGGACGTGGTTGAGTCCCCGCTTCTGAACGGCGACCGCAGTCGCATTTTGTATCCTGGAACCATGCCCACGCGAAAGGTACGTTACCCAATACTCAGGAAGTTTCAGTTCCCTACTGTGATCGCTGGTTGAGGTTCTCCGCGATTTGCTTATACCACTCTCCTCGCCGGAGAGCATTCCTTGATTTTATTTCACCTCTTCTTGAACAATGGCGGTAGCAGTCTATCGACCAGCCATCTCGGACCTAGCGTGAAAAAACATCCGTAACAAGGCCACCATGTTTCAATGGAATGCCTGCATCACCCGACTATGCCTGTCGAATTTTCGACACTTTGTTTCAAAGCACCTTTTCCCGACCATTGCAATCTCAGAATCTCGACTACGTACTGCTATCAGTCTTTCAGGCTATCATCATAATAATCAGCCTGCAGTGGGCGTAGTCCCTGCCCACACGGCTGAACGTTTTAGTTTTCTTCGTGTATTAATTTTAGTCCCACCGTTATTTTTTTTTTAATGAGACCGTTCTGTTTTGGGTACTTACGCACTCAATTATGAGCTGCAGTTCTTGCCTCCAGTTACTTATAAAAACGATGCCGCCAGCCAATCGGAGGTTACTAAGGTATTCTCTCTTAACTATCATCGTCAAGTTTACTAGTCTAACCCTCTGAACACCTCTTTGAAACATTAAGTTCCATTTCATGACCGGAAATTCTCTTTAGAATTGAAAGCTCTTGCTCCACGCATTTGTCCCTGCATTGTTTTAAAGTAAGTTCTTCACTAATGCTTGCTATTCATCTTATTAAAGAAGGAAAGACTGCGTGAATTTTGCAAGCGCCAGTCCTTGCAAGTGTTTGTTTTCTTTTCCCTGTTCCCCTAACTATTTCAAGCAGGGGCAACTCGTGAGAACGGTTGGCTACGTATTAAAAGAAGGAATTAAGAATGCATTTTCTTACTTATTCCATCAGGATGCTGTCCTTCAACGCGTCCTTGGATACAGTGCTGTATCTGAGCCCAGCGCAAAGCCGAGCAAGCCGCAATATAAACAGGGGAACTAACAGTAGCTGCTGATCAGCATACACCCAAGCACAGTAATACAAGGAAGCTATACAGCTTCCACAGAAACTACATCAACATCATCAGCTTGACTACTCTGTCAAGCTGATGATGACGATGGCTATCCTGTACTTTGCCAGTTGCGGCCACCGTATCCCCGCAAACTTCTCAATCTCATCCGCCGATCTAACTTTCTGCCGCCCCCTGCTACGCTTGCCTTCTCTTGGAGAGAGAGAGAGAGAAAACTTTTATTGCTCTTTCAAGAGATTCGCGGAGATGAAGACTTCTTGGTCGTCCTGCTTGGAACCCACTCCGTTACCCTTGAGGACCAGCGGTTATCTTGAATTCGCATTACATGCCCTGCCCAAGCCCATTTCTTCTTCTTGATTTCGACTTCATAGTTCGAGAAAATTCACCCTGGTCCGAGGCAGATGCTGTTATCAACCACGACTGCTAGCAGAAGGTATACGACGAGGCCGAATAGATCAAAAGCTTTAAGTACGAACGGTTTAAGGACTCCTCGAAGGTGGAGACCGTGGAGTAGATCTGAAACAAGGGAGTGATCACTCAATAAAATTCCTTTGTTGTAGAAAGAGACTTTCTACACACCCCTCGAGCGCCACCGACCACGCTCCCGCTCTTCGACGAACAGCACATCTGAATATTGCTCTCGTCCTCTTGACCCCCTCAACAGCCGCTGGGAGAGAGACCAGTGTCGTTTCAACTCTCCCCCGAAAGAACGTACTCGCCGTGCCCTCTGTGCGAAAGACGCTATGAACAGAGTATTCTTGTATCCGTCCCAGGAAAATAAACCTGCGCTTTTTTTCTTCAGGGGTACTGCGTCGACTGGTACAGTCTTCCCCAGAGGCGAGACGGTCCAAAGTTAGAACTAACTAAACATCCGAGCCCTCAGCGATGTACTATCCGCGCGGTGGGAGCCGGAGCAACGGAAAACTGCGGCATTTTGGCGAGCTAAAGCATGAAACATTGAAACGAGCCAAGCGACATGCCTGCTGATAATGAAGGTCACACATTGGCTGTCTCGATCCCAGATGCCGCCTGTAGATGTCGTTGCAACGCAGTTTCCCGTTGCTCAGGCTCCCGCCGCGTGGATTATACCACTTTTGTCCCCGTTAGCACATTGACGGCAGTGATTAATCGAAAAATACGGAACATCAGAAACAAAACACGTTTTTTAAGGATATGCGTAAGCTGATGATAATTTCGAAGAGACAATTGGATTGGATCGGAAAACGTTTACGTCGAGGGCAGGTTGCAGGAGACATGTACTAGATGGCCGCTAGCCCATGGCTGGCGGCGACCTCATTGGCCCGCTATATCGCCCGTACTTGAACCTTGGGGTCTGAGCTTACCAGCACGGCCTCCCACCGCTCAACTCCGCCGGAGGCAGACAAAAATTCCATTTATCCCTCTCTCCCTCTGCGAATTTCTTTCGTTTTGGATGTGGCGTGGTTACTAGGATCAGACATAACTCATAGCTGATCCTAGTAATCACTGCACATCCAAAACGAGAGAAATTAGCAGGAAAATAGTGTGGGATAAAACGAATTGTGAGTCTCCCAAATTATATCAGCTTATCCGTATTACTAGGATCAGATATAAGTAAACCTGAACATATGTTATAGCGATGGCAGATGCCGGGGCTAGCTTAAAAACTTTTCCTTCCTTTTATTTTCTAATAAATCACTACCACTAAAGTGTATACTCTAGTTCTACCACCTTATGAGCAATGCAAACTAAAGTAAAAATTGTAAATTGGTTTTTGAGGAAAGGAAATGGCGCAGTATCTGTCTCACATATCTCGGCGGACACCTGAACCGCGCCGTAAGGGAAGGGAGGAAGGTGGGAGTGAAAGAAGAAAGAGAGAAAGATGTGCCTTAGTGTCTCCGGATATTTTCGACCGCCTGGGGATCTTTAACGTGCTCCGACATCGCACAGCACACGGGCGCCTCTTGCGTTTCGCCTCCATTGAAACGCGGCCGCCGCGGTCGGGTTCGAACCCGGGTACTCCGGCTCGGTAGACGAGCGCCTTACCACTGAGCCACCGCGGCGGGTCAAATTAATGTTCCTGTGCCAAATTGCCGAAAAAAACTGATTTTATACTAATTTTGCGCAAATCACTGTATAATTCAGGAAGATCGGCGCTGTTCGAAAAGGACAGGGTAGTAGAGAAGAGTAGTCTAGATATAGCACAGCTGGCCAACCAGCGTTAATTTACAAGGACACATTTTCGTTCGCTCGTCACCTTCGCATTATGAAGCTAGTCCATGAAGCCCCTCATGTTACGGCAATGGACCATATTCTAAATACGGTACACGGCCCGGGCATTCAGTACACACAACGGGAAAACAAACACCGCATAACCCAAAGCACCAAGGCGCAGGACCACCGGGCAAAGACGAGCAAAGTTCAGGAGTCTCGCCTGCAATTCGGTGATGCTTGCGCGGTGCAACAGTACTGCTTTTCTGGTAACTCGAAACAGTTCAGATAACCTCGTGTTAACATCCCTTGCCAGGGGTGCCGTTATGTAAAGGTAATGTACAGGCAATGTACATGGTAGAGTACTGCGAGAGTACAAAACCAACAAGCTACCAGTCGGTATCGAACGGCACCCTTACTCATTTCACTCCTCTCACTTCCCAAGGACAAATGGTGTGGTCTGCTTCTTTAGAGGCTTGTGAGATTAGGCGTAATAACAAATATGGAATCTTCACCTGAGAGCTACGACCTGGCCCCCACAAAGAGATGAGGGAGACAAATCCCTAACGAGAGAACACTAAGGAAAAAAAGGCAAATCTGGAAGCCTGTTGAAAAACAATAAAGCATAACGCATGCGAAAACACTAGTACCGGAATTGTCACAATATTTGGAGTCTTGGCGGCCGCCTACGCGCAAATCACAGCAAAAGCAGTCTGTCCGTGCACAGCCTTTGAGCACGATGTGCACAGCCAAGTAGCCGAACGCGCGGAGCCGCACAAAGTAGTAGTCTTCAATTCTATTCTGGGACTAAATGGCAATAAACGACGCAACATATTAAATCGAGAAAATAAGTAAACTAAAATCTAATCTCGCTCGTGAACGGCCAGGAAGGGCTTCACCGCTGCTCCCCGTGAGTCTTGTCTTCTGGCTGCGGGGCGGCTCCGCTTACATCCGCTGCCGAGACGCTAATTTGGCTCAGTGAGCGGCGATGCCTTTTCTTGGACGCCTCGGTCCTGCTCGCTTGGCTTCCGTCGCGCTTAGCCGCAGTCTTAGAACCGGGTGGTATCTCCGACTTAACGTCTGCCATCGAAATCCACGCCACGTCCCCCATCGTGCCCGCTTTGGACTGCTGCCTCGAGACCCGGGAACTGGAACTCCTGTGCATGTCGATGTCGATGGCACTGGCTCTCCCGAGGTCTGCCACAGCCGCTACGCTACTCGTCATCATTTTACTGGCTTCTCCGAAGTTGGCACTCCTCAGCTTGCTTACGTCGACACCGGAGCTTGCCCGTTTACGTCTGTTGACATCCACCACGCTGCCTGTCCTGCTCCTCGTCGTGTCCATTGTGCTGTGCTTCCTGGACAGGTTGCTGGTCCTGCTGCTTGTGGACACGGTGTCTTTGCTGACCTGGTCCGAAGCCTTGTCCTTAGAGTCCTTAGAATCCCTCCTCGGATAATAGCTCGGTCGCCGTGCCTCCGGAACAGAACTGGTGAGGGTAGCGTCAGCGGGGACAGGACCCGCGGCGAGGGCAAGCGCAGGGCCCGTGGAGTGGACGCCACCGATTACGTCTTGCTCCTTGCTGTCTCGCTTACGCTGGCAACAGTGGAAGACGTCATAGTGCTCTGGCAGCCAGCCTTTCTCGAAGACTGCCGACGCGCCGTACGAGCCGAGCAGGATGGCGACCACGCCGCACGTCATGCAGGTCAGCCGCACTGGAAACAGCTGGCCTTGCTCTTCGTCGTAGAATGGAAGCGTGACGCTTACTGGTACGCCAAGTGACGGCTCGCCCAGAAGCCAGCGGGAGATGCAGCCGACGACGAAGCCTGAAAGCGTTGACACATTTTAAAGGAATGGGGGAGGAAAGAATCGTCTCGCTCAAATGAACCTTATCTGCAGTCGCTGCTTGTTTCCAGCCAGAGGCCGTCGTCAACATACTTAGAAAACGCCCATAAGCAGAACCTCACTCGTTTCCTTTAATCACAGCTGCTAACATAAGTGACATCTGAGATCAATGTCCACAATGAGCTAAAGTCTAGCATTTGAAACCAAGGAGAAGCTAACGAATCGGAAAGACTTATCTAGCTTTGAAAGCTACGCTGAAGAATATGGTAAGAACGATACGTCCGCCAAGTTTAGTTCAGTTTAGTTTAGTTGGAGGGACGCCGTAGTGAAGGGCTCCGGAAATTTCGACCGCCTGGGGTTGTTTAACGTGCCCTGACATCGCACAGTGAATGGGCCAGTTTCCTGCCGTCATACTTTGTGCTATTTACGGAGGGACAGTACTAGAGAAAACGCGCAGATTGCGAAAATTAGCTTTTTGTTATCATGACAGCATATCGATCGTTAAACACTATGCGTTAAACAGTAAAAAATGAAGACCAAATACGCGTGATAGGTTAAAAAACGAGCATAAGCGACTCACGATGACTCGGAATAGGTTAAGCGTACGTGCATATCGACTATATTAGAGGTTTTTTTTTTTGCCGTCACCTTATAAAATGTTGCCGCCACCAGCCTCTAGGAAACCTAGGAAAACTGACGTAACTAGAAAAGAGAAAAATTCAAACTTCGCTGGGAAGATACGAGCATTTCACCAAAAAACGACTACGAAGCATTGTTGCATGACATGGCATGTCACCACGCTAATAACCCAGTAGTTTTTTCACTTGCACTCTTTTCATCTGCAAGGGCCAGTGACGTACCGAAGTAAACTGTTGCCTACGCTGGGTAACTGATGCAAATTTCTTCTATTGGAAAATGCTACTCCGACTTTCCATGGGGCCTCATAAAGCATGCCTTCAGTGCGAGCATGCCGCTGAATCTAACAACCCGCAGTCCACTGAAGCTTCGACGGAATATTAGTGTTTCCGGCTGATTTGCGCAAACAGCAAAATCAGGTGGTACATGCCGGCCATGTCCTTCCCAAAGAGAACATAATGGTGCGCATCGTGTAGTGCCTGTGTAATCTATAAGGCACCTTCGCCTACCGATCAGTGAGCCGTACGAGTTGCTCTGCTTGACGTACAACACGCAGAGTAGCTGCGGGAAGAGGAGCACGTAGACCACTTCCGAGCAGAGCGACCACATCTCAAACACGGACTCCACGGACAGCGCCAGGTAGGTGGCCCAGCCGCCAATCAGGAACACCATCATGCGTAAGATAACGGCCACTTCGGCGCCGGAAGCCTGCACCAAATGCAGGAATGGGCAGTGAAAATAAAGACTACTAGAGTGTTTTAATTTTATTTTTTCACGTCACGAATAACAACGTTGTCAAGCATGAGCCCGTTTTCTTGCAAAGAGCTTGCTTAACGGAAGAAAGATACGAGCACGCGATTCCGTTAATCCCCACGAACATTTAAAAAACTATGGGGGCACTTTGCCAGCCTAAAGTGCGCTAGGCTAAAGTATTTGTCGCGCTACTTCTACTGCCAATAACTGCCTACGTTTGTTACGGCTGCACCACTTGGGAGCCATCCTCCTCCAATAGCTGCCACACACCGACTGACTACGGAGCAGCGCTCGACGTCGCCGCGCCGACAGCTCCACCTGTCGGCGAAGATGACGTCCCCTTTTGGCAGCTGCGCGCTTCGATGAGTCACCAAGCGCTGGGTGTAACGCCGGACGGGTGGACGGGAGAATGAGCCATTAAAGGCCTTCGCCTTAAAATGCCGTTACAGATATTACCTGCTTCTCCACCCATCTACCGATCTCCTTCCGGCTGTCGCCGGTAGGTGGTGTATCGATACCCTGATGCAACCAAACGATCTACTACCGAGTTTAGTTTTCTCAACCTCTCCTATCGGCAAGAAAGATAACAGCTTGTCCTGTGACCGGCACCTGCGCTGGTATCCGGTTGACTTCATATGCTTAATCATTATCGCGTTATTACCTTGGTAAGGAATATTTCTTCTCATTGTTCAACTCCCACTGAGGCCACGTAACGAGCCTGTAACGAATCCTTCGAACACGAGACACGTACCATGGGGCGAACGACGGCCTGGTAAATGTTCCTGGTAACCAACAGCGCAGCACTGAGCATGGAGGAATCCGCGGATGACACGATGGCCGCAGTGATTCCGAGCATACCCAAGTTGGAGACTAGATCATTGGTCAGGTAGCGGATCGAGTAAGGCAGCACCCTTACGCTGTCCTTATTGCTCAGATAGTGGGGCCCTCGGTAGCCAGCCGCTGTGAAGTCTGAAAAGAATAGTACGCGAGAAAAGCTTGACAACGAGAACGCGTACATACACAGAGAAACGCGGTGCACATTGCACTGCACATGTAAATAGACGTCGATGTTGCGTTTTCTGCCAAGGCCTATCGCAGTGCAATGGAACAAGATGGGCAATGTAAATTGGCGACAGTTCAGATGAACAGGTTGTGCACGCGCCTGTAAGTTCAAGCAGCAGTTGAGGAATATGAAGGATATTGCCATTGATATATAAAAAAAAAACTGAAAATTGGTGTCTGAGGAAAGGTTTGGTTTATGGGGTTCAACGTCCCAAAGCGACTCAGGCTATGAGAGACGCTGTAGTCAAGGGCTCCGGAAATTTCGACCACCTGGGGTTCTTTAACGCGCACTGACATCGCACAGTACATATGGGCCTCAAGAATTTCGCCTCCATCAAAATTCGACCTCCGCGGCCGGGATTCAACCTGCGTCTTTCGAGTCAGCAGCCGAGCACCATAACCACTGAGCCACCGCGGCGGCGACTGTTTCTGAGAAAAGGAAATGGCGCAGTATCTGTCTCACATACCACGGTGGACACCCGAACTGCGCCGTAAGGAAAAGGAGGAAGGAGGGAGTGAAAGAAAAAAGAGAAAGAGGTGCCATAATGAAGGATGAAGTTGGAAACAACTTCAGTGAACTAAACTGTTTTGATGTTTGCGTTCGCCGCTGGCCAACGATTCAGAGAGCTGCGATAGCATACGGGTCTCTTAGCACTCCATGACAGCAATGGGGCTATTCCACGATGCTAAAAAAGGAACGAAACGTACTACGCGGTGTCGGGCGAGCACAACCTGCGAGGGCCATTCCCTTGTTCACAAACACTCACTGGCACTCTTGGCTGCGGCGCCGATGACGACGGGAGGAAGAGCCAGGAAGACGCATCCCACGGCGGAAAGGTAGGAGAGCATACGCGCGTCGAAGTCAGTGTCGGAGCCAAGCACTCGCTGGAAGTACACCTGCGTCACACGGTGTGGCAACGACGTTAACGCAGCGAAGCCGCCGCTTGTTATTTAATGAGGGACAGGCAGAGCAGAACGGTGTATCTAAAAATTAATGCCCAGAAAACTAAAGCAATGTTAACCGTCCCGGAAAGAGGCAGCAGTTTAAATTGATAGCGAAGTGCTGGAAGTGATAAGAGAAAGCGCCTTAGAGCACGAAGTCCACAAATCCGGATCACGAGAGAGATAACTAGAAGAATAAGAATAGGGTGGAGCACATTTAGCAGGTTCTCTCTGATAATGAATGGCAGTTTACGAATATTCTTCAAGAGAAAAGTATATGACAGCTGTATCTGATCGGTACTCACCAATGGGGCACAAACGTGGAGACTAATGAAACGGGTTCTATTTAAGTTGGGGACAGCGCAGCGAGCTATGGAAAGAAAATGATAGGTGTAACGTTGATAGACAGGAAAAGGGCAGAGTGCGTCAAAGAAAAAACGCGGGTTAATGGCATCCTAGTTGTAAGGTATCGGTAGCGTTCGCGGGGGGTCATAGGAACGCGGCTGGGAGCGCTCAAAGCGAAGCGTCCCCTTCTCGGAACGCGGCCGCTCGCGAACGCGCCAGGAAGGCACGCGGTCCGTACAGGCGGGCCGACGAGAGCGTGCCCTTATGGGTGTCGCAAGGTCAAATATTTGGACCAATCGAGGATCATAAAGTGTTTGATCCTGGAGGGCAGCAGTTTTTGAATTCTTGCCCTGCTGTGGCACCAGCCTAATGGGCCGAGTGGCAGTTAGGCGTTAATTGTGTTGAGACGCGTAGTGGCTCGAACGCACACAAGGACGCTCGGTGCGACTAAGGAGGCTCACGTGGCCACTTACGGACGTCGTGCGAGTGCTACTGAACGCTCAAGTTGCGAGTGTCTGTGTGTGTGCGTGTGCTCGTTCGCGAGCAGGACGCGGGTGTGCATGCTGGTGAACTGGGTGCAACGCACCAACTTGGACGCTGTGTTACGGCGCACGGCAGGCATGCCACTGTGTGTATTTAAGTGTGCATTTTGCGTGATGTTGTGTTGGTGCCCGTGTGCATTTTGTTGTTTTTGGTTTTGTTGGTGCAACTGGTCGCAGCGCGACAGCTTGGACTTCGGTGAATGCGCTGGTTTTACAGGTGTGAAACGCGCATTTGAATGTGTACGTTTTGTTTATGTTATGTCACCCGGAGGGTAGTTTCGTGTCAGACACCGATCCCTTTTGTTTGTAATTCTAAAAGTGGCATTTGAGCCCTTTGTAGAATCTTGGGAAGGGCGTGTAAGGTATCGGTAGCGTTCGCGGGGGGTCATAGGAACGCGGCTGGGAGCGCTCAAAGCGAAGCGTCCCCTTCTCGGAACGCGGCCGCTCGCGAACGCGCCAGGAAGTACGGGTGTCCACCCGCCCCGCGGTACCGATTCGCGCACGTGCTGGCACGAATGTCTATTTGTGTTTGTTTTTATTTTGTGGTGGAGAGAGTGCTTTACCTTGTTGAAGCCGGAGGGCTGGCCATGCCCTCGAAGAACCAATGATGTTAACAGCACAACATGATTGGAAGCCACGAAATGTGGGCCGGGCCTTTAGGGCTTTAAAACCGGGCCCCGGGGCTGGAAGCGGGGTTCTGCGCTAAGGTGAGATGCAACGCATCTTCGGCCACGCCGAGTAGGGGCCTCCCCTAGTGATTAGCCAGTTCCACCTTTTTGTTTGTCCTTTGCTGTTTTAATTTGTCTCTAGTGCCTTAACTTGTATACGGTTGTAAATATCTGTACATAAACCTCAGTTATTGCCCTTTTTTTATCCCTGCGTGTCAACTGATCACACGAGCGTCTCTGACGTGGCACCCCTGGTGCGAAGAGCTTCAGTTCGAGTTACCAACCGTCTCTGGCGGTGCACCTGTAGTGCAAAGAAGAAGAAGAACCTGATCTTTACTCTAGTGAAAATAAAAAAGAATAAATAGGCTTGGGCAGGGCACGTAATGCGAAAGCGAGATAACCGATGGTCCCTAAGGGTAACGGAATGGATTCCAAAAGAAGGTAAGCGTAGCAGGAGGACGCAGGAAGTTAGGTGGGCGGTTGAGATTAAGAAATTTGCGGGGATACGGTGGCCGCAGCTGGCACAGGACAGGGTTAAAGAGAGAGATATGGGTGAGGTCTTTGTCCTGCAGTTGATAGTGATGATAGGGATGGTTGCTTTTGTAATCTATAAACTGGCTGCTTACTCCTGTTAAGCAGCATAAAATAGTTCACTTTCATAAGAGATAGGGAAATTGCACAGATTTGGACACCTTGTCCGGCCTCTAACATTGTGAGAAAACCGTACCGCTTCATATACCCTCCTTGGGTAACTTCTGACCAGTTAATTTTACGCAGGTTTTCGTCCTTCACAACGAGAATCCTTGTATACGAATGCATGCCATCGGTGGCAGACATATCCAGGTGGGCCTTGGGCACCTGTTTACAAATCCAGGCCGACAGAGCGCACGGCTACAGCTCTGCAGGCGGCAGAGAAGCCACGGGCGACTGCGTGCAACGGAGATCCCTCACCCAGTCTACGTTATGGAATCTCTGCAGGGTGCGCTGTTCAATCCCAGCCCGCTTGCTGATCGTAGCCAGAAATTCTTAATAAGCACATTTTTCAACGAGAAGCTGTCTATGAATGCATTTTTTTTTCATATATCTTAAGATTCGACTATAACGATCAATCCATTCGCAGATGTCCCCTCGGCAGGCTTGAACATTGCTATTAACACTTTTGCTATCGTCAAAAACGTCAAAAACGCGCTAAGCCAGCGGACATTAAATCATCTCCAGTTTATCGTTCATCGCTCCTCATTCTTCGGCTGGCCGCCACGTAACAATATATACACAGCCTGGACCTTGAAAGCCGTGTGGACCTAAGAATAAGCCTTCTTTAATGAATGGGTAGTTTCAGATCTCTCTCCTCCACTTTGCCGCCTGAGGAAAAGGCCATAAGTTTTTTGGCAAAGACGAACGCAAGAGGTAAAGGTGTTTTATTCGGACACTAAGCATCTTAAGTTAAGAAACAACAAAAACCGCATGATTATAGGCGCCTTCTGCATCTCCGGAATCACTGATTACAGATAGGGGCGATTCTGGCTGCTATGCTTCTTTTGTGAGCATACACCGCATTCGTCCAGCTCAAACCCGGCCACTGGCAATGGGTTGATTGACTGTTGGGGAAAATATGCGCTATGTTGGGAATACACGAGAGCTTATTCCAGCCCAACCACTACACAGTGATCTAATGAGAAAACTGAGGGAATACTGGTGGTGGAAATATGCCAGGTATTTCAGGAAAGCAAACCACTAATTTTTTTTTAAATAAGCTTTTTGGGGTAACAGAATGGCTTTCGCGGCATTGCAAAACAAGCGTTAGCGGTTAGGGTTAGCTGGTTGACTAAGTTCTAACAGTTCGGGCGCCTGGTTGTAATTAGAGATTTGTAGCTGGCAGTCTATCAAATGGAGTCATACACGCGGCATCTCTGCCCCCACCCGTGCTGCGCTGCTCCCTGCTCCTCGCCGTTTCGCTGCTCCGGCACGGGGCGAAGAACATCACGTGACACGTGCGTCACGGAGTGCCGCGATTTTATGGGCGCCACATTGCGTCCACCGGGAGAGCGGTTTTCGAATGGCGCGAGAAATGGGCGAAGATTGTTGAGCCACCGCACCATCGTAGATCGCGTTCCTGAAATTCTAGAAAATTATACGGATATTGCTAACAGCCAGCTACAAATGTCTAATTACAACTAGGCGTCCAACTCTAAATGTTAGAAAGTTACCTACTAGAATTTAGTTAAACAGCTGACTAGTTCGAACAATCAAAAGTTGAAGTAATCAGTTGAAAACGTTTCCTGATGTCAACCAACACTGGTATTACTATGCCGCAAATGCCGCACCATTAGCTCAAAAAGCCTTTTTTTATTATAGGTCGGCTTCTCTGAAACACCCTGTATAGTAGCTTATTTTAAACGAAAGAAACCTGGAATATATTCTCCTGTCACACTCTCAACATCAGCAGGAGAAATTTTCATTAATTCATTCATTCATTCATTCATTCATGCATGCATTCATTCGTTCGTTCATTCATTCATTCATTCATTCATTCATGAATTCATGATTCATGCATTCATTTACCTGCCACGGGATGCCTCCCAGAGCAGTCATCAAGAAGCGGTCGATAATCTGGCTGATGTCTTGAGACTTGATGCTGCCCACCCAGTCGTTCTGAGGAGGACCAATGATGCCGACAGCCTTGTTTCCAAGGCAAAAAGGCACGCAGATCCACTGCGCACGCACAGAGAGGGTATGCTCGCCTTACCGAAGCATGGTTCCGGGAACGTGTAGACCAAGGGGTCACAGGTTATCTCCGAATCAGAAAAATAGCGGTGTAAGACGGAAGAAAACGGATGCAGCCAAAGGAACACACCGAAAGCTCTAACTCGGGCCTAGGTTTTAACGCGTAGGGCTACAGTTGTGAGCATGCGCCACTGCTTAAAGGGCCCGTGACCACCCTCTGGTGGAAAGCACTCTCTACCCCTCTCGGAGCGAGCCTCCTCTCCTTCCGTTCCCTCCTCGAGATTTTTCTCTCCCGCTCCTTGTCGAGTAGGCTCGGCAAGGCAAAATCACCAACTCGCTCAATTTTACTATTTTTTACTTTTTATGGCTAGGGTTCAAGGCTGTCGCCGTACGCTCCCTCCGCTGTTTTTTTTTTTGTTGTTGTTGTTCCTTCATGCGGGTTTGTAGGCATGTGGCAAAACAGAAGGCGCTGCGGAAAGCGTTGTGCAGACGACGCGACGCCAAGGCTACGCCCAACCTTCTCCCGTCAGTCAGAACGATGCACCAATGGAGTGCCTTTAGCGGAAGTAACCCCCATGACGTCAAGGGGGTTCAGAGTAGTGGGGCGGGAACGTTTTTGTTGAAGGAAAGAACGAGCGGGCTTTGATTTGAATTTTTGCAGCTTTTCGGGGCGCTCATGGCTCTAGTATTTTGCAGAGGTTATCTTCGATGCCTCATCTATGCAGTGGGCTTGTTTTTCAAAAATGTCCGGACCCTGGTCAGTGGTCCTTTAAAGAAAGAAACTAGGCATAACTATAATACGTCCATTTCGCGTCAAACGTTCACGTCCCCTGCGCAGTCTGAAAAGCAAATCTCCCTCTCAGACTGATCCGTTCAGGATTTAGTAGCCAGTTCTGAGTCTGCGTTTTCGCCTTCTAACCTTACACCCAACATTGATTGAGCGGTCACGGCGTTTGGATTCCATTCAGAACTTTGTAAGTTCGACCCAGGCCGCGGCGGCGACGTTACAGTCAGGCAAGATTGAAAACTTCCTGTGTACCCTAATCCTTAAGCCTCTACGTGCTTCATAGGTCATACTATTGCTTCAAATGGCTTCTTAAAAATCTATCAACTGATGATGTGCTTTGGCCCCCATGGGACGATAACCCAGGAAACCAATGCCGCCTGCCCGAAAATTTGACCCATCTTGAATAGGCCTAGCGCGACTATTCTTATGTTAACACCTGAGGCAGAAGGCTAGATTAAGTCTCACCTTGATGTCGCCCATCGGACATCGTTACGACTATTTTACGGCACGTCAGGCATGTTGATCCTCCATATTCCTGATCTACATCGAGCTGTTCAGGGCTATGGCAGCGCTTTCACGCTCAAGTTCTGCCACGCGTGACCAACAGTGACTTGGGTTTCGTTCATTTCACTACAGGCGCAGCAGCTGAAGGCATCACAGAACAGGATCACCGCTTGGGAGGCTATTTCAGTAGATTCAATGCGAATATGAGTTCTGTAGAACGCGGTCATCGTTATGAGCAGTTCATCCGTTCTATCCCTACGTATATACTAAATGAACTGCTACGAACTACTCTTTCTTTTTCGGATAAGCACTTTTATGCGGTCCAATCACTCCATGACTTCCAATATATCCACGGTGACGCCCGTAACACCGCATATACAGCGGGCCTCGAAGGAAGGTTTTCCATCCCCCACCCTCCAACGAATGAAAAGAGTGCCTCAGAGGATCCTGGCTCAGTGAAAGAGAAAAACTTGCCAAGCAGACGGCCATGACTGATATCTGGAGGAGGTCCGTGCGCGAAACTGCGTAGAAGCCGCCCAGGGAGGTGTAGAAGAACACGACCATAGCGGACGCCACGGTGAAGAAACGAATATCCATCTCCAAGATGGCGGCCGCCGAGTCACCTGCGAGAAGGACTCGCTCTTGCCGGTTGGTCGGACCAAAAGCGCGCAGCCACAGTATTGCGTTATTCCCGTGTGCTCGATGGCTGTACAGCAGCCAGAATAATGCGCAAAGCAAGGGTGAGGAACATACTTCACCTGCAACTCTGTTACTGCAACGGTGTTGAGATAAATTTGTTGAGATAGGCTAATTATAAGGGGCACTGAAACCCTGTGTTTGCGCAGTGTGTGTTTGATTACAGATAGTTGCTTCGGAACGTTTTGTGTTTGTTTGGGCTTAGGCAAGCGCGCCTGTCGGCTGCGAATATCTTCAATGACTAAGGTCTCACAGCTGTGGAAGGCAGTAGGCGCTCCTGAGAAATGGCGTGAGCGAACCATCCTCACCTAGCGCCGCCAGGACAGCAGCCGTCCAGAAGACGTCGCCGGCGACGGCTGGGAAGCAAAGCAGCAGCGCCATCCAGCGGCCGTAGCGGTGCTGGAACGGGTCGAGCATCGTGATCGGTTTCAGGGCGCGCATCTTATCCGCGAAGAAAGTTCCGCCTGCGCAGAAATGAAACAGGAACGGAGGCACATATCAACTACATCGCCATCATGTGTACCATGTCCAAAGCAGCCTGTACAGAATAGCTGGACCGTCGCGGTGGCTCAGAGGATATAGCGCTCGGCTGCTCACCCGAAAGACGCGGGTTCGATCCCGACCGCGGCGGTCGAATTTCAATGGAGGCAAAATTCTAGAGGACCGTGTACCGTGCGATGTCAGTGCACGTTAAGAACCCCAGGTGGTCGAAATTCCCGGAGCCCTCCACTACGGCGTCTCTCATAGCCTGAGTCGCTTTGGGACGTTAAACTCCCATAAATCAAACCAGAGTGCGTAGCACACACGAAGACCTCTACTGCAAACCGCTTGCTCCCGCTGCTGATATCACGAACCACTCTCCTCTATATCTTGCCACTAGACACATCGACCTCTCTGCCATGCTGTGCTGTCTCTCCCGTCTGTGCGTGCACCTTCAGCTTCACTCACGAAGATGTTTGTGTATAATTGCTGCCTCGTTAATGTGGACACTTTTGACCCCGAGCAAAGCTGCCCATGAACAAATACTTCGTGACTAAGGTCTTCCTGTGTACACGGTGGAGAACAGTGATGTGGAATTTAGACAAAATCTTGAGCGCTCGAAATGCATTATCCCAGTAATTATCTTCAAAATTATCCGATGCAGTTTGAAATGCCTGGTGTTCTATGAGCCTTTCATGAAGTGACAACGTTAGAGCCCCCGTATTAACGGTCGGCAGAAAATTAGGGGTGTGCGAATATTCGAAATTTTCGAATATAATTCGAATATTATATTTTTAGTATTCGTATTCGATTCAAAATCCAGGTATTCGTGTTGTCTCGAATATTCGACCCGACGCGAATATTCGTATCTAGCCGAATATTAATTGTGAGCACCGGCGTTCATTTCGGTCCGCAAGCCCTATTGACAGAGACAAGGCGGCGCCCACAGCAATGCGCATTCCTTCCTCCAACGGCCATGCCGTAGCTGACTGCGCTGGTGAGCTTCTTTGTGGCTATACCTGCGAAGCTGGTATAGTCAGAGCTGTGCACGAAGTACCTTGCAATACGTGCCAGTTCAGTGCCAAGTGAGAGGGCATTTTCTGTGGCTGGAGGAGTCGTTTCAGCTAGAAGGGAACTACTTCTGCCTGACCATGTGGAGCAGCGGGTTTTCCTTCACGGCAACCTTTTATGTTCATCCCAGCAACGCGCGTTCGTGCTGATGGCAAGCTAGCCTTAATCAATGCTGTGTACCAGCCATCTTCTCTGATATTTCCACTCTTCTAAGAATAATGTTCGAGACTGATACTTTTGTGCAGCCACACTTACCTTTTGTGTTCATTTAACCATTGATAGTTGAACTGTGATTTTCTTGGGTGCTCAAATAAATGTTTTGTAGTGGTTAAATGTGTCTGTCCTTGATTATTCGATATTCGATTCGATATTCGGAGCCAAGTATTCGTATTCGATTCGTATTCGAAGAATTTGATATTCGCACACCCCTACAGAAAATGCTATAGAGTGCTCTAGATAGCGTATATGCTACAACAACGAAACCACGAGCAGGCAGTCCACATCTGTTCACAGTCATCTGACAGGTGTTCAATCATATTTGAACGTAGAACAAGCTGATGGGTCTTCTTCTTCCCAGCCACTAAGTGCAATACGCCAAATGTTAAAGCGCGCCGGTCTAGCCCCTTTGAATGTAAACCATCAAGGCATAAGAATAAGGGCCATCGCTCAGGCATTATCACTTGCGCGCTCCTTTTCGCTCGTGTCCTGCACTCAAAGCACAGAAATAGGAACACCTGGTTTGGTCAGTAGAGATTTTTCGCTCATCACTGCCCATACATGGGCCACAAACATACATGGGCCCCAATGATCTGTGTGCGATTTGACCCCGTTCTTACCACGAACCTTAGCAACCTCCGCTGTGTCACAGCTCTGACCACCGCCTTGGTCAGTTGCTCCGCAGCCGCTGGGTACTCAAGCCCATGGGGTTAATTGGTGTAGGCTGTTTGTACAGGAGCTGGTAGCCAAGTACTACTCCACATTGGAAACGTCTGTTCTGGCGCTAGGGTGCGTTGTCGCCTTTTGTCGCCGGCATCAGGCCGCACCCGAGACGTGGTTATTTAATTCCATCGGCATTCCCATTTTTTTTGTCCCGTAGAGAATTGCGGCGAGACCGGGATTTGAACCATGGTCCTTTTGAACTCGAGGCGAATGCCCTACCTCTACGCCATCGCTGTCATCACCTATATACCTATTATACCTTGGCCACACAAATCAAAAGAGAACCATGGGTTGAGGAGGCAGCCTTAGTCTGCTTAGGCAACGTTTGGCAGGAGGTCTTCTTTTTGTCTTGACAAAGCGTTAATCATCGGCGGGGTTTAATAAGGCCTTCGCTCCGAGCAGGACGCCCCGATAAGTGGTAAGAGGCTGCGATATATGGGAAGAGTGGTGGGACAATCTGTTGTCCAAGCAAGATGGCTCTTGAAGAGGATTGGCAGGTTGACCTGTAAAACTGTGGTAAAAGAAGTGCGTCAACTCAGCAGAACAACATCCGAAGGATGAGGAGGGTGGAAAGATTCGAACGTGGACTTGAAATGCTGTGTGTCCAGGCATGGGGGAGCTGCAACTGGTGGCATGGTTGGTACAGGATGAGTTGACCTAGAAAATCTTGTGTTATGTTAGGGTTATGTTAGATTGATTACCCCGTTTTCATATATTTCATGTCTAAATATAGGATGCAGTCGACTGTCAGGTTCTGTCAGCGTGACAACAAAACACGGTGCAGTGAGCGTACACAGCGTGTGCATTGCGTACACAGCGACTGTGCACTGCTGGAGACTCGGGCGACGCTGCATGTTTGCCTGAGTAAACTAGGGTGTGCAGTGGCCGCTTACCAATGATCAGACTGACTGCGTAGCCGAGCGGAGTGTGGCAATACACGATGCCGTCCTTGTACACCGCCTCCGCAGTTCCGTTGAGGTAGCCGCCACCAACCCACGTGGCTGGTCACAGTCAGAGAAAGAAAAGACAAAATAATACATGCAGCAAGATCCCCATGCCTTCGGAGTAGCGTGTAGTTTGTTGCATGACGACCGACGTGCAGTATAGGCAGGGTTGGCTGTGTAAAACAATTAAGCTTCATATACAGGGTGTCCCAGCTAAATGTAACTAAACTTTTAAAAAATGCGAAGTGTCCTAGTCCAGTGAAACCAACTCAGAGTTGTTCATAGTCGCGTGGCCTAGTCTTGAGTATTTTTTTCGCTCTTCAAAGTTAATTAATTAGTGAAGTTTAATTAGCTAACTTTTTAATTATTAACTTCAGGAAGAAAGTGGCAATCCAAAAGTTTTAGATCACCTCAAAAAACCGCTAGTAGTGCTGTTTCCGTCAAGTTACGATTTACGTAGCTTCATTTATTGGCCTTAGAAGAAAGTTGTCACGTGACCAGCTGCTCGCTCACTTCTCTGCCCCAATGTGCACCCAAAGTCTCATCGAGAAGAGGACTTCAGAAAAAAAATGGATTTTATTCTTTAAGGCGCGTCTTGGGACGTTGAAGTGGCACAGTTGTCATGTGGAAGCTTTACGTAAATATACGTAAATATTACTTCGCTGCAAATGTCTCAGTAAGCTGTTTCTCAAAGCGATCTACAACTTTTCGATTGACACTTTGTTCCTCAAGTCAATAATTAAAAAGTTAGTTAATTAAGCTTCACTAATTATTCAACCTTGAAGAACGAAAAAAATACTGCAGACTAGGTCACGCGACTCAAAACAACCCTCATTTGGTTTCACACGGCTAGGACACCCCGTGTTTTTTAAAAGCTTGGTTACATTTAGCTGGGACACCCTGTATATTTGCTCGGCTGCTGGTACGCAGTGCATTACCGAACGAATTCCATATCTTTCCCACAACCCTGTTTTGTAAAGATGACATTTCTAGCAGGGTCATTCAGAATCATTGTGAAAGGAATCTGTCATGCGTGCTCTAACTGTGAAGCCAATGTTTACATCGAAAACATTTCTGCAACATGTAGGAGCCTCTGAAATATTTCCTTCTGTGTGCAATGCGACGTTGTGATGGTGCGTGGAAACGTTACGACGACAGCACCAAAGGAAAGCTCTGGGGACCGCGCAAATGCAATCGATTATTTCAGTTCTTCCAGAGCCACCGCTGACGGCGGTCGAAACAGCTGTCATGTAGTACGTGACTGCCATGTCGGCAGCTGCCTTAGCACTGCACCTCGCTAATGCTCGCGCGTTTGCCCGTTGCAGCAACCAAAAACCACAGCTGCTTTCGACGTGTTGTGACCAATGAAAGGCACAGATGAGTATCAACTCGGCGACAGCTTTGCTTTTTCAGTGAAAAGCACCGATTCCGACTATGTCACGAGCTCTAAGCTGCATTCCATACCAGTCAACGGTGGAAAATGGCGAAGACTTCCAGGCAGAAGAAAAAATCCACGACACTCCGGTATATCTGGCTCCCAGGATAAAATTCCTATGTCCCAACACAAATGCTACGGCAATAACCCGGAAGTGGCCTATGTGGATGCCGCCTAGTATCGCCACCGAAACGCTGTTGCGCTCGCGGTTACGGACCATATCGGCCACCCCACTTTCTCTTCCAACCGTCATGACTGCCTACCCCGATATTGCCGAAGAGGCAGCCATCGCACTAGCCATCGTCACCTCCAACCCAACCCGTAAAATCATTACCAGCGACTCCTAAACCGCTATCAATAATTCCTCTAAAGGTCGGAATATCTCCTATCACCCTCCACCTACTGCAGTCTAAACACCCTCCACACCATTCAGCTCATCGGGACCCCCGCACAGTCCTCCCTCCCAGGGAACGAGGAGGCGCAGTCACAAGCCCCAAGCATTCCTATCCGGGCAGAGCCCAGCCCCTACCCTCATAGCTGAGCGAGGTCAGCGAGGGATCGGTTGGCCACCTATCACGAATCACCCAAAATTGCCGACTTGATTGGCGCCTTTACCCACCGGCTGACAGATGCCTATCCCGAACGCACGAGATCTGGCGCCAGCTCCAAACGCACCCCTTCAAAGATCCCGCAGTTCCCTGCCATATCTCCGCCAACCTCGACTCAACCAACTGCAAATTATGCAACGGGCATACTTCGGTAACCCACACCACGTGGGACTGCCCTAACCCCTTCCCCTTAATCACTACCGAGGAGCAGTGGGAGACCGCACTGCGCAGCCGGAGCAGGGCCTTCAGGATCGGCTCGTCCATCGGGATGACTGGGTTGCCGGGGCGCATAAGCTTTCGGTCATCCGGCGGAATCGAACTGCTGCATTATGAGGGGCTCTGTCCCATTCATTCAGCTAATTAAGCTTATTGCCTGCCTGCCCTGCCCTGCCCTGCCCTGTCCTGCCCCGTCCTGTCTGTCTGTCTCTGTCTGTAAGGCACAAACACGGCGCAAACAAACCATGGAAACGCGAACAGTTGCCCTCAAAATTTCAATCGCATTTGAAAATTCAGAGGAACGTCTGTCGTCAGGCAGCCGCTCGATCCTTTTAAGACGAAATCGAAACTTTGCTTTAATTGCACTGATCCCTGCGCTATTTCTCTCCAAGTTAACCCAAGGCGGAAAGACCCAGCTGGACCTCCTACCACTGGGAGCGACGTCTATGTGGCAACGAAAAAAATCACGTGACTCTGATTAAATAACGCGCATTTTGTTAGCCATGCGCTGCTGCTCTCGGCCTCCTGCGCACAGCGACCAAGCGATTCACCCACTGGGCTCACCGGTCATCGATGCGACGCCCAAGAACAGCGGCAGGTTCCGGTTGGCCATGAACAGCTCCATGAGCAGCAAGTTCGAGTCCCCGCTCTTGCGTCGGCCCTCCGTGCTGAAGCGAGAACTGCTCAGGTCTTCGCGGTTCGAGTGCGCCTTGTTGCTCGACCAGAAGCCCAGCAACACCACGGCCATGTAGTAGCAGATGATCAGCCCCAGGGCCAGGACGTTCGCCGCCATGTCGACCCTGCCTCAAGGCACGCTCTGCTCACGGGTGGCCGCGAGATGCTCGCGCCTGTGTGTGCTTCTTTTACTTCCCGCCGCACGGTCTGGGTACGCGCGAAGAAACGGGAAACCGTTCCAGAAGTGTTTGGCCTTCAACTATTAGGGAAATTTTCCCGCTGTGTCGAAGGAATGTGCATGTGAATCACTGAACAAATTCAACATTGGGATATACCGTTTCGCCTCAGATTAGCTAAAAATTTGTGTCAGGCAGCGCATTTGATGAGAACAACAAACAATTACTGAGGATAGAGAGAAAGAGAAAGAGAGAGAGAGACTAATGAATAAAGGAGAGGTCTGTCTGGTTATGAGCCTATGCTACTCCAGTACTGAGGATAATTTTTTCGACCAGATAATGCACAAAATTCGTTCTTATTGAAACATTTCAATTGCCTGCACACAAAGCCGATTTCCTATATTCAGTCATTCATTTTGCAGGGACCAATTTGTTCGTAGTTTTAATCAGCCACTCTTCAAAATGTTTCGTTTAAAACGTTAAGCATCTGCAAGTTGCCACCTGTGTCGTTTATCGGACAACCCGCCTTTATCGGACAACCCGCATGGTCCCTCCAGGGACTGTCGGAACATCGAAGTGACCTTGAGGCTTGTCCGCACGTTATCGCCCGCTTTGCAGGTGTCACAAAATTCGGCGCACATTTGACGCCGACAGGAGGACGCAGGGAGCTCGAAGAACGGGGCATTAACAGCTGTCGCTGAAACAAGGCGTTGGCGGATGAGAATGTTGTCAAGGAGACGCATTTTGTACCGATTCTTTTCGCGATTCATTCATTCGCTTCCTTGCCGTTGGTCAGCCCCACCTTAGATGACATTGGCTGTTCAGCTGACCTCACAGTTATTGGAACTGCCCATGGCAGAATACTTTAACTAAGAACATCACACGCACCCGATCTGTATATATGTTAAAATGTAAATAGATTACTTGTACAGTGTACCCCTTTGCCCCCCCCCCCCCCCTCCCCCCCTCCATCCTTTCTAACTGTCCCCTCACCTCTCTCATTTCATTTCTACAGTCTACCTGCTATCCTTTTATTTCCGCTGCCCCAGCTCAAATGCTTCCCGTAGCAATGGCAGATGCCGGTGCTAGCAAAAATATTTTCCTTCCTTTTATTATTATTTTAAATAAAACCGCTCATGGCAGAATAGCAGAATGAATAATGAAAGAAATCGTTTCAAAATACGACTCCACGTAAGCCGCAAAGTGGATGCTTTTATTCAGGCCTCTGGAGAGGTGAAGTGATGCATGAAGCCCACTCCACGGGCTTAATTAGTGCTCTGCCATGCGGATCATCTATAACGGCTTTGTGATCCTGGGTGGGTCTGGCAATAACGAAACTACAGAACACCTGACGCGGTCACTCTTTCGAGCAGTGATCGCGAGCCAGAGCGAAAAGTCGGTTTCTTTCTTTACGCGCCCTAGCCATATAAATATTTAATGCCGACTAAATACTGCAGTCAGTTCTATTCAGCATCTCTCCTTGTAACTTACAGTTATCATTTCCCAATGCAATGCATTTCCTTTTTTCATTCCGTATCATGGCATCCAGGGTGGAGATTTCCCTAGCCTGGAGTTTCAGGTAGGGGAGCGTGAAGATAAAGCGGCTGAGGACGAAGGCATGAATGCCATGATTCGAACAGCATTTAAGACAGCATTACACCTACCCCAAAATACCTCAACCGAAAAACTCTTTCAACTAGGCCTGCACAATACGATAGGGGAGCTTATTGAGGCCCACCGACAGACACAATACATACGTCTCGCGAGAACCACCACCGGGAGACACATCCTACACACCCTCGGTATACGCCTACCAGTTACCGATCCCACACAGCTCCAGGTACCCCGCCTCATTCACCGCGATTTATTTATTAAACCTCCCCCCAAAAACATGCATCCCACCTACCACGAACCCCGCCGCAGAGCTCGCGCACGGGCACTCCACAAATACTATGGCACGGAACCGTATGCCGTTTGGGTGGATGCCGCATGCACGGGCGAGGACGCGGTTGTCGCCATCACGAACCTCTCCCTCCAACCCATTGCCACGCTTCACATAACCCCTACTGCCACTTCGGAGGAGGCCGAAGAGGCCGCCATTGCCCTGGCCATCACCCGCACGGAGGCGCGATATATACTGTCAGATTCCAAAACTGCCATACTAAATTTTGCTCGCGGGAGAGTTCACGTCCCTGCATTTCGCATACTGGACTCCCTCGCCGCGCACCCGCCCCGCCATGTGGAGCTGATATGGGTGCCTGCCCACTCCGGGAATCCCGGAAACGAGGCCGCCAACGCTTTAGCCCGAGCTTCTCTCAACCGGGCACCGGCGGCCTCCGACCTGGGGTTCTCGCGGGAGCGCATGCACTCATTCAGTGAAATGACGCAGGCCTACAAAGCCGAGCGTCGGCTCTACCCCCCACCTCATCCTTCCCTCGACAATTACCATCAGACACTTTGGAGGCGGCTCCAAACACGCACTTTGCCCTCCCCTTATATGCGCTCGCGATATCACCCAGTCCACACGAACCCTTCCTGTACCCTCTGCCACCACCCCAAAGCCACCCTCGACCATATTCTTTTCCTCTGCCCGGCGGATCCTCCCCCGCGGGGCCTGGAGCACCTTACCGCATGGGAGGCTTGGGAGACCCTACTGCGCTCCGAGGACCCGGCCAAGCAAGCCATCGCCACCGGCCGGGCTGCCAGCGTCATGAGCCTCCGGGACATGAACGTTTGAGTGCAGTGGGGCCGTGCGGGGGCCCAAGGACCGACGTGTCCAAAACTCCCTTGTTATAAATAAAGTTTTCATCATCATCATCATTCCGTATAATACAATTCTCTGTCCTCTCCTTTCTTTCGCCTTTGCACAACCCAGCCTCCAAAATGCGGCAAGAGAGCGACTTGAAGGCCGTATATTCATGTCACGGCGACCGCTTCCTCCCGCTCGCCGGCAGCGCAACAGCTGGAAGGGCCTCACGAGTGAGCGAGCGAACGACGCGAAGCCGTCCGTGCGCGCCGCCTCGCTTCCAACGTCCGGACGCACCGCACCGGCCGAGCGCTTCTCCCTTCCCGGCGGCGAGTGTCTCCGGCGTGGTCTAGTGGCTAGGATACCTGGCTCTCACCCAGGAGGCCCGGGTTCGATTCCCGGCGTCGGAATAAGTCGGTCTCATGGTGTAATGGTCAGCACTCTGGACTTTGAATCCAGCGATCCGAGTTCGAGTCTCGGTGAGACCTGCTTTTTTTCTTTTTGCAGCACCACGTGAGCAAGTCTTGCCAGCACTGGTGTCTGAGAGTTGCTCTCAGGTTTCCAGATTTTAATGAGCAACTACACTTATTAATTAAGGGGACCTGCGCAGGACCTACTGTTCGTGGGAGGGGGGATGTATCTCTTTTGACGTGAGCAGAAATCTCGAATGTGTGTAAAAACAACTACACTATAAAACAACTATTACGTGATCTCAGTTCTGCGTGCGACTTGTTCGCCTGCTGAAACCTTCACTACATTGGAGAAGAAATTGAATATTATTTACTCTGTGCAGGCGAACTCCGCAGAGGATCATTGTAAGGGTTCGGTAGTGTTCGCGGGGGTCATTGGAACGCGGCTGGGGGCACTCAAAGCGGAGCGTCTCCTTTCTTGGAACGCGGCCGCTCGCGAACGCGCCGGGAAGTACGGGTGTCCACCCGCCCCGCGGAACCGATTCGCGCACGTTCTGGCACGAATGTGTATTTGTGTTTGTTTTTATTTTTACTTTGTGGTGGAGAGAACGTTCTACTCCGCACATGCTGGCTCGACCGTGCGTTTGTTTTTCTGGAAAGGGTGTTACCTTACGGTAGTTGGAGGGCTGACCATGCTCTCGATTAGCCAATGATATGAAGAATGTAGAATGATTGGGTGCTACGGAATGTGGGCCGGGCCTTTAGGGCTTTAAAACTGGGCCCCGGAGCCGGAAGCGGGGTTCTGCGCTAAGGTGAGATGCTACGCATCTTCGGCAACGCCGAGTAGGGGCCTCCCCTAGTATTAGCCAGTTCCGCCTTTTTGTTGTTTGTCCTTTGCTGTTTTAATTTGTCTCTAGTGCCTTAACTTGTATCTATTGTAAATACTGTACATAAAATTTGAAGTGTTCGCCTTACCCCTGCGTCTCAACTGAACACAAGACCGTCTCCGACGGGGCACCCCTGGTGCGAAGAGCTTCAGTCTTCCAGTTGGAACCAACCGTCTCCGACGGGGCACCCCTGGTGCAAGGAGAGTAGAAGAACCTGAAATTTACTGGCGCAGTCGACAGGATCCTGCGGCCATCGGAAGACGGCGCAGGAAGAAGATTGAACGCAGGGAGAAAGGCGACGGTCAGGCAACAGCAGCGTTCGAGAACGGACCTGCAGGGAGAGACAGCGGCAAGGACCACGGGAGTAGTCCAGCGACGCGAGACTGCGTCCGGTCCAGAAAAGCAGCGCGTCGATAACTCGACAGTCACCGGCGTCGCGAAGCAAGGCGACAGCAGCGGGCACAGGACCAGCGGCGTCCGACAGCTCATCGCAGCGTGCGGTGAAAGTGGAGGTGGACTCCGACGCCAAGGAGCTGGCAATGCGGATCGACGCATCGAAACCGTGAGTTTCCTTGGTCGCATTGTTCATGTCCCTGTGTTCGAGCTGATAGGACAGCTGAGGGGTACGGAAGGCGGTATGGAGAGTTATCCAAGCCGGCCCTCACTCGATGTGAGTTACCAAGTGGAATTAGCGAAGGCGCGCTTAGCGTACTTTCAGGCTGAACTTGCGAAAGTGAATGGAGGAAAGGCGCCGCTGTGCGAGGAGAAACCTCAGGATGTTAAGTGCGTCTTGCGTCTTGAAGGAATTAGAAGCAAAGCGCCAGCAGCTAGCGCTGGAGCTCGCTGAGCTCAAGGAGTCTAGGAAAGCTAGTGGACTAGCGAGGGACAACTACTCCGAGTCCCGAGAGGTGAGGCCGCCTGTGCTGGAAGACAAAGACTTATGCTGCTCAAGCACAGGTGGAGGAAAGAGCAAGTCAGGTCGCTGTAGGCAATCAGCCGATATGCGCGGACGCCTCTTTGTTGGGAAATGCCGCAGAGAGCGAAAACGAGATTTCTGAAGGGATCACAGCTTCGCCACTGCGGGCGGCTAGCAAAGAAAAAGAGCAGCCCAATTCTGATGGTCTAGGGCCAGTCGAGACCAAATTGTCCGAAACCAAGCAGGAGAGTGATCTAATTCCTGCAGGCTCTATGACTAAGATTGTGACCTCCGACACGGAGCTAGTAACCGGTGAAAATCTGGCGTTGCTGCAAACACACACTGTGTCGGCCATAGGGCATGAAGTGCCCCGTAGCGCTCCTGGTGACAACAGCTCTACATCCGAGGCAGAGAGCGGAGGTGGGCCCGCTGGGCCGACCGGGCAGAGCGCCGCGCAGTTGTCGAACGCACCCGGTGTGTGTCCGGCCAGGTCATTTGAGGACCCGGAAATGAGTGGCGACTTGCCGCAAGGCAAGCTCGGGTCAAGTGACTGCGAGGGAGCTCATGGAGCCTCGGTGTTAGACGATGCCACGAAGCCGGCAAATGCCTATCAAGCAGAGAACGGCAACGTCAGTGTTTGCCCGAGCAGGAACGAGGCAAATGGCTTTAAGCGAGGCGAAGTGCCAGGAGGCAGGTGCGCGGCTTTCATGTTGAAAGTCGGTACGTGGAACATTGCGTTCCGTGGTGCAGGTCGCCAAATCAAGCGTAGCGGGACTGGCCGCATTGGTATGGTTAGACGGGGTAAGGGCTATGCTCCTTACGCAGTACGCAGTTGGTACCGGCGCGCCAGAGAGAGCAGGCCCTCAGGTGCGTCGTGTGGTCAGAGATTTGGACCCATCGAGGATCAGGACGTTGTTTTCGATCCTGGAGGGCAGCAATTTTGAATTCTTGCCCCGCTGTGGCACCGGCCTAATGAGCGTAGTAGCCATTGGGCGTTGATCGTATCGACTGAGACGCGTGGTGGCTCGAAACGCACACAGGGACGCTCGGTGCGACTAAGGAGGCTCACGTGGCCACTTACGGACGTCGTGCGAGTGCTACTGAACGCTCAAGTTGCGAGTGTCTGTCCGCGTGTGTGTGTGTGTGTGTGTGTGTGTGTGTGTGTGCGTGCGTGTGTGTGTGTGTGTGTGTGTGTGTGTGTGTGTGTGTGTGTGTGTGTGTGTGTGTGTGTGTGTGTGTGTGTGTGTGTGTGTGTGTGTGTGTGTGTGTGTGTGTGTGTGTGTGTGTGTGTGTGTGTGTGTGTGTGTGCGCGCGCGCGCGCTAGTTCGCGAGCAGGACGAGGGTGTCCACTTGGAGGTGGTGAACTGGGTGCAACGCACCAACTTGGACGCTGTGTTACGGCGCACGGCAGGCATGCCACTGTGTGTATTTAAGTGTGCATTTTGCGTAATGTTGTGTTGGTGCGCGTGTGCATTTTGCGTCAGGTTTTGTTTGCCTGAGATGACACGATATGCGACTGCTCTGTGTACGTCGCCCTCGCGGCAATTTCATGAGTTGTACCGATCCCTTGTTGCTGTAATTCACGGGGCACCCCTGGTGCAAGGAGAGTAGAAGAACCTGAAATTTACTATCATATATTTTTACTACGGCCTAAAATCATCAAAAAAGCGCACAACATAAATTCAGTGTCCCTGCAATTTTAAAATATTAGGCCTGCGCGAATATTCGATACTTTCGAACAATCGGTCGAATAGTAAAGTGTTCGATATTCGATTCGAATCGAATGTTTGGTGTTCGAAATATCGAAGTATTCATCTCGAGCGAATAAAATTTCTAGAACACTCGCTTCTTGTGGTTTCGGTTGAGCGTACCTTCTACGGGATGGCACCACGGTACAAGCGCTACCAAAGCCCCGACTTCACGCTGCATGCCTGCACTCCCGCGCGTATGCCGGAGCCGGTCTGCGCATGCGCGAGCAGGCGGAAGCGCGGCACTCGGACCGGTACCTTCCTGGTGTCTGCGGCAACGCTACACCCGGAGCCCACGCGCCATAACCGGCACGGCTGCTTACATACATAAAGATTTAGTATAGCGAAACCCGCTCCGCGCGCCTCCAGTGCGCACGCGCTGATTGGTCCCGACGTGGAAGGCGTGCATACAGCTGGCCGGTGCCTTGTGGCGTCCTTGGGGCAATCGGCGCATGCGCAGTGGCTTCCTGCAGATCACGAAAGCGGCCGCCTATTGCGCTGTGCTAAATGTCTTATAATTGGAGGATGCGCGGCTCCCTTGACTTCCGCGGAACGAGTCCAAGCAGACTGTAGATGCCGCAGCCGCTCCTCTGTGCGTTCGCGGATTAAGCATGACGGCGCGAGCACGAGGTACAGTCTTTGTTAAAACTATACAGCCCAAGGGGTCTGCTTCTGAGCCCTGCAGCACAGCTCCTCTTGCGTACTAATGTAACAAAGGCGGCAGGAACTTGCATCCTCAACTCTACAAAGCTTAGGACTGTCAAATGTGCTAAAGAGCCCTGCTGCACGGCTCCAAAGTAAACCCCTCGGGATGTATATTTTTGACAAAGATTGTACTGTACATGGAAATGGGTGCCCGATGCAGGATGGCACTGGGCATGCGGTGCGTACGCCTAGGGGTGTTCACGGAGTCGTCGCTTAAAGGTAATAGCTGTGCCACGATGCAGTCGCAATTAAGGCCAGGATTCGGGGGTTTCAAAGACAGGTCTCACCTCACAAATACGTCTGCACTACGTTAGTAGACTCCCCCAATTTCCGATGGCCATTTTTTGCAGGATGTCAACATAGCTAGCTTCAATGAGCGTGGCAAAGCTTCAATGCATCCTCTCTTTTTCAATGTAATGGCCTAGTGTGTTAAAAAAAACAAAAAAACATGATTTTAAGAATGCCAGCTATGCCATTCAACTTTTTTGTGTGAGACAGAAGTATTTGAAATATTCGCTTTAAATCCGCTTTGCACCAAAAAAAGCACTATTTGCACGTGCTAAAAACGATGCTTTTGTGGGTTCCAAGTGAAACGTGCTGCCATCCCAGTGATGCCACAGAAAATAAGGAGAACAGATGACGACAGCTATACATTTAACCTTTTATTAGGATTTGTTAGTCAACATTCCTTACGCACTTCAATGCCCGATGTTTTATACAGCTTGTGCGCACCTCAAGAGAGTGAATGGTAGCTTACAATGGCAAAAAGTGCAATACAATTTCATCGCCACAACAAGGACAAAATTCTTGAAAAACGCTTCATGCTGGTCAGGAAATGGCTAAGCCTGAATGTTGAAAATAACACTACGACATCAGGTTAATATGTGATATCAACTTAGATGTTAAACCTCAAAGCAAATCACCGCTGCTTGAGAGTTTGTCACACAGTCTGATATCAATAAGAACCAGAAGAGTCTGTACAGTGCAGACCTATCCCAGAACAAAAATCTTCAAACATTTCAGTGCAGAAAGCCTCAAAACAAAGTCAAAGTTTCAGAGGAAATTTACATGTCAAGCAATGTTCACAATCTGGATAATTTTACACAAACAATGTCCTTGGAAGAAAACAAAATTCTGTGCGTGTCTGCGTCCAGCATTGTTCACTGGCTGACTATGCCAGCATACACTACTGCAACCAAAGTAAGGTATGTGTGCCCCATGCTATGCAGTATTAAAAAATGAATGACAAAATAGTATCCAGCAAAACCATGAGCTGCCTTTAAGGGGAAAAAAAAAAGGAAGGTTTTCCTACCTGTAGCTAGCGAGGAAATTCCTGAGAAACGTATTTACTCGTTTCTTTTCTTTTTCCAAGAACCTGACTGACCAAGTTAGCCTGATGACATTATCACCCCCGAATTCCACATCGCTAAAAGAGGAATAACCACTGCCCCACCATGAGCTTGGCATGTTTTCTCTCACACGCAACACACCTGTTGGCAGCATCACCATTTCATTATGATAGTTGTTACCCAAACAAAACTGGCAGTGAAGTTCAGCAAAGAGAATAATAGAGGGATAGTCACTGGTGTGCATTCATCAATTACGCACACATCAGAGCACCCTTCAAGTGCTGCCGTACACGCCACCTGCTGAAACTAAGATATAATAAAACGTGGCTGCTACAAAGCTGTTCCGACAAGTCTGGCTAGCTGGAACATGTTTTGAAGATTGAACAGCAGAGCTAGTGCTGTGCCTTGTTCTCCTGTCTATATAGCATGCTGTTCTTTACTGACTCTTATTCTAATGCACATTCATAACAGGTTTTCATGACAGAGGCTGTTAAGAGGTGTTTCAAATTAATAACTCTTCGATATCTCGATATATATCAATATCTCAACATGACATCTCCCTGAGAGTAACTGTAATGTGAAGTCACAACTTTGGTCTGGCTGCTCATGTTCAGTGAGCACCTAGCATTTCTACTTTTTCTAGCATATTCTAAAGCTTTAGAACCGTTTAGTCAGTCAAAATACTATTTAATTAAAAACCAGCATAGTGACTGCAGCAATGACCTGGCAGAGCAGAATTCACAATGCACGCATCAGGCATGCAAGCATGGCTTGAATCCTAGCAATGCTGGTAAAACACATTTTTCTAATGGGTACAAGTTTTCCTCAGCGTGGTCCTCGGGTTTTCATGGGAAGAAACATTCAACAACAGTGCTACCCACTCATAAACAGAACTGCTGTACAGCAGTGGCTGGTTCTCCCTATGGAAAGCACAGGAGCATACTGGAAAGCTTCTGCCCAGTACGCCACAGCACTGGGGCTTGAACCCAGTACCCACGTACATTATTGGATGCCTCTTCCACTAGGTCACCTACTTTTGCAGAAGCAAGGTCAACCTTTTAAGCTGAATGACAGAACACTATCAAGCCCGTGTACAACAAAACACAAGCGGCAAAATGCACACTGCATCTATGGCACCGAGTCTCGGAAGAAGCACATTCTGACATGGGACTCTGTCAAAGCGGAAGAGTGAATGCCACAAAACTCCCGTGTGGAGCAACACTTCATGGATGTAGCAATGAGAGACTAAATAGAACACCACTCGTGAAAGGTTGATACCATCTCAGCAGTTTTGCGTTTATATTTATGGTAGATTGCAAGAAAAGAAAGATAATATCCACGCATTATCCAATCAACACGCTCCTGGGCGAGTCAAAAAGGAAAGCCACAGCCTTTCCTCAGTCATTGAAGGAGGCCTAAAGCAAGATATGCTTTCCTGAGCAGTCACACCATGCAAGCTGTCTCTTCAACACTACACTTCTGTCATTCGATTATGCAGAGCCTCATGCAGTCGGGTTCGTCAAATGGTTTCACCTCAGGTCACCCCACAGCAACAACAGACCAGTGACAACTGAACGCCATAGGTATATAAATAATCCACTACGAGATTACAAATTTCCAAACTAGATGGCATTGACACCATATTTAAATGTAACCTTGAATCTCAAACTGCAATGCTAGGCCTAATGCTCCGACGTGGCAACCCAGCCACATAGCACCTCAAATTGATGAATTCGGCGAGCACATAGGCCTCGCGAGCGATTCACACCCTAGGCAAAGCAGATATAGGCAGTGATGAAAACACACCGCTCGCTGAGCCCAAACTCGGCTCGGCTGACAACACATTGGGTATACCATGCTAAAAAGAAAAGACATCTTGCAACAAAATCTACAACCAGTACACTTATTCGAACATTACAAATAAATGCTGAGCACTAGCCAAGTTCTTCACAAGCGAGCTAAACTTACGCAACAAGTAAATGGAAGATTTCATTACACTTGCAACAGCAGTTGCTCGAGAACAGCATATCTGCGCCACGTCATTGCATTTTACACAGTGATCAGGCTTCATGTCACACAGTAATACCCCTGTCACACGGGCAAGTTTAGTGACACTTTAATGAAGTGCACTTCTCCAGAACGAGTGACACTTTCAGGGCGTGCTGCTACACGGAAGTGTCATTCGGAATTGATGGTAGTGACGATGGCTTTTCAAGTAAGGCACAAAAAATATTACTTTTCACGCTTCAAAGCTTTAATGTACAATTAATGTACAGTAGATTGCAAACTGCAAGCACTTTTTTATGATTATCAAGGAGCTTTGTGCGATATTGTGACTGTTGCACCGTCACACCGAAACGGTTGCAGATGGTTGCTACCATGGTTGCTGCGGTCGCCATGCTAGCCGCCATAGCCATACCGCTGCGGGTGCCTAAAAAATTATTGCAGCTGAAAACAAGAATGTCGGAATATGTGCAGTATATATATTTAATGGCAACGCAAGTAAGTTTACATGAACAAGAGGGCAAAAAAAAATTAGCTGCGTTCAATAAAACGCCATTTTTATTGCCGACGTTGTATTCTAATTTCGAAACGCTGCTACCGAGGCTATACACTTCGCCCCTCGGGAAAAGTGAAGTGAGTTCCCCAAACTCACTTCTTGCCGAGTGCGTTCAGCAGCGAATGTCATTAAAGTTCATCGTGTGACACGATGCGAATGACAATACAGGCGAGTGTCACTCGTTGAAAATGACACTAAACTTGCTCGTCTGACGGGTATAAGTCACACTGCATTTGAACTCGCATATTTACACACACCGAGCATCAATGTTACAATATTTTCTAAGCTTCTATTAGTCGCACTTGTGCTGGCCACTTTTGTTAGCAGGCACGAATTTCATATTTACAAGCATTCTACTGCGACTGAAGCACGGAGAAGAAAAGCTGCCCAAAATGTCATAGTCGGCTCTCATTAATTTGGAACTGAAGGGGAACAAAAACTTGTTTGAATTCAGCAGAGTTCGAACTAGGAAGTGTGGCTTGATGTAGATGAGATTAAAGTGTCAGTCGGAACAAACTCAAAGTTCGAATTAATGATTCCATTGCAGTGATGAAAGAAATGCACATATAAACAATAAAATGCAGACCTGCAGTGACAGTAAGAAAAATGAAAACCCAATATGAGCAAGCATTGGGTGACAAAAGTGAATTCAACTAGAACTGCAAAGGAGAAAAGGTTGATGCTCTAAAGAAATTACGTGGAGGTGCACTAACAAGAAGGTGGAGATCTACACAGAGTGGGGATGAACAAAGGACGGTGATGCCTCGATATAGAGCAAAAAATTTCAGCAAGAAAAACTGTCTCCCTATGTTCAACGAAGTGGCCTTCTCGAAACTTTGGCACTACAGCGACAATTTGCTCCTCCACAACCCTGCTTTAAAGTTTGCTATGTTTACTAGAAGTTTTTCAGTGGCTTGTGTTAATAGTTCTACGCCAAGTTCAGTGATGCGGGTCATCAAGTTAGGTACTTTAATACTGCTCCACCAAATGGCTGTTCAGGAGAAAGGCCAGCCAGCCCGTTCTGTCCTTGTACGTTTCTTAATCTCCATCAGTTAAGATTCAGTAAGCACTGCAGTTTCTGGAAAAAAAAGAACTGCCATGCTCATCTGCTGTGCGATACAAAACAGCAAGTGCACTGTTGCCCTGCACTCACATACAAAGGCATTGCCGCCTACAAGAAACAGCACACCTTTACATGCCTACCCATACAGAGACTTCAGCCTGTACATGCTAACTTATTTAGAGCCAGCTGCAATCATTATGAAACAAGGAAACTCTTAAATTGCATTCCTTTTCAGCCCTAGTCTCCAGCATTGTTTTTTTTTTTTGCAGCTCTCATTTTTTTGTAACATTCGGGAGCTAACTGCACCCAAGTTTCAAGCACAATTGTGAAAAAAATAATATGCAATCAAAACACCAGCTCACCAGTCATGCTAAATACACAACTTGAAGACCACTAATGGTGTGACAGATGTTAATCGAATTCAACCACAACAGCATAAAAGTGGGACTGTTTCAAGCTGGTACTTTATCAGCACCAGCAGATGGCGATTTTTCACACTGGGGATTTACTGCCTAGTTAAGCAGCAAAGCATATTCTTCGAGCCACGCAGAACACAGCAACTGCACTTCTAATTCGCACAAACTTTACACGTACACACATTTATACATACACCACGATATACATTATAAAAAAACTTTGAAACAAAGCCAACAAATTGTGCTTTCAGGTTTCAGCTTATCAAGCTGCAGGAGGGAGGTAGTGATCTGGTGCTTTTTCAGACTTTGTCAAGCTGGCAACTCAAAATCATAGGCAGGACAAGGGCGTTTCATTCACGCAACATACCTTTAAGAGATAGACCCACACATGTGCAAGCCCTTCTTAAAGCGTAGTATACGTTCAAAACATAATTGTGCGTTCAAGCATGCCCAGTTATAGCGAGCGACTCCTTCGAGAGGAACAGTTCTCATTAACATTTTTCGTCTCAAATTTTTCATACGACTACAATTACAAGAAATATTACTCTCCCACGTCACATTACATGCACCTTTTAATAGATTAACAGCAAGCCAAGTCAGTGAAAAAGCTTTCTTGTGAAACAGCGCAACGGCACAAGGCCAGAGGACAAGAAAGGACGATACACAGCGCTGACTAACAACAAAATGTTTATTCAGTAAGCCATGCTTATAAAGGCGCCAGGGACACTGAAAAACAGAAAAATACACAGAACCGTGACAGATATCCCTCCGACCAGGCACGTATTTGATAACACAAGGCTAACACGTGTGCAAAAATTCATGCTCTTTCTGCAAGATAGCGACTGAAGGGGTGCTTACACACCTCTGGCCAAGCTTCAAGATCTCAGACGCTTCGATAACTTCTCTAGTCAGCTGATCTTTGTGTCTATCAACTATCCTGCTTTTGTCATACAGAGGCTGGCAGGAACAATCACGACAGTGAACACCGATGTGGCGATGTGAATTTTTGCACACGTGTTAGCCTTGTGTTATCAAATACGTGCCTGGTCGGAGGGATATCTGTCACGGTTCTGTGTATTTTTCTGTTTTTCAGTGTCGCTGGCGCCTTTATAAGCATGGCTTACTGAACAAGCATTCTGTTGTTAGTCAGCGCTGTGTATCGTCCTTTCTTGTCCTCTGGCCTTGTGCCGTTGCGCTGTTTCACAAGAAATCATGTCTGACCAACTTGCCCATAAGTTATTGTTGTACAGTGAAAAAGCTGATAAGAACCTTTTCTGTATTGCTGTTCGTTCACAGTTAGATCAGCACTAAACCTTCGTAGGAGCAAGCGCAAAAGATCCGTAAGTTTCACTGAGCTGAGTGCCCAGCAGAGTGGTGAATTAAATTTTTGTATACATACACGGAAATTTTGTACGCACGTACAGGCAATACACAAGACCAGAAATTCAGCTACCTGATTTTACAATACACAGTAACACAAGCTACCTCCAAGCAAACATTAGGCATAACACAATCACAGGCCTATTACGCTTTGTCTCCCTCGAAGGTGTAAAAACTTCTGCGGAAGTGAGCCCATGAAATTATTAGAAAACAACTCATCACACAAAATTCATTTCCTAAATGGCATATCACTCATCTAATGTACATCAGACTTCATTCAAAGCAGCAGTTCATAGTCACTTCAGTCCAGAACAGTCCATGTAATTATGAAATAACTTGCCATGCAAAATCAATTTGCTTGATGGCATACTGCTCACCTAATATACAGCAGACTTCGAACTAAAAGGCTGCTTACGGTCACTTCAGACCTGGATCAAAGCCAAAAAACATACAACATATTCATTGGCTTGTGATGATGGAAGCGTGCAACAAACCCCTCAAACAGTTACTTCTGTGCTTAACTGCAGCGTGCAACATACACCTGAAATAGTTACTCCTAACCGTGCTTAACCGCAGCAAGCAAAGCCTTGCAACTTGACAAATATGCGCAGTTCATCTCACTAACAGAGTTGGTGGAGTTGCGAAAACTCGACATTAAATTTTCAGCTCACTCCCTGACATGCAATGCAAGCATGGCAGGTATACAATGCAAAGAAAAAAACATAGAAACAAACAGAACGACGCGCGAAACGACGACCAGAACAACACGAGGCATCAGGAGCTCCAACCTCGAGAAACTGTGCGCAAAGCACTCCAAGAAAGAGGGAGGCTTCAGCAGCGGCAGCAGAGGAGGAAAAGTGTTCAGATGACGTCCCTCTTGGATGTGATGAAGTGAAGAGAACTCGAGACAACCTCAGAAGTGGCATCTGTGTCCTCCTGCCTGTTCACCAGGTCCTTCTGCACAAATTCGCACGCGCAGATAGTGAAATATCAAGGTAAAAAAACATTTGCCATCAAATCTCCTAACAACGAACAGGTAAAAAAACTGTGGAATATACTGTATAAACGTGTGTAAGGGCCACACACGTGTATGGGCCGCATCCCGTTTTCCCGAAGGAAATGTTTAAAAAAAAAAAAAATCCGTGTAAGGGCCGCACCCGAACTTTCCATGACCCAGGCAGGAATAGCCTTGTAAATGCACGCGCAGTGGCCTCCGCGATCAGCTCGGGCTGCGAGCAACGGTGCACTTGATCGCGGAGAGCTTCATCGCAGAGGGCACGCACGTGCACAGGAGCTTCCAAGTGCCGTTCATGGATGGCGCCCGAGGCCACGGTCATCATCATCATCGTCAACTTTTTTCTCCGCCACGACCTCCCGCTATCCACATCGGCATCAGTATCACCAGCTCCTGCCTTTCTGGCGTGTTGCGCCGCGCGTTCACCACAGTAGTTGTGGCGGTGCCGCCGAGCGTTGCAGTTTTAGCACAATGGGCAAGCACTTTAATAGCTACACGGCTGGGAGTTAGCTCTCGAACACTGCAAGCGTGCGGCGGGCAGGAAATTCGACGTGGCTGAGAAGTGCGTCCGATGAGGATGCAATAGAAAGGATGCATTGAGACACACAAGCTGCAAAAAGCGTGCTTTCAAGGCAAGCCGTGTGAGTTTCCTGAACTGGAAGAAGAGCTGCTCTGCTATGTGATGAAAGTGCGGAACAACGGCTACGCATTGACACCGGACATGCTGTGTGGCTTCTTTTGGGATGAGTGTGCACCAGAGCACAGCACCAGCTCAGAGTCGAAATACTCCACGAGTGACGACTGAACGTAGAATAAATGTCGCTCATTCCCTGATTAATGTGTTTTTACTTCAATTTTTTTTTTTTTTTCGCAGATCGTGTGTATGGGCCGCACCCCGAAAATTGGTCCTCGGATCGGGAAAAAAAAGTGCGGCCCTTACACACGTTTATACAGTAGTGCGATACCAGCAAAATTCGTAAAATTCGCAGGACGGCTACTGGAAGAGACATCTTCCTAAGTTTTAGTGCCATTCGAAGACGCTCACGGTGATTACGGCTGCTGCAAGACAGCGAGCGCCAAACGCCAGTTAGGTTGGCTTCCCTGCACAGCCCCACCAGCACGTGGCAGCGGCAGGTCAAACACCAGCTATACTCTACTTCATACATAGCAGGCAATGCTACAGAGGCTACAGAAGTAATGCGTCCACGAAACCATAATTCTCCGCCATGTATCAATCGTCCTTCTCAAAGAGTCGGTATTTCGACAAAAACAAAGAACAATACAGTGAAAGCTCGTTAATTCGAACCTCGATAATTCGAATTTCGGATAATTCGAACTACACTGCTTGGTCCGGCCAAGCTCCATAGAGATCTGTGTATAAAAAAGCCCGTTAATTCGAGCGCGAGTCGGTTCCGCTACGGATAATTCGAACTACGCGCCGCCGCGCCTGTGAGGCTTGGCGCACAGCACGTGGCCAAAAAAAAAAAAAATCATCTCCGCATAGTTAGAGGCTGCGCAAGTCCTAAACGGGGACAGAAGATGGAACCAGATAAAATTGTGGATGAGTGGTTAAAACCTATATGGCGCCATCACCGGCGCGGCGGCCGGCGGCACCGGAGGTGGGGGTTGGCGGCGGCGGCGGCTGCCTACCCTCTTTTCCGCGCAACCTCCGGAACTCACAACTAAATACTCGTTAATTCGAGCCCTGTTAATTCGGAAATACAGATAAGTACTGTCGGCGCGGTCCCAGCCAACGCCCGTGAAAGGCTATGACTTCGAACGGGCGCTACAAATTATGCGCGAAAAACTTTTTTTTTTCTTTGCGAGTGTCATCCATGCTTCCACCCATCAGTCGCCAACGGAAGCACGCGGTCCGGTCCGCCGGGATCATGACGCCGGCTTTTAGCAATGTTCGCTGCTGCTATCCCGCGTTCCAATGATTGAGTGGCAGTAGATGGCGTCTGCCCCAATCGCCCATGGCATGATAAGGCGAACATACTGAAAACGAGGCTTGCACAACCGGACAAGCGTTGGCACTCTGCCAAGTTCGCTTCCCCCCTTGCTAGAGCTAACGCCAAAAGTAAACACACCGTGATGTTAGTGATGTTATCGCTGCGCAGCATCTTGGCGCGCCGCCAAGAAATGCGTTGTGGACCGTGACGGCGCGAAACGGAGGGACGCTTTTTTTTTTTTTTTTCAAATTCTTTGGCAAAAATCGGGGGTGGGTGGGTTCATTATGCGAGTGGGTTCGTTGCGCGAGTAAATACGGGACATATACCGTAATGCAAATGGTTCTTGCCGGTTTTTTCGCGGCCATTCGATAATTCGAACATCGGATAATTCGAACTTTTTTCCCGGTCCCGTGAAGTTCGAATTAACGAGCTTTTACTGTATAAAACGAAGTGGTCATCCGCACAGCGGTTGAAGCTGAGAGGCGCTCAGTACTAGTACTCTCTGGCTATAATTATCACTGAATGTGAACTAGTTTTCAGGCACGGATGAAGTAAGCGCAATTCGTCCTGCCAGCCACGTATCAGACCACCAAACCAATTCTTGCTCCTCAAAGTCTCGATAAGTTGGAGGACGAAAATGTGGCAAGAAGTAAAACAAAGTGGGAGATTGCACCGCTGCCTGCACTGTGTGAAATGGAGTGTAGGGTGGCTTCCCCGCGTTACAGCTGTGTCGCGTGGCAAATGGGACCTCAGAGTGAAAGCGATCTCCATTTTCGCCACCTTCATGACAGTCGACGTGAGCACAGGACGGCTAGAGGATGGCTACTGGAACGCTACGACCAACCATGCTGCTGGTTCTCGGGTGCTATTGATGGGTGCAAGAGGCATAAATGGGTGCCAACCATCTGGGTGCCAGCTGTTCACGCAGCTGTACCTTCCCTGGCACTGTTGGCAAGTGCGAGATAAAGCGTGAACGGTGACGCAAACGCTAGCTACACCACCACAAGTCACTCATACAGTGACACAAAGCCAGCCACCTGTCATTCAAGAATGCACAGCTTGGCGCTTGGCACTTTGATATGCCCATCTTATGGCCAACCGCGTTCGATACGTAAAGTTGGAATTGCAGTGTTTGTTGAAATTATCTAGGAACAGTTCAATATAGCTTATAATTCATAATATCCGTGTTCGTTATACCAAGATTTGACAGTGCAACAAATTTGTGAGCTATTCTTGACAGCACTGCACTACTTGAAAAAAATCCCTCAGATTGTGAATTTCAGTGCTGCCTTTTTCAACGATCTAATTTAGTATTTCAATAGTTCTTCAATAACTCAGCCAGCCTAGCCATCCATTTGTCTCCTACCTCCCCGAGAACTTTCATCTTAATATCGGCAGTAATAGATTGGCAATCAGAAAAAGACACGATGCTCCCTCTAGTTTCTTGTATCATCCCTCTAGTTCCTCGTATCATCGACAGCATCACAGGTGGTCTGTACTCTGGTTCCCTCAGCAGGCAAAGCAATGATATCGTTCGTTATGCTCAACCGTTTCAACTTTGCTATCACCCCTATGTAAAGCAATTCTTAGGAGGGTAGATGTGTAGGCCAGTTGGTGAGACATGAAGGAGCTAGACACCGCAGCGGACACGGGACAGAGAAAGAAGACGACACAGGGCAGTACTTTCAATTCTGCTGACTCAAACAATAACTGCCAGAAAAGCACAGCTCACCTGAATGCCGCCAAACAGAATGAGCTCGCCGCGTCCCAGCACCAGTGAGTACAAGATCACTTCCTCCACCATTGAGGCTGCAGTGGCCTGTGGCTGCAGCGGTAGCCACGCTGCTTTTGCCTCCCGAGCCACCTGGCTGACGTCCAGCACGTAAAGCCGCATGGGGCACACCGCCACAGTCGGCCGCTTCCGTGCTGGCGCAGATGTCCTGGGCAGGGCAAGGAGGCAACCGATTTGGTCTCATACAAGAAACGCTCAGAGACAACATTTTAAGCGTTTCGAAAAACCAGAGTAAAGAAAACGAAATCTGCGGACCGGAAATCTGTCTATCATATAGACATGTCATACAAGATTCTGTGTACAGCACGGTGAAACAAGCGGCACGGGGAGTGCAAACTCAATGCACGGACACCTGACCTGCTCAACTCCATTCAGTTTGCCTTTTTTCCTTTTTTTCATGTAGCCACAGAGCTGCAACGGTGAACAAACTTTAACAAACGCTTAGCAGCGACATCACATACAACAAGGAGATTGTTTACATATAGCTAGAAGCCACACTGCAACCCACTGCAAACCTTTCATGCTTACACCAGCTCTCAGCAATGATACCAGGCTGGAACATTTGTTAATTCGCAGAAAATGAAAATCTCTGCTCTGGAGTCAACGAGCAAAGCCACATTCGAAGCAGAAAGTCCTTACCCTCCTGCCCTGAGCGCCTTGAGCCTCTGCTCCATTCGGTCCAGAAGCTCCAGCTGCCTCTGCCGGTTATGCCTTGCATTGGGGCGCACCGACGGTCGAGTGCCGCCAACTGTGGACAGTGCCGTCTTCTTGGAGGACAACCTCCGCGAGACCTCGTCACCAGCTTCGTCCTCCTCATCGCAGCTTGAACTGCTGGTCGCTGCAGATGAGCCTGCCAGCGAGACATAAAAACGGCCTTACTGTCCCCGTCGCTGCAATACGACAAAATAACAGCTGCATGCAAAACTGTGACGAGTCAGTTGCCAAAACTAAAGAAGAGACCGGTGCTTGGCGTCCCACTTTTGAAAGCACAGAAAATATATACTGGCCACTGACGCCTGGCAAAGAGCATGAAGAGCAGACACATCACTGCAGAGCTGCAAAGCCCTCGGTTTGGTATTATTTCAACTTTGGCATTGTGTAAAGTTTGCAACAAACAGGGAAACTACAGTACACAAATAAAGATATGGCACTAGCATACATCTTCCTTTTTCATTTTAATGTTCAGATTCAGCTGTTAATACCGCAAGACCCTAAAGCAACTAGTGCATACCCACACTACAGTGAACTAGAATATACAGTGTAACAGGCAGACCCCCAGCAGCGGCCTGATTTTGAGAGAGTTCAATCGCAGTGGCAGCAGAAACAGGTGCTTTCAGCACAGCGTTCATGGGATTGCGAGCGATCACATTTTTTTTAGCCTAAATCACTGTCGGTACTCGCTGCAGGAGCGAAAAGATATATTATATCCTTTTATACACCAGGCACACAGAGCAATTCTGTTTGCGGACAAGCTCAGCAAGGCATAGAAATACAGTCGAACCCGGATATATCGAATTCGAAGGGGATCGGAAAATAGTTCGATATAGCGAAAATTCGATATACAGATATAGGCTAAAACTGCACTCCCGATCATAACAAATTGTGGCTTACCGTTTGGAACAGCCGCGAATCACATAGTATGGGCGCGCAATGTGAAAGCGCTTTATTTCGCGGGAAAAAAAATCACTAATTTTGGGTTGCTTTTTCCCCTGGGAAACGAAGTTCAAAACACTGGCCTCGATCTTTTCGAGACTGTCCAGGTGCGAGAGCACAGTGCCTTCCATTTCGCCGCAACAGCGCCGAATCAGGCTAACGCTGACGCCAGTTCAGTGGCTGCGCACGGACGCGTTTCTTCGACAACACAGTTGCCCTCGTCGTCGCTGGAGTCGGCGTCTTGAATGCCAGCTACCGCTTGAACTTCGCTGTCAGCGTTAAAGTCCTCAACAGTCACTTCGGACGGAACGGCGCCGAGAAAATTGGACAAGTCGCGAAACACGTCGTCCAAGCACTCATCGTCATCTAAATCTTCCGGACATTCATCTCCGGCCACTTCAAGGCCTGCCTTGCCAAAACAGTTGGCTACTGGGGCCTGCTTCACGTCGCGTGTTGAAACACAGGCACACACACACAAAAAAAACACGCGAGGCGCAGATGGAGCGATAAGAGCGAAGCCTATGCGAGCGGCAGTCAACCCGGCTGCGAAGGAACGACAGAGGGAAAAGAAAGAGCAGGGAGAAAGATCGACGCTCTGGGCTTCGTTTTTTTTTTTTTTTTTTCTGAGCTCTCTTTTTTCCCCAGACCCACGATGCGCCCACTAGCGACCGTTTTCTCTCTCTCTCTTTCCCCAAGAAGCGTGGTCGCCGCGCGTCTCCATGCGGCGCTCTCTCTTCGCTGATCTCCAATGACCTTGACGGAGCACACGCCGGCGGTACAGGAGGAGAGGAGGAGCGGGAAAGCTCGCGCCGGTGGGGCGCAAAAACGGGGAACCAAAAAAAAAAAGAAAGGGCCCTGCGCCTGCTGACTGCAGAAATGTTCTCCGCTGAGGCGGCTGAGGACCGGACAGGAATGTCTTTGGGGAAAGCGCACCTTCCAGGGGCGCGGCGCGGCGCGGCGTTCGATATATCCAATGTCCGGCGAAAATGGAATTCGATATACAACGCAACTGTCCTATACTTTTACATAGTATTTTCAAGGGGGTAATCTGTGTGTTCGATATAGCCAATAATTCGAAATATGCGGGTTCGATATATCCGGGTTCGACTGTATGTTCAAGAGTGGGCGATTCCGGTGTCGCCACTTCTATCATCATTATGAAAGTCAAGGACTCCAACGCTAGTCCTTGCTGTGCGCTGCACTGACTCTTCTAATACAATATACTTATACAATGAGCATCAGCATTAGCCATTAGCAGAAAACATGACAAGCCAGAAAAAATGTCAAACAAGTGAATGAAACAACGCACATCTAACCCGTCAATTCTATTCAAGAAAACCTCTGCCAACAAGCTATTTGTCAAGATTCCCCTGTATAACTAACTGCCTTAGCAAGTGAAGTTGTCTGATGGTGGTTACAATGGTCACTACCTTCTTTAAAATGTTGAATAAAATATGGCATACCGGTATCATACACACAGTCAGGCATTCAAACTTTTTACATTTCATCTCAACTTTTTATACCTACTCCACAGCAGAAACTTTGTACGATACAAAAAAAAAAGCACAGAGGTAATATGTTGGTTCTTGCATCACGTGCACAAATACAATATAACCCAACATGGCTTCAAAACAACACGGCTTTATGGAGCCCTTGAACGAGTCATCAGCTGAGTTTCTGAAAAGGCAGAGCAAACGGGACAGGCTACACATCTTGTCTACAAGAATGCGGAGGTTTTCGAATTCCATGTTCCAAGAATCTGGGTGAATGTGGAACAAAGGTGTTACATAATGTGAGTCGTCTCATTGCATCAACCAAGGTTACCATACATTTTAACAGCGTCAACTGATGGGCTGGTTGGTTTTCCATTGTGTTTTATCAGCACAAGAAGAAGCGGACGAAGGCTTTTCTTTGTCTTTGACTTGTCGTTTGTCTTTGCTCTGTGTTCCTTTGTCCACGTCTTCTTGCGCTGGTAAAACACCAAATACCATATATTGCCACGTATAAGTCGTTTTTCTACAAACAGCCAACCAATATTGGGGGGGGGGGGGGGGTTCAACGTATATGGGAAGTCTACCTGCTTGCAGGGTCTAAAGTAGCTTCGGCCAAGCTGTGGGTGGCATGAGCCTCATGCAAAACACATGAAGCTTTATGTTTAAAAAAAAAAAAAAAAGATTGATACCTCGCATGCAAATTGGTTCCGCCGTGAAAATTCTAACCGCGCGTTGTTTACCTGACCCATTCAAGTTTGCAGTCACACTCCCTGACAAGCAGTAAAAAGCACAAGAGAAAACTTCAGGGTAACCTCTGGAGCATGCGTTGTGCCGGAATCCGAAACTGAAGCACCATTGGAGTTTCAGTGGCTCAGTCGCTAGTCAGCCAGCCACACACAAGTTTGTAAGGCAGGATGTGGCGCTGCTATTGCCTAGAATATGCATGCATTTCCCCTCCGACTGCTGGTCTTGCGATTGCATCGCCACATATTCTTTGCTTTGAGCTGTGCACGTCACAATACCATCCCAAAGATGGTGGGAGGGGTTCTTCAACTTATAACTGGAGCCAACTTTTTCACCAAGAAATGGCTATTAGTTGGAGGGTTGGCTTATATATTCGCAGTCAAGTTACATGCGGCAATATACGATAATATTAGCATGCTTAAGCAAAGTGGTATGGCTTCCAGAACCACAGGCATCACATGGATATCAAAAGCCGCATACATAAAGAGCAAGTGGGCTAAAGTTGACCTAATGTAGTCCCTCAAGAGCAGGTCCCAACACTACTGCAAAGGTTCTCACCAGGGAGGGCAAAATCCGACTGGCCCTGCTGTAGAGCGGTGGGCTGGCTAGACAACGAAGATGAGGTAGATGGTGAGGAGGACGCAGAAGAAGGCGGAGACTCGAGAGGCCTCTTGAGAACCCCCCGCGTCCCATTCACACACACATCTCGCTGGCTATCACTTGGCTGAGGCCTGGAAGCATGGAGGAAAAGCAAGTCACACAATGCGCACAAAGAAGTGCATTTTCTGATGAAAACTGATAACAAAAATATAACAAATATACAAGAAGGACCTGCAAATGAACAAACATGCAGAAAAATAAGGAAAGACAGTGACAAGAGTTAAGGCAACACAACAGCGAACAAAGGCAATCTCGGCTTCTATATTATACCGAACAAAAAAAAATCTGAAAGAGGGTTTTATCTTCAGCACAGCTTTGCATCTCCACAAATGCAAAGAGGAACAAACAATGCAAAGCTAGCTGGTTTAAACGAAGTGTAGTGGAAGTGCTTGCAAATATAATCTGAAATGACAAGCACAACTTGGTGCATGTAGCCAAACATGGTATAATTACATACACATGATGTCATCAACAAACCAAATTTCATTACCCAGTTCAACAAGTTTTGGCTACAGCGTTCACCTTCCCAATACAGTAGAATCTCGAAGATACAAATCTCATGGGGTCGCGAAAAATATTCGCATAACCCAAAACAAAATCTGTATGCATAAGCACAGGAAATGCACTTATGCAGATCTATTTTCACCTGACGGGATTTACGCGCCATTGCTCATTCGTGACGTCATCATTGTGCGGAACGAGCGTCATCACTCACTGCTCACAGTGCGTAACAAGCTACTGGTGCTCGTGGCATCAGTGAATGTGCAAGCCACGCGCCTCCACTCACAGCTAACAGTGCACACCATGCGACTGGCAATCCTGCCGTCGGTGATGTAAGGGCAATGCTTAGTGCTCGGGGGTGCGGCAGGGGCTAACACGTTTGTATCATCCGCAGTGATGAGAGTGCACTTGGAACATCTAAATTTCTGCGCACTGTACACAACGCAATCCGGCAAGGAAATTTTATGAAATCGCATCTACAGGGGTAGTATCATCAATATTCTACTGTACTCCATTTCTGCCTGCAACCTGAGGTCTGCAAATTTTGCATGCACTACTCAATGAGGCACTGCAGTTTGTCCGCCTCCACTGACAACAAATCAGGAAAGCCCGGCGACCGGTGACTCACGACCTGCTGTCTCTGATACCACGTGGCCACCACTACCAAAGCCTAGAGCGCGCACTGCGTCAAGTACGTTGCCGCACCGCATGTCTGCATCACCTACGACTGATCTGGGCAAAAGGCATGATTCCGACCTTGGCCAAGATATGCAAGTGATTCCAATCCTCACGTCACTGATGAATGTCATGCGTGATCTGCTGTCCAGCTTACGCACGCCAGCAGCACACAACGCATTGCAAGTACTGGACGCGCTACAGCCAGTTCTTGCAGCTCTACAATAGAAGACACCATGGCTCCCCCGGAACTATCTTTTCCGAAGAAAGTCAAACAAGCTTTTATTTCTCAGTGCAATGCCCGCGGGCTCCAGTCCCGGATTTCAGACACAACCGCTTCCCATTCTGGGGATCTGTGAACCGAATCTGCCCAACATTTTACGATTATCCCCGCCGTTTCACAGAGCCCAAGATCCTCGGCCCGTGGCCACAAGAGCCGACTACCATCAAGGCTCATAAGGCACTGTTTTGTCTTTCTGAGAGACTGCCTTGCTTGCTAGATTGTGACTTTCTCTCTCATTCCTTCTCTCTTCTCTTCCCTTTTTATCCCCTCATTCCCTTCCCCAGTGCAGGGTAGCCAACCGGAAACCTTTCTGGTTAACATCCCTGCCTTTCCCCCTCTCTTTATCTCTCTCTCTCTCTCTCTCTAAAGAAGCCACATGCGATCAAATTATTCAGAGCTAGGGAATCCCTTATATAGATGCTGCTTATAAATGTAGAAGTCTGTTCATTTTAGTCTACCTTTATAACTCACCAAAGAAGCCTGCCCTTATGTTGTCTCCTATTTGCACAGTATTGAAATCTGCACAGTTAATGAAGGCGCAGCAGTGCTACCTGCTTTTCAGCTAAAAAAGCATTGTCTACCAGTGACAGCTTCTCCCACTCGAGGTACTGCCAAACAAAAAATAACTACCACCATGAGATAGCATATGTGTGATGACTAATGTTTTGCAACGTGATGTTAACCAGCAAGAAGTAGCACTGAGAGAAGTGAAGGCAAATCAAGTGAAAGCAGCTGAATGCCCCTACCTGGCCGGCTGTTCGGGGCTTGGAGGGACCCATACTCGATGCGTTGGTCGCACTCTCAACATGCCGCCCGGATGCAGACCAGCAGGCGTTGCGTACGCTCGCTGAGACTTACTCAGGACTACCACCCGATCGTCAACCTACGTCACAAACAGCCAAGCCTCTTGAGCAAGCCACACTAGTCAACGATATACCAACACAAAACTGTTAAATGTATACAAGGTTTGATTTCTTTAAGAAGGATTTCAAAGAAAGAGAGAAGGTTTGAGATGGAATTCACACCAAGCACAGCCAAGAACATGTGTTCAGTTAACCCTGATGAATGCAGGAGAGTGTTAAAAGTGCAGAATCTTAAAACGTGGGCATCAGCATGATCAAAGAGCATTTGGTGACACCACTAGAATTCTGCGATGTTCAGTGAGCAATGCCAGATGCAAAGATTGGCCTGCTCCAAAAGGTTAATCTGAGTTGCCTGCAAGAAGGCCAACAAGACAGGTTTGTGAGCCTGTGTGACCCGTGAATTGTGCAGGAACAACACCAGACTGATACGCAGAACACAAAGACAGATACAAAGAACGGCAGACAGACGAAGCTTGCGCATGTCTTGCATTCCAAACATCAGTCTGGAGCAGTTTCTTCACAATAAACTATCAAATAGCCCCCCTTATTGCTCGGTTAGCAGTTTTTCAAAGTGACCATCAGCCAGGGTTGCCTAGGAACCTACCTATATAAAAAAAAAGGTTTGGAATGGTTCACACTCAAAAGCGAATTTAACCACCTTAATGTGACCAGTTTGAAAGGTGTAGTACAAATATAATCATTTGTGCATGCTCGGGCAAATAACGTTCCCTAATTTAGTAGATTAATAAAAATTCTGTTAAAGAAAAAATAAGGTAAAAATTTCAGAGGCAACAGTTCTGTAAAGGTAGAAATGCCCACAGTATGCTCTCAACACCGCCAATTAACAATGAAGACAAAGTCAACAAAACGCACAGCCGAGACCATCTTAGTAAGAGAGTCCTGAAAGCCTCCATTATGAATTAGAATTTCCCTTATGAATCAGAATTAGTCTATAATTTAAGTACCACAAGCTCATATTTTGACACTCTGTGTCATTTTGGAGACACTGATCCATGTCAGTTCCTGCAAGCATAGACGCAAGTTTTTGTCCATTTTCATGCCAATCGTTATGTATGTGCCCAGAAAGTTCCCTTCAGTATTTGTTTCGCACTTCACAGTGTGCACTCCTATTAGAAAAACAGCCTAATCCAATGCACTCCCAGATTTCACCTGTCTTTTAATTAGCAGTTTCACTCGAGTGCAACTGCACACTTTAAAATAAATTTTTTATTTTGCAACTGCAAAAGGCAGACTGAACTGTTGCTCCATAATCCCACCATAAAAGTAACCCATAAAGTTATTCCCTTCCTTTTTTTTTTCGTGTTACGCTGCCAGGCTTGGCACAATAAGGTGTCCACGCAATCATCCACACTGTACTCAAAAAAACCTAAGAAACAACGCACGACACTCCCACAATTTGCATGTGTTTCTAACCTTGCAGGCAGGGTGGAACGAGAGCTGGGGTGCTGCATGCTCCCGGTTTGTCACCATCACCTCCTTCCAGATCCAAGGCTTTTCATAGTCAGCCGAAATTTCTAGAAGCCAGACATCGTTCAAAAGCTGCAGGCGGAGAGAAAAAAGAAGAAAAAAATGTCCTCACTAATGCACTGAGGAAACTCACCACTGCCACAAGGCAAGCAGTCAACGCGACAGTTTTTTCTCACTTGCAACTAATTCAGCACACTGCAAATTAAAAACGACAATCATTGTGGTCCTAATCACATTTATTTTATGCGCACAGAAAGACGACACAATAAGACATGGTAGACAAGACGGAGCGCAAACTTTCAACTGTTTTACTCCGGAAAAAGTACATGACATTTATGCCAAAAAGAATGGATAGTCATCAGTGCCACGTGCAAGCCAACACCCGGGAAAAGATTTTGCCTTTTTAGATAAATTACATAAGAGATGAGTCACCTGTGCCCTTCCTATGTGCTTTTCCCGGGTGTTGGCTTGCACGTGGCACTGATGACTATCCATTCTTTTTGGTATAAATGTCATGTACTTTTTCCGGAATAAAACAGTTGAAAGTTTGCGCTCCGTCCTGTCTACCTTGTCTTATTGTGTCGTCTTTCTGTGCGCATAAAAGAAATCTGAGTATGAACCAACTAGGCCCACAACACATATTACTGGATTGTGGCCCTAGAAGCAGCCGAAGGAAGAAAACTCTTGCGTGCAAAAGAAAGAATAAAAGAATCAAAACTGTAGATTAACAGGGGAAGTAGTCTATATAGCGGTCTATACGAATATGCTAATGTACAAACTACCTTACAAATCACTAGAGGGAATAAGGCTTTGTAGGGAGCTAGTTGGTAGCGCATACCGAGATTGGGGAGCGCTAGGTTCTAGACAAGGGAACAACACACACAAAGGAACAACACAAGACACGAGCTCGTGTCTTGTGTTGTTCCTTTGTGTGTGTTGTTCCCTTGTCTACAAGACACGAGCTCGTGTCTTGTGTTGTTCCTTTGTGTGTGTTGTTCCCTTGTCTAGAACCTAGCGCTCCCCAATCTCAGTACTAAAGGGAAGGCTAGCATCATAATGCCGCCTTTAGGGGGGGACGCAGGTCACAGAATTTTCCAGCTGACTGCACCCAGGGTTGCAGCAGCAGCAGACACAGCTTTTGATGAGATGGATGCACTGATACGTTACGCTAGTGCAAAAAACCAGCAGCTGAATACATCCTCCTTATCTTTAATCCAAAAACAAGTTAGTGGCCACAGACATTTCTACCTTGCCGTGAGGAGCCACACCCAAACCATTCTCAGGTGCCTCTGTCTGGGAGCTTCTGTGGCAGATCGTACACAGCTATAGTACTCGCACACATATACCATCCCTGTCCTTGTCTGCCACTCTGCCACACACCTCACAAGCACAGCCTTGCACATACGTACCATGTTGGGACCACCACAGCCTCCAACAATGAGCATGTGCGTGTCATCCAGGGAAATCTGAAAAACACAACACTGTGACTGAGCATTCCTGACACCAATGCTCTATGCAGCCAAAAGCCCATCAATCAAAGTAAGCCTTGGTAAGTAAGGATCATTGAGCAGTCAAAGCGTACTCTATGGACCAGTGCGGTGAAGTCTGTCTGGAGCTTTCGGATGCACTTCTTCCAATATATAAAAACAATGTCAGAGCCATTTTTTAATGAAAAGCATCATCTCAAGCAAAAATTACTAGACGAAAAATTACCTTGCAATGTAATCTATCAACAACCTGGCCAGAGAATGCCTAAACAGGCTGATGCACAAGAGCACAGCACTAGTGACCTATTCTAGCCAGTCGCCAAACATGCGACCAACAGAATGCTTTTACCCTGTAAAGCTTTTACACGGAGTTTTTTAGATTCTTATAACAATACCGGTTGTTTTTCGTATTATTATGCAATATTAGGTTACTCACCTAGGAAAAGATACCTCAAATGCTATCCAAGAATTTCAAATGCAATGCATGAAACCTCAACAATTCAAGTAGCATTTGCTCCAATTACAATTACAACTGGTCATGCAAAGGTTCTTAACAAGATCAATGCTCATTAACTCAATAACAACAGAAAATGCATGCACAATGGGCATACAAGAGAGCAAGTGTGTTCCAATGTGGCACAAAAAAAAAAAAAAATTGGCAGGAGAAAGATAACTCACCTGAGAGTGGCCATAACGTGGCCAGGGCTTTGGTGAGGTTGTGTTCTGCTTGGACCACATGTAACACTGTAGGTCCAACACCCAGACATCATTGGAACTGCAAGCGCGACCGAAGGACAGGCCAGGGCTTTTCAGCGACTCTCAACAACACTACGCTCTGCCACAAAACAAGGCATACACATAAGGCATTGAAAGAAAAAGAAAATACAATGCTCAAAGTACCAAACACTGAAATTGCATTCCACAAAAATATGTTCAAATGTCATCATAACAAAGCCTATGGAACATTGAATATCTCTCATCACATGCGCGTAGCAAGCGGAGGTGTTCACGGGGAACAGCCTGCGATTTTTTTTTTTCCGCCTCTATCACATGTACACGGTGTCGAACTAATGTTTTCAAGGCTCACGAGCATGCTCATTCCCGAGATCCTGGCAATGACACAATAGGCAGCTACGAAGAGTCAAATGCTGCTTTTGCCTCCCAGACTGTCACCATTCCCATCTCCCCCACTCAACCGTTGTCACTGCCAGCTGGGTCAGTGTTGGCACCCGAATTTTCTTGTTACCCTTCAGAAATACTGACAAGGTTGACACACCAATTTTTTACCAACTGCCCTGTCCTTTTCTTTGCGGCAACTAGGGGCAGTATTGGTAAATATATCCTCCTTGTCAAAAGTAATGCTGCCATTCTGAAGTTTCCAAGTTTGTCTGCATTCAGGTTTCCAACTTTGTCTGCTCCGAGAAGAAACTGTACCCAAAGCGACTCCAACAAATGAAATTTCAACACCTGACGTGGGTGAACATACAGAGCTTGAAGACTACTCGAAAGAAATGGACGTATATGAATTAAGTGCTTGAGTTTAACAAAAGAATGTAAAAAGAAAGTAAATAAAAACCAAAAACAAAACGTGAAATATGCAAATGCCGGCACCAGCACAGCATAGCGGATACCTGCAACTGCAGCTAGCAGTCTGAATGCAGCGACTGATGGAATGACAGTTGCAAAGAAACTGACACAGACACACACAAAAAAGCTGCCACAGAAGCTGTGACGAATGTGAAATTTAATGCTATTGCATTCCACTATTAAGGTAACTTAAAGGTCCGGCATAGTTTTGGGGGACATGAAGAAGTGCTGGCTGACTGGTGCTGACTGGAACAGCATATTATCAATGTGCACTGCTGTTTTCCGGTGCAGTCAGGCAAAGGAGGTCAACAAAAAGCACAGACGCATGAGGGGACATGCATGCTCTATCTGCTGGGATGAAAACCATCTGACTGGCTAGTCACGCAACACAGAAATAAATTTATTTTCGGCAAATCCGCATCCCGTAAACTTTCCGCAATATCTGTTTGCTTTGTCAGCACGATAAAGGTTACGCACGGGTCAATGGGAGCATCAGTGCCGGCAGCGTCACATGCATCAGCTGGAGCATTCCTTTTGTTCGGAGAAGCAAGCACTACAACAAGAGTTTTTAAGCGGCGTTGATGAGACTTGAGTTTCTTAACCATACCTAAACGATCTTTGAGTCGACGCGGCTATATGCTTCACCCTTATCCACTGATAAAAAGCACCTTCATAAAAAAAAATACGGCAATCCGCTCGTCTGCTCCTGTTGAGAGGCTTATTTTTCACGTGCTTCATTTATAACATGGCTGCATAGCGGGGCTATTTCGGACTGGTGGTGTGAGCAAATGCTGTTAATAGTACCATTAAGTAAACAGAGATTAGCAAGGTACGTTCTGCCTAATAAAGACTTTCAGCATATTTATTTTTTGTTCTTTTCCTTTTAACTTTAAACGCAGAATGTTCAACTTCAAATGTCTGTTAAACGCACTGCTGGCGAAATAATTGTTCGGTTTTCCCAAGCGCACGGGGCTTCCGCCTTTCAGCACAGGGCAAAGGCATAGGCAACTAGGTAAACACTGCAGTCAGATATGAAAAGCATCAGAAAAAGTGTCAAGCTTATTCGTATGTAGTCAAGCGCTTATAGAACTGTTTGCACGTAACAAAAAAGATTTTTCCAGTCCAGTGGTTAAGTTCTAACGAAACCAGCTGTGCCGGCGGTGGAGCTTAAAGAAATCCATGTGGCCGGATTTTTCAAAACTATTTCAGAAGCAGTGCACTACCATATCAAACATAGAAGATTCCAGGAATCATGAAAAATTTCTTAACTTAGCTAATCATATTATCAGATTTATTAGCACTGGCGATTTCAGTGATGTATCGAAGCACTGACAATACGGTATCGAGCATCGGTAATGGAAATCAATTTCAGCTCTCTGTCTTGCATCGGCATCGGGAATACAATTTTTTAGGGTATCAAGCATCTGTATCGAAGATACTTTTCTGAAGTATCGTACCCACCCTTGCTGCACAGCTATTATAAAACAATTGGAAACGCATTGGTTACCCTACAAAGCAGGTTAATTCATCACAAAATTGTATTGCAGCAGTGGAATCTTAAGTACATTTATAAGAAAGCAAACTCGCCCTGCTGTGTTGCCTCCTTCGGCACACACACCATTACTTTAGTAACAGCATTTATTGTAAAGGTTCTCGACAGCAGAAAAAACTGAACAGGAAGTGTGTCCTCTCAACGTTTTCAAGTTGCAGTGGCATGCTCTCCAGACATCGAGCTCTGGATTTAATATCCCGAAGGAGCCTGTTTAGCAAACCGCTCTCTTGTGCTACACCTGAACAAGAATGTAGGTGAGAAATAAAAACGAGCAAAGAAAAACTAAAGCTCCAACAAAAAGCAGGAACTGGGAGGCCACTCGAGCTACTCCAAATAATTTGACCCATTTATGACTAGCATCCTACATGTAGGACACCACTTTTTTGCACAGTAACCCTAAAAGTTTATAGTGTAAAAGCTTTAGTCCATGGGCTTATTTTCAAGAGGCTCTAAACTTTCCCTGTGCAAGAGTTGCAGTGTGTGTTCAGAAAGGTTGGCCATCTTCTCTGAACGCCATTTTCAGATTTGACCCGACAAACTACATAGCGATTCTGCAAGAAAAACAAGTAATTTCTGCGCATTGTCACAAAAACAACAACACCGCATGATCAGATACGTGATTTTAAAGTTGATGTCAGATGTTTGAAGCTTTAGCACACATAAGAGGCAGGAAATTCGCCTAGTATCTTATACAGTAAGGACAGCTCAAAAGTCCCGTGTTGAGAAAAATATTTCCATCAATAAAAGGAAGATTCTGAATTCTGAAGTGAAATAGATGTTTCATATCAAAAAATCTTTTAATCTTTTTGAAGTTTCTAAAGTTTCGGCATACATGGGTTAACAAAAATTATTACAAAACTAGCAGTGAAGTTCAATGCAACAATGAGCAACTATCTGATGTTCAATGAACAATCAAAGAGCTAAATGTTGCCACTCCTTGGTTGATATATAAAAAAATTTCTTTCCTCCAGAAGAATGCCCCAAACTGTCCTTTCTCAAGCTTAGTACAAGCAATAGAGGGCAACACTAGCTTCTGAATGCCAATCAGGTGTTTCCTATAAATACTTCACCAGCCTGCACATGAAAGGAAGATTGGGAAGACTCGACAAGTCCGCAATGAGAAAAGCAGCGTTCAATGAAAGTCGCCACTTTGGTGTAAACCGCAAGCGTACGCCTGGCAAGTCTCCTAGACCGCACAGAGTGACCCACACACCTGGAAAAGGGCCCCACAGGGTTGACGCAGTGCAGTCCACCAAAGACCACCATGAGGTGGCCCTGCATGGTGGCCGAGTGACCTGCCATGGAGGGACAACCACCGACCGTGCTCACCTGGGTCCACCGGTTGGCACTGCAATTGTAAACATGCAGGTGGCGGAAGATACGCCACGCCTGCAGGGCAGATCGAGCATCAGAGGCAAGCCGAACAAAGCGACCTTCAGACACATTTTGCCAAGAATGCGAGACTTGCCGCACAGTAACATTATGTTTCAGCAGAAAGAGGGCAGATCATCATGTTGGAGACAGCGAGAAGATGTACAGTTAAACCACGTTTGTGTCAAGTACGTGCACGGCTGCACAGCGGCTGCTTCAAATCGTTTCAGCTATGCTCTCACTTTGTGCCAAAAGCTTTGTTCAGTAATTAGCGCCTTTGTAAGGTAAGGTATGCATGAACACATCACACAAAAGAAAAATGTTGCAACGCAACCAGCAACTATCTCTAACTGAAGCCTGCCAGCACTAATGCCATCCAATAGAAAATCTAGTATGCTGATAACAAAAGGCATGAGTGCAAAGGTTTTCCAGGGACTGATTAACACTGGTCATCAAGTCTAAATATCAAGAAATCATTGGAAGTAGATTACACGTATGCATGCTGATTTAGTAACTTAAATAGCATACAGATAAAAGCATCAGAACTCAACTAGACATCATGTTTGTTTAAACCTCAATTATATTTCAAGAAAAAGAAAAACGCAATGAATTCATCACTGACATTGTGATTGGCAGCTATTTTCAACAGCCACAATACACATCCTTTAGGCATTCACATAAAGTACACGGCGACTGGTACCAGTACCACAAGTGACAATTTGTTATCCCTAAGTTTGGCCAAGTTTTGTACTAATGTCAAGTCGGGGATGCAACACGGGTGTGGCAAAAGTTCTTTTGCACACAGAAGTTAGGCACAAGGCTTTCAGTTTCTGCATACTGAAATGCAGCTCCCATTGATAAGCTAGGACTACAGGAACAGTGGCAGGAAAATCATTTACTGAACGTACTGCTGTGCTACATTAAGTGCAGTCACAAAATGCTCAGCTATTGATGTCAAGCCCACAAAGCTTCCAGTGGCCACATCAAAGGTGCTACACTAAGGAAAAGAGGCTATGCTGAGCCAAAAAAGTCAAGGCATTAACAGACATATGCAATGAATACCCAGGGATGCAATGTCGCTAACAATATTGCACAACCCACAATCATAAAAGCAAAAGAAAGAAGTGAAATGTGCATATGAGCAGTGTGGTTGATACCGCTAGTTGATATTGAAAACGCACTATGCAAAGGGTGCTGTAGGAGAACACTCAGTGACGACCGAAACACATGGGCAGTTGCCACCATAAAGCTAAACTGCAATGGCATTATTGTCAGTGTAATTCCATAATCTGATTTTAACCAGAGATCATGAAACTCATCCACCATTGTGCCAACTAAGGTCAAACATTTGTCTATAATAAAGTCAACCAGAGCTTCTCTATGCTACACACTTCCAGTGCTGTTGCTATGCAGCCTATCAGCACATCAGCAGATACCGTTTGCAACATCACTCCTATCCTCACACAAGATGTTCTCCATAGAAAACTATACTTAAAAATCTTAACTAACCAAACTAGTTTAAGAAGCAAATTCCCAGCTGATACCAGCTGGAATCAACAGGGACCTTGAACCTTAAACCAATTTGATCAGTTGGGATTTTCACCTACTCAACAGGAGGCGTGCCACTCGGAAACCATCGCACAAGATTGTCTGAGGCCAAAGAACATAACATGCCTGATGCAATGGGTACGGAGATGTGTGCGTCCAGCCACCAAAAAGCAGCAGGTTTTCCTTGTACGACACGAGGGATGCACATGCTTTTGGTGGTGGGTAGGTACCTGGAAATGAACAAATCACAAGAACTGTGACATTAGGTTAGGGCCATGCTTTCCGGAAGACTTGACTTGACATTTAATCTGCAATAAAATACATGAAACCCCTTCTGGACGTGAGCTTATGAGTAATAACTTAAAGGTGCACTGAAGAGGAATCTGAACTCGTCTATTTGCTGCGGGAACTCAATCTACACATTCCAAGCATTCTTAGAAACTTTGACTTATTGCCCGGTGTGGCCGATTTCCCTAATTAAATCGAATTAACGTCCAGCTCCCGCCTTTATTTTTTGAATTCTCCCCGTACGGTGGGCGGAGTCTAGCATCGCGTGGAGTGCCTTTCAGCCAGCTCCGTGGAGGGTTTGCTTTCAGTTTATTTTGTTTTTTAGGTTTCCGTGAATAAATAGTTTCATTCGCAGATAATATAGCCGCAAAATAAGCCCGTAGAAATAAAAATATGCGCGGACTATTTGCTTCTACGGACTACTACGTATTACTCCGCCGATGGCAGAGCGGCAAGCCGCGACGGGACTGGGTGAAAGGCACTCCACGCGTTGGTCGACTCCGCCCACCGTACGGGGAGAATTTTAAAAAAAGGCGGGAGCCGGACATTAATTCGATTTAATTGGGGAAATCGGCCACACAGGGCAATAAATCGAAGTTTCTAAGAATGCTCGGAACGTGTAGATTGAGTTCCCGTGGCAAAAAGACGAGTTCAGATTCCTCTTCACTGCAATAAGAAGGTACTCATGCTAAACTGCAACTCCCTTCTTAACCATGGAGAGTTTAAGGCCTAATGACAAGCTTTTCAAAGAAAGTATAATAGATAAAGAAAATGCAGGGACGCTAAATTAACTGTGGTCCAACTGCTACCCTAAAACACTACATGAGGAAGAGGAAGGAGGATGAAGTGAAGAGCAAAAAAATCACCAAAAAAAAGCTATATTAGGCACCAAAAAAGCACAGACTGCATATGCATACACACAGACAAGCACACTCTTAGACTTGTAGATCTCAGGTACTGCAGATGAAGTCAGTAGGTAGCTTCTGGTGCCATCAAAAATATTTACTGATCTGACAAGCTGGCAACAGCAAACACAGCACTGGTTGCACCCTGAATATGTTCACATAAATTATATTTGTTGAAGTTCAGTGCTCATTCTCAGCAATTTTTTTTCCATTTTCATTTCTCCCACCTTTTCTAATGAGCCATGAGAGTATTTCTTGAGCCAATGCAACCAACTAGCTTTCCTTTTTGCCTTAACGGGGGACGCCGCAAATAGAATGCCCGATTTGGCCAAAATTTTCTATTTCTGCATTTTTTTTTTTTCATAACCCTCAGGCATTCATGTGCCTCATGGAAACGTGGAAAACATTGCAGCGAAATATGCAGTACAGATTTTAATAATGACACTTTTTGCTGCACGGTTGCTGAAAAAGTGCGAGGGAATTGCATTTCTGATGGTCCCGATGCACCACAAATTCTATGAGTTTCCGATGACAAAGCACAACTACCTTAACGTCACAATTGAGAGAAGAGATCAGAAGATTCGAGCTTAAGCTTGTTGCAATGCTTTGGCCAAAAACAAAAGCATAAGACGCAATAAACGAGGCAAACGAGGGAATAAACTTTAAGGTTAATTTTCTCATTGCATAATACAGCGCGATTCGAAACCGAGATTTTGTCCTAGTGTGCATTCCTTCATCCCAGTTTCAAATCGCACTATATTACTCAATGGATTACCAACTCGCCCAAGTTTCAGTTTTAGCCTGTTTCATTCCTAGTACACTGGGCCCTTTTAACTTTATGTCCGTCCATCCATGCGTTCTTGTAACCTACATCACCTTCACTGTGTGCCAAGCCAAAACCTTAGCCTTTCTCATCAGTGATTTTCTCAGCTTTCACTACTGCTGCCATTGTTACCACTCATCCCTTTGGCATTTAGTAACAAATGACAGTACAAAGATTCTGTTTTTTGCACATCAATCATAAACGTTTAGTAGTATACTAAATCCCTTGATTTTTCTGTATACATGAGCAATATTTTTTACAGCTATTTTTGCAAGAAACATTTTCATGTAAATATGCTAGCTTGAGTCGTACCGCATTTACTCAAACCTAGGCCAGCCTCGATTCTAAGCCTACACCCGAAAGTTGAAGACCAAAAAAATAAAAACTTTGCTCGAATGGAAGTCGGCCGAAAAAACAATTGAGAATGACAGCTGTGGGCAGCATGTAAATGGCATTTATTTCCACGAACCTGCTCCCACTCACTCGCCCTCGTCATTGCTGACCTCCTTATCACTGTCACATTCGTACAGTGCGCAACCTTCTGTGCCATCAGGTGCATTGGAAATGCTGCGCTTTCAGAACAAGCCTGCACCCAAGCTTTCCAGGATGTCATCCCAGGCAGCAGCTATCCAGCTACCTACAACTCCTAGCGACATGTGCTTGATGCAGCCTGTTGGAATTAGTAGCTGGCATGGTTCACTGGTCCCATGGAATACCTTGCTTTCTTGCCAGCTCTCTCGCTAAGCCAACCTAAGAGTTTCGTATCTCGTGTTTTTAAAAAAATTATAGGCCTAGATTCGAATAAATAGGTTATTTTTATTTCCACGAGTACTGAAAAATTAAAAAAAAAAAGAACTAACAGCTTTATTGCACAGAACAGGGCTTGGTGAACACGCAGAATTAAAAAACTTATGCACTTCCTACCAAGTTACTTACCTAATGCCCAGGGGACGACTTTTAATTTAATCCCTCAAAAACTATATCAGTTAATGTTAAATAAAACACAGTTCTGAAAACAGCATAAAAAGTTGCATATCTATGCCACATTTGGTTATATTTGAAGTATAAATAGGAGCAAAAGTAGTTTTAATTGCCACATCCCCCTTAAAACAAGGCAACAGAAGTGACGGAATGCACATATGACAGAATGCATATGTGCCAGCGCTGACTTTTTCCATCCGAGTAATGCTTCCTGCAGAACTCAAGGACGACTCTTAGGAAGGAAGTGTGATAAAAGACGACCATAAAAGAAAGACACAAAAGCTTGTGCTGTCACCTTTCTTCCATGGCCCTTTTTTCATACTTCCTTCCAAAGATGAGCAACATCTAACTCACCCAACCCACTGTCTGGCTCATGGAGAATTATCATATTATTGGAGAATTTTAGGGGTCTGCTACCCGCGACTAAGACACCCTTCGCATTTACTTTATTTCATAAGAGTGGCAAAGCTCAATGCAAGATTGTCCTTATGCATGCCCACATTTAGAAAGTCATTGAGAAACAGATGTTCAGCAGGATCGTGCTGAACCTTTTCCGGTCCTGGTGGTTCCTAAATATGAACGCATATTAATATGATGCTGTATAACTAGCCTGAAATGAATCTTTGCTCAATGGAAAAGTTCACCACTCAAATATTAGGAAAGAAAGACAATGTGCTACATCATCTCCTTTTTAAAGGCTTTCTTGCTCAAAAAGAAATATGTTGGGAAAATTTACCGTCCGTGAGGGTAAAGACACCTTTCGGAAAAAATCATAAACCAACAAATAAAAAAGAACACAAAGCACCATAAACAGGGGAGCATGGGGATAAGAAGGAAAGTAACCTCATTAAGCATCAGGAATAGGAGGACCTTGTCACCTCATTTTCTTGGTGTTATAGCTTTTTGTCTGACTCACACCGGTAGGAATTTTAAACCCCAACAAAAAATTTCTCGACTACAGGTATGGTAGAAAATCCAAACACACCTGACGCCTGGGTGTGAGCCCCAAAAATACCAAATATCACACAGGCTTACTTGTCCTACACAATGTGTGAAAAAAGTTCTTGCATTATTGACTCAGCATATTCAAGGCAAGGGTGCACATCTATAAAACTAAACACATATATATGCAAGATGTGCTGCCCCCCCCCCCCCCCACATCATTCCTTGAGGCTACAACGACACAAAATTTGTAAGCAAAGATTTATGAGCATCTTTCACAAGGCGCCAAGAGTGAACGCAGTTTAGGACAACATTAATTTATTGACTGATTGGCCTTTCGATTGGTTTGGTTTGGTTTATTGGGGTTTAACATCCCGAAGCGACTTAGGCTATGAGTGACGCCATAGTGAAGGGCTCCAGAAATTTCAACCACCTGGGGTTCCTTAACGTGCACTGACATTGCACAGTACACGGGACTCTAGAATTTCGCCTCCATCGAATTTCAGCCACCGCGGCCGGGATCGAACCCGCGTCTTTCGGGCCAGCAGCCAAGCGCCGTAACCACTGAGCCACCGCGGCAGGGGGGAATGGCCTTTCGAGGGTGACCATCCAAGGTGGGGCAGTTTCTGACATAGACATTTGATTATGTCAGAAAGTACATCTATGGCAAAACGTTAACTCGAAACGCAATATGCTGCCAAGACATTTGCTGATAAACACTGGTGTCAGAAACTGGCCTGCTGTTTGTGGCTAGTCCACGACTGTGGCATATCCCACAGACCAAGAATCTCGCGCCAAAACATATCAGCACACACTAAGCCCCCCATCAATGACCTCCTTCAATTGGTCATAATTGGTCATAGCTGTATGGCTGCGCTCAGGTGGATGTCAATGAGTAATTACTCCCTTATTATAGACCTACTTCAATGACTGACTCCCTAACCTAGCCCCACACTTAACTTCTTCAAGCTCCTCAGCAATGTATACACGGATTAGACCTAGCAGATAGTCACAGTATCAAACAGCTCATAAAGCGTGGAGTGGAGAGGTGCTGGAAGTGAAACAAAATGTAAGCTCTCTTTCTCTAGAATGGACGTGGTGCATGAGTATGCGAGTTCACCAAATCATCAACTCTGTTCGCCCTGGCAATTGAAAATGATGCAGTAAAGTCACAGAATTCTTCCCAATCAAAACCTAAATAAATCATGACACAGCTATTCATTGCAGGCTTAGGAGCTTGAGGTTTTATTCTATGATTAGCGAGTACGTAATAAGAAAAAAAAAACTAAACCTCAAGAATTTTGTACCAGTGCATATCTTTAACACAGGGAGACGGCTCACCCATTGTCAGCGGCCGAATCCACCTCCTGGTAGCCAGGTCAAGGCGCCACAGGTCATTGAAAGTCGTGTTAGCTGTGGTGCAACCGCCGAAAACATACATCGAGTCCCCAAGCACACAGGCGCTGTGCGAGTACCGCTTGGAAATCGTCGGTCCCGACTCGCTCGGTTTCTGGCACCAAACGACATTTTGCAGTGACACGGAACTGAGGAAGTCCCTGCGAATTTTTCGTTCTGCCGCTGAAAAGAAGGGGAAAAAAAAATCTTCAGACACGCCAGTCCAGGCACTATGCACGAAAAATTACGCTGATCCCTCCAAATTGTGAAATGTAACAGCTCCGTTCCACTGTTCCACTGACTCACAAAAAAAAAAAAAAAAATTACAACACCGAGCTGACTTTTTTAACAGTGCATGTTTACAGGAACAAACTACTACCGGTCTTTTGCAAACGTTGAGCTTGGGCGCAACATTTGCCCAAATATTGCGTCGCTGATTTCGCGACGCAGATGCCGAGTCTAGAAACAAATCAAGTCTGTAACGCATTGTACCCCTGAAGAATATGCGCGAATATAAAAACAAAAAAAGCTTGTAACATAGGATGAACCTAGATGCATAAATGCAGTAAATAATAGGCAGCACTTAAATACTGCATCATAGAGCCAAAAAGGCGTTGCATGCGAACGACCGGTTAAATATTCCAAACACTATGTTCACCGTAATTTTCAAGCGAAAATTGTTCATCAATCTGTTCGCTCCATTGCCATAAAAACGCCGACAGAGGAAAACTCTACAGATAACGGCATTTCTACTCCCGAGGAAAAAAAGCAATCTAACGTTTTTACGGAAGAGGCTCAAGATACTGCAGTGTTCAAGTAGTTCAACCATCAAAGCCAGAACGAATATGGTTAAAGCTGCACTAAATATGCAGAATATATCTCAGCGGAGAAAAGGCGTCCGCTTTTGTAAACACAGGATAATCGCGTGGTAAACATACAAGGTGGAAACCAAAAACATTGCAGACTTACCTTTGGCGTGCGCGTACCAAGCTTTGCTGACTAGTCTGCAGGACTTAAAGTCTCTGTACGGCGAAAGGTGGCAGAATATATATTCTAACACAACATCTGGCAGGTCATCGATGCATGCTGCGCTCATCTTGCAGGTTAAAAGCCACAAATTTTGATATTCCGATTGTGTACCATCCCGAACGGTACACAGATGAAAGCGACGAAAACCTCTGACGGGGGCGAGGGAAAGGACAGGAACCAAAGCAGGAACTAGAAACCTGCGTGGACAACAAAACTTGTAAGCGGCTACAGGTGAAGTTACCGCAGGGCGCAGCCATTTAAAACCCTAAGGCCATCTGCACATTTTATGCGTTATGCTCCGATTCTCCTTTTAATGCATGGTTAAAAAAGCTAGTTATAGTGTGGGGTGCATGGTCGTAAGTTTCTAAATATAGCAAGAAAACGCAGAATGTTTTTCGGATGCGCACAGAGTGGATGCATGGTGTGTAATGTAAGCACTTACGTTAGGGTGCGTAGTCGTAGTGTTATAGCGCCTAGAATATATTCTAGGCACTATAGTAGTGGTCAGTGGATTCATAAACGTAACAAGAAAATAAGGACTTTTTTTTCAGCTGCACACAAGATTAGCGTGTGTCCCACTGATCTCCACTAGGGGAGCTGGATGCCACATCGGGCGCCCGAAAGCATGGAGGAAGAAAAGCCCGAAAGCTCCTCCATGCCCCAAAGTGAAGCCACCGGAACTAAGCGGCCTTGTCCCGGAAGTCAGCCTTTGGCAGTGCATGAAATCAGACCTCAGCACGGTTTTTCGGCTTCAGTTTTCGTTTTTCAGTTCGTATTTCGTCTTTTCATCGTTCCTGCCTTTTTCTATAACCATGCCCGCCTGTTGCGCCATCAACTGCTCGAGCAGACCTGAGAAGTCGTCGAGAAAAACGTTTCACATGTAAGTGCTTCGATGACCGGTCTTTCGCGCGCAAAGGGTTGACGGAGAGCAGACGACAAGACAGCGCTACATAAAACCGCGCGAGTCGCGGAACCTTGTCCACTCTGCTCCCTGTCGTCCTGTTGCACTGCAGAAGACTTGCACTGAGAATGAACCAACAAGTATAGCACTAAGCTTTGTTAAGCGATCGAGGTTATGCGTAATTTACATGATACCGCTTATGTAGCCGACGACGCATATGGCTGACGCCGCTGACGCTGGGTTTCGCTTTATGCAGGTTTCCGCGTTCAAAGCCCAAGCTATATCAGCAGTGGGTCATAAATTTAAGAAGAGACAAGTGGAAACCTTCTCCAGGAAGCCGTCTGTGCAGTGACCATTTCACAGAGTCGTGTTTCGATAGGAGCGGAAAAAGGACAAGGCTAGTACCAGATGCGGTGCCGACGGTATTCTCGTTCCCTGAACACCTTCAAAAGGTATGGTATTTCTTATGCAATGGAGGGCATCAGGTACTGTTTGGTATTGTACCGCGCACAGTGGTATGCATCTGAATCGGCTTTTATGCTGGTGTGGTGGTATCCTAGAACCGTGTACATTCATCACCTCAGCGTGTGCCTCACACGAGTGCAATAAAGTTAATGTGCACTTTTAGCCTTGGCATATGCGAAAGCTGAATTACCCCGTTGTGTATTATAATTAACAACTTGAAGGTATATGTGTTGCTGTGCATGTTGCTATGTACTCATAACGTGTGTTTGTCATTAATCAGAGCAGTACACTTATCATCCACGTGCGTTTTTTCTTTCTCATTTGGTGAGACATGTCGCATATATGCAGCAAATACACATTGAAATTACTCTTCTAAACAAATCATGGCTATTACAGAAAACTGCAAAGAGGAGGTCGCCCAGGAAAAGGACAGAGGACAGCGACACTCCCCCTGTTCACGTGGCCAGTAGCAACTGCACAACTCCACCGCAGGACGCCTCTAATGATGTAAGCTTAGTCATCATCATCATCATCATTTATTTACCCTTAAGGGCCCCAGGGGCATTACATAAGGGGGGGGGGGGGGGGGGGGGGGCGAACAGTAATCAAGTCACAAAGAACAAAGTTGGAACATAAACATAAGTTGGAACATGTAGATACAGCTGCGAACACTTCAAAAGAAAAACAAAAAACAAGCGAGTGAGTAGGTAAACACAAGAAAAAGAAAGAAAAAAAAAGACAAGAAAAAGTTTAGTTTTAAACAATTCTGAAGGTGCAGTTAATAGATATAAATCATGAGGGCCAACCTCTTTGCCGTCATGCATCAGAAAGGAGTAAAATGGCGTGCATCAACCACTTCCCTTCTGGTGCCAGTAGAAGGCTAATACAAGATCCGTTCACATTTATCGATAAGATTTCTGCTTGTCCTAAATGACGCATCGTGTCCAATTGGAAATTCAGTTGTTGTCAGTGTCTGAAGTGTGTTCCAAAGCGCAAAGGTTCAAATGCTTTGTATTTACTTCCTATACCCTCTCATCCTAGCCAAGCTGTATGGCTACAAATATGATAAATCATCAATTGAAGAGGATATTGGAAGTTACTTTTTGCTCACACGCGGGATTGCTTACTCTACCAACTGTTTTTTTTTCCTTCAGGCAAGTGAGCACAACTATGCCGTGTTCGACACCCCAAAGACGATAAAAAGGAAGCTTGAAGCCTGCTCAACTGCTGCAACAAGCGCTAAGAAAAGGCTGAAAAGGAATCAACAAAGAGAGCGTCGACTTAAGCGAAAAGTAAAAACTTTTCATGACATCGTCTGTGACCTCCGAAAGGAGCAGCTGATTTCTGATGATGCCTCACAAATGTTGGAGAGGTGCTTTACAGGTGTCCCCTTGGAAGTGATGACACGTCTACTGGGGCAAAGAGCTCACGAAAGTCACGAGTCTGCTAAGCCAAGACGAAACAAGTACTCACCACTGTTGCGTATGTTTGCACTCACGCTGCAATTTTACTCTGCGAAGGCATATGACTATGTAAGGGACACATTTCAGTGCGCTTTGCCACACCCATCAACCGTAACGAAATGGTATAGTTCCATAAATGGGGAAACAGGCTTCACAGGCGAGGCCATGAGTGCTGTCCAAGCAAAGGTGTCTGAAGCAAGACAGAAGAACAAACAGCTTCTTTGCAACCTGGTGGTTGATGAAATGCCTCTACGAAAACATTTGGAATGGGATGGGAAGAAGTTCCGTGGGTATGTTGACATTGCCAATGAAATGGATGATGACAGTAATGAAATTGCATCTGAAGCTTTTGTGTTCATGTTAGTTTCTCTTGATTCGCACTGGAAGATCCCTTGTGGCTATTTCCTAATCAATGGCCTTTCTGGCAAGGAACGAGCAAACATAGTGAATCTATGTCTCATGAAACTGCATGATGTAGGCGTGGTTGTGACTTCTTTGACATGTGATGGACTTCGATGCAACTTCACTATGTTCAAGGAACTGGGAGCCGTTACTGAAGATGAGTCCACATTGGCAACATGGTTTCCTCACCCTGTTACACATGACAGGATTTACTGTTACTTAGATCCATGTCACATGTTGAAGTTGGTGCGGAATGCCTTTGCTTCATTAAAGTGGCTCAAAGATTCTTCTGGGTCATTAGTAGAATGGCATTACATAGTACAACTTCATGACCTCCAGGAAAAAGAAGGCCTCCATGCAGCAACAAAGTTGCGTGCCGCACACATTGACTGGGAGAAGCAAAAAATGAAGGTAACCCTTGCAGCCCAAACTTTGAGCAGCAGTGTGGCAGATGCTATCGATTTCTGCCGGGAGGACTTGCAAATGCTGCAGTTCAAAAATTCAGAGGCAACAACTAAATTTATTCGAGTCTTCGATCGGCTATTTGACTGCCTCAACTCACGTAATCCTTTGGCCAAAGGCTTCAAAGCACCACTCAGGCCAAGCAATCAAGGTACCTGGAATTTTTTGCAGGAAGCCAGAGAATACATTAAAGGTCTTACTGATGTGTCAGGGAAATCAATTTTTTTGACAGCCAGGAGAACGGCTTTCCTTGGCTTTCTCGTGACCATTGAAAGTGTCCAAGGCCTGGCATGCTCTCTGCTCTTGGGTGAAGCACCGCCACTGCGTTACCTGCTGACATACAAGTTGTCACAAGACCACATCGAGTTGTTTTTTGGTGCTGTGCGTTCCAAAGGGGGCTGGAATAACAACCCTACAGTGTCGCAGTTTGTTGCTGCTTACAAGCGGCTTGTCATCCACAATGAGGTAAAAGGTGGTCGAGGGAACTGTGCGTCGTTAGACAAAACCCGCATCTTGTACGTCAGCAGCGACTCTTGTGCACATGATGAACTGGACATGACAAGAGCAAAACAAAATGACGCAGGCAGTGTCCCACTTGGCTCAGACCTCACAGAAGAAAGTGCATCAGATGAACTTGAAAGCCTTCCTTTGCTTTCTCCTTATGTGACCAATGTCACTGACTACATCGCAGGGTTTGTTTGCCGAATGGTACGGCAGAAAATTCCTTGCACAGTGTGCCATGCAGCTGCCGTTGCAGAAACATGCCCCTCAGCACTATTGTGCAGGAAAAATCGTGGTGGTCTTACCAAGCCGTCTTCCTCCACAACATACATCTGCCAGCTGACCGAAAAGGTGGTTCGGCAGCAAGAGAAGATGCATGATGGTCATCCGAAGGAGTACAACACTGATTACATGACAGCCAGGGTTATGAGAGAGTTGTCTGGACATCCTCATGAGTTGTACTCTGAGCTGCACCACCATATGTTTGAATCAGCTGTTGAATCTAACCATTTTGTTCGCCTCGTGAAGTGTGTAATTAGCTGCTATGTAAAGGTCAGAATGCACCATGCTGCAAAAAGAGAAACTGCAAAGCTCACTGGTCCCAACATTCGCAAGCAACTGTCGAAACTCATTTTATTCAGACACCAGTAAACATCACTATGGTGGACTCTCATAAAGTCAAAGTCGCTTAATTGGAACTTCCAGTCTGGTCCAGTCACCCTAAAGTCTATTTATACGCTTCCTTAATTCAAACCTTGCACAGAAAAAAATTTGGCCTCCTTCAGTTTTGACTAACTGAGAGTCAACTATATTTCTGAACTTCCTGCACAAGACCTCCAATGTTTTAAGTATGAAGAAATGTGGCATTCTTAGCTGACTTAGTGCTTTTGTTAGGCTTCTATGTTATTTTTTAAAAATAAATACTACATTATTATTGATTTGCCAAAAGGAATTGTGTGTGTTATGTGGATGAATAGGTGTGTAATAAATCACTTTATCTTTCTCTTGAAATATTCATTGTACCAATTTTGATTAATAAATGCTGTAAAAACTATTGTGAAATAATGGTGAAACTTGCATGCCCTAGTTGCCTTGTTTTATGCTTGTCTCAGAGGCTGAGAATATAATTCATGTTTTGCGAGGAACACAACTTTAACCCTCCTTTGATTACGCCTTTGGATAAGCATATAAAAGTGATTGTGCTATACCACTATGTTAAGCACACATCAGATAAGTAGTCCAGCAGCATGCTCTTCTGATAAGTAAATGCTGCAGTGAAGCATATGTACCTTCAACCACCATGACGACGAGACATCTGGTGGCTACAACTCAAAAGAGAGGGCGACAGTTAACTTTAATGAGAGGAAAGGCACTGTTTTTGGCTGACAAAAACATCACTCAGCCCTGTCAACATGGAGGAAGGGAGAGAGAGTGCGAATGGAAGGTGATGCCATACTGCAATGAGATGTCCACACCCACATTGGCTCGTCTTAGTCTGTCACATAGATTCTAATGCCTAGTGCATCCCATATAGGTCTTGCATACACAGATGTACAGTCAGGCCGGAATGAAACGCGAACAGAGCATGTCAAGAAAACAATATTTTACCTGCCTACTTTCAGCTGAAGTGTACAACTAGCCTGATTCTTGTGTCTGGGTAAAGGGCCTACTGAAATGCATAATCGAAAATAGGTTGTAAAGGAATATCTCGCTGCAAAAGCAGAAATCTATGACATATGCTTGTTCGCGTTTCATTCCGGCCTGACTGTACATCACTTAACATGGTTCAGAGATGTGCTTCCATGCACTCACAACTCAGCAGACTCACGTATGGTCACGCAGCTTTGACAGTGTTAATGAAGCAGTTCACGTATAGCTGCGCTGTAGGTGCGCACACGTACGCAGGCACACACACATACATAACAGCACACGCGTATGGACATGCGTGGTCTGCACTTTAAATCATGTAGGCTATGCACAGGTCCCAAGCATGAGTGGGAGGCAGGTATCTCGGCCCCCTCACATAAAAACTTAGGAACGACCTTCGTCGCGCACCAGCCATTAAGTTCCACTCTGGCGAAGACAGCTTCCTCCAAAAGAGACGTCTTGCCGTCGGACGGTAGCCTCCTGTCGTCTCCTTGCAGAAGTGCAGAGGCGGTAATCGCAGTGCAAGCAATTCGGCTGGCTGCAACTCCGCTTTTGTAGTAACATTTGGTGTACGCGACGCAAAGCCGCAACCGACGGCACAGGGTCTCTTGGCGCCACATGACCTTAAATGAAAGGTGAAAATCTCCATCGATCCTCGAGATGCAGTCCTGTTGATGGCTCAAGTCGTTCAGAACCGCTGCTGTAATCTCGGGAGAAGTCGAGTGGCCATTCAAGCGACGCTAGCCCGGGTTTTCCGCTTTGTTCAGACCTTTTTTGTGCGCGGAAATTCCACTTTAAGATGTCCTTAGCCTTTACGTTATTCGAGTAGGGCTCCTTTACGCTCGGAAGAGAAAAAATGATGCCCAGGCTTAGCTTGGTTAAGCCAAGAATGCGTTGCATATTGCGCGGTCTTTTTGCGCGAGGTATTAGACACCTTTAGCATACCGTGTACCGTGTTACCGGTACCGGAGTACCGGGAGCCCGCGCGCAGCCAATGCGCATGCGCAAATCGCCTTGACGGCACCAGATGGCGCCACGTACCCAGGAGCTGCGCGCGCGCCGGCAGCATCGGGACCAATAAGCGCACGCTCACCGGCGGTGGGCGGGCTCTCGGTATTCGGGTAACGGTAACGGTAAGACGGTACACGGTATGCTAAAGGTGTCTACTGCTTGGCGGCACTCGATTTTCTCAGCAGCTTTTCCTCCGTGACGTATGGATGGATGGATGGATAGGAGCGCCCCCTTTGAAACGGGGCGGTGGCAACCGCCACCATGCTCAGCCGTCTTTTTTTTTTCTTTTTTTTTCACGTAGTTTGGTGACGTCACGTTTTCACGTGACGTCACCAAACTACGTGACGTCACGTCACGTGGTTTGGTGGCTGCCCGGCTGCGCCCAAGGGCTGAACTGAGTGATTGCAATATGCTACGCATAAAAAGTCCCGTTTTATGCACGTACCCCTTTGCCGCGGCAGGGTGAGACATGCATGCCTGTTTTCTTCGGTTTCGCAGAAATTACAGGGTTCTGCACACAATGCTCACATTTCTCGCGTTCAGCTTGCTTGTTCCTTTCATATAACAGCATAAATTACACGAGAACAACGCAAAAAAACTGAGAACGAAAGGCCGAAAGTCGCGACTTTTTCCATTGAAATACACAGCAGACACCCGACTTCCGGGACAAGCGGTCCAACTTCCGGTGGCTTCACTCTCGCTCGTCTCGGAATGCGGCATCCAGCCACCTAGTGGAGATCAGTGATGTGGCCTCGTTCCCGAACGCTTTGCTAAACGATCATCTCCCACGAGCGTAGGATAGATATTGGTGACATTAGGTCATGGCACGGCCGCTTGATGCAAAGCGCAAAGCGAGGTTTTGCGCTTTGCATCAAGTGGCCGTGCTCATGGTCAGCGCATGAAACTCGTCAGCGCGGTCAGCGGCATCCTGTATTATTCGCTAACCAACAAACCAAAGTTGCTTTTTGATGTTTGACCATATCAAACAAGCCAGAGGCGTCAAAATTCTTCTGCTTTTATTTCGTCTGATGGCTATATATCATCTTGTTTAGGTAATAAAACACTAATAAAAGCTTTAACAGCCGTCTACGTTATGTCGCGAAGGAATTTTGTGAGTCGGTCACTGCAGATCTACATCTTAGCTGTCGCGCTGAGCGAGGGGGCATACTCTGCGCGCTATCGTCATCTTCATCATGATCTCCGTCAGATCGCAATGATATATTTATTCTAGGCACTATAGCAATGATCGCAACCCCCTATGGTCGATCGAGATGAGCTACGATTAAATGTGTCCTCGATAACTTTTGCTTCCGTGGCGTGTTCTTTCCTTTGGCTTTCGTCCTCGAAATTTTGCGCATTTTTTTTCCTTTCTTCCATCATGAACCAACTAAAGCCCGCGAGGGCGTTCCCATAAAGGACACGTCGCGCGCAACTGTGTAGCTATGCAATGTTAAGTTCTGAAAATAAAGTATCATTGGAAGTTCCAGAACATACAAAGAACACGTTTGCCCAAAAAACACATTTAATACAGACCTTTCCCAATGGACTCTGAACGTTCAGGGGAGTTTCAATGTCCATTGGGTTCAGGTGTGGTACTCGACGAATCGCCGATATTTCGGTGACGATTTGGAGTTAATAGCGATCAAGAAATTCCTCCGGCCCGCACCCACCACTCTTGCGACTTTTCCTTCTCCTTTTTCTGCAGCGTTGGAGGATGCAATACGGTGCCTCCACGTGGCGTACGGGCGCCATCATAGTGAGCCAGGCACAGCTAGCATGGTGCAGGCCAGAGATATCATGTGGCGATATAGCTGATTATAGAGGAGGAGGAAGAGGTGAAGGAAAGACGCAGGGAGGTTAACCGGAAGAAGAAACCAGTTTGCTACCCTACATTGGGGAGAGGGATGCGGGGATTAAAGGGGAACAAGCCAGAGTAATGGGAAAATCAGGACAATATGCTAAGTCAGTAAGCATGTGGTGATGGCACAGCCTATCCTGCAGGCCCGTCGCTCTCGAGAAGTGGAGCGGTGCCTGGGAGGCCTTCACTGCGGACGATCGTTGCGGGTGGATCTAGACGCTCCAACGCACAGCAGAGAGACTGCCTTTTGGTGCTCTATGCAGGGCAGATTACTGAAACATGCAGGATCTTGTCGTGCTGCTGGTTAGACGTCAACATGACAGATTTTCGCTTTATATTTTCTCGTTTTCAGCCACCTAATTCGATCGTCTTTAGGCTTGCATGGCCTGTTGTCGCTGTACCGCTACCAATATTGGCGCCAGTTCTCCGAGACGCATGATGAACTAATACATTCTCCTGCTGCCTTGCTTGAAATAAGTGCGCAAGGCTGGATCCCAGTAAATCTTCCCATGCAAAAGCCGAAAAACAAATTAAGGCATACCACAGCAGAAGGCTCCAGATTAGTTCGGACAACCTAGGGTACTTGACATGACCCAATATTGCACTGCACCAATTTTTTTGCAACTTACCTCCACCAGAATGCAGTCCTTGCAACCAAAGTAAAACCACTATACCTTGTGCTCAGTACAAGCTGGGCTAGTTAGTTCATCATCTATACGTAGGAGTTGGACTTCTCAGTTTAAACTGAAATGAGCCGATAAAAGTATGGTGGATTTTATTTTTGCAATGCAGTTTTAACTGAAGGAGGCCAGTATTCTAGACATGCATGCCCCACTGACATCTATGAAGTATTTGAGTACGTGTTACACTCAGTTAAAGGAGAAAAGCAACAAAGTGCGGGAGCCAGAGGCGTGGTGAGATGGTGCAACATTTGATTAAGTAGAGCAGTTATGCGTTTTTAAGTAATGATTATGGCTTCAGCCAGTGTAGTGCTGTTCACAGTTACTTGGTCAAGCAGGTGTCTCAAATGCACGCAAAGACACCTGAAATGACGCACAAGTGTCACTAAAAAAGCGCATGTTTTGGCTACTGCGACGGTTAAGCAGCAGTTCCATCACAGTCGTCAGCACGCAGACCATGTGATGCCCCGCAATCTCGCGCAAGCCAGCACAACCACCCAGATAACACAGCAATACACCCTTCAGAAATTAATATCCACTTGAATTTTGAAGGTTCCGTCATTTACCTTCCAGTAACTTACCCTTTGAAAATATTACCCCCCCCCCCCCCCCCCCACCAAAGTGTTCTGAAATAAACACTGAAACCAGTTCGGCAAATTTAAAAAATATAAAACCACAAAGGCCAACTCCTACCTAAGTGGAACAGGGAAGAGAACAGCACAAATGGAGGAAGAGAGACGACAGCAGCCAAGTTATTGTTAGCCTCATTTCTCACACAGTTTTATTAACCTTTGCAATCTTGGCTTTAACTACTATCTGCGTCCTGATAGTCAACACCTTTTCTCTCTTCTCTACCCATTTCAGAGCCTAATTTGCTCTTCCAAAGATGGTCATCGTTAGTGCACATTACAGCAAACCATTCTGGCTATGCATTACAACCAAATGAACCCACTTACTTTCACTCCAGAAGCAAATTTTCAAGTCATTTTAACATTGGACAAAGCATAGTAGAACCGAGTCTTGCCCAAGAAATGACAACAGTCGCACACAATGGTTTGGTAAAGGAATGTTAGAAGAAAGAGTATTGCAAATGGAAGCATGGGCTTTATTTAAACAATGTACCAGACCAAATTTAAAATATATTTCTCCCTAAAAACATTTTGTACATGATAGCAAATATAAAATTCAAAAAAAATTTAATATTGCAATGTCAGCATGAAAGACCAAAAACACAACAGGTAGGTTTCTTAAAGCCATTCAGGTCTTCAAAGAAAAAAAAAAACAAAAATACATCTCTCTAAAAAATGCCTCACTTCTAGGAGCCAAAAAAACATTTGGCAACAACAATTACACACACCAGTAGACACACGCAGTGAACCACAAACTCTACCATGGTACACCACGCAGGACAGTTAAACCAGAGGCACATTTCAGGTCATGGCCGCCGGCAGCAAGTAAAACTGTATGTGCAAAGTATCTAAGGCACTTGAAATGGAAGCGCCTGGCTGCCCTGGAAGCATGCAGCCTCAGTCACTGTTACTAAAAACGGAGTCAGCGTCCACTTAAAAATGTGGATAGCACAAAATGGAGGATGGTGCCACGCACCTTGGACCAAAAGGTTATGCCCCACACTTTCTTCGGTCTAAGTATGAAACTCCAGCTGATTAGTCTTGCAGTTCAGGGTAAAAGAGCGACTGTACAATATTACAGTGGCCGGCACACTAACGAAGAATTTTCAGTACACAATGCAGCATTCTTGGGAAGGAGGAGTAACAACCGAACCTGCTTGAAAATATCTCGCCGTATGGCTTGGCTTGGCTTGCATTGACACAAGGGGACACCGCAGGCTTCACATGCTGCAAGTTGTTGCATTGCTCTCCACACAAGGGCAGAGCGCGCTTTTCATCAAAGCTACAAAACACGGAACGCACAAAAGCTGCACCAGAAATGCCGATGTGCATAAAGCAGCCTGCGCTTCTAGTCCCTACACATTTCCCGAGAGCTGCACAGCAGTGGAATAAATATCAAATTGCGACAAAGAAATGTGTGCGCTTGCGAAGCAAGTCATGTGCACCGCCGCCCCTTCTTCGTCTCGGATACGACAGTCAAGGTGAAGATGTCGATGCTGTTCCTTTCATTACGCGGCATGTTCAAGAGGTTGCAAAACTCCACAAAGCTGGTCAGGTAGATGTACATTTATAATGAGCAGCAAAAAAAAAAAAAGAGGGACTTTGTTAATAGGTTCGTTAACAAATAAACAAACACACCGGGACAACAACAGATGCACATCTCGGAGAGCACTGCAGTTTCACGTCACAACCACTCGAGGTCGCTGTCTCAACACCATGAGAACAAAGGAGCTTCACCAAAGGCGAAATCACATAAAAAGACAGGCTGCCCCACAACCAGAGTTATTTGCCAAAGATTTGCACCTTATGAATCGCAGAGCGCTAGTTCAGAGAAACCACAGGTTTAAAAAGCAGAAAAAATACTTCCAAACAATGATGTGATGACTTAGACATTTGTTATGACAACCATACAATATTTAAGCCCTTCACACTTAAGTTACAAGCGTCTTGCTTACCCTAGTTTGCCACATTCATTAGCGGGCTGCAAATGTTTTAAAAGACTTCGATCTGAGAATGAATGCGATTCCTCTGATATTTAGAAACAAGGAACATTTAGTCCGCTGTTGACATCCGAAAGCACTTTCTCATTAAATTGCATTTCCAACTTTCAATACTCGAACATTATTAATATTTACCACTCTTACAAGAGCTAAGGCACTGCACAGAACTGGCATACATACTACGAATTCCAAACAATGCATCCATCAGGCTCCTTGCACTACTGGGCTATATTCGCAAACAAAACTGAGACAATAAAAAAAGCATGTGAAGCAGTCCCATCCCAAAGCAGGCTAATAAACTAAACGAGAGCTACTGACTCTAACTATAACTTTGTTCAACTTGCAGATATACCTACACGTAAGCCTGACACAGTCTGCAACACAGAAAAAAAATTTAATCTGTCAAGCATGTACCTAAACAGGTAAGTAAAAAACCCGTGATAAAAGCAAGTAATTTAAACATTACTGAGCAGCGGTTCTGAGCACAACAAGAACGCTGAAGAACTGCCTTTAAAAGCTTAAAAATGCCTGCAATGACAAATAAAAAAATGAAACCTTTGCCGTTCTTATGCTTGGCATATAGCAACAGACAGGCCCAGAGTAAATTCCTGAATTTATAAGCAAAGCCGCAGTTCACATGCTGAACATTATCGACAGGTTTTGTCAATGAGGTAAAAAAAACCAGCGCACTTAGTGACAAGCGAAATGCACCTCACTCCTTTGTTCCAATGCTCTCGTGGTGAAATTGCTGAAACTAGCTACATTACCCTAGACTTGAACAATACTAAAATGACAAAAGAGCATTAGCAGTGTAAACGCAACTTTGTTACTTTGTTCGAATGTCAAGACAGAAGGGCACCCACACACAAACTTTACAAGCAAGCAATAATGGAATGCTGTGCATGTCTAGGCCATATTTTTGGGCAGGCCAGTACATTTTGTCACTGACACTTGAGAAAGTTTTCGATACCAGCAAACCACAGGTAACGAAACATTTTTGACAGAAAGAAGACCGCAAAGAGAGAGAGACAGAGAGATCCCAACAATGCATGGAAGCCTCAAACGAGACACAAAGAAAGCGACTGGCCAGGACGAAGAGCAAAGCAGAAGCACAAACACCGCCAAGCCAAGAAGAGACAATGGGACACGACCAGCGTGGGACCGGGAATGTGCGCGTGAAACTGGGGTGGGCTCGCGGGTGTGCCACTGATGCTGCTGCTGCTGCCAGAGCCGTGTGGTCGGAGGACAGTGCCGGTGGCCTCGTCTTGCGAACTGACTACCAATGCCACTGAGAGCCACTGAGTAGTGGGCAGGGGAGGGGGGGGGAGAGACTGCAGCCCCCGGTCACTGCACCGCAATCACCGTTGTCGTCGTCATCACCACCACAGCGTCCCAGGATGTGTACACAGTCTCCAGGTGGCGAGGAACGGGCCTCGAGGTGAGCAGGGTGTGGCGGCAGTGGGCACGCCCTGCTCCGCCTGGTAATGACTTGCTAGGGTCACCGCCACGCGGCATCAACTCCAGACGTCCGCCGAGTAGCGCCGCTGCGACTCCATGCGCTTGAGGTAGGCCACGGCCTCGTCTTTCGTCATGTTCCCGTTCTCCTGGAAAATCTCCAGCAGGATCTCGTGCACGTCCCGCGCCATGTTGCGTGCATCTCTGCGGCGGTGGGAGAAGGGAGGCAATTAGAATTCAGCTCAAAAAGAGATAACAATTAAGCTCTTAAAGGTGCACTGAAGAGGATTCTGAACTTGTCTTTTTGCCGCGGGAACTCGATCTACACGTTCCGAGCATTCTTAGAAACTGCAACTTATTGCCCTGTATGGCCGATTTCCCTAATTAAATCGAATTAATGTCCGGCTCCCGCCCTTTTTTTTAAATTCTGCCTCGTACGATGGGCGGAGTCGACCAACGCTTAGAGTGCCTTTCAGCCAGCTCCGTGGAGGCTTTGCTTTCGCTTTATTTTGTTTTTTAGGTTTCCATGAATAAATAGTTTCATTCGCAGATAATATAGCCGCAAAATAAGTCCGCAGAAATAAAAATATGCGCGGACTATTTGCTACTACGGACTACTACGTATAACTCCGCCGATGGCAGAGCGGCAAGCCGCCATGGGACTGGTTGAAAGGCACTCCACGCGTTGGTCGACTCCGCCCACCGTACGAAGCAGAATTACAAAAAAAGGGCGGGAGCCGGACGTTAATTCGATTTAGTTAGGGAAATTGGCCACACAGGGCAATAAGTCGCAGTTTCTAAGAATGCTAGGAACGTGTAGATCGGGTTCCCGCGGCAAAAAGACAAGTTCAGATTCCTCTTCAGTGCACCTTTAAGGGGGGAGCCTAGTCTTGAAAAGAAAATTTTATTAATCTAGTCTTAGTTCCGAAATTTTCAGGGCACATGTATTTTTGTGCGCTGATTCTAGAAATGCCATCTCATTTCATGTCAAACAATTCCTTGAGCACTTATGCAATTTTTATACAAGTATTTTGCAAAGAGTATTGAAGAAAATTCACTGCGGGAAACTCGCTGAAATGTATGCCATTTGGTTCTCTTGATACCAAGGAATGCGATAAGGGTAAAATTATCATCCTGGCTATCATAGAACTTGAGTCATAGGGTACTGAAGCTGCCACTTCAGAAACCCGAATACACACTTTCCTTCTCATTTCTGAAGCGACAACTTCAAAACCTTATAACAAGTTCTATGATAGGCAGGAGGACAGTTTTACCCTTACTGCATTCCTTGGCGTCAAGAGAGCCCAATGGCATACATTTCAGCAGGTTTCCCGCAAGAAATTTTTTTCAAAGCTCTTCACAAAGTGCTCAAGGAATTGTTTTACATGAAATTAAATGACATATTTAGAACTGGTACACAAAAATACATATCCCCTGAAGATTTCTTAACTCTGAATTCAGTAGTAAAATTCTTTTTTTAAGACCAGGCTCCCCCCTTAACCGAAATCGCTTCATGTGTTGACATGCTGCCGCAACAAAGCTTCGCTGCAAACCTGGCACACATTTGCTCACCCGCAAATGTAGAAGTGGCCATCCTTTCGGCCAATGAGGTCCCAGACCTCATCCTTGTTCTGCCGCAGCAGGTGTGTCACGTACACCTTGTGTGGCTGGTCACGCGAGAAGGCCAGGTAGAGCTTGGTCAGCGTCCCGTTGGCCAGGTACTCCTCCAGCTCCTCCTGGTACAGGTAGTCTTCCTCCTTCTTGCGGCAGCCAAAGTACAGCACTGCCTCACCCACGGGCTTGCCTGCATCGCATGGACAGACAGCACTTACTGAGGCCTCTCCATGAAAACGCATGCCGCCCATCACAACTGGCAAGGAAAAAAAAGAAAAACAGTTAGGCATAGCAGCCCACACAATGACAGGCAACTGTAACAAGCTGCATGTAAGCGCACCCCATTACGTAGGTGCTGTGGTTACTTACGCTGGTGCTTCCTGGGAAGAAGAAAAAAAAGTGCAAAAAAGTTTTTACAAAAAGACAGACTCAAATTATAAACTACACTTACAATGAGTGTGTGCAGCTTCTAATCATAGGTGAGCCATAAAAAAGCAATAAGTATAACCCGCACCATTTACAGCTTCGAAGTGCTTTCAAACGAAAACCCAGTTCCTTATGGGCAACGCATGCAAATGCACGAGATCAACAGAAGTTGAACAAAGGCAAGAGGTACGGTTTTATTGCTACAGCATCCTGTCAACAGAGTATCGAATCTGTGAAGTAATGTAAAAACTCCAAGCACCGCAGTTTCCGACAGCAATTCAGCCTTTATCCCTTCGCAAATCTCATTTGCAATGCCATTCGCTCATGTAACCTTCATGATTTAACCACAAGACAAAAAGAACAGCTACCACATTTACTCATGCACAGGTTGACCTTTTTTTTCTAAAAAAATCGTGCTCTCCAAACCTGGGGGCCTGGCTACTGTGGGGACGCACTTTACTCGTCCCCTGTGGTTCGCTTCTCTGTAGTGCACCCTCAACTCGTCCCATTTAGTAGGCTTCCCCGCGATGCACCCTCCTTAGCGTGGTTAGTTACTTTAACCAACAAGGGAGGGCGCGGGTGTCACAGCACCACGGATGACGCGATTGCTGCGCGCGCGGGGAGAGGGCCCTCTTCGGCTGGGGACCTGGGAAGCGCACTGACGTTCGGCGTGAGGCTCCGCTCTTAACCAGCTGGCACCAAGCCTCGTGGGGAGGAATGTTCCGCCACATCTCATCCTGTCCGGCCTCGGAGTTTCCCTCTGCCCTACTGTGGGCGAACATTCGCTCGTAACCGTGCTGGTGAGTTGGAGATCCTCGATTCCTTAGCGTATTTTGTTGCTAGCTGGCGTTATTGTTGTTGCAGCAATAAATGCCTGTTTGTGTCAGCCAGTGTGTCGTTCCTTTGTTCCCCCAGAGCAAGGCCCGCCGTGGTCGGCGTGCGTTAGGTAGCGTACGCAATCATGTGGTTGAGTCCGGCGGTGTTGAACGGGTCAGCCGCGCTCAAGCGGGGAGAACGTATTTATCTCTATCCAATTAAAACCCCACACTACAAATGATGAAAAGTACAGAAAAAAAAAACAACGCTGATGTAGAAGACTTTCTGGCCACCTTTGAGCCTGCACAAACTATGGCAGTCACTACCGCTGTTATTACGCAAAGGTTTCATGCAGTAATACAGTTCCATACCAACTCTGTCTCACGACAGGGGAAGACAGAAAAAAGATACAAATCACAATTGAAGTATTTCAATGCATAACATTAATGAGGAAGGAGGGCAAAAAACTAGAGGTAGCACTCACCTTCTCGGCGAAGGAAATCCCTCTCCTGGATGAAGCCCCGGAATGGTGCCAGGCCCGTGCCAGGCCCCACCATGATGATGGGGACCTGCGGCCGCGAAGGCAGCTTGAACTGCGATCGCCGCACGTACACAGGCAGCGTGGGCTGGGTGCCGTTGTCGGGCCGCTTGAGCGCTAGCCAGCCTGTTGCCACACCGTGGTTGATGCGCTTGGTCGGCGTCTCATACTCCACCTTCACTGCCGTCATGTGGATGCTGTCGGGGTACACCTGTGCAACAACGCAGTAGCAATGTTTCTCTCTGGGCAGCAGCTCCAACCAACAAAACGTCAGAACAACGAAGGCCCAGCTTTTGACACCTCCAGTTGCATGGAGGGGCCGGCCGAAAAAACAACTGCGAACAAGAGGTACAGCACGCAAACGACATTTATTGCCAGGAACCCGCTCAGGCTGATCCCGGGCTGGCGTTTGGGCGAGGAGACATATGCAACGCCAGCCCGGGATCAGCCGCCGAAGTCCCGCCCGGCTTGAAGAGTTGACGACTGCTCTGCAGCGAGTATAACTTTCCGCTTGAAGGCGGCACTATAATGGCGCCGCCTGTTTGGTGCCATGGTGTTGGTGATAAAAACCACGCACGAAAACTTCACTGCTGCGAATGTGCTCCCGCCACCGCACGAGAACGGAACAAGGCCAAAATGGCAGCCAGTGCTCATGTGTGCTTTGATCAGTATCGGCTACGGATAGCAACGTCTGCAGTGCTGTCTTTCGTTGGCGTTTTGTGGGGGCGCCACCTGCGTGCTACATTTATTCGTATTTTACGAATACGAAACCTCGAAACGAAATCCTCGAATCTAAGCCGACATAAGAGTTCTACATCTCATTTTTTTGAAAAAACTATCGGCCTAGATTCGAATAAATACGGTACAAAGCGAGCACACGGATCAGTGCATCAGGTGTGCAACTGCAATTCGAGCGCATCAAATTGACAGCCCAAGACAGGACCTACCTTTGGTGATGACGAGATGGAGTAGTATCGTGCCTGCAGTCTGGGCATGAGCTCCAGCAGGTGGTCCAGCGGAGGGCGCGTTGACGGCAGGTCCTCCAGGATGTGCACAACGCTGCGGCAGTCATTGAGCACCCACTGCTTGTACAGGCTCTGCAAAAGGACAATGAACCCCATTATATATAACATATATATTATATATAACATTGTCACATAGTGGTGACTGCAGTCCGGCGAACAGAAAAACGAGGATGTCTTCGAAAAGCAACTCTTTATTCGGGCTGACTTGCGCCCGCAAAGAACTGAATCACTCAGCGGCAGCGTAGCAACAAGTGTGCTCGGCGGTCGTCGAACAGAATGCCGGCCGCTGTCAGCCGTGCTCTTTTTTAAAGCTGATAGCGAACATTCGAGATAAAGCTTGGGAAGTTACTAGAACATTCTGGCACAAAGTAGAATCGGCTCCGATCAATCGAGATAAATCTATGCGCATCTTGCGTCACAAACGAAGCGATAAAGCAGCGTGCCGGCAGCCTTGAAGCATTAACAAATAAACACAACAAACAAACGCTACAAAGATTCGCGGCAATATACATTATATATAACAGTTTGCACAGCATTAATAAGATAGATTGGAAAGAAAAAAAACTGTTTTTAAAGCAAGGCGTACTGCTCTCAGATAATGATCTTCAGCTCCACATATGACTCCCCAGATGTGTATATGTATACAGTTGAATCCCGGTACAACGAACGCCGCTTCAACGAAATTTTCGCCACAACGAAGTAATTTGCATTCCCCGTGAAACCCCCATAGGACTTAATGTATTAAAATTTCCTCAAAAACGAAGTACTTTGCGAGCACGTGTTCGCTTCTACGAATTTTTTTTGCGAATTTTCGCGGGTGAGTGGCCCCTCCGTCTTGTCTTTCTTCAGAAGTTGAGTGCTGAAGAGCGACTTTCCCGCTCCTGCCGTTAATTTTTTTGCATCGCAGACTGTTGGGGGGGGGGGGGTACACGCACTCAATCGCACATCCTCCTCGCGCACACCCTCGTGTGCTTTTTTTTTTTTTTCTCCAGATGCCCACGTGATTTTTGAAGTGACGTCACGCCCCGCTCATTGGCTCTTTGCTGGGCTTCTTCGATTGATGTAGCTCGCTGTCATGGTGCTCGCAGTTTCCTGTCAAGCACGAAAGCGCGTCATGATCACTTGCTAGCGGTGTTGGCTGGTAAGCATTCGCGGCCTCCAAGCGAAGAGGGGCTCCTCGAAAGCGCGTGTAAAATGCGCCAGCGCACGCCATCTGCTAGCGTCTTCGGCCGCGTCCTCCGTGGCCGCGTCGTCTGCTAGGCACCGAGCGCGTTTCAGGCAGTCTGTGTGGACCGGTGGCCGGAGCCATCGGTGGGCGGAGCTTCATGTCCTGTCGGAGAAAAAAAAAGGAAAACGCGAGAGAGCAGGAAGAAGCCCACTCCGCTTCACCATTTCTTCCTTTGTGTGTGCACCGTTTAGCGTGGTCTCGTCGCGTCTCTGCTCTGCTGAATTCCTAGGATGTCGCCGCCAGCGAAGAAGCGGAAATTTCTTTCGCTAAAAGAAAAAGCGCGTATTATCGCCGAAGCAGAAAGCGGGAAGAAGAAGTCGATTATTGCCGCAGATTTTGGCATCGCGCCGAGTTCGTTATCAACGATACTGAAGAGCAAAGAAAACATCGGCAAGGCACTTGCGTCGGGCACTTCAGCTCAACACAAGAAGGTGACGCAGCCAACTGCGATATTAGCCTAGGGCGGCTTACAGCCGGCGTTTTGTCATCGCAGGGGTCTGTTGAAACCCGAGTAGCAGTATCAAGACGTTTCTTTGGAGCGCGCGTGAGCACTGACTTATGCAACGCCAGGCCGGCGGCAGCAAGCCCGCGAGAGCCCCGTGGTAGCACGCAGCGGTGCAGATGCGATGAGGCCCGACGGCTCTCGAAACGATGTGGGGGAGGAGGCAAGTAGAGGAGGTGGTGAAAGAAGGAACGGAGAAGAGGAGGAGGAGAGGCGGCGTTGGGCGAGAAGAGAAGAGGAGGAGGAGAGGCGGCTTTGGGCGAGAAGAGAAGAGGAGGAGGAGAGGCGGCGTTGCGCGAGAAGAGAAGAGGAGGAGGAGAGGCGGCGTTGGGCGAGGAGACATATGCAACGCCAGCCCGGGATCAGCCGACTCGTCTGTAATTTCTCGACAACGAAATTCCGCGACAGCGAAATTTTTCGTACGCCCCACCGATTTCGTTGTGGCGGGATTCAACTGTATATGTGTGTGTTACAGAGAGACTCCGCCAGGCATAAGTGCCACCTTTTATTTGTGGTTCAAAAGGCACTTGGAAGTTTTTGTCATGCTGGAGATGACCTTTGAATCGAGACTGCTAAACTGAGCACAAAGTGCCTGCACATTCCACAAATTTGCAGCGCTAAGTTTAGCCAGAAATGCTTAAAACCTAAATTAGCAGTTCTACCCTGCTTGACAAACTAAGTGGGCACTTCTGAGTTAATGATGTTGACGGTTTCTTTACTAAATCACCAACTTCACGGACATAACAGCCACTTACTTAATTAGAAAGACAGACATATGTAGTATACCAAGTCCAAAAGAACAAGGACAAGCACTATGGCAGGATACAACATAAAGAAAGCAGCAGAAGGCAACAACAGCCTACGGCCTTTAAACAGCACTGTATTACTCTTCTGAACAATCACAGCACCAAACGAAGTACACATTTGTTGTTTCGCTCCATTAAATAAGTCAGAGGCATCAAATATCTTTCCCTATAATTCTGCCTTGTGACAAGCTTTTTGATTAGGTAAGAAGAAAAGTTTTAACAATGGACTATATATACCCATGTCCCGCAGGAACTGTGTGTGGCAGTCATGAATGTGGGTGAAGCTTCACAGCAGACTAAGGCAGTATCAATTTACAGCGTGGCCAAACCAAAACAGCAATTTTTGGTCACTGCCATTACAAATACCATGACATTTCAGCAGCCCAATCAACAGAAAGACCTAAAATTTCGTTGTGCACTTTACCAATTCCTTGTGATGAGGGAACAGTGCAGTGCCTGGTTAAAACCCATGTCTGAGACACAGACAGATGGATCTGACACTTGGGCACTGCCATGTGCAACCAAATTTCCCTACCAAGTTTTACATGTAATTAAACAAGCATGCAAAATGCAGAACAGGGCGGCATAAACGGTTCGCAGTGCCCCTATGCAAGCTTACCTTCCCTTCGTCAGAGGAAGAGCTCATGAGCTTCAGCTTCTTCTTGTCCTCCTCATCGCTGGCATACTCGGAGATTTCCTTCAAGACGTGCGTTCTAGGTGGAGTGGTGATGTCCACATAGTAGAGCAGAGCTGTTCTGTAGCTACATGGGCATGGGAACGGGTGCTTCTTGGAGCTGTCCTCTGTAGCGGAGAACACACACGTTTAGCAATATATTTTTTTTTTTATTCGAGAAGTCTGCCATGAGGCATAAGTTGAGGCATATGAGACCAGATGATCCGAATAGTGTTCCCTCCCGCCAGAAATCACTACTCTTACTGAGCAGTGGATGGTGAATAGCCAATAAATATGGCTGTATACGTGACGAATGAAAAATAAGCATCTGGAATATATAAAGATAAAACTGAAGTTGGCCAACGTTGAATTAACATGTTCTGTTGACATAAAGGCTACTTTCACTGAAAACGAAGCTTTTATAAACTCTGTAAAAGAACAAAAACAATAAATAAAATGCAGGTGCAAATGCACACATTCCCGAGTAAGCAGATATCCTGCAGACTGCATTTCATGTACTGCTGATCTCCAAGGCCAGATGCCACCAACATTCACTTCCATTCAGTGATTGCAGAGCCTTAATATACTGGACAACGTCGTCAACAACAACAGTCCGAGTTGAGAGGCAGGGTAGCTTCAAATTTCTCAGCAATACGCCGTTAGAGGCCCTACGAACATGAGCAGAGCTATAAAAATCCAGACAATTAAATTTTAAAATTGGCATCCATGTCCCTGCAAGCATGCTCTTGAGTCAATGATCCAGTGTAAAATTCATAGCACTGGTGCAGCAAATGTCACCAGAATTAAATTAGCTAAATGAGAAGCCCTGGCAGGAGTGAAAAACATAAAACTGCATATGTCAGAGCCCTTCGCAAAGAGAGACAGCTTTCCAAATGCTAACAAGTAAGGTTGCCTGCAACAACGGACGGCAGCAAAGATTATGCTAGCGGTTTGCATACCATCAAGGTTTTTGAGGGTGATGATGGTGTCCAAGTCCACCTTCAGCATCTTCCCCAGGTTCTCCACGATGGCCATGTCGTTCATTGGGTAAACCGCCACGTGGTCACCGGCATCATACCTTTGAGAAAAAGCACACAGCACAGGCTTGAAAAAAACCGCGCCAAAACTTGGGCCTGCTTGCTGGTAGAGTTCCAACTTGCAATTGTGCTTCGTAGGCTTATTCATGACACACACACACCTTTTGTTTGCCTCACTTAATGCCAACTCTTAAAAATTAATCAGGCTGTACATTTCAGTCAAGTGCATGAATGCAGGCAAAAGATGCCCGGTGAACATGACGATGAAAGCATACAGTCTGAACTGAAGCCTAACGGTGGAAGAAAAGACTTACCTCATCTTCGAGCCAGCAATGCTTATCTCGATGTGCATGCACGAACGAGAGCCCTTGTACAGTTCCTTGTGGACTCTGACAGGTGCCAGGAATGGGTTCTTTGCATCAAAAGGCCTGCACAAAACCAGCAAGGAGAAAAGCAGGTTAATGATCGATGAGCTGAACACTGGGCGATCAACGTTAAGTCTTAATTATACACAGTAGTAGTACATTTATACACACAAAAATCTCTTTGCACTCATACTAGGTGCTCTGCTGCTTACTGACACAATCGGCCAATATGGATCAACCAATGACAGATTGGTTGATCATCTGTCAGCGAAATGATGGCCCGCCATCCTCTGCATCCCTCACAGTGTGTTTCTTGCATTAGAATTCACTTCTTAAAGGTGGCATAACTTGAGGCAAGAGATGAAAGGTCATACCACTTAAAAAACCACACTCGATTCTTTCCCGTTATGTCAGTGCTCTGAAATATAACTGTGAGACACAATGCAAGGTTGTTGCTTCATTACTACTAAAGAATTCAAGTCCCTTTAAATTTTGATCACTGAAAGGGACTTGTCTACCACCAATATGAAAAATTCTTGACGTTAGCCCTGCATAAAAACAGAAGACAACCATGCAGTACAGGTGCTGCGAAAATGAAGAACTTGCATTTTCTGGGTTGCATAAGAGTTGAGGCGCGCTATCTCGCCGTGGAAGACCTTCTCATCGGGTAGGTCAGTGTGAACGATGAGCTGGTACTGGCGCAGGTTGATGTCTTCACCAGAGGTCTCCAGGTGGAAGTTCTCACACACCGCATTCCAGAAGCGCTCCTTCCAGGTGACAAAGTCTTCCTCAATGCTGCGCACCAAGAAGAAGACTCAAGTGACCAACTGCACGTGCCTACGCTGTTTGACGTACAACACTAAGGGAAAAACACGACTGTAAGCAGGGGAACTCTGCATTCCCTGTCACATCTGGCAGCACAAAGAGTGTGACAAGCAATGCAGCAGATTTTCAAACGATGACACATGCAATCCTCGTGCACTTCTTGTAAATCTACAAAGTTTGCCTGCCATGAATAGTGACAGCTCTATTCTTTATAATGACAGGCAATATGTACGAGTATGCATGCCTGAAACATCAGCCTGTCTATGGTAGCTATCAGCAAGGCTGACCCTAAAAAAAGAAGTGATCTGGCTCAATGCTAACACTTGCTAGATCATTAAAGTACAGAAAGCAAGAGCAAAAAGCACCGCGTCGCTGTTCACTGAATGAAACAGCAGACTGAACCAGGCGCAGAATGAGGTAAAAAGAAACAAACTTATACACTATGCTATATGGTGCAAGAACTCAGCGACAGCTATTGCGCTGTGCTCGCATGTGTGGAGAAAACAATCTCTGCAAGAATACCGAACCAGCATAGCACACGCAGCACAGCATAACAGCTGTCCTACTTCCATTCTACCACCTCTCTTACATCCTCATACCCCCCTTACACCCCCACTAAGGCTGAACCCCTGTATTCCTCGTCACCCTCACCATGCTACAGAACCCTCGGCCTCTGTTCTGAACCTCTACAGCACAGTGCTTCCATCTCAAACCTGCCTCTCCCTCGCCCCTCAATTCTTTACTGTGCAGATGTCATGAATGTCGCAGATTCAAAGGTGCCTCCCATTAACTGCTACTGCTGTAAAACCAGGTAAGGCATACCACTCCACCAGAGAAAACGGCCACAAGAAAACAATTCACCGCTGTATTGCTCTCCACAAAATACCTTGCTCTTAAAAACTCCCCCTTCTCCCAGTACTTCCAGCCCATGCCATTTAACACTGCCAGTACTAACATGCCCTCAAAAGACAGCCTTAAAAGGCCCCCCTCAGTGCCAGCACTTCATGGCGAAAAAAAAGCACGGAGGGCAGCCATAAGTTACAAGAAAAAGAAACAAAGCACTCACTTTGCATCGTCATCCCCCAGGCCCAGCTCAAAGACACGGGTGGCACCCAGTTCCTCCATCCGTTTGTCAACATACTTCCCCATGGCATTGAAGTGCTCATAAGTTTTGTTGCCCAATGCGAATACCTGCGTGAAAAACATAGAGAGCCAGGCCCTTTAACGCAAGAACACCTCCCCACATCCGAATGCGGCAGAAAGCAACGTGCACTGTTCTGAGCGTGTGGTCGAAATTTGGACAGCCTGAATTATTTCTGCTGAAAAGATTACAGGAACGAAGTGCTGCAAAGGCTGAGCCAAGCAACAGATTCAAAAAAATACATCACTGAAGATATAAACCACGCACATTTTCGGAAATGAAAATTTAAGAACGACACAGGCACAACTTGCAATTTGTGCAGTATTGAGAGAGAGAGAAAAAAAAAAGACACCGTCACCTATGCATTAATCAAGCTGCGATAGGCTCAACAAACAAATAAGCAGAGCTGTATCTTTATACCTAAACTGGTTCCCCTCAAGTTATAACCTTAACTTCAGTTCAGACCTTAACTTTGGGCTCCTTACTCGTAACAACAGTTGTAGAACAATACAAAATACAGTCGTACATTTCATCTTATATACTGCTGTGATTACATACCAGTCGTAATAGAAATATTTTATGTCAATGGAAAAACATAAAATACAGGACTTCATAAAATTAACACACAACAAAAAAATGATGAAGGTCTTCATGGAACATTGCCTGTGCTCAGCACCTCTTGTTCCCACTTCGTGCAATGGAAAAGCCTTCAGAAAAATTAACCGTGAAATAATTTCCAACCAAGGCAAGACCGATCTTGCATTGCAAGTAAATGAAACACATTTCTTGTGGCCAGCGGCAGCAGCTTCCGCCTTGTACATAACTTATATAGTTAGGTAACAGTATGCTACAGGCACAATAACAAGAAACTAACTATAATTACAAGCTCCTCTTCTTGCACGATTTCTCAAGCCACACCAAAATTTATTTTTCTCCCTTTCCAGCTTTCGAAACACTAATCACTTCACTTACAGAAAGTCACAAATTTAAAAGGAACACGAGAACCCAGAGTTCAGCACTGCCAATAAACTAATAATATTTGGCAAGCTCTACCAAATCCCCCTCTCACAAAGTGCTCAGATTCCTTTCATTGCCTTTTCCGCACAAACAACCATTATATTCTGAGAAACAGAGTAAGCGAAAAAATATCCTCTGCACCACCGGGGCTCAACTACGCATGCGAATTTTCCTCGGCCCCACTTCCTGGAAATGTCGCAGCTGTTCCCACAAGCCCACCAAAAAAGAACAAAAAAAGGGAAGGGCAGAACAAACAAGTCTACGATGCAGGAAACGATGCGGTACATGCAGGCATTCCAGTTCAATGTCTCACACACACTCCACGTACACCTAACCCCTTTGGCTGCGACACTTCCTCATGCCACTATACTGCAATTTTTGGAATACGGACCACAGACCATACGTGTTTAAATGCTAAAAGTTAACTCTGTGCGAACTTTCCGCAAGTGCAGACTACGCAGTTTGTTCGTTTTTTTTCAAAACTGTCCTTTAAAACGATACATAACTTTCCAGGAGCAGATTGTACACCTCACTCTTGTGAAGACCATGTAACTGTCGCGATTCACCAAATGAGATTTTTAATTTTTTTTTCCCTGCCAGAATTCCGCCCATTGGCTACATCAGGCGCGATGCTCCTCTGAACTTACCCGAGCTTCCTCCCACTGGCTGCAGCTTGCGCTATGCCCCTCCAAACTAACCCGAGCAACTCGGTAAGCTCGACGGAACAAGACAAGACAAGATTCTTGCTTGGGGCTGGCACACACCTGGAGTAGTGCTTTCACACTATCACTAAAAGTTGTAAGGGGCGCAGTGCATTGTCACAGAGCAATTTTGGCCACCTGATATCTCATGCTTGCTGAAACAATAATAGAGAGGCATACTTTACATTCTGCCCTCCCCAAACTAACCTATGATCCCACACATGGTGGCAGAACACCTTAGTTACCAGTCAGTGGCTTCAAGTCAACAAGTGTTGACTCCCCCCCCCGGCACACACACACACACACACACACTCACAGCATAATTCACTCCTGGCAGATCCACACTGCCATCCTGTAGCCACTGGTAAAAGTCTTGGGCGTTGTCTGTAGGGTCCCCTTCGCCGTATGTTGCCATGCAAAAGATGGCCATTGAGTTGGTGATCTCTGGCAGCTTGGTCAGGTCCTCCTGCGTAGGACGATAAGCAGTTGTCCAGGTGTCACAGTAAAGGACTTTAACTGCATAATATGGGGTAAAGCCATCCCAACCAGACCTACGCATGAGCCACACAGTTGATCCACCTCTGCTCAGCCCAGCCTGTTTGGTGCACCGATGGTGGTCTGGTGGCTCAAGAATGTGACACTGGCCCACTTTGTCCCTTCCCCTAACTGCACCACATCCTCCCTTATGTCAGACTCATGCCAAGGTGTGAAGGTATATCCTTTTTCTGACAAAAACAAATTCACTACTACCAGTTGTACTCCAAAGCGCAGCCATCGTTTGCTGTTGCCAAGAAACTACTGGTCACAGCAAATCCCATACAACCCTCTAACCACTGACAACAGCGTTGTGGTCACAGCAAATCCCGTACAACCCTCTAACCACTGACAACAGCGTTGTGGTCAATTTTATGACAGCAGAAATCAATGCTGAACTTTTCATAAGCAGCGGTCCAGTAATTCGGGAGCACAATGCTCCACCAACAAAAGTGCATTAAGATAAACGCTGACACAGGAAATCAGATTTACATATTGTGTCTAACATAGTGGAAGCAGCAGAACTTCGTTAACTAGCAAAGGCTTCTGGCTCTATGGATAATGCTATAGTCTGATACAACTTAACTCTTTCCTTACCACGGGAAAAACGACCATTTTTCACATGTCTCAGACAAAATTTTTTTTTAGAAAAAGTGTGATAGATAAAATTATATCAAATGCATAACAATAATTCAGATAGAATGAGCTTTATAATGAAATTTATTTGAACACATATTCTGCTTGAAATGCTGTGAAAAAAAATTAGTAAACACAACAAAAAGTAAAAAAGAAGAAAAGTTTTGTGTTTATATGACAATAACTTTTCAAACACTTGTACTAAAAAAATTCTAGAATATACAAAACAATTCAAATTCTTTCTAAAACATGGCATTAAAGTTTGAAAATTATAACTTGAATAGTTTTCTAACTAGAATTTTTTTCTTCATGCCTCTTGAAAAGGCTCGTTTGAGATTGCCCTTTATATGATTTTTACAGTCCAATAAAAAAAAATTGGAAGTGTAATGTTATGCGCCAAACAAAAGCTTGGTAAGCGTGGTTTAAAAAATACAAATCAAAACTTATTTAATTTACGTCAAAAATTCAAAAAAAAAAATATAAAACACAACAAGTATAGGTGTGATATTGCGATATATAGTATGTGATAAGTATAGTTGCGATGTAGCTGCAGAATCGAAATCCGACGTTACAACATCTTCGTCCGAGTTACTGCTGCTCGGAGGATCTTGAAAATCAGCTGCAGAGGCTGGAGAATCATGTGCAGCGGGACTCTTCCGAGCGTGCGAAGCGCCCGACCTCGACGCGACGCCATCCTGACCGCGTATTATGTCGCAATAAGCCTATGCTCCAAGGGCACTTCAAAAATGCACGACTGGCGGGGAAGTTACGAACTAGGCCGAAAATGGAACTAACCGTCTGAACAACAAACCAGATGCGCCCGCACAAGCGGACAGGAAAAAGAAAGCGAAACTATCAGGCCAACGTTTTGGGATCGGTTTGCGCAGTTACAGCGTCTGAACCAAAATCCGACAATGCAACATCGTCACCAGAGACTCTACTACTCGTAGCATAGATTATATTTGCAGTCAACGCAGTAGAATTGCGCGCAGCAAGGTTTTTCCGAGCGCGCGCCGTCTGCGCGCCCGACGCCATGCACGGAGCGTCCGCGCCGTACCCTCCGCTTCAAGGGCGTTTCAAAAATTCGCGCGTCGTGGGAAAATTGCTCTCTACGCAGAAACCGAAACTGTAGTCTCTGGAGAACAACTTAGATGGCGCCACATCACCGTAACGGCTACAATGAGGACCTTCGGTTCGCACAAACAGACCGGAACGAGGAATCTGAACGCACAGGCGAGCGTTCTGGGCTCTCGTTGCCCAGTTTGGGCTTCGAAACAATACCTGACGATACAGCATCGTCGTCAGAGTCTGTGCTAATCGATACATCAAAAATATGTGGTGCAAACGCAGCGGAATTGAGTGGAAAGGGCTTTTTTCGAGCGAGCGCCATTCCCGATGATGACGGCATGTTCGGAGCGCACACCCGACTTCAAGCGCGTCTCAAAAATTGCCGCTTTTTGGCAAAAATATAAACTAAACAGGAAGTTGAAGTTTAATGTGTGAACAACAAACCGAATGACTCAGCAAGTCCGTAGCGGCCGCGGTCGCGCTGCCGTAGCGCTTCGAATTTTTCGATCACCGGTGATCGAAGCACAGTGGCGTGGTAACGAAAGAGTTAAAAACGAAGTGGAAAATGCCCCTTTAATCACACCCTCCAGCCAACGCTAATCACGCCCTCCAGCCAATGCTGCTGACAGATTCTCATGACACTGTGGTTAGTACCATTGGACCTGCTAGCATGACACTGCAAGGAATGGATGAAAGGGGATTAACTAAGGCATCATGAAGATGTAGTTTGGTTTATGGGGGTTTAACATCCCAAAGCGACTCAGGCTACGAGGAACGCCGTAGTGGAGGGCTCGGGAAATTTCGACCATCTGGGGTTCTTTAACGTGCACTAAAACGCACAATCTATCAACGCCAATGGCTGCATGGCCTTCTATGAGGGGCGCCTGCTGCTTGATTCAGTTGTATCCGACGTATGAAAAATAGCATCTTGTCATAAATTGGGGCACAAGAATCATTAAGCTGGTTGCTGTTGATATTATCAGGGTTTAACTGCAGGTGAGTGCATGTTTTCACATGGCTAGTCTAACTGCAGGACACACAATTCCAAGTGACTTTGTTCAGATCAACTGCATTAGGAAACTGATTAAACCGTTCATACACATTTCACCATTTTTTATGCACGGAGAGCCAAAACAGAACCTTGCAGAAGGATACATTTTCTTCCAATGCAAGTGTACACCTAGACAGGAGAGACTTTCTACTTAGCCCTACGAAACACATGCAAGCTCAGAGTCCAAGGTATCAGAAGGGTCTGTCAATAACTCTCACAGAAGTTCCAGCTTTGCCTTATTCTAAGCTTTGTTTGTTTTCATCCATTGTACCAAACAAACTGTTTTTTGCAGGAATAACATATCACCAGCAACAATTTCCTATGTGTTGTCACAACTTTTGTGACATGCAATGTCACAAATAAGTGGTAATAAAGCCAACTTCCTCCTGAATGCGTAGGTGCCAAGTAACAAAGCCATCCTGCGCATGTATGCAGTGATTGCACCGAGATTGGCCAACTCTCTTTGCGTCACGTCAGCTCTGCGGCTATTGCCATGATCCACTCATGCGTGCACGACCCACTTCAGCCAGTTGAGCTCGTTGGTATCAATCACGAGAAAAAGGCGCAGCCACGACCAAGAGTGCGATAGAAGGTGGGGGGCGAGGGAGACTAGACTGGAAGAATGCCAGCAGGGATGTCCACATCCCCACGTCAGCCCCGTGCTATCTCGACCGGAACGCGTGTCAGAGGCACGGATATCACAACAGGCAGAGAAAGAGGGGCAACAGTCTGCAAGAAACCCATAGTTGCCTAAGCGCCTGGCCATACACGAGGAAAATGGCATGGGACTACAGACAGAACCTGTTGATGTGTTAGTAGCTACCAGTTCACAACTGAAAACGTTTAGGTAGAGAAAGAAGTGAGTGTAGGTGTCATTTGTGTGACATTAAAGAAAAACGGCACAGATATGAAGAATGAATGGGGCACCACACTAAGTGCAACAAGAAAACATTCACACAAACACAAAACAAACAAACAAAATCAGACTAAAAAATTTTATTTTCCAGGCAGTTACCTAGAAAACATCCCAAAAATTGTATTAATAAAAATCTATGTATTGAATCATATATAGCAACTTCATTAAGGTAACAAAACTCCAGCTTTATTTCTCCGCGTGATAAAACAATAACCCACTTAATATCTATCCATATGTGTATCTTTAACAAAGGGCAAGCAATGCCCCGGGTAAGTTTAGCACTGCTAAAGCACTTTTATGACACACACGTGTAGAGGTCAAAAAAGAAGCAAGAGCAAGCGCTGCTAAAACCGCATCAAACAGACTTCTGTACAGGCACCTTTTTGAATCAGAGGATATAAGCAGCATGCAGGATGCACACATCCCCATAAATTGCGACAGCGCATTCACAGCGAGGCAGCTGTGTGCCTGGGCTCACCATTTCACACTCTTCGGGGTCGGCCACCATTGCTTTGAGACCAAACCTGTTTGCTTCCTTGGCAAGGCGGGCGGCAAACTCTTCCGCCGTGCCCGTCTGGGACCCATAGAATATGACTATATTCCTACCCTGCAGACCAAAAAAAAAAAAGACCATCATTCAGTCTCTGACTGAGACACAAAAGCTAGCAGAATATGCCCTTTAGGCACGAATGCACATGAAACAAATGACCAAAGACCTAAGACAAATTTCATGCTAAATTCATTTGCCAACCTCTTTCTGGTGCCAACATCTGTCGAAGATTCCATTTTCGTCTTTTATTGCTGAGGTTTCTCTCATTCACAAAGCATTAGGTCTTTGCCAGGCAGAGGAACAGGCCTAGTGCAACACTTCTGATACATCCTCCATCCAATTTATGTCATCTTTTTCAACGTTGTACACCGTCTTCTCCCACATAAGAAAGTTGGTCATTACAGGAATTTCATCCTCACTGATTTTGCAAAGGTCACCCGGTGCATCAAACGTTGCGGACGACATTGTCAAATAAATAAAAACATATCAAATGGCATATCAAATATCAAGTGTTTCACGATTCCTTTGAACTCTAGCAATGCGGCTACACTGCAAATAGGAGGGCGTTAGAAAGTAGCGTCCACCAGCAAAGAATTTCACTGCTTTTGGTGGTGAACAGTGCAAAAAAATTAAGGATAAAGGTAGACAACACAAGACAAGCGCTGTTCACCACCCAAAGCAATGTCAAACCAATTAGCCCAGCTTCGAATTCTTACTCGATTTCACAGTACTGTGGACCATTCGGTGAAAAACAGGAGTTGTTGTCGGCGTCTGAGTGAGACTTCCCTAACCATAACTTGAAAGAAATAAAATAAACATCAATGTTCATGAAATGAATGTTCTTTTTTGTGCTGTCTGAGCTGCACCATTGTTTTCTAGCATTCAGAAGAAATCAGGGTAGGTATGCAGATAGGACGTGCTGTTCAATAGATCAAACTAAAGTTTCCGGCTAGTAAAGCAGCTTACCGTTGATTTCATTTTTCCAATGAAGCTGGTGTTGTCAGCCTTCTGTATATTTGTTCTGAAAGAGATACAGCAAAAATACGCCATGTGGTACAAATGCATAAAAGTATTTTAAAGACCACTCTAGACGGGCACAGAGATAAGAAAAAAAAAAAAAACACCTAAGAAGTGAGTACTGACAGAAAGCCAACATTCTGTGATGTCTCTGCTAACAGGGAAACTTCAGTATGTAGCACCCAAGAAACTAATGTTGAAGATTATAGAATGAGGATCTGTCAGCATTTCAGCTACGTGAACGTGTATGCCTGCACTCAGAAGCAGAACATTTTACGCACGACCTCACAATGCCATTGTGGGTCACTTTTTATTAAATTCAAGAACATGTACTTCTTTGAATGAGAAATAAGCAATGCCAATTAAAATATAATGAAGACACCAAAAGCACCAGCATACGCATGATTTTATAATCAAACAGAACTGTTGCACTCTAAAATGGCACTAAAGAACACAATGAAACAAGAGACAGCGCTTTAAGCACATCATGTTGTAACCTGCAACACAATTATGTTTTAAGTGAAAGGCTTTTAAATGTACATTTGAAGCAGGCAAAGACTATCAAGGCCAATTTGCAACTCTTTTCCTCATTGGGTCGCTTCATGTCTATTTTTGCCCAGTGCGAGAAAATAGCCGCAAAGCAAGCAAATGGCTTTGTGCCTTAAGGTCACTATATATATATATTTATGCCCTTCAGACTCTGTTATCAGCTCCAACTCACTAAGGAAAAGGCAGACATAGAATAACAAGAGTACCGTCAGACCTTGTTGCTGCTAGACTTCAAAAATACTTCTCTGCCAAAACATTCTCGCTCAAGATTCGCAATGAATGCACTCCTCCAACTCTGTTCTAAACATTTGCAAAGAGAGAGCATGCAAAAACGTGTGCAGAAAGCTGAGTGACTTAACAACCAAAATTACACCTCATGGCAAGTATTTGAATTTAAAAAAAAAAGGAAAGTTAGCAACAACCAGTCTTCAACAGCCCAATGGAACAATTCGAAAGATAGGGCTGCAAAAGTACTACGAAAGATTGCACTCTTGAACATTCCTGCCTACAGTGAACCTTTAAATGTACTTGCCTATACTGCTTCGTTTGCAAAGAAACATCTGTATACCCTACATGCTGATGCAGTTCAGAATCAGTCTAATGTTTGTGGAAAAACTACACCACTGAGACAGAAACAAGAGCCATTCATTCCTACTCAGTAGTGTTCAAATAAAAATAAAGACCACAAGGCCACACAGAGTTAGACGCCTCAGAGTAACCATACAAGTACTACACAACAAACACACCGAGTATATGCCAGTGTCTCAAAAATAATAGGGGTGTGCAAATTGCACTTCAAAACTGAAAAGAATACGAATAGTGTAGCTAAACAAAGGATCGAATACAAATTGAATATTTTTACAAATTCTGCAAATAATCATACGAAACAGTGAAGCACCAGTCGGGACACTTGTGCAGTGCTGTACCTTATGAAGCTGTAGCTGTAGCTATAGAAATACAGAACATGCAGTCAGAATTTTAACTTTGTGATCGCTCATATCATGTGTACAGGAAAATTATATTCTGCTACTGATGATGACAAAAAATTAACTTAGAGCCACATCTCAGTAGACGAGAGGGGTGACAGCTACATATGAGCTATGGTCCCGAAGACTGGGCATCGAGACAGTTTGCTAATCATTCCTGAGGCCTGTCACACAACCCGATCTTGAAGGTCACGTACAAGCATTACGAATGCTGCTGCATGAATAGACTGCGTTGCGGAAATAAACCCTCCATACCGCGTGGTAACAATCGTGGTAACACGACGTACGGAGTCGAAGTAAGCTGTTTTTGGAAAAGCACTCAAAATCTATGGCGTGCCTTAATCAAAAATCATGCGAATTATTGAAAAACTAGCGGAAAATTTGAAAACATATTTGACTCATTCAGCAAACTGAATAGGCATATGCAAATATTTTCACACCCCTAAAAAATAAATTAATACTGCCTTGAGACCTACAATAGTTAATGGAATACAACGTTGCAAGAAAACAAGGACGAGAACACACAATAGATAGGACGGGCGCCAACTAGCAACTGACCACCCTGTCTATTGTGTGTTCTCGCCCCTTGTTTCTTGCATCATCGTCTCTTCACCAACTAGCTCAAACCCAAGTCCCGTTGGAACCTACAATGGGCACCTGTGTTACTATTTCTCTAGACGGGCGCACTTGCAATGCGCCACTAGAGAGAGAGAGAGAGCAGTGGGACCCAGGAGTGGAAATTCTTAGCCAAGCCCTGCTGCTAAGTGTCCAACTCACTCAATGGAGAATGTCTTGATGGCGGCCGGATCAAATGTGGGCGCCTTCTTGCGCCTGAGAAAGAGCCAGTAGATTGCAAACCCAAGGAGTGCCAGCAGAATCAGCACGTCCAGCAGGCCAAACAGTGGGGCCTCTTCATCTTGGCTCCCCAGCGGGTCCTCGACACTCAGCGGCATGTCCTGGCTACTCCCTTCCATGGCTGTGAGTGAGTGTGTGCAATACTCCAGTGAGCCACTGAGCAAGCAACCTTTCATAGTCTAATGAAGTGCAGGGCATTACAGCGACCTATTAGCCATGTAGCCCCCCCCCTCCCCAACCTATTAGCCATGTAGCCCCCCCCTCCCCAACCTATCAGCCACTTAGCCCCCCCTCTCCATTAAACTGGGCCAAACGTAAAGGTGCAATGGAAACAAAAATTTCGTTTGACGAAAGAGTAAGCCGTGAACTTTGGGCCTTACCGCAGTTAGCATACACATGGGCAAGCATCACAAAAAAACACACATTCAGCATTTCTGTCACCGCGCACGTATCAGTCGCACTTCTGTTCACAAACTCTGGGTACAATGTTTATCAGCAGCACATCACATGTGATGGCCGTCACTGAGGGCTGAGCACAGATGGCTGGAGCATGACCAAAGGTTGTGCTGCCCACATGATACAAAGGAAAAGAAACGCGTGCTTTTATGACCTGATATGGTATCATGCACAAGACAGTTGGGGGCATCTCTGATTCCACTCATGTAAAAAAAAAAAAGTTGCTCTCTGCTGTTCACACTTCCAAACATTTAACAACTATAAAAAACAACAGCAGCAGCAGCAGCAAAAAACACAGCGTATGCCAAGTTTGCCATCACTCTTGAATGCAAATACACTAAACTATAGGATCTCTAAGCTCGGCTAAATTCATTACACCTATTTTCCCGCATGATGCTCTGTCATTTATGATTTACGATACGTGGGCAGAGAACATTGCAATGCTGCTGAAAAACATGTCCTCTTGGACCTTCCACACTCTACAAGCTTAAACGTGTCTCTGGGTCATCGAAAAGACCTCCAGCAAATAATAATAATTTTTTATCTGCAAATGCTACACCCGGGATATGGGGCATGTCATCGTGAAGAGCTCCAGGATAGTCAGGAACGGTTGCTGCAATTTGACTAGACTGAAGTGTCTACACAGCAGTCAGGAACTTGTTTTTCTGAGATTTCAACGAAAAAAAAAAGACAAAGATGATAAAAATAACACACTAGTGAACACGAGCCACACATTACAAGACGTAGAACCAAGACAACATATTTCTGCCAGAGTAAGCTCTAAGGCATCACGCTTTCAAAGGCATTAAAATGTGAGAGCAAGATTTACAGTCAACAAATTTCTTTACAAAAGCAACCCGAAGATGCATTCACGGCACGCTATGGCCTGGCCTCTTTTTTTCTTGCGTGCAGGCCGCCTCCTATGCACCCTCAAAATATTCACAATGATTTTATCTAGCTTGCTTTTGAGAACCCTCCACGAAAAATGTACACCTGTAAAAAGCTCCACAGCTTGTTCCTTAGAATTGGCTACTCAAGAGAAAAAGAACCTGTGTTCTTACATTCATTCAAAGCAAATGTGCGCGCGACTCTACTAGTTGCCTTGCATACATGCAGGCCTCTACATGTCACTAAATGCTCAATTTCTCAGAAGAATAAGGAAGGCAGTGAGCACCACCAAAAGCCATGTTATAAACATGATTGCAACAGAAAAACAGCTGTGTCCAGAGGCAACTATTTTTGATTATGTATCACTTTCAGTGCACCTACCAAAAGAGCACAGGACAGCCAAAAAGAAATTTACAGGGAAGACATGCTTGCAGTCTTTAAACCGTCAAGGCTATGGCTTCCACTGCGCCCCTTAGCCGCCAAAAGCAGCAACACCGATCAAACAATGGCGCAAGCTCCCACCAGTTTCCTTCAAAACAGTCACACAGAAGGCTCTCTGCCTACCACGAATTCTTATACACTGATCTCACTGATGAGAACAATGCATTAATAACAAGCTGCAGCTTGTTTACCACGAATTCTTATACATTCATCTCAATGATGAGAACAATGTATTAACTGCAGCCTGTTACGACAGGCAACAGAAAAGCTTTAAGATGTCAACTTCAAGGCCAAATGGAAACAAAGTGCATGTGGTGTGATGCACTACGGTCTGCTGCCGTCCTTAATTCCTGCCAGTGGAAATATGGCAGCATACAATGACACCCTTTGTTGCAGCAAAGCACTGTACCAGATGCCACGCAAAGGTAATAGTACCAGTGAGAGTGTCCACTATACATTGAGGCCTCACAACAACAGTGCTGAACATATTTGCTCCACAACACTGGCCAAATTTTTGCAATAAAGAAGTCCTGGGACAGTCGCGAAGCAAACATAACTTTTCGTTTTTGCAAACTTTCCAATTTTTCTTTTCTTTACCCCTTAATTTTCTGGACAGTACGGAATGTCCATGCACTGCAAGTGTAGTAGGTAGCTGAAGCATTTGCCTGCCATGACCTGCCTTTGCAAAAAAAAAAAAAAAACCGTGCCAGTTGTGGCCCACATCAGGCCCCAGAATGTTTGATAACTTTTACAAAAACAGGCAGAGTCAGAGTCGAGAAGTGGGACACAGGTGTGGCCTAGAGATGACGTGCGGAGAGAGAAGGGGACACATGCGCGTGCTGCAGCTACAAAAGCTCGGTAATTCCAAACGCACATTTGAAACACTTCTACAGCAACTATTCCTGCCCTTTACGGAGCAAGTCCGTTCTACAGCAACTATTCCTGCCCTTTACGGAGCAAGTCCGTTCTACAGCAACTATTCCTGCCCTTTACGGAGCAAGTCCGTTCTAGTGGTGGAATGGGAGTGCAGGCCGCACGTTCCAGTGGTCTGACTGCAGCCGCTACGCCATAGTCACTCCTTAGATCAGTCGAGACTACTCTGCCAAAATCCGCATATAAAGTTAATTTTTGTATGATTTCTTTACATCTGAAAATTTCTTAATAATTTGCAGACATTAAATTTTCCAGCATTTCCTCATCTTCCACAGAAACTGGTCACCAAATCACATTTTCATCCCATGCCAGCTGCACGGAACTCCACGCAAACAGGCTGAACCATAACAGCGGTTATTATTTACTGGTTCACTACATGCTTTCAAAAGAACATGGAGAAGTGTTAAAATGTAGCTGATGCCAGGCAGAGTGGATAAAGTCTGCACATGCAGTCTGGCTTATTCAGGTGAACAAGGAGATTAAGGACCGCCATGGCACTATTAAAACAGGCCATGCATTGCCTAGCATTGCGTCAACTTGTCACTTAAGCCCTTCAGTTAACCATCAATTCTTGCTGCTGCTATCGCTCTTACTGTTAATGACAGGGACTACTCAAATGTAAATTTCAAAAGTTTACAATGATACCAAATAAAAAAAAACAAAGTAGTTGAATACCTCGAATTATTTGTGGGACCAATTTTTTACTCACTGCAAGATAGTCAAGAAAATTGCAAAAAAATTAAGTTGCTCAAAGTAATGCAAGCAACAGATCTTCACATAGGTACACAAGGACGGTGCAGCAGAGAAATAAATCAAATGTGGCCACGGTCTCATACTAGGCTAAATGGTCTTTACTTAAGAGTTAAGTTGCTGCTTCCCAGAAGGCAAACTCCCTTGTCAAGTGACATCATATTCTTGCGTGTTAAAAACAACCTCCTCCTCCTTGGAGAGGGAGTGACTGTTGAAAGCACGAGCTAAGTGCTCCTCGGCACACACCTAAGTTGAAAACGAGAGTGCAACTTTGGCCTTGAGTGGCAAGTGGCGCCCCCTAAACTGTGCACGAAGGCCCTTGAAAGAGCCCGCAAACAAACACCCACAGCCACGCCATAAAGCGGGCACTGTGACGTTCACGGCCTACCCCATGCAAACAATACGAGGAACTTTGCCAGGGACGAGGAAAAGCGCAACCGAGCGAGGCTTGCTTTTGTTACTCAGATTTTGAAAAAAATAACCCAGAATAAAATTGCTGCATTTCACCATGCATCACATAAATAAAGATGTTGCTAACCAGTGAACCTCCACTATGAAAATGAGCAAGGAGCCTTAATTTCATATCACACAAAGTGGCAGAGCAGGGTTATTCATGTCACCAAAAAGGAAAGACACAGCTGCGGTTGAAACATGAGTGGACAAAGATGAATTATCTTGCATTGCCTAAAGCCTTCCTTCCTTCGTGAAATATGGCTTGAAGCTTAAGACACGCATGCCTGGCCTCTTAAGTCTTTAAAGGGGTCGCGAAACGCATTCTCAGTGCTTTGCTTTGCCTGTTGGTTGCATGGAATGAGTTATAGTGATGCTATTAGCGTTGGTTGTACCGCTTATATTCCGGTTTTTATTACTTTAATTAGCTCACAAAAACAAATTCATGGCGCTGATGGTGTCACCACACAGTGGCGGTTTTCAGCAGCGGATGTGACATCATCAGGCGGGAACTTGACGATTGGACAAACAGTGAATATACTGCAAACTGTGTTAATTAATGAATATATGTTTTGCCATGTTTTGGGGTTTTGTATCAGATCAAAAAACCAACACATTTGCCTTACGTAAAAGCACTTCAAAGGTAGCAAACAAACAAAAAAAACGCCACCAGAGGCTCTGGCTATTGTTCTGCATCGCAGGACTTTGCACCTCTCTGTACATATCTACAAAATAGGAAAGGGCGTTTAAGGCTACTCTCTATGTATCTGAGAACGGCTTGGCGGAATCAGCCTGATCAAAAGACATTCATTTCACATTTACCAGTGCGCATTGGCAGCTGGAGAAGGATCACCGGGCGCGGCTGCCAGATGGCGCCACGTTCTCGTCATCAGCGCGCAGTGGCAGGGCACGGTACGCGGAGCGATAGCAGCACACGCTATGCTATCTATGCTATCTTGTGCTCGAGTTTGGATTTGGATAAGCCAGGGAAGGCCATTGATCAGTGTTCCTTTGACGATGAAGCATTGCTAGGCCAGCTGGGCGCCCACGTGGTTGTTGTACCCGTGGAAACGACGCTGCCAGCCTAGGCAAGAATGAGTTATAGCGAACAGGCAACCATGATGTGCAAACTTCCGTGACATGATCAGATAGGCTGTTTGATTGGTCTCCTCCCTGTGTCGTCATTGGGAGAGCGAAATGCGAATGGAAAGCCCCACCAAAATCGAGTTGAGGGCAGCATTTTGTTTGCTTGCATTTTGAAATTTCTTGCTATGATGGAGAAAGCTAAAATCAGTATTTGGATATAGGGAACACTTTTGAAAGCTGTGCTTAGATACCAAACCTTTTAAAGGGGCTGCGAAACACCACTTGAAGAGATGCCGGCTATACTTTAGGTGGATTCTTTATATCACACAGATGCTGACTCAAAAAGAATTACAGGAATAACTCCCGTTCCTGTGGACAAATTCCTGTAATTCTTTTTGAGTCAGCATCTGTGTGACATAAAGAATCCACCTGAAGTATAGGCAGCATGGTTATGGTTTATGGTTTATGGGGTTTAACGTCCCAAAGCGACTAAGGCTATGAGAGACGCCGTAGTGGAGGGCTCCGGAAATTTCGACCACCTGGGGTTCTTTAACGTGCACTGACATCGCACAGTACACGGGCCTCTAGAATTTCTCCTCCAAAGAAATTCCAGCCGCCGCGGCCGGGATCGAACCCACGTCTTTCGGGTCAGTAGCCGAGCACCATAGCCACTGAGCCACCGCGGCGGCCGGTATAGGCAGCATCCCTTCAAGTAGTCTTTCGCAGCCCCTTTAAAAGGTTTGGTACCTAGGCACACCTTTCAAAAGTGTTCCCTATATCCAAATACTGATTTCAGCTCTCCCATCACAGCAGCATTTTTTTTTCTACATACGTAATATGTCTGTGGCCAAGAATTCTGATAAGAAAAAAACAAGCGCGATAATAACTGTGATTGCATTAACGGCACTAAAGCAAATTAGGGTATCGTGCGCCAAATGCGAGGCTGGATGTGTCTGTTTTGTTGAACAGAATGGAAGCAATTTTGAAATATTATAATTTGTTTCGGAGATTTGATTCTTTAAAGAACGTGAAAACACAGAAGACATCAACAACTGGATTTTCTCCAAGGAGTATGCTACGGTGGAACGGGATGTGTTCATAATAAAATCACTATAAATGCTCTTTTCTGAGCTTCTCTAGTTCCTAGCGTGAATATAAGATGCGGTTCGTGGTGCCCACTAATCTGCATGGCTCGTGTCAAGTTTTTCTTGTTTGTTGAGTATGGAGCTATGCGTGCCCAATGCAAAGGCGATAAGAATCCCTTCCAGGAAACAAGTGTGATAAGTATGATAAGCTCGACAGGAAGTCTGGCAAAAACAAATGGCTTTGCAAGCAATGAACCAAAAGGATGCTAAAAGCAACAGAAAGAAAGTCCTGAAGAAATATCAAATCTTCCTGTCAATTTGTAAGTCCTAAAAAATTCCTAATGAAGAGTGACATCTTCACATCTCCAGTTTTTCAACAGACCGTACTTTTCTGAGCTTCTCTAGTTCCTAGCGTGAATATAAGATGCGGTTCGTGGTGCCCACTAATCTGCATGGCTCGTGTCAAGTTTTTCTTGTTTGTTGAGTACAAAGCTATGCATGCCCAATGCAAAGGCGATAAGGAATCCCTTCCAGGAAACAAGTGTGATAAGTATGATAAGCTCGACAGGAAGTCTGGCAAAAACAAATGGCTTTGCAAGCAATAAACCGAAAGATGCTAAAAGCAACAGAAAGAAAGTCCTGAAGAAATATGAAACCTTCCTGTCAATCTGTAAGTCCTAAAAAATTTCTAGTGAAGAGTGACATCTTCACATCTCGAGTTTTTCAACAGACAGTACACTTTGCAGTGCCCAACTTTCAGCTCACTTCAAATGCAGACTGGCAAATGATGCCAACAGTAATAACAGAAAAAAATATTTTTGCTATTGCACATAACACCCTAATTCTTCACACACAAGACTGTTCAGAATGTTTAAATTTAGAAACAGTCTTTTTTTCTTACGTTACTAAGTGCTGTGTTAGACTGTACTTAAAGATATTAACAATACACTTATATACAAATAAAACCACATTCAAAGCCTTGCAATAAAAACTTGGTTCAAGCCAGCTGTCAGGTACCACAGTTGTTGTTCATTATCACTTAAAGAAGCACAACACTACAGTGCTGCTACGGCATCAATGAAATTTTAAAAGGACAAATGACAGACTGCCACTTCAATGCACCAATTGTGAGAACCAAAAACACCTGCAGCAACTGAGCATATGATTAAGCACAAGCGACCAATACGAAATACTGAGCAGCTGGTGAAAGGTACTGCCTAAGAAAATTAAAGTCTACACAGCCCAAAATGTCTGCTGGAATAGTGTACGCCGCACATGCAGACAGAAATGAGACTACTTGTCCCTACATGGGTAAGTCACAGCACTTTGCTGCTCCACAGACTACTTGTGTGTTGGTATCTGGGCCAGATTCCTTATCAGTCCTTCAAGACCAATGTCCACGACCCGGGTAATTGTGTTTAGAAGGGCGATAACACAATACACGACGCAACAGTGAGTGCCGTCAGCAGGCACTCGGATGCGTGCATTTGCCAAGCGCAATAGTTCTTTTTGAAATTCCATTTAGTACAAACTGAACACAGAGTTTACACTCTTCTCTTCACAAATGGAACAATTTCTAGCAGCAAGAAAGCACTGCATGTGATACGGCATCAAGTACTTTATTTGTTTAGAATCAGCATGGCCTCTTGAATACTACACCACTCAACGGAACAATAAGGCTATTTACCCCAACTTCAAGTAGCTGCTCCACCAGTTACACACATCGTCATTAGCAAGCCAACAAACCAGACGAGTAGAAGGCCGCCACTCACAAAGCTACCTTTTCATGCCCGATTACACTCAAACGCTGAAAAGCCCCTCAGGTAATACGATACTTCACTAGCGAGCTGAACATCGGATCGACAAACTATGCAGGGTAGGAAGCTTTAACTGGTAGTCCATTTCCTTGCAGCTGAAGTGGATACCAATACTAGTGAAAACTATCAATACTATTCTGTTTTGGCTCTGCTCACGTATACACATTGTTATAACATTCAAAAACATATCATGGCAAGCTTCAACGAAACGAAACATCAAGCAACGAAAGGCATCAAGCACTACGAACAGAATTAGCAGAAGAAACAATGCAAAAAAAATTCCAATAAGTATATGAAGACATTCACAGCCGAGCTCCAGGAAGGAACCTCACCAAGATGAAGTAAGCAATAAATCATTTACATAGCATCGCACAACTATGACCACTTGCCTTGAAATAACCCCCCCCCCCCTGAACCAGCGATTAACCGTACAACACCCACATACAATTTTTTTGTCGTTGTTTTTCCTCAGGTGCACGCGGCGGAAATGAGCACATCAAACCCCAGCCCCTGCACAGGTGTGCTGCATCCCTTTTAAAAGCTGTTCCTGGCAGCACTGAACAAACGGTTTGTTTCTAGCTGTTCTGACCATCCAGAAAGTTCTAACATACAACCATAGAGGTTCCTCTTGAGTGCGCCCTTTGTAGTTTATTACAGCAGCAAATAAGCACAGGAATGCATACTAGACCTTTAGGTCACATGTCAAATAAAAATGTAATAAGCCATGCATCATCACTAATCTTCCTGTACAGAAATACACTACGAAGATGAGCATTCATGCATGATCAGCTGCAAGACACCAGCCTATCATATCATCCAAGTCTGACAAACTGAAATGAAAACTGGTTCAAATCCAGAAAGAGAACAAAAAGTGCAGGAAGGGGTGCACAAGAGTGCAGAAACCCCAATTAAAAGCGAGGACCCCGTAGCTCAGTTCATGGATACTGCAAACAAAAAGCCTTGCCCAGAAACATCCCCGTAATACCCTCTGGGTGCCACACTACACGTACCTGTCACAGCAGGTGTAACGCAGTTCCGAACGGAAGACTGTTGTAACAAAAGCAATTGCACAGCTGTGGCTGCAGGCAGACGGCACATGTTGTCTATGACAGCTACATCCAAAGGCGAGGCCTTGTGGCATTGCACGTAACCCATTTCCAACCTCGGACAACAGAGAGCGAGAGCTCAAACTTGAGCCTCTTACACTACTACCGTGGCGACCAGCACGAAACTGCAAGTGTGTTCGAGGGCACCGAGGCACAAAAGCCCAGAGATGACAGCCAAGTGGGCTTTCCAAATGGCAGCGGAAAACTGTTCTGAGTTCCCCTGAAAGACCTTCGTATCCCACATATAAGTCATGTGACACTTGTCACACATTAATTAACAATGCGACACACGACCATAGTCGCTACAAACAGGATGGTGCATGCCTGCCAGTGACACATCAAGCATTTTCCCTTTTCACCCAGCTACCAGCTCGGCGCAATCTTCCTCTTAGAGCACTGAAAGAGGCCATTACTCATGCCAAAGCGCCGCTCATTCATGGGAACCAAAAAGATGTGCCCATGCATACGTGAGTGAACAAACGTGCGCGCATTTTGCCTCGCTTTCCTCAAGTCGCACGAGAAAGGATAAGAAAGAGGCTCAAACTCCCACAGCTCTAACGTCACCCAGACGAGTTGTGCATGCAAGGCGAGGTGCCTTGCACGTTTTACAGACAGGGCAACAAACCACCATTTTACGAGTTTGTATGAGCCCGGGTGGTGCTTCCACAGATAAAACGAAACAACGTCCTTAATGGACATCTGGACCTCATGCACTGCTACTATCTACAACCCCCAGGCAGTGACGTAGTTGCTGCGAGGAGGGTAAAAAAACAAAAACAAAAAACAAAAGCGTACTATCTGCCACAGCCCGACCTTAAGAGGATAAAAAGAGAAGACAAACAAGAGCAGACTCCGCGCTTGCACGTGTTCGCGGACCTCACAGATTACCTTGAGATACTAGCCGCACCACCTTGCGACACCCAGGGGCAAATTGCCTTTTGTTCTTCCCTTTGCGTGTGACGTCAGGGACACAAGCGCAAAAATCAAAAATATAAAAAAGGAAGAACTCTACGACACGCGTGCATAAGCCGGCGTCATGGTAACGTACCTACATACAAGGCTCTGCGTTTTTGTTTTCCTCTTTCTAGAATTGTCAACTCGAGGACTCCCGACAGCCTCGCCAGAATGGCCGTTGCCTGGCGTAAATTTTTTTTTTATTATTATTATTATTCGCAGCTTTAAAGCTACAATCACGAGCAAATTTATCATGAACGGCCAGAAAAAGCACACTGCAACCGCTCAGTCATTGTACAATATGTCAGCGTACCCGAAACCAAATTACTACCCGGATAGCTCGAAGTTAAAACATTCGTTTCAAGCGAGCTAAGGCGCGGAAAAAAAAAGAAAACAGACATACAAGGAGTAGAAAAGACGAGGTCGCAGGAATTCCGGAGAAAAAAAAAGTACTCGTTGTCTCCTACGAATGACTAATGTTCAGCTACGAGGAAGGAAAAACGCCGTCGAGAACACGAGTTCTCGACTTAGCTTTTCAAATTTTTTCACGTCATTCCTTGCGCAGTGTCTTTGCCCCTCGCTTCGAGTAGTCCGTCATTTAGGCGACACCGCTGATGGACATCGCGCCAGAGCGGTCACTTTTTCCCTAGAGCGGACAAGATGCGGTGAAGTCGTTTCGCATGCCCGGACCGAGGACTCGTCGTTGATGAGACCGCCAAACAGAACTGAACACCGTCGCTCTCAAATTCAGGCGTTTTCGCTGAGAAAATACACGAAACCGTTTAACAGATCACAGCGCAGTGACCAGCGTTAAACTATCACAACAACCCAGCACAAATCACCAGAGCTACAAGATGCGGTTATTTTCGCTTTCACGCGTAACCACGATACACATTGCACGCAACCTGCCCCTTTGATCTCACGTCACCATTTACGCTGCCAAAAAACTTCGGTCCAAATTTGCAACTGTGTGACATGCAACCAGCGTAGACGCGCCAAGCGACGTCCTCGCGCACTGCGCCTCTGGTCTGGAGGTGATTTTCAGCGAAACGAAATCGAGGACAAACAGCAAAACGGACGGCCTTCCCTAGAGGTAAAAAACGGTGGAATTGCAACATATTGACCTTGAAATATATTCCAGGCCCCGTTGGTGCGCGAGTACGAGGTGCGCGACGGTGTCAGAGCTTGTATGACGATCAACTTCACGCAGTTCATCCACGAAGTAAGGCCAGCCAAATAATATTGCAGGCAGCGGCGACGTTGACTTGCGACGCACCGTCAAATACCGAAGTCCCCACTAGAGCACCGTACCCCCCTCACCCCCCACTCCTCACACCGAGGCAAAAATATGCGGGTTAGGCCTACGAAACACCGCATAAATGTGATATCACACGTCGGTGGAGCTCAACGAGACTTACCTTATGTCGTGGCAGAGTTGATTAGTCCTGCAGAAAGCCCGAAGTTTAACTTTCATTAATGAAGGCCCTTTCCGTACCGCCACGGCTCCGTCAGCTGTACGGCTGCAACATCACAGCTATGATGAAGTAAAAACAAAATCGCTGGAGCAACACAAGCGCCACCACGTGCTTTTGCGGCTACCCTTAGTACTAACGTTTTCCTCATTTTGTCCCTTTAAATTTTATTTAGAGGTGTTATACAACATGAACACTTTTTAGAACGAAATTTGCAGGTTTGTGCAGAACAACATTTAGTTTATGTTTTTTTTTTTGCTAAGGTCCAAGGCAGCAGAGGACGCTACCGCCAGCATGGCAGATATCTACATTTGACGTGAGGTGCTTGAGGCTGCGTTGTGTTTGTCGTGCTCATCCGCGTTCTTGTCCGTGTTTTTTTGCTCCATTTGCACCATAGAATCTTGTACTGTTTGCATCGTTTCAGTGCCGATGACGCTCCTATTTTACTGCGAATTTCCCTTCACAGCGCACCGCTGACTGTCACAACGCTTGCAATGTGGTCGTTCGCAAACTCAAGTGAATTATTTCTTCCTTGCCTCCGTTTTGTTCGTTTACATCCTACAGAAGCAAACAGCGCGGATTATTGGGTATTTAAAAATGGAACCAATTCATCGATGGATTGCGACAGTGTATTTGAGCACAGCGGTCCTGTATGGAGCTCAAAGCTCAGTATGGCATGCCTTCCAAGAGATGCGGCGAGTTTTCTTCGACTGCTCGCTCAGTTTTGCGACTTGATGTTCAGAAACGGCATCGTGTATTTTTTTTAATGCAATGTTGATTGTTTCAGGGCATAAAACGGTATGTGATGATAGATGAGGATGTCTAAATAAATGAGAAAAGGTTCGCTGATCTAATGAAATCGAGCAGTGAACGATTAGCGGATTATTTGGCTTCAACGTGAACAAATCTGACGGAAGCCCATCTGGTTTATTTGTAACGAGGAGAGTCTGGCACCATCCCGACGTTTTGCAAATGCCGCGTTCTCTAATTTATCTGGCGCTGCTTGTCCATTTTCTGTCAGGCTGTAAACGGCACTCTGTTGTGCACTTTTTGCTTGTCTCGCGTTGGTTTCGCTGCGCGCTTTTCCTGTACATAAACGAAAATTTATTTTACCTTTGGCAAAACATGACATGGGTTAATTGGAGTGACATAGGAGAGGTCTTTGCTCTGCAGTGGGCGTAGTCAGGCTGATGATGATGATGATGGCTCTTGCACGACGCTTGCGTTCAGCTTCCGTAAGCACATTACTGATTTTGAAACGGACCATCTTGGTGTCATGCACATGACGCTGTGCATCAGCGCACTAGCATACTCGTATGTAGCACCGGCAGTTAAATCACGCGCTCTGTTTTGACGTTATGTTAGTGTGGCGTTTTTCTTTAAACTTTTTAGGATGATGATGGTGACACTGGTGAGTTTGTGGTGGTTACCAGCTGAGGGAGCATGCACGTCCTCTCATACTTTCAGGCAGCTTGCTTGTGTGACGGCGCCTGAATAATGTTTTTTCCGCACCCCCGTATCTCGTAAACTTTTGCTGCCTACTTCACATTGACCTGCACTGGCTCAGCACTCTCGAGCTCGATCACTTTGTCGTGAGACAAGTGGTTGCTTGTGGCGCCAACATTTCATGGTTATAGATTTTCCCCTTGCTCCTGGTGCTCTAACATGGCTGCTGCTGTGACGTCACGGGGTTAAAGTTTACTAGAAGAGGCCAGTGGGCTCACTCTCTAGCCAAGCCCTTGCTAGCGGTGGCGCCGCGAATGTCAACAAATTTTGTTTCTCCGAGTGGCCACGTTGCGGCACTGATGTCGAGTTCACTGTAGCACTGGAGCGTGTTGCCCATGCTAAAAGTGTGTCTCTGTGCCATGCGTGCTATTACCGCGTTTTCTGCAAGCATCGTACTGTTTGCGTTTCATCTATCGAACTTTCTTCTTCAGTAATATGAGGAATAGGTGCGTGCAGCGAACGGGAACAAAACTTCACGTAAAATTTGTGTAGCATATGCCTCACCCTAATGACTTCAAGGTATCCTGGAGAAGCCGTGTGACTGCAGTCCTTCTAATGTGACAGTGCTCAAGGACTTTTTATTGTATCTAAATCAATGAGACGAGCGCGTAAATGGCAAAGGCGGATTCATATAAGTGATTCTACACTGACAGGATTACGCGTCACCATGTCAAGCACACTCGGATTGCTTGCCTACTTAACTGAGGAGCTCGGATTTAAGTACTTAATGGCTTCAAAAATTAGCCCGATACACTGGAGAACCTTTTCGGAATTGTGAGACAAGCCTCTGGGACCAGTGATCACCCTACGCTGTTTTGATCATTGTAAACTGTCTCTCCTTTTATGGCCTCGGGAAAGCAATCAGCCAAGGGAACTGTGAAACGGATACACCGACCTCATTGCTAGAAATCAGCTCAGTGATCTTAAAGGGACAGTGAGGAGAGCTCTATTAATATTTTTTTATAGCAAAATCCGATAGTTCGGCATTTCATGGCTTTGTTGCCACTTGGCCGGCAGCGAAAGACGCTTTTATTTCTAAGAAATTTGGATTCGAAGTTGAAAAGATTTTCTCGCCGCTCTGATTTAAACTTGGGATTCTCCTATGACGACACAGGACTAAATGACATGAAACATGACGTTCTCATGACGTAACACAGACTCCGTGATTTTTGCCGGCCAGCAGAGCAGCCTAGCAGCAGCCGAAAAGAAAGCTACCGCCGGCCGCTCGTTGAAGGCATCTATCGGCTATTGCGGCCATCGCTACCGTCGCTTCGTTTACGTTTGCACCGGCGCTTTGCCAGCGTTACGATGGATCCCGTTCTCGAAGTCGTCGACGAAGTTCTTGCACATAGACGCCTTTAGCATACCGTGTATCTTGTTACCGTTAGCGGAATACCGGTAGCCCGCCTAACGCCGATGAGCAGGCGCTGATTGGTCCCGATGCTGCAGTCGCGCGCGTAGCTGCCGGGTACGTGGCGCCATCTGGCGACGTCAAGAAGATTTGCGCATGCATTGGCTGCGCCTCAGTGATTCGTGGCTTCTCGTGTCCCAGCGTTACTAGAAGCATTGGTGCTAGCAACACTGTTTTGTCCTATGACGTCATCACGCTTGTACTTGCGAGTTTGGCCTGTGGCGGCGATACCTGTATTTTGGTTCTTGCTCTTTTCTACGTTACAAGAGCTTTGTTGTCAGTATGAGTGGCGTTTTTGTAATCAGGAGCTGGTATTCTGTCGATACAAGCCAACTTCAATTTCTCCTCAGTGTCCCTTTAAGCTGAGCCGTCGCTCATGATGCGAATAATAAGTGCTTGTAGGTGCATGGTTGAATTAACTGACGAATAAATAATTTTTGTAGAGACCTGGCATTGGGTTAGTTTTGTCTTGATTTTCGGCCACTCTTTTCGCAGTGTATATATTAGTCAGGTAAAAGATTGTTTAGAATAAGAGCGTTTGAAAGAAGGTAAAACAGAAGCATGCACATTCATATTTTACTACACAGTATTCACTGACGCACATTTAATATTTTATTATCCAAGGTAAGCTTCAAGGAATGCTGCGTGCTCTCAATTCACGATAAGGTGAAGAATGCATACACACTTGTCATACAGTTTGAGCTACAATCGGTTTTGAAAATTCCATAAGTGGTTCAAAGCACCATATTACTATCGTGTATTGTATTCATAGGTGGCGTGCATCTTACTAAAAAGGAAAGGCTGCATGAGTTCTGGCTAATTCCGTGATCGACGTCGCCCGTCTCAAAAACCCTAAATTCACTTCAGCAGTATTCAAAAACATAGACACAAAAACCAGAAGAAGGTAACATTTTCATACTACCTGTTTCCATGAAACCATCAGGTACAGACGTGTCGCGCTACATCTCACCCTGCCTGAGACAATAAGTAATGCTAAACAAAGAATGGGTTTGCAGATAATGTACAGATGGTCAGTCAGCCATATCCCCCTTCAAAGTACATACAATAATTGAAGCAACTAGTGCATACTTGTACGCAGCCGCCGTAGAGCTGTAGGCTGAAGCAGCAAGAAGCTACAGTGAAGTAGCTGGCGGCGCCACCTCTCCTACTTGACATGAACGCGTCGGAGAATGGGCGCCTAGTAAGCCCACTATCCTCTTCTAGTATACTTTAGAGGGGTCGTGATACAAGTCCTTGAACGTCAGAAATGTCCTGAGCACGTCCTCAAACGGTCCTAATGACCTCATCCTGAGCGAGATGTCCCGAGTACATCTTGAATTTGAAATCAGTGCCAGCTGTATCTCGTGAGCCCGGCGCTCACTACTCGAAAACTGCTAGTTTCAAACGGAGTAAATTTGTGTACAATAATGCTGATATAATTAAGAAAACAATTTTAGCCCCGAAAATGTTCTTGAGGGTATATTTTAAAATATATTAGCTGCTCAACCAGTTATGTACTGCATGTTTGTGATGGGGCACAGGACAAGGTTTTTGGGCCTCAAGTAGCTGTACCTGCGTGGTTGTCTCAGCGAAAGTTGCCACATGAGGCAACAGAAGTCCAGAGAGAGCAAGTCAGTCGTTGCTGTTTAAAAAGTCTGCACGAAGAACAACTCACAATCACAGATCAAGGTGGTGATCGAACCAGTCCCAATCTTGCGGTGTGTGGCCAATCTCTGCTACAAATTGCCGCCATACATCCTCGGAACAGGCCAAGAACGTCCTCCGGGGCAAGTTCCAGGATGTATTGAGGCCAGACAATAGGACCAGGTGAGGACCTGTTCAGGATCAGTAGAGAACGTCCTTAGGATAACACAATGTCCTAAAAAATGCATCTTACGGACGTCATGAGGATGCGGTTGTGTTCCATTTGAAGCAGTTGTGTTTTTGGAAGTTCCTTTTTGACAGGGCTAGGTTCAAATCTTAAGCTGATAGGTCACAAATACAAGCAATTCAGCCCAAAACCATTATTACATGGATGGCGTTAGGCCACAGAGGATTAAGCTGTAGAGAAGCATGCCATGTGCACTCGGCAATTTGCGCTGCGTCAACCTTTTGGTTTGTGCTTGTCAGCTAACCTTGGGATCTGCTTGAGGTTCCTTAACTAGCCACATTAAAAAATAATACAGCCGTCACCACTTTGTTAACCCTATAGTGTCCCTATTATGAAGGAATCAAGGGAAAAAAAAATTAGAACTTATTCCAGCTAATGTGGCTGCATTCAAAGCCAGTGTCAAAAATTTGTTTTCAGCATTGAAATTTGAGCAGTTACCAACTCATGAATTCGCAACATTTCATGAAAATTTTGTCCATTTTGTGCATCTAATCTGGATTTTGCAGAAATAAACACTCGAAGGTCTTTATTCATAATGAATGTCATACAAACAGTTGTTCTTGCTTAGACAGAGGTGCAGATTGCATTGGTAGCAACAGATTGGATCTTTCTGTCCATAGGAGTGCATTGTGTATCGTGCTACTGCCACTCCTACTGCCGTTCCTACTGCTGCTCTGTTGCCACTCTGAGCGCCACTTCACGTTAGTGCCTTGTGTCTGGCCCAAGCAAGTATTTCGTTCAACTTGTTATCCCCACGCATTCCCGCAGCACTGTTCTCCCCAATTGTACACAGCTACATCATCATCATTGTCATCATCATCATCATCAGCCTGACTACGCCCACTGCAGGGCAAAGGCCTCTCC